>NC_067113.1:66896101-67496101 GCF_021347895.1 Acanthochromis polyacanthus | reverse complement strand
TGTATGCTAAATTACTTAAAAATTGGATGGAGTGGTATTTCACCAAAAGCATTTCTGAGCTCAAGCTCCAGTAAGTGGGGTGCATGGATCTGCACATCTCACAGGAAGAAAAGGTGTAAAGTTAAATCAATTTTAAGGCAGTAAGGGATTATTTTTCATTCAAATACCCCCAAAGAGAGTATTTTAATACAGAGATGAGTTTTAGGGATTTTGTCAATGACTTGGGAGGGATTATAATTTTTAGTATCAACTCTTCAAACAGAAGCTACAAAGGATGCAAATTTTAATAACTAATTTTCTTAACTGAAATTTGGCAGTGTTAACAAGCAATAATCAATTAATCATTGAAATTAATGAATTACAGTGGCTGTTTTTCCAAAGGCTGATAAAGCCCGTTAACCACTGACACCTAATGTTCACCACGGAATCAGCTCATTGACATTGGGTTTGAGGAAGAAAAAAGTTATCACCAGGTTATTGAAACACTAAGAGCAAAAAAAATGACTTCATTTGAAATTGCTGTTCAACAATTGACCTGGCAAAGTGTAAAGATTAAACACAGGAGGTCAGCAGCTTTATTCGTTGGTAAATAACCTGTAATATTTCAAAATTTTTGAAAAATAAACCTCTTTTAAAGTTTTCTGCTTCACTCTAATCACAGTAACAGGGTTGCTAATCCATGCTAATGTGATCTTTTTCTCAGCAGTAGAAGCTAGATATTTAGCTAGCTGTTACTGCTGACCAAGAGGACAAACTGACTGATGGAAAACAGTCCAAAGAATGAGTCTGATCCTGATAATATGAGGTAGAGTGAGACGTTCAGTCAAGGCTGACAATGTGATGAAAATATGAAATATAGAAGAGAGGACATAACTTTGCTCTACCCATTCTTTAGGAAAACTGTTAGATGATGTTATTTCCAGCGTTTCATGTGATTCACTGTTTTCTTCTTCTACCAGATAAAAAGGTTATGCTAACAGGGCTGTTGTGGGACACATGTTCCATTCATAATAATTATTATTTAAAATAGTATGTTGATTAAAAATGTTTCCACAATTACAAGAGACAAAAAATAATCCCCCCGAAAAAGGAGACTTAAACTTCATTTTAACTGTTTTTTTTAGATCCAGTTTGATCATCAGGAGGTGGGACAAGAGAAAAATGTAATTTTAGGGGGAATTCAAGACTTATTTGGAACATTATTTTCTCCTGTTTTTTTGTCTTTTTTAGATTTGGTCTGAGGACAAGTACATTTACACAACAGCTGCACATTTTAGTATTTTGTACATGGATTATTTGATAGTTGAAGGGTGGGACGTAAAATGTCCTCAATTCTGAAATGACTCTTATAAATTACATCACTTTATTTTGAACATTTCTGGAAGCATGTAATCAGAGTCCTGCTGCTGTTTACATTTAAAGATTCCTCATTTAGTGTTAGCACGATTCTGAAATGTAGCAGATCCAGGCAGTTTGCTAAACTGTATCACAGTCACACTCCTTTTATACAACTTGATGCTGTTAGGCAGCAGGGAGGTGTGCTTGTTTTATGAACCCTGTCAGGTGGTCGGCAAACACACCTGTGACTCCAACTGATGGTACGGCCAGTTACTACAGCAAATCTACCATCCATTTTCTGACATGCATGTCTCACATCTTCTGTCTTGTCAGTTTAATTTTAATCAATTAAATCACTGACAGCAATTAGCTGACAAGTAATGAATGAATAACTTCTCATTAACATCCATACTACCTACATGCTAGATGTTTAAGAGAACACAAATGACACATAGATCACATTTTTCCATTTGTTTTTTGTTGTCATAGACGCAGCCTCCAGCACCACAGTGGGCATGCACACCACACACTTCATGCACAACACATACTGTAGTGTTAAAAGCCCTAAAAGTCCACAGAGGACCTACGTTATCTCCATGTTCTACACTGTTGTATTCACTAACAAAAAGAAATAGGAGACTGGTAGATGCAGCTAATGTTTCACTGTTTGCTTCACAAATCACTACTTTCACATATCTGCTAACCTAAATGACCCCGTTCAGACGGCTTTTGACTGTAATAAATTGTCTCCTGAACTGCGATTTCATAAATGGTTCTTAAATGGAGATCTGGCTTTATTCTGATGATGTTTTAATTGTGACTTACAGAATGTATTAGCTGTGACCCACAGGCTTTTTGTGTCAGCTTCCATTCAATATGTATAAGCATTCAGACACCTTGGGTTTAGAAAGGTTAATTAACCTCTGGTGGTAGACCTTTCCTTTACAACTAACTTGGTCTTTGTCCTGATAGTACCATTAACCTGTGCCCTAGCCTCTTAACCTCCTCTATCATTACCCACGTAAAACCCATTAAAACCTCCCATTGATTTTTAAAAAACATTTTCTGTAGCATTTATAACATTTTTTATTTTGGACATACATTAGCATTTTATAAGCACAAGGCAGTGTGGTTGGTGAAAGCAGGTTTAACAGAAGTAAAATAAATCTGTTTCTGAAATTATTTATATTTTATAGTTATAACAATGCATTCTAAATGTGTTTAAACTCAGGTGTAAGTGCAATGAGTCCACATTGTTTTGACATGGGGGCTGGAAAAAGTCTGTCATTGTAAAGTGGTTCCACACTGCCTTCATTTCAGCAGTTAAAGTAGCATTCAAAATGTTTCACAATAAGTCTTAAAGTTAAAATTTGAGATATACTAAATGGAAAACAGAGAAAGCTGTTACATGGTAAAATGATAGAAATTCAGCACTACAAATGAAAGCCTATAAATGCAGTCTCAAAAACCATCAAGCGCTACGATGAAACTGGCTCACATGAGGAAAGGAAGACCAAGAGTCTCCTCTGCTGCTGAGAAGTTCATCTGAGCCTCTAGCCTCAAAAATGGAAAGTTAAAAGCAGCTCAGATTAGAGCCCAGATAATGCCACACAGAGTTCTAGCAGCAGACACATCTCTACATCAACTGTTCAGAGGAGACTGACCAATCAGGAATTTACGGTCAAAGAGCTGCTAAGAAACCACTATGAAGGAAAAGCAACAAGCAGAGGAGATTTGTTTGGGCCAAAAAACACCAGGAATAGACATTAGACCAGTGGAGATCTGTGCTTTGGTTTGATGAGTCCAAATTTGAGATCTGTGGTTCTACCCAACATGTCTCTACATGCATGGTTCCCACCATGAAGCATGGAGGAGGAGGTGTGATGGTGTGGGGGTGCTTTGCTGATGACACTGTTAGGATTTATTCCAAACTGAAGACACATTGAACCAGCACACTGAACCGGTTTGTGTTTAGTTGGACCATCATTTATTGTCAACAGGACAATGACCCCAAACACACCTCCAGGCTGTGGAAGGACTATTTGACCAAGAAGGAGATGATGGAGTGCTGCATCAGATGACCTGGCCTCCACAGTCACCAGGGGCCCATTTCATGAAGCAGGTTTAGTGAAAACTCTGAGTTTGTTAAAACTGAAATGAGGAAAACTCAGAGTTTTCCGTTTCACGAAGCGAGGTAACTCTAACCAGGGAATGCGGGGTAACTCTAGCCTGTTTCACAAAGAGGGATAACTTAAACTCTCGGTCAGTTGCCGCAGTAACAGACTCTATGACTCTAATCTGCTCGCCAGCAGGTTTATTTTGCAAAACCTCGAGTTTCTCTCCGTCTCCACCCACTTTCAGCCACACACGCTGTTTCATTTCCTCATTCATTCAGTCAGTAGGTGAGCGAGTTTTGGTGTAGAACAACTTTTATTAATGATCCAGTGGATAAAGGAGCAGCATTACTGCACAGAGAATTAAATATTCGTCAGTAAGGTCGGTATCAAAGGTCCTTGGACGAAACGTGCCAAATAAAGCAGCTGCGACAAGAGCTAAAAGATTCCTTGGTTTGGCCATTAATTGAAAGCCGTCCGGATGTTGTAATTGCATAATAACGTCCACATTTTAATTTCTCAGCTCAACATCTTCATGAAAACAAACACACACGTCTGGCTGCGCTTAGAGGAAAAACGACTGTGGCTTCGTGATGCGGTTTTTTAATATATGTGTCTTAAAAACTCACCTTGGTGAGCAGCATTTACCGCTTCGTGGGTAGCGTCTCTCCTTCCAATTGGCTGTGGGACGAAAACGACCGACCTCGGATGGAATAAAAACCTCTGATTGACTGGGCGGGCAAAGCGTCTCTCTGACTGGCCGAAAAGTCTGTCAATCTCAGAGCACAGAAATTATACACAGATCGGATTGTTTTGTAGTTTTGCACCAAATATCTCAGCGGGACCAGAAGTACGATTTCTGATTTGCACCTGTAGAAAACAGAGAAGGTGTGACTCGTGGGGAGGATTTGAGTGGTTGTAAGTAGCAATTTGTACAATACAGGTGCACAAGTATGTTTTGCACTTAGTGTGCTGCAACAATAGGTGCAAAATGTGAGCGTGTCAGTGTTGAAATATGTGACTTGTAGAGAAGGATTTGTGCACCTGTAAATATGATTTGTGCACCTGTAAATGTGATTTGTGCACCTGGAATTACGATTTTGTGAATGTGTATTTTTGTGTTGTATTTGTGGGAAGAAAAGAAATCGACACATACAAGAAAATATTTTACAAGTACACAACTCATAGAGTGTGGGAAATCAGATTTGCTGATACACATACAAATTCAATGTACACAACTACAAATTCGATGTTACGGGTGCTCAAACATTTTGCACCTGAAATACCTTCATACTTACTAGTCTTTTCCTTGCACAGTAACATTTTGAGGATGTCCTGCTCTAGAGAAATTTATGCATTTATGTATTATATTCATATCATTTCCTGATGCTGGATTTAACAGTACTTCAAGGGACTTTGACTTTTTCTTGTATTCATGTCCCCCATTCTTTCAATAACCCTTTCATAGATCTGCTTGGTTTGTATTTCTGTCTTCATGGTGCAGTTCTAGCCAGCCGTACTGATTCACCAGAAGCTGGACCTTCCAGATGCGTCTTTGTACTGCAATTATTTGAGACACATTCAATCTGCATTTCACTAATTGTGTGAGTTTGAGCACCATTTGGCAGCAACTGTGTTGAATTAGGTGAGTCACTTTAAAGGGGGTGAACACTATTAAATCACTTTTTTATATATTTCAAATTTTCAATGCATTGATTATGGCTTTGCAGAAGTGACTTTTGTAAATTCTTGAAAAAAAGTAAAAATAAATTGACCTAGATTGAGTGTTGAATAGCAATAAAAGTGAGAAAATTCCAAGGAGGGTGAAGGCTTTTTATAGGGACCATATATGATATATTTTTATTTATTTATTTATTTGTTACATAGAACCATTTGAATGGTTACTCTTGGAAATGGATGGTTTTATGTCGGACATAAAGGCCTGGATGACTTATCATTTTCTGCTATTAATTAGCAGAAGTAGATAAAATCAAAGTGACAGAATTTGGCCCTGTGCACTGTTGAAACTCACTAACTGTAGTTATTCTGAATGGTATTGCCTTGGCCATGGTGTCTTTTGCAAGATAGTGAACCCCAAGTTGCATACGAGCCCCTTATATGGCGGCTCTGCTGACATTGGTGTGCGATTGTGTGTGTGAATGGATGATTGAGACATGCATTTTAAGTGCATGTAGAACGAAAGGTATGTAAGGTACTATGGAAGTACAGACCATTTACCATTTGTGAGGAAGCTAAGTGGTATTTTTGACCAGTTTTTGTCCTTTAACTCAGACATAAATCAGTTCTTCAGGACATCGCTTATTCTGAAAACCAGTCCATGTATTTGGTGTTTCTAGGTTAGGCTACTCTAAATCCTCATAATGAGAATGTCCAAACAACTTGCTGAAAAACTTAGTTGATTCAAAATTATATAGCAAGGGCCCTAACAGGAACTAGCAAAACAGATCCCATTTCTCCCATATTAGCTTTGTGTCGCTGGCCTCTTTGAAATCCAAAGTAGAATTTAGAAACCTTCTCCACTCATACAAAGGTAGTCATGACCAAATTCCTGATATGCCACTGATACAGAGACTCAAGCTCAGGACAACAGAGACACAGCAGACAGGCTCCTAGAGCAAAACAGTTTATTTACAAACCACCAGAAAAACTACATCAGGAAAAATTCCTCATAAACCACGAAACTGAAAAGCAGCCGCTGTAAGTGAAACTAACAGAGACCTCGATGGGACTGGCAGGGGAAAACTGATACACAAGACTCTGAGATTCAGATAAAGAAAAGAGAACAACTAACCAGGACCACTTATGGTAAATGGTCTGTGTTTATATAGCGCTTTACTATACCTGAAAGATACCCAAAGCGCTTTACATTATACGTCACTTTCACCCATTCACACACACATTCACACACTGATGGCGGAAGCTGCCATGCAAGGCGCTAACCACGATCCACCAGGAGCAATTAGGGGTAAGGTGTCTTGCTCAGGGACACCTCGATATGAGCTCTCCGGGCCAAGGATCAAACTGGCAACCCTCCGGTTGCAAGATGGCCACTCTACCCACTGAGCCATGCCAACCAAGCTTGGAAAGTGTTGTGACTCAGTCTGCCTGCTAAAGGCTGGCAGTGATCAAGCAGCTTTGTCAAACCTCCATCCATCCATTCTCTATACACCGCTTTATCCTCACTGGGGTCGCGGGGGGTGCTGGAGTCTATCCCAGCTGACTCGGGCGAAGGCAGGGGACACCCTGGACAGGTCACCAGTCTGTCACAGGGCTACATATACAGACAGACAATCACACTCACATTCACACCTACGGACAATTTAGAGTAACCAATTAACCTCAGCATATTTTTGGACTGTGGGAGGAAGCCAGAGTACCTGGAGAAAACTCACGCATGCACAGGGAGAACATGCACACTCCATGCAGAAAGATTCCAGTCCCAGGCCGGGATTTGAACCGGGGATCTTCTTGCTGCAAGGTGAAAGTGCTAACCACTAGGACACTGTGCAGCCCTTTGTCAAACATGTCAAAAAAAAAAAAAAAGAAGAAATAAATCACTTCTGGATCAAAAGTGGGAATCTTCAAAAAGTTTTCAAGAAAGAGTCTTCAAGCAGTCTTCAGAGACTGATGTGAGTAATGTTTATTCAATACAGGGCTGTAAGAACAAATGAGTTTAACTGACTACACAAATCATTACATCAGCTTATATATCAATGCAAACTTCTCCTAAACACTCCTCTTTCATTCTGGAAAGCCACAACCCATTGTCCTAAAACTCAATCAAGATGTTTCTATCATCAATATGTTTGAATTTAGTCATGTGTGGGTGATGTATAAAGTTTGACCAACTCCCTTTCTCAAAAAATCCCCTCTTACTCTTTGTTGTAGTTTGGGTTCAGGGCATAGACAACCATTCTTTTTTTAGGAATAGACTTACAAGTTTCATTTTTGATAAAACTTAAAGTTAGTACAGGCTCAGGTGACCCTAAAGCATCCTTTCTTATAGTTGTGATTCTGTAGGCCTTGCTTGCTGGTTCCATAACTCTAACCCTTGGTGCTTTAACCACATCTCTACTCTCCTCTTTTCAACTCTCAACATAAATATGATATTTAGCATTGCACAATGATTTCAGGCCATTATTGGTATCAGCTGATGAATGCTTTAAAATCAGTAATTAGTAACATTTAAAACAAACTACTGTATTTTTAAATACTGTGATCCCATATGGTGCGGTATAAGCAAAACATCCAAAGATGCCTCCCTTCTTCTTAGCAATTGGTTTAATTAACTCAACACACATGCAGCCTGTTAGAAGATGACAGGTATGTCATTTTGGAAGAATGCAAACCAGGAATGGCAGAATCTCATTAGGCCTGCAGGTCACACTGTCAGCCTTAACAACGCTCATCTGTACCTGTAGTTTTGACCTGTGCCCATGCACCAGACTGGTGGAGACGCATCAAAGATTTTGTTCATGGGATAAATTAATGTCCCTTCTTTGGCAGTCTACACACGTGGACAAAATTGTTGGTACCCCCCAGTTAAAGAAGGAAAAACCCACAATTCTCACTGAAATCACTTGAAACTCACAAAAGTAACAATAAATAAAAATTTATTGAAAATTAAATAATCAAAAACAGCCATTACTTTTGAATTGTTGATTAACATAATTATTTAAAAAAAACAAACTAATGAAACAGGCCTGGACAAAAATGATGGTACCTCTATAAAAGATTGAAAACTATTTGACCAGAGTGACATGATTAACTCAGGTGTGTCATTTAATTGACATCACAGGTGTTTCCAAACTCATAATCAGTCAGTCTGCCTATTTAAAGGGAGACAAGTAGTCACCCTGCTGTTTGGTGAAAAGGTGTGTACCACACTGAACATGGACAACAGAAAGCGAAGGAGAGAATTGTCCCAGGACATCCGAAAAAAAATTATAGACAAACATCTTAAAGGTAAAGGCTATAAGACCATCTCTAAACAGCTTGAAGTTCCTGTGACAACAGTGGCTCATATTATTCAGAAGTTCAAGACCCACGGGACAGTTGCCAACCTCCCTGGACGTGACCGCAAGAGGAAAATTGATGACAAATTGAAGAGACGGATCGTTGGAATTGTATCCAAAGAGCCCAGAGCAACCTCCAAAGAAATTAAAGGTGAACTCCAAGGCCAAGGTACATCAGTGTCAGATCGCACCATTCGTCGTTGTTTGAGCCAAAGTGGACTTCATGGGAGACGACCAAGGAGGACACCACTGCTGAAAAAACTCATAAAAAAGCCAGACTGGAATTTGCAAAAATGCATGTTGACAAGCCACAAAGCTTCTGGGAGAATGTCCTTTGGACAGATGAGACCAAACTGGAGCTTTTTGGTAAGGCACATCAACTCTATGTTCATAGACTCAAAAACCAAGCATACGAAGAAAAGAACACTGTCCCTACGGTGAAACATGGAGGAGGCTCAGTAATGTTTTGGGGCTGCTTTGCTGCATCTGGCACACGGTGTCTTGAAAGTGTGCAAGGTACGATGAAATCTGAAGACTATCAAGGCATTCTGGAGAGAAATGTGCTGCCTAGTGTCAGAAAGCTTGGTCTCAGTCGCAGGTCATGGGTCTTCCAACAGGACAACGATCCAAAACACACAGCCAAAAACACCCAAGAATGGCTGAGAGAAAAGCGTTGGACTATTCTAAAGTGGCCTTCTATGAGCCCAGATCTGAATCCCATTGAACATATGTGGAAGGAGCTGAAACATGCCATTTGGAGAAGACACCCATCAAACCTGAGACAACTGGAGCTGTTTGCTCATGAGGAGTGGGCCAAAATACCTGTTGACAGCTGCAGAACGCTCATTGACAAATACAGAAATCGTTTAATTGCAGTGATTGCCTCAAAAGGTTGTGCAACAAAATATTAAGTTATGGGTACCATCATTTTTGTCCAGCCCTATTTCATTAGTTTGTTTTTTTTTAAATAATTATGTTAATCAACAATTCAAAAGTGATGGCTGATTTTGATTATTTAATTTTCAATAAATTTTTATTTATTGTTACTTTTGTGAGTTTCAAGTGATTTCAGTGAGAATTGTGGGTTTTTCCTTCTTTAACTGAGGGGTACCAACAATTTTGTCCACGTGTGTATAACATGGGAGAGTAACATCACTTTGAAAGGAATTTAATTAAATCTACAGCTGTAGAAAACTTGATTTAAAATGTTGCATTTTCTAAATCTGTAAAAATTAGCGTACTTATATGATCTGAAACACACCTGTAACTCTCAGAGGTAAATTTAAAGAATGTCTTTAAGCTATGATAAACACCAATATTAAGTGTAATAAAGCTACACATCTGGATCTGATTCACAACTTAGAAGATAGCATTATTTGTAATGGAACACCAAATTTTTAGGTGAGCAAAAGTATTGGACGTAAAATAGATTAAAGTGAATAAGATTTAATATTTAGTTGTAAATCCTTTGCTTGCAGTAACTGCATTAAACCAGTGACCCACTGACATCACAAATCTTTTTCATTCTTCTTCTGTGATGCTTTTCCAGACTTTCACCACAGTCTCTACAGTTGTTGTTTGTTTTGGGGCGTTACTCCCTTCAGTCTCCTCTTTAGCAGGTAAAATGCAGCTGTATAGGGGTTAAACCTGGAGGTTGACTTGGCCAGTCTAAAGCCTTCCACTTCTTGCCCCTGATGAACTCCTTTGTTGTTTTGGCAGTGTGTTTTGAGTCATTATCTTGCTGTACGGTGAAGGATCTCCCAATCCCTTTTTTTGCATCTCTCTTTAAATTGTCAGACAAAATGTTTCTGTAGACTTCTGAGATCACTTTGCTGCTGCCATCATGTGTTCCATCATCAATGAAGATTAACGAGGCTGACCCTGAATAAGCCATGCAAGCCCAAGCCATCACGTTATCGTCACTGTGTTTCACAGATGAGCTTGTATGTTTGGGATCATGAGCAGATCCTTTCTTTCTCTTCTTTCTTTCCATCACTTTGGTAAAGGTTCATCTTTGTCTTATCAGTCCTGTCAAGTGGGGCCTAGTTATTTGAGATCCCAGGAGCAACCACTACCTAAATAAAAGCTTTAAGCAGACCAATGAAAAGCTAAAATGAGAAACTATATAAGTCAACCACATGATTATGCTTATGCTAGATGCAAGAATGATTTTCATAGGCTGATATATATTCTGAAATGATGTTTGTTATAGAATAGAATGATTTAAAATGAGTAATATGATCATACTAAGATGTAATGATTAAAAGAAGTGATTGTAAGTAAAAGCACTGTGTATGAGGAGAAGTAACCTATTTTTAACTGCGCACTTACAAAAAAGGGGAACTACAATGCTGGGGAAATCATTGCCTGTGAGGAGTGCGTGCACAGTTCCAAATATGGTTATAGGAAGCGCATGAAGAGCCTGTTGATCGATGTCTCAAACAATGTGTGTGTGTTAACAACGGGATGTGGATGCTGTGTACTTGTTCGAAAAACATGATTTCTGTATAACTGATGCATGTGTTACAAGAGTTAGACTGTGTCTAAATCTATGAGTCAATCAACTGGGCGTACTAGGCATGGAAATGTGTGTATGCTAAGCTAAGACTAAAGCTAAGAGCTATAAAAGAGAGAGACAAAGACACTGAATTCGGAGTTCTCCCCCGGGGGGGAGATGCTGCTCACCGGAGCTGCCGGAGAGCATTGCCAAAGTTCTGAGGAGCTTTCACCGGACTCTTTGCCCAGAAGACGTGGAAGCAACACTGAGCTCGCTGAGGACATCGTTGGAAGCAAAGTTGTTCTAACTTTGTTCAATAAGCAAAGACCACACTCTGCCAGACGGAGAGTCCTGAGAGGTCTGCAGTTATCCTAAAGAGATGAAGAGAAGACAGCACCTACGACATCCAGAGAGGCGAAGGAGGCGGCAGCAGAGGGCTGCTCCCCTCCCGGGGCTGGGAGAACCAGCGACTCATCACAGCAGGAACGCCCGCACTTGTGTTCCAGCTGCTGCTACAAAAGATAACTGCCAGGCCAACGATTGGCTTTCGGGACCTCTCCACTCCCGCTGCCGAGGAAGAACACCCTCCGCCCACAAAGAACACTTCGTACCGAGTCTGCTGGTCTACAGAGGAGTTCAACTAGACGCAGGTCAAGACCGGGCGTTGCGGCAACAGCTGAGCCGTCCACTCTCTCTCCCTCCTAAATTTTACAATTAGAGAAGATTCTTATTTACGCTCAGCTTAGTTTAGTTCAGTTTAGTTACAATAGAAATAATCAGAAATAATTAAATTGTTTAATCATGAGCTATTGCTATAACCCTGCTTAATAAAAAGCTATATTGCATTTAAAGAGAAGTCTTATGAGATTATTATGACTCACCTATTCTGCATAGTGGTAAAAAGTTAAGTTTATTGTGTGCATTAAATCTAAAGGTTCTTAAAGGTTACTTTAATCCAACTAGTTACTTTAAACATTACCCCTGAGGTTAGTGTTCCAAACCTCTAAAACCAACCTAGGAATATCACCAAGTGCAAACAGTTATAAGAGAAAAGCTGTCGTTAACAAACGTGATCAATAAATCAATTCTGCTACAAGGAGGGCTGCTTAGTAAGAGAGTATTTATTGAAATAAGAGGGGTAAGACGTTTGGAAGAAGACAGTTAGGACCTAGGTGAGTATTCCTCGACACCAGCTTAATTATTCTACTGAATCCTGTTAGGTAAATTCTAATAGGCAGATAGAATCTGACCCTTTAAACGGAGAGCTGGACCTGAATTAACCTGAGGAAAGGGTTAAGGAAGGCTGTACTGACTGACAGTCCATATAACTTTGTCCCAGAATTTTTGAGGCTCATCTGTGTTCTTTATGGTAGATTTCAGCCATTTATTAGACTCAGCCACAAACTGCAGTGGGAAAGTCTGAGGAGCTCTGCAAAGATCTGATAAACCAAATCACTGACATGAACAAGTCAAGAAATTCAGTGGGAGCAATGAGTTTCTAAGTGTAAAGTACATGGTGCAGTTTTGTCACTCTCACAGCCAGGAAGAAAACACAACCTATCACCTGCTGCTGAGATATAGTTTGTCATAAAGTTCAAGAGTCAAATAAGACTCCCCAGTTGCAGATCCGCAATAAAATAGAAGATGCTGGTGACTAGTATGCACAGTCAAGTGTTTTACATCACCATGAGCTGAGGGGCTGCCATCTAAGAAGAAAGCCCTTCCTCTAGAAATGGCACTTAAAGCTCGACTGAAGTTTGCTGCTGATCATATGGACAAAGTTCTGTGGTCAGATGGAGCAAAAATTAGCCAATTGACCACAATGACCAGAAATATTTTTGGATGTGAGAAGGTGAGGAATTTAATCCCAAGAACACCAAACTTACTGTCAAGCATGGTGCTGGCAGGAATAAGCTTGAACACTTTTTGCTGTCAGTGGATCTGGTGCATTTTACAAAATAAATGGAATAATAAAGAAAGGATTACCTCCACATTCTTCAGGGAAACCTAAAATCACCAGCCAGGAGGTTGGGTTTTGGGAGCCACTGGGTGTTCCAACAAGACAATGACCCTAAACACACATCAGGAGTGATAAAGAAAAGGTTCAATTAGGCCATTATTAAGAGTTTAAAGTAGTCTCCTCAAAGTCCTGATTTAAACCACAGTAAGTCTGCGTCAGAAACCAAAAAATTTAGTTGTACCAATTCTGTCAAAAGTGCTTAGTTGAAGTGAAAATGGCCAAAGGATGTTTAAAAATATATTACCATTTCTGTGGTGTTGCTACAGGACCAGATATAACCTTTCATGCATACTAGCAGTTCTGTAACTTCAAATGGAGAATAACTTTACTCATTTCTAGCCTCATCAGATCTGATCAGCCATGATAACTGCAAGCATGTGAATGTCAGGCTGCACAATAGCTCTGTGATTAGCACTGTTGCATTGCATGTAGAAGATTCCAGTTCACATCCTGGCCTGGGATCTTTCTCTGTGGGTTTTCGGTAACTCTGGCTTCCTCGCCCAGTCCAAAGACCTGCTGATGTTAAATGGTGATTATGTGGGGGTTCATCGCCCTACCACGTACTGTGACATGTAGTTGTACCAATTGATCACAAGATTTATATGTAAAATCAATCAATAAATATAACATACATACATCTGTCAAAAAATATGTAGTAGAGAAAAAAATGTAAAATTTCAAAAATGTATGATCCATCCATCCATTTTCTGCATACAGCTTTATCGTCTGGAGGGTCGCCAGGGGGCTGGAGCCTATCCTAGCTTACTTAGGGCTATAGCAGGTTATATCCTGGACAGGCCGCCATGCACAGTCAAATGCATACAGAAAATTTAGAATTA
This sequence comes from Acanthochromis polyacanthus, assembly GCF_021347895.1. NCBI lineage: Eukaryota > Metazoa > Chordata > Actinopteri > Pomacentridae > Acanthochromis > Acanthochromis polyacanthus. Next base: position 67,482,257 of record NC_067113.1, on the reverse strand, counting down.
CCAGTTTACCCCAGCATGTCTTTGAGCTGTGGGAGGAAGCCAGAAGTGAGAACCCAAGCAGGCAAAGGGAGAACATGCAAACTCCACACAAGAAGACCCCAGGCAGAGATTCCAACCCACGAACTTCTAGCTCTGGACCAAAAGTTGTGGAAGCCACTGTACAACCATGTCAACCACAGCACATGATTACATAGTTTCTACGAAGCACGAAAAACAAATAAAAGGTTAAAAAAAGTAGCATCGATTGTAGAAAATGGGTTTTTTTCTTTATCAGTCACACTTTTTATGAACCCATCCATGGATTATTCAAGATCAGTTTAACTCTTGTTCTTCTTTTAGTTCTAAATGAGACTTAATTCACATGGCAGTCAGAGGTCCTTGTTAAAGATAAGCACACCTATTGCCACTGGCATTTTAAAAAAATGACATTATGTCTGAACATTCCTCACATGCAGTTACTGGTAAGATACTAAGGGAGCTGACATCCTAAATTTTAAAGTAGTTGAGCTTTACTGGTACATGTACTTCATTTCTTATTTTAATCGCTAACATTGCTGTTGAAAATATAGAAAAGCATAAGTTATGCATTACTGCCCGACTTTCTTAATGACTCTAATAACTGATTAAAGCTGGCTAATTTACTGGGATCAAAGCAAAACATCCCAGACTGGAACTAAATGGTATTGTTTAAGAATTAAGTAAATGCGCATTTAGATTATTTAATAAAATGTACTGTGAAACTGAGACATGTAAATGATGTACAGTGGATATTTAGAATTCAATGCAAGAATGGAAAGAGAGGTCAAATAGTATAATACTGATCTTTATAATTAAAAAGTGCACACAACAAAAATATAAGTGAATGTTTGTGATTTTTTAAGGGCGTTGGATTGAAAGTTTTTACTTTGCAAAAATGTCTACAGCGAGGCAGACAGCTGTCCCCATTTGGTATTTTCTTTTCTCTAATCCTAAATTGTGGAGGAGATGGAGGGTGGGGGATGAGGTATCAAAAGAAAAGCTGTCCTGGAGATGGGTGTGGGCTGGTGGGATGAGGGGAGGAGGAGGGCAGTGTGAGGGAGGGAAGGAGAGAGGGAGGGGGCTAATTATTTTGAAGGGTATTAAGTCATCAGATTTACTTTTATCTTGATTGCATTGTGGAAGTCGTGCATAATTAATGGAGAGAGCTTATTAGGAAAAGATGATTAGGCAAATTACACAGGTGTCAGATGCATTTTTCATCATGAATTTTTCCAGGACAATCCTGGGTTTCCATCTGTTCTGCTTCTATGCAGAATGAGCATCTATATTGTTGCTTCTAGACAACAACCATAGGGAAAAACTGGGCGATCAAAATACCCATCCATTCCTTATCGATACACCACTTAATCCTCAATAGGGTCATGGGGGGCTGCAGTCTGTCCCAGCTGACTGAGGGTGAAGACAGAGGACACCTGGACAGATCACCAGTCTATCACAGGACTACACATAGAGACAAACAGTCACACTCACACCTGGGATCAAAATGTTTGAAATCAAAAATTAACCAAAAAAGACTGTATTTGCCATTACAACAGTAACTTTGTGCAAAAAAAAAAAATCTATATAATAATGCATCTTAAAAGTGTACTGTATTTCCTATTTCAGTGACAGAAGTATTGCAGAAATATTGACCTGACTGTCAAAATGAGCATTGTTTAAGGAGGTTATCCCTCACATTGTGATTATATTGACAACCCAGATTCTTGCTCGTCTGTCACTACAGGGGAAGGTAATATGACACAAAGGAACAAATTGTACGATGGCAAAAACTGAAAAAACCTGCATAAACAAGACTTAAGTCTGCTGAAATAAACATAAACAGGGAATTGGCATTTCTTGAGACATTCTAATCATCTGTAAGCTTTTGGCAACTGGGACATAACAAGCTGTGTTTTAATGGACAATGGGAATTATATTTAATGACGGTGCTGCACAAAGCAATGACTTTGACCTTCAACATTATGTGTGGTCTGTGATCATTCTTCTATTACTGCAGATAAACTTAACTTAAGACTCCCCTTTTATTTGGTCTTTTATAGAGGATGGGTGAAAATGCCTAATAATATTCCGTGATGCTGTTTATCACCCCTAAGCATAGCCTTCTGTGTTCTCTACATTCAGCGTGGACCTTCACTTTACCAGACTGTTATTTCATACACCTCTCTTAAAAGCAGCCATGAAATAACTGACTCCAAACCTACCTTTTGGTGCTTAAGTATACTTTGTCAAAATATGAATAGTCTTCTATATTTTTCTAAGCATAATTTCGATGCAATCAAGCAGTTTTAATGGCAACATTTTGCAAAGCACTTAGACTCGAAACATTTGTACAAATTTAGTCACTGTTGTCATTTTGCTAATCAAATTATGTGGTGCTAATAGCAGCCAGAGACAAATAAGATGCTGTGCCTTCCACCTCCAGCTCTGCATAGTGGCAGCCTGTTCCATTTCCCTCCTTCTCCCTCCTTTCCCTTTTCCTCATGTGGGTCTGTGCAAGGTGTGTGTGTGAGTGTACAGGTGCAGGGGATTGAGTATTTGCTTGAGTGAGGACATCTGTGTTGTGGAGTGGTCTACCTGCAAGCTCATCTCTCCTTCCGTACAATGGTCCATGCTCAGACCACAACACGACACCGGACCGTTGAATAATCCAGTTTGTCTGCTGAATTTTCAGCTTTTGTATGCTTCTTGGGCTGCACAGTGGGTTGGTGGTTAGCACTTTCACCTTGCAAGAAGATCCCCGGTTCATGTCCTGGCCATGGAGTCATGGGGGCATAGACTTCACATGCAAGGATTTTCTTCGGGTTTCTCCCACAGTCCAAAAACATGCTGAGGTTAATTGGTGATTCTAAATGGTCTGTAGTTGTGAATGTGAGTGTGATTGCTTGTCTCTATGGGTAGTCCTGTGATAGACTGGTGACCTGTCCAGGTGTCTCCTGCCTTCATCCTAAGCCAACTGCGAGAGACTCTAGCCCCCAATGATCCTAATGAGGATTAAGCAGTGTATAGAAAATGGATGGATCTATGGTCCTTAACTCATGTTTGTTCTCTGTTTCATTTCCCCACAACCCTCCCTGCCTCCTGCCATGAGTCCCCGCTGCTGCCTTCCCAGTTAGGATCCGGTCAGACCCAATCCTTGGACCACCACCGCAATCCTCCACCTGGACACCATATCCATTCCTACCATATCCATTCCTTGATTTCTCTTGTAATTGTGGGAGCATTTTTTTATACCAACATAATATTTTAAAAAATAATTATCGCTGGAACGTGTGTTCCACAACAGCCCTGTTAGCATAACCTTTTTATCTGGTAGAAGAAGAAGAAAACAGTGAATCACATGAAATGCTGGAATTAACATCATCTAACAGTTTTCCTAAAGAATGGGTAGAGCAACGCTATGTCCTCTCATCTAGTTTTCTTATTTTCATCCCCTTGTCAGCCTTGACTGAACGTCTCACTCTACCTCATATTATCAGGATCAGACTCATTCTTTGGACTGTTTTCCATCAGTCAGTTTGTCCTCTTGGTCAGCAGTAACAGCTAGCTAAATATCTAGCTTCTACTGCTGAGAAAAAGATCACATTAGCATGGATTAGCAACCCTGTTACTGTGATTAGAGTAGGGTTAGCAAACAACACATAAAACATGGAACAGAAATGGTACCATTGATGTGTAAGCTGAGCCAATCAAGCCTTTGATAGTTTATTAGCTATTCTTGATGAATATGAAGCAGAAAATTGCAAAAGGGAAGGTTTATTTTTCAAAACTTTTGAAGCCCAAATTTCCTCCAATTCTGGAATGACCCTTGTAGTAGTCTTGTAGAGTACACTTTGCTCTGTTCTGTATACCGTGTTTGCATAGTAGTGGTTATGTGTACCCTGTTCTGTCCAGCCTGTAACTTTCCTAGCTTGTTCGTACCAAGTCCTGATTAATCTCCCAACAAAATATCTTTGTTTTTGTAGGATAAAGTCTATCAGTTGTTTGTTAGTTTGTGCTTCAGTATTTTGCCCAGTCTAGGCCTTTGTAGAAATGTCTGTGTGTGAATTTCCCTGTTTGTAGTTGGCAGTTGTAGTCCATCAGTCATTTTCCCCAGTCATGTTAGCATTCCTGCTCAAAATCAGTGTGTTTGTGATTTTGTGTACACATTCTTTATTGCAAATAAATACCGTCATACCTCAACATCTGTCTGCTGTGTTTTATCGTCTTCACTTGAGCCTCTGACCCACTCCATGGCAAAAGAGAACTTATAATATTCAGCCTCAGACCATGGTTGCTTTTCTTTCCAATGATCAAACCTCATCAGCTCCTGCATTATTGAAAGGAAATCTCACTACTTGGCTTAGTGGGACCACCGTGTCTTTTCTTGGTGTGGTCCTCTCCTGCCTTCCTTTATCTGGGCTCCCTAAGGAGTACTTCAAGGCCTCTTCAGATCATTGGGCGCTCATGCAGTTGGGTTTTCACCTATCACACCTATGAAAGTTCTATTCTCCCACAAGCGAATCTGCCATGCTGTTTGTGCTTCTTTTATCTCAGGCTTTTCGGTGGCTGTTGGCTTCTGAGCTGCTCATAGTCTTTTCACTAAACACAAAAAAATAAGGTTATAGTTATTTTGTGTTTACATTGCCTCATGGGAAAGACTAAGCATTAATGACAGAACATTTTCATTTAAGTTGACTGTATCTTGATCTATCACCACTACAGTTACTGCTTAATTAAGTTTTTAGACAAATCTGACTGTACTAATATAAAGATCAAGGTTTTGGTTTAAAGGGGTACTTTTTTGACAGGGAACTCACTTTGTTGTGGTTAAAAGAACCACTTAGTTAAATAATAATAAAAGTCATATTTAAAAGAAATAGCATTGCCTATTTAGAAGCAAGAAGTGTCACAGTCACTTTGTTAACTCAAAAATGTTACTTTTACATTTGTCATAAATATGCATTGAAAATACAAACAAGAACAATGTCATGGACTTTGTGTTTTGTTTTCTTTACCTCCTGTTGTTTTTTTCAGACAGTGTTTCTGGTTTCACTATGGTTTATTCCCTTTGTACTCCCTTTGCCTGTTTTCCATCCCTTTTTGATTTTCCTAGTTAGTTTTACCTGTGTCTTGTGAATCAACTATGTGTTGTCTCCCCAGTTAGTCCTCTGGGTATATCTAGTGTTGCATCTCCCTTTGTCTTTGTCAGTTCGTCCTGTTTGTCTGCCTTACGCTCAACTGCTAGATTCTCCTCATCTGTCTTTGGTTGGCACAGAGTTTTTTGTTGACTGCTTCTGCCCTTCCTGTTCCCTTACTTCGTGTTTGCCTGCCTGTTTGCTTTCTTCATGTTTCTCATGCTCCTTTAGTTTGTTGCCTGGTTTAATTTAAATATGATTGTTTTTGTCACTAGATTAGTTATGTTATGAACCCTGTATTTCCCCCAGATTCTACAGCTGTCTTGCGTTTACTCCCCTTGAGTTTTGTTTGATTAAAATTTGTTTTTGTCACAACCTGCCAGCTGTCTGTGTCAACACCTGGATCTTATTTCCAGTTCCTCTGTGACAAACATGGGATTTTATCTGACTGATGCTGACACCTTGAGAAGCATTGCTCATATGTGTCCAAAAAATGATTTGATTGCAAAACGTAATCTCTGAATTAATTCACTGACATCATCAGATATGTTCATGTAGTATGATAATGTCTTTAAATGAATTACTGTCATTTTTTATTTACATGAGCGCTATATTATGTCATATGATATATTATTATATGTTACATTGTATTTCCCTTCAGGGATTAATAAAGTCATTGTATTGTATTGTATGAAGCAGAATTTAAAGATTTACAGAGGTGTTAATAGTAAATTGAGAGTATAGGGAAGAGATTGTGTATACATGTCTTTTTTCCTAATAGTAGAAAGGTGGACATACACATGTTGTACTCATACACAAGCTGTATTTAGTTCACCATAACATGTTTGCCTTGTCATGCCTTGTCTCAGCTTGATAAATTCTGAATGACTTTATGATCATCATTGACATCACTGCATTAAAGTGCATTTCACTTTTTTTGGAAGGTCCTCTGGATCTTTAAGGATAGAAACAGTCTCTCCTTGGACATGTTGAGTCTCACAATTTGATGGGTCAAAGTTTAATCAGATTAAACTCATAAAGGGTGGGAACAATATATTTTTTGTTCTGGCAGAACTGTGCGGATTGATGTTGACAAAGGCCTTTTTTACCACAGCTGTGGACAACTGATGTATCTAGTCACTGGACGATAGGGTAATCATCAGTGCCTGCTTGATATTTGCCTTGAAACATGCACAGAAGTCATTTAGTCTGCTATGGCTGGCATGCAAGGTGGAGGGCTTGTATTTGACAGTGTGCCACAAGTGCTGTGTATTTTTATTGTGCATGAAGTAGCTGTTGAGCTTCTGTCCATTCTGCTGCTTTGCCTCTCTGATGCCCCATGGCAGGTTCCTCTTAGCAAGTCTGTATGTTGCTGTGTTCCCAGATCCAAATGCAGAATTGGAGGCTCTCAGCAGTGAAGACATTGTTTGTAGTAGAGTCAGTATAATCCCCCAAGTCAGTGATGCTGTCATATGTAGCAACCACTTTAAAGATCTCCCACTGGATGTTCTCTCAACTGTCTTGCAGTAGTGCGTGAAGAGTTTTTAATGTTCATGTCCACCACGTCATATATGTTGACACATATTGTTCACATGCTGATAAAACTTTGGTAGGACAGACTTTAGACTTATCTAGCAATGAAAAACGCATCAGGGTGCGGTGTCTGCTGCTCCTTGATGTTGTTGTAGAGTTTGTACGAAGCCTCATTCACATTGGTGTTATATCAGTGGTACATTATGATCGCCGTAAACTCCCAAATGGTCTACATTTCACAGTCATGGGGCTACATGTGGTGAACAGAGAGCAGAGACCACCTCAGCATCCAGACACCACGATTTATTGATGTATGGAGCCAGGCTGCCACTCCAGAGATAACCAGACTGTGAAGTAACTCTGACTGCTCTGTGGAGTGACAGGCCATCCAGCATCATCTATGATGTTCTGATTTAGACAGGTCTTAGAGAAAACATACACACAACAGTCTCTCACTCTGTGGATAGAAACTTTGCAAAGCCTGTTGTAATACATTTTGCTGTCCAGAGATCAAATGTTTGCCAGATTGATTGTAGGAACTGCTGGCTTGTATGGGTTAGTGGCTAGCCTACCTTGTCCTCCTCCATGCTTGTCGCAGTTCTGTGACCTGTCGAAGAGCTTACAGGTTACCTTCTCCAGCACTGCTCCAGGCAGGGCTGTGGTGGTCTCAGGGCCCTCTCAGCATGACAGTCCAAGCCTGCACAACACAGTTACCCTGTGGTCTTCTTTTGTTACACAATCTTCAAAAGACACCATCTGTCATGCACACACTCCATTCTAGCTCCACTTACTCTGCTCACAGACGTAGATGAAGATGGAGAAATACACAAAAACACTGCACTGTTGGGAGAAGTCGCTGCAATCACTGGTCGTGCCACCTGATTAGACATACATCTGACCTGTCTCTTGGTACTGGCAGAGGGTGACAACAAGCTTGGTAAACTTCCCATACACACACACGCACACACACACACACGCACAAGCGCACACACGCACGCACGCACGCACACACGCACACGCACACGCACACGCACACGCACACGCACACACACACACACACACACACACACACACACACGCACGTACACTTGTGCACCTCTACCCCATGCCATTTCTGTTTCTTTTTCTGCAAAGCATGAGATTAAAGCTATTTATAACCTGGCTGATAATTACATTATGCTTATTTCATCATGATTAGGTTTCTGATTTTTATGAAATAATGTCACAGTTTTAATTACACCATCTTTGGCAGCTGTCTCAGTGAGCCACATTGTTTATTCACTTCTCACGTGCTCCAGAACAGCTCAGAAGTGAGCTGAACACCTGATAATGCCATTCACTACAGCCTGGTGATTGACAGCACTGCTGCCACCACACTGCCAGTGATTATACTGTAAAATCTGACTTGGACAAATTTCCTATTTGATTGTGAGCCTCAAGGGTGGATGTGATGAAGTTTGACATAGGCGGATCATGCCACTTTTAAAATGTCTCGGTTTCTGTTTAATGGCTAATTACATTACTAAAGCAAAAGGCAGACTGGTGGAAATCATCTGTCACCTTGAAGGAATTAATGATTGAATTATGGATCAAAAGTCCCCTCAAGGGAGTTAAAGAAAGTTGAGACCTCATGTTAGCAGTGATACTTCAGGAAAAAAAGAATATGAAAATGTACCTCCAAGGTATTGCGCACTGAGACCTAGCTTAAGAGTAAGAAAGAAGAAATTGTTGAATTATTTAACGTTGATATATGCTTAATAATAAATAGGCATAAATAAAATATACAACCATGCCGTGATTAAGGTGTGTGTCCAAAACCCCAACACATACAGGCCTTTGATTCCTGTATCTGTGTTTGTGCATTCCTCCTTCCTCCTCATATTCAACATTTCCACTTTGTGTAACACACTTGAAAAGACATTGGTTCTTGGCTGGAGGGATGTTGTACAGAAAGGAGCCAAAGGAACGCCTTGCCTGTGGCATTGGCTCAGGGCATAGTTGGAAGTCAGGACCACCTTGGATGATCATTCATGTTTCATTGTGGAGCGAGAGACTATGAGTGTAAATGTGTCCCACTTGAGTGAATTGTGGATATGGATACAGAAAATTGAGGAAAGCCATAATTAATACCTTGTGGATATTTCTCTTTCTGTTCTGTGTTGATCGATTAAATCATGCAAAAAACTCCTAATTATAAGACTCCCCACAGGATGATTTGTGTCTCAGAGCTGACTGCAAATGTCATGGATGAGTGTTTGTGGCACCAGCGATGACTCTTAACTCTGCTGGAGACAGATGGGATTGAACTTTGTATGCAGCTCTTCTTCCAAATAAGCTGCCAGCTGGGCCATCTAAACTAGCGTTGAAGCGATTTATCACTGTGCTGATATTGGCCTTTCAATAAAACTCATGTAGTGGCCAGTCGGTGCCCCACTGAAACTGATATGATAGAGAATAGGACAAGACTTCACTTAATAGCTTTAGAGGTGTCATTCTGGAAAAGCTTTAATTAAACATCCTTCACTGTTCATTAAAGATCAAATATTAATAGTGAGATGACAGGATCATTTGAGAATTCATGGGAGGTATTAAATTTCAGGGAATGGACTGTTGTGGACAAAACCCAGAAGTCTCATCTCCTAACAATTATGTTTACAGTGTATATTACATGCAAATGTACTTCTGAAATAACCATAATTCTACTTGGTGTGTGTGTGTGTGTCTTTTCTCAAATATGTTCTTTAAGGATATGTTCTTGTTCAGAACTGTTAAAAAATGTAGTGTTTCATGTGCAATAAAGGTATTAATGAAGTTAGCAGAAGCTAGTAAATGCTAGTGGGTAGAGAGTCCTGCTCTCATTCAGTCTGACCAATCGCTGCCCTCCAGCTCTGCCCTCTTTCAATTGTTTTTTCGTCTCTGGCTCCAAAAATCCAAGATGTCAACCAGGAAGTAGCAAAATCCTGGTTTCATTTTCTCAGTGCAGAACCCGACCCGTAGTGTCACAGTAGCTACAGCCATCTTTCTCATACAGTCTATGATTCTCACAGGTAAAGAATTTAAAGAATTACCCAGCATAAATTTTCAACCAAAACCAGAAAATCTGAGAGATGTTAACTAAAATAACAATCAGACTATAGACAGGACATGAAATTATGCCTTCTATACAGTGGAAATGTACTAGTATTCAAATTTAGTCAAACATTTAAGTGAAGTTACATTGACATTTTCATATTTAATTCAGTTTTTATGCCCTCATAACTACATGTGCTCTCAGCTGGTACACATGGACTCTGTGGATGCTCATAAATATGCTGGTCCTACCTCCAACTGAGGAGTCAACAAACTAAAGGGTAAATGTAAAGCGTAAAGAATACACATGGCCTTTAAAACAATGTTAGGGTGAGAGCAGTGGTACTTCTCAAGGCCAGGACAGTAAAGGTTGCACACCTCTTTGTTGGCAGAGCCCTCATAGTTCTGACAGTCCCTCAACATGCAGCTCTTCCAGTGGTAGAGCAAAACACCACAAAAGGTTGGGAAATCGCTACTTCTGACCTTTTCTCATCCACTTACGTGTATGTGTGTGCCTGTGTGTGTTGGTGATGTTGATTATTGGCTGTGGGTCATAAGTGCATGTTTAAGGGTGAATGGCCCTCTGAGGTGTGGCTCTGTTGGAAATGTTTCCTTGTGTCAACACTTGGTTAATGAATAACGATAGCTGCTTGACCTTCGCACAAGTTTTCATATAAAAGACAGTGAGGACCCCAAGGACTATGAGTGGTAGATCATGTTTCATTACCAACAAGTAGAAATGCTGTGGTTAACACTCTAAGGCAGGATTTTATAAGTTTGAAAAATTATCTGAGCAATGATCATTTCATTCTCCATTATGAATGGTATAAAAAGTAGAAGTCTTCTCTTCACACTGCAGAATGTGCTGTCTGAAATTGGAGCTTTCACATACAGTCATGGAAAAATGATTAGACCTTGAACTATATTCATTTTGTATATAATTATAATACAACGTTTTTTTTCTACACCGACACATCAGTAAAAGATCATGTTTTACCTTGCTGACATGTTTTGACAACATCTGCTGGCATATATATATATATATATATATATATATATATATATATATTTATATATATGTATATATATGACACACAGGGTGTCCCAAAAATGTATACACCTTTTAGCAGCTGAAAACTAACTAACCTCACACCACTAGACTTCTTTTTATGGGGATACCTAATAGACAAAGTCTATGCAATGAAACCTGCAACAGTCACTGAATTGAGAGCCACCATTGAACGTAAATGCATGCAGATACCAAGGGAATTGTCTCATGATGTGTGCTATTCCATCGCTTCACGTTGTCGGCAGTGTCTGGACCAGAATGGACATCAGTTTGAGAACAGGGGGTGACAAAACAATTGAATGATGTTTGTAAATTGTTTTACATGTTGAAATTTAAACAAATTATAATAAACATCTAGTTTACAATTGTGTGTGTGTGTATACACACACACGCGCACACACACACACACACACAAACACTATGTTTTTCTATCATTGTGGGGACATACCATTGGCTCCCATTCATATCTAACCCCTAACCCTAACCTTAACCCAGACCAAAACAATGGCTAACCCTAAAGAAACGTTTTTGCACTTTTAATTTTTTCAGTAACAACAACATGGCCAAGAAAACACTGTTTAAACTTGTGGGGACCGAAATGAGGTCCCCACAAGTGACATAGTTTTCGGTTTTCCTACAGCTGTGGGGACATTTGGTCCCCACAAGTATAGCCAGCACCTGACCACACACACACACACACACACACACACACACACACACACACACACACACACACACACACACACACACACAAGTAAATAGAAGTAAGTATTTTAAAGAAGTGTTAAAATGTGGGTGCAAGCAGCATCTGCTTTAAAGTGTGTGATTGAAGTTAAATGCTTGGTATGAAATGGTTATTGCACATTAAAATAATTGTTGTCCATCAGTGAGTCTCTGGTTGAAAGCCCGTTCCATAGAACTTGGGCTCATATCCTCATTCTCCACCAGACCACTGACTAAGCCACCGACTATTCAAGCCGGGCCTTGCTTGAATAATTGCCTGTTGATATTTTTTTGATTGGTTACTTGCCTTGTCTGCCTTAGCTGCTCATTCTGACCACACACCTGCTTTTCTCCCTCAACACTGGAATTTCATTCTCATATCCTTTACCGTGTTGCTTGGTCTAGGCTGCCTTTACTCTAATTCTCTGCCAGTTTGTGCCTTGTAGTTAACTTTGACTTCTCCCTGTTGCTTTCCTGGTAGCATTAGCTTTAGTTTCACTTCTGCTCCTATGTTGCTAAGCCTTAGCAAAATTTCTTGCGTGGATGCTTTATTAGCTGAGCATACTTCTCTTGTCAACTCATAAGTCAAGAGGATCTTGTGTCGTATATTTCACTCCTGCTGGCTTGTTTCCTTCAGCAGAGATGTAACTATCTTTTGTTCACTGGCCCTCTGCTAGCTACACTTTCTGTATGTGTCCATTGCTTAACATTGGTCTGACCGCCTAGCCTTTTGTCAAGCTTAGTCTGTCAGTCAGCTTCCCCTTAGCCTACCTTCCTGATTGGCACATTTAACTAGTTCATCTCCTAGTTGTGTTACACATATGTAGAGTCGTAAGTGAACAATGAGACCTGTATTATTGCAAATTCATGTGTGTAATTGATGAGCACAGGTTTTCAGGTTGGGTGTGTAGTATGGAGGTTGCAGAGGAACATCTTCCAACCTTGTCAGTTAGTTCAGAGTTCCCCCTTGGTTCTTGTGGTTTTGCTCTTTTTTTGCTGTTGTTGAATTAAGTCTTGTTTACCTATTCTGTTTTCTGCTCAGGTTAGAGTCCTCATTCTGTGTTGATTTCAATTTCATTCCTTTGTTAACTAAACCTGTTTTAATCTTTTATGTGTCTCTGCCAGATTTTCTATGTCTGCACCTGGGAATGGGAGCACTTGGTGCCAGTTCTCCCCTAAATCCACTGGGCTGCAACCAGCCAAGGGGTGTTACTCTGCCACCATGGGCAAGTCCTCAGAAACAAATCTGATAATAATCAAGCATTTCACAGTAAAATTCGTTTACTCACCAGTCAGGCGGCCTCCTTGTCTGCACAGTTGAATCACATTTCCTCAGCTCAGGACCACAGTTCTTAGCATCCATCCGTTTCTGCCCCAGGGCATCCTTGTCACCAAGTTGTCTTTGATGACAATGAATTCTATGAATATTTGGATTCTTTGATTTTTCTGTATGGTGAATGGAACAGGCCCTGACTGCGGAACTCCTTACCCAAATTCATTTTGAATTTTATTTGCACTCCTGTTTCCCAGCCTGCTTACCCTATACCTGCTCCACAGACTACCACCATCCAGTCTGTTAACTCCCTACGCAATCCAGAGCTAACCAGCTGTCCTCCTAAAATCCCTTCAGTGTCATAATGGGTGATAAGCCTGCAGCTGGTTAGCCATCAAGGACTCATCTGAGTCAGCAAATCTCCAGCCTGCTTAGATCCAGTCCACACCACCACCCAATAGTTCCTCAGATCCTGCCCCCACCCCCAATATCATCTCTGTCGTCCTTTTTTGTTGGATAAAGCACTTGGACTAGACGATTCTCACAGTAATTTCACCAGATTTCTGACCTCACTGTTCCTCAGCACAATGGAGGTCCCACCACTGACTGCTGTAAAGGTCTCGGTCAACCGGTGTATCCTGGTCATCACCAAGGGGGTCAGTGCTATTTCATCTGATTCCCAGCGGGTCAATGCTTTGTCCATCAATGTCAATTCTGGGACTTGCCGAAGTCGGCTGATGACTCTTCTGGAAAAGACACTGCTCCTAAGTCTTCAATGTCAGTTGCCTCCAATGCCCCAAGTTATATCTTCTTGCTTTGTACTTTTATGCACTCCATCTCTTATGTTAAGATATTTGTTGTTTTTTTCTGAGCAATATGTGTCACAAAATTTCTTTTGGGATTATTCTTTTCTTCAGTTGAGACTTGTGTAATGTTGAAAGTGATACAGAAATGTTACTAGGTCCAACCTAGTGAGATTGCTGGCACTACCATCGTGTGCATTCAGTTAAATTGCCATCAGATTCTAATAACATGCTATATGTCTTTTATTGAGTTACACACATGAAGAAGCTCTACAAATTGTTGAAAAAATGCTAGAGGTATAATTTTCCCCACAGCAATTGGCTCACAGTATATCCATCCATTCTCTATACACCGCTTTATCCTCACTAGGGTCGCGAGGGGTGCTGGAGTCTATCCCAGCTGACTCGAGTGAAGGCAGGGGACACCCTGGACAGGTCACCAGTCTGTCACAGGGCTACATATATAGACAAACAATCACACACACATTCACACCTACGGGATATATAGAGTCATCTATTAACCTCAGCATATTTTTGGACTGTGGGAGCAAGCCGGAGTACCCGGAGAAAACCCACGCATGCACAGAGAGAACATGCAAACTCCATGCAGAAAGATCCCAGGCCCAGGCCGGGATTTGAACTGGGGATCTTCTTGCTGCAAGGCGAAAGGGCTAACCACTACCTACTGTGCAGCCCGCTCACAGTATAGCACTACAAAAACAAACAAAAAAAAACAAGCATAAAATAAAATGTTGAAGTTTAATCTCTTGAAATGGATAATATACTAAGAAAGTCTAATAACAATGATTACACATTTTTTGAAGAAAGTGTTGTTCAAGAGGACAGTTAACATCACTTTTTAAACTACCATATACGCTGTGTATACTCTTCATGATATGGCCTCATTTGTTTTGAGGTTTCTCATTATATTTTTCCATTCATTTGCCATTCACATTTCATTTGGAGCCCATGCTCCAGAGGAGACAATACAGCGTTTCTGCACCAATTGCAGGTAATCTTTATTGAAGGCCTGGAAACAATGGCAGACATGGGGAGTTTACATGGTAATAAATGAACAAACTCAGGAGCGATTGACTCCCAGTGTAATACTGTTGAGTTCAATCAAAGTGAGCAAGTAGTACTTTTAGAATAAAGGATGAAATAAGTGGCCAAAAAATGACTGATTCTGAATGGGGCACCAGAAGAAATGGTTACAGAGGACTGCCTCAACAAATTAACAATTTCAAGTACTCAAGAGGCATTTGAACTTGGGTAAAATGCTCAGGGAGAGAAGGAATTTATTCCACCAGTCTCTCATCATGGAACAGTTAGCCAGCTTTAGTGCAATAACTTGTAGAGAGAAAATGAAACCAGACCAGAGAGTAGAAATGCCAAGTTATTGTGGTGCCACTTCTTTGTAGCCTTATTTGGTTCTAAAGTGATCTATGAATGTCTCTACTATGAATGACAACCAATCATTATTGTATTTGCTATCCAAATGCAAAAGCTGCAAAAATGTTTTAAAAAAATTATCTGTCTTTGATCAATAAAAAGATAGATAGACCGGTAATGACCAGTCTGTCTTGAACAAGCTTTGAACTACAGCAGAATAAAGTCATATCATAATGTCATATTATAGTGTTGACAGTTTTCCCAGGGTTAGAGATATACGCAGGATTTTTAAATGCTTACAGATTATTACCTCCGCCAGGAGGTTATGTAATCACCGGAGTTTGTTCGTCTGTCTTTCCGTCCGTCTCTCTCTCTCTCTCTCTCTCTCTGTGTGTGTGTGTGTGTGTGTGTGTGTGTGTGTGTGTGTGTGTGTGTTTGTCTGTTAACAGCATAACTCAAAAAGTCACGGACGGATTTTCACCAAATTTGTACAGGATGTCCAGAAGAGCAAAAGTAACAATCGATTAGATTTTGGAGGTGATCCGGATCACCGTCTGGATCCAGGATTTTTTGAAGGTCGAAGGACAATAGCGAGGGATGGCCGCCAGGCCATCTCTCAATTGTACAGACAGAGGTCGCCGGATCGATCCCAGGCGACGGCTGAATTCCGTGCGGCCGGTTAGGCCTGCCCGAGTGAGTCGGGAACGAAGCGGCGGCGACGCATACGGTACCGTCACGTGCGCGCGCAACGCCACCGTTACGTGTGTGCGGCGGCGGCGCCATCAAAACACTGTGCTGTTACACTGTACATCAGGGGTCACCAACTATATTTGCCAGAGGGCCAGAATTTTACCGGACAGTCACTTTGGGGGCCGGACCCTCAAACAAAAATTAAATAAAAATCGAATTTTGGCATAACATTATTATTTGATGTTTATTTTTTATATTTTTTCCATTTCATTACAAAACTGAAGGCATTTTTAGCCTTTGTGAGTCAGTGCTCCTATCACCTGTACCACAGTCAACCACTAGGAGTGATAGAGATATTTTGCCTCATCTCAAGTCAACTTTATTCACAGAGCACTTGAAAAAGAAACACCGCAGAAGTGACAGGAAAAGGCCTCTTAACACGGGTAAAATGGCACTCTCTAAGGCCACGAAACGAAAAGTTGATGTGGAAAACAGATCCTTTAATAATGACTGGACTGACTGCTTTAATAGTGTGGACCACATGATATTTTCTCTTTGATCCTCACAATTTTGAAATCCAGTCGTGGGCCGGATTGGACGCTTCGGCGGGCCGGATTCGGCCCGCGGGCCGCCAGTTGATGATCACTGCTGTACATGAATGTTATGCTTTGTGCACAATGATCCCGGGCGACGGCCGAATTCCGCGTGGCCGGTTCGGGCTGCCCGAGCGAGTCGGGACCGACGAAACAAAGCGTCGCGCGCAATGCTACCATTATGTGCGTGCGTCAAAACACTGTGCTGTTACACTGTACATGCATGTTATGCTTTGTGCACAAACTGTAAAAACTAAATTAAATCCGTCCATTACGTTTTGGGTTATGCTGTTAACAGACAAACAGACAGACAAACAAACTCCGATTGGTCATCTGTACAATTGAGCGATGGCCTGGCGGAGGTCTGCACTCTCCGAGTGCTTTTCTAGTTTGGATATGTGACCAGAGTCTCCATCATATAAAGCATTGCCTTAAAAGGAAGGGGTCAATCAGTAATTATATTCAGAGGCAATCCATTGAGAACATATTTTGTTGAGTGGACTATGAACTGGTGGACATGAATATAATGAGAAACAAAGTGCTCAATAGCAGCCGATTTATTTGACAGGAAAGACAAGATTGTTCCAAAAGATTGATTAGACATTCCTTGTTGATCATAATCCAAAACATTTGACAGTACAGACCTAACATTTAAATCTCCGTTGTGTGTTACAGTGTGATTTATGGTACAGTGTAAATATACTAATACTTTACAAATAGATGAAATATGTTGGTTTTGATTTCAGATTCGTCTGGTTTGTTAAACAAGTCTGGTGGATGACTTTCAAAGTTAATTCTTGAACCACAAAGGTCAGTTTTCTGAACAGTTATACTACAACCTATTATTCGACTCAAGCCACTCAGTTCAGTTTTCGATCCATTGTTTTGCTTCTATTTCGTTCTCCTTGCTGCTTCCTGTTGGTTTCTCTGCCTCTATGTTGACTGACTGCATTCCACACCTGTCTGGATCCTGGTTCATCGTTCATTCCTTCAGCCACACTACACTCACCCACCGCCTGCATTCCCCTGACCTCTCCACCCAATCTGCTGTCAGCTAAGTTGTTTACTTTCGTGGTTGTGCCTTAAGAGTTTTCGCAGTAATAAAGCATCCTGAAAGTACAGCACTGTGTGGTGTGCTTATTCTTAACATCAGACACAAGCCAATAATAAGAATGTATATTTGCATGTTGTGAAAAATCTGTTTGGCTGCTTTCTTCAAACAATAATCCCAAATATTGTAATTAAACAAATATAATTGGAGAAATTACTTTATGAAATTATTTGATTGGTGGTAATTGCAATGACATGCCTGAGACTTAACACTAATGGCACCTATCTTATCCAGGGCCCAAGCAGCCACAGAATGCAAGTAAAATATATTTTCATGCATTCACACTATTTACAATGTTTACAAATGCGTAAAGCCAAGTCTTGATCTCAGGGTGGTCACAGGCCAAAATAATAACCAAAAGTATCTATTCTACAAAACAAATATACTAAGCTAACCTGTTAGGCACGGCTGGAAGAACCTGAGCAGAGAGCGCACAGAGAGACAGAACTAGATGCCGAATTAAGGGTTTTTAATGTGCAGAAAGGAGTAATTGGGTGACGGGGGAAAACGTGGCAGAGAATCTGGAGGTCCAGAGGGTGAACGAAGAAAACTGGGGAGGGAATGGCGGAGACTGGAGACCAACAGTGGAACAGACGGGGGAAAGTGGAGTAATGGGGCGGCGGTAAGCAGACAGGAGGTCTTGGTTCTTCGGCAGGTGGGTTTGCCAGGCGATCCAAAAGCCAGTGAGCACAACAGGGGTAATCCACAGAGGAGAGAGTTCCAGAAGGTCCAAGGAGGAAACTGAGCCGGGGAGGGCTGGACAGCTGAGGTGACGAACTAGGAACAAGGAAATATTGATTAGAATCAATCACTGAACAAGAAACACTTTCAGCGGCGAGAAGGCAACTAACTGCCGGAGCAGGGTCTACAATCTGGCAGTGGAAGGGTGGAGGGACCAGTCTTTTATGGTAGAGGAGTAATCAGTAGTAATGCCTCTCAGCTGTTCCAGATTCAGTGGGAGAGAGATTGGTAATTGTCTGCAGCTGGGGAGGGCAGTTCTGTGAGCAGAGAGGGAGAGCGAGATGGGGTGAGAGAGGAATCAGGTGGAGGCAGAGGAGGAGGCCCTGATAGTACCCTCCTTCCTACATGCGCCTCCTGGCGCACGCCGGAGCCGACCCGGGTGCTTGCGATGGAAGTCACGGATGAGAGAGGGGTCAATGATCTGCTGTCTGGGAATCCAGGTTCTCTCCTCAGGTCCATAACCTTCCCAGTCCACGAGGTATTGGAGGCCCCTGCCACGGCGTCGGACGTCCAAAAGGCGGCGGACATTGTAAATGGGTTCACCGTCCATCAAGCGGGGGGGCCGGAGCATGGGGGGTGAGGGGGGACTCTATGACGGGCTTGATTTGAGAGACATGGAAGGTAGGGTGAATCCTCATTGAACGGGGCAGGTTTAAACGGACAGCGAAGGGATTTATGATGCGCTCGATCTCAAAAGGGTCGATGTAGCGGGGCGAGCTTGCAAGAGGGAACTCGGAGGGGTAAATCCTTGGCACGGAGCCATACTTGTTGTCCTGAAGCGTAGATGGGGGCGCTTGTGCAGTCTTTGTTAGTCTGGTCCTGCATTTTTCGGGTGGTGCGGGTCCGACGCCAGGTGCGAGCGCACCGATGGAGATGGGCAGCTATGGAGGGAGCCACTATTTCTTCCTCCAATTCCGGAAACAGGGGAGGTTGATAACCGTGCTGGCAGTGGAAGGGTGACAGTCCTGTAGCGGTGTTGGGGAGTGTATTATGAGCATATTCCTCCTAGAGGAGTTGGGAGCTCCAGGAACTAGGGTTTTCTGATGGATTGCACCAGAGGGCGGCCTCCATTTCCTGATTTAGCCACTCCGTCTGGCCATTACTCTGGGGGTGGAATCCGAAGGAGAGAATGACCCTGGCCCCAAGTGCAGAACAGAAGGCACGCCAAACTTGGGAGGTGAATTCAGGTCCTCAATCTGAAACGACATCCACAGGGATTCCGTGGGCCTGGAATACATGGGTTACCAGGAGGTCAGCCATCTCTCTGGTGGATGGCAGCTTGGGCAAGGGAATAAGGTGAGCAGCTTTGGAAAAATGATCAATAATGGAGAGGATTACTGTATTTCCTTAGGAGGAGGGTAGACCAGTAACAAAGTCCAGAGCAATGTGGGACCAGGGTCGTCTCGGGATAGGTAGTGGGTTCAGAAGTCCAGCGCTGGGGTGAGTGGAGGTCTTATTCCTGGCACAGACGGAGCAGGCAGCCATGAATTTCCTGGTATCCGCATTCATGGTAGGCCACCAAAACCTCCGGCGCAAAACCACTAGTGTCCAGGAGGCCCCTGGGTGGCTGGAGAACTGGCTGGAGTGGGCCCATTGTAGAACCGGCGTTCGGGTGGCATGAGGCACGAACAGGCGACCTGGGGGGCCTCCTTCAGGGTCTGGCTGGTTCTCCTGGGCCTGACGGACGGATGCCTCGATGTCCCAAGTTAGACAGGCCAGATAACTGGAGGATAAGATGGGTGTGGCAGACTTTACGTCTTGTTCTTTTGAATATATGCGGGATAGTGCATCAGGTTTGACGTTTCTGGAGCCGTGGCGGTAAGACAAGGTGAAGTCAAACTATGCTGTCCTCACTCTGAAGCATCTACTTTTTCACCAACTAGACAGCGAGTTAACGACGCTTCAAATAATCAGACTTGGTTTCTTTTTGCTGATTTATTTGTAGACTGGCCTCAAACCATTGCCCTCTTAAGACCGTCGTAAAACTAGGAAAAATACAACAAAAAATGTGTGTTAGCTAAACACATGGGAGGTTAGCTTAGGCTAATTACAAGCTATGTCACACTACTGTGAATATTTTAGCCAGAACTTCACATAAAACAAAAATAAAACACATATCTTTCACAAATCACATCATACTCATGGACAAATCTTGTCCTAGGCACAATATGTGAGGTTTAACATCAGCAGTTTCACACATGGACACAGGTTGACATTTGCGTGCAGCCATCTTGAATTTGCTCTCAAAACAAGTTCACACTGCAACCACTAGATGGAGGTAAAGCACTGCATATACAACCTGTGCTGCTTACTCAAACTTATTACAAAGGGCAGAATACAAACCGATCAAAGAAGAGAGCCCACCTGGCCTGTCGGGGGTTCAGTCGCTTGGCTGTTCGGACGTATTCGAGGTTCTTATGGTCAGTCCAGACTAGAAATGGTTGGTCGGCCCCCTCCAGCCAGTGTCTCCACTCCTCCAACGCTAACTTCACTGCCAGCAGCTCTCTGTTTCCGACGTCATAATTCCTTTCCGGAGCCGTGAGTTTTTTGGAAAAAAAAGCGCAGGGGTGGAGCTTCCCATCTCCGTCGGCTCGCTGAGAAAGCACCGCCCCCACTCCGGTGTCTGATACGTCCACTTCCACAATGAATTGTCGACTGGGGTCTGGCTGGATGAGGATAGGAGCCGTGGTGAAGCGGGCTTTTAGTTCCTGGAATGCGGATTGTGCCTCTGGAGTCCAGCAGAAACGCTTGGAGGTGGAGGTTAGTGCCGTCAGGGGCGTGGCTATCTGGCTGTAGCCTTTGATGAAGCGGCGGTAAAAATGAGCGAATCCCAGGAACCGCTGGAGCTGACAGCGGTCCTCGGGCTCCGGCCAGCTCTCCACTGCCTTAACCTTGGTCGGGTCCATCCTGATTTCCCCTGCAGCGATGATGTAGCCCAGGAAGGACACCGTCGGCACATGGAATTCACATTTCTCAGCTTTCACAAACAGGTGATTCTGCAGGAGGCGCTCTCGGACCTGGCGGACATGCCGATGGTGCTCCTCTTCGCTGCGGGAGAAAATCAGGATGTTGTCCAGATAAACAAAGACGAATCGGTGGAGGAAATCTTGGAGGACATCATTCACCAGGTGTTGAAAGATGGCAGGAGCGTTGGTCAGGCCAAAGGGTATTACCAAGTATTCAAAATGGCCGAGAGGGGTGTTGAAAGCGATTTTCCATTCATCTCCTTGTTTAATTCTGACCAGATGATAAGCGTTTCGTAGGTCGAGTTTAGTAAAGATGGTGGCACCATGCAGGGGGGCGAAGGCGGAGTTAATGAGAGGAAGTGGATATTTATTGCGAATGGTGATCTTATTCATACCTCGATAGTCGATGCAGGGGCGGAGTCCACCATCTCTTTTCAAAACAAAGAAAAATCCAGCCCCGACGGGTGAGGTTGATGGACGGATTAGTCCGGCGGCCAAGGAGTCCCGAATATATTCCTCCATGGCTGAATATTCAGATCTAGACAGGTTATACAGTTTTCCACTGGGCAGGTTAGCATCCTTTATTAGTTCAATGGCACAGTCATAGGGCCGGTGTGGGGGAAGTGACAGGGCCTTATCCTTATCAAACACGGGCGAGATCGTGATATTCAGCAGGGATTTTGGTGAGGTCTAACGGCTGAGCTAGGACTTCAGGACTCGGTTCTCCGGGGGCCGGAGCTGAGAGGAGACAGGTTTCATGACAGCCACGGGACCAGGTTAGAATTTTGCCCTGTTTCCAGTCAATGTGGGGGTTGTGGGACTGGAGCCAGGGATAGCCAAGAACCAGAGGAGTGTGAAGATGAGGAAGAATGCAGAAGGTAAGTCATTCTCTATGATTAACTGAGATGAGGACGTGATGGGGATGATCTGATGGTGAAAACGGGCCAGTAGCTGTCCATTCAGAGCCCGGGCAGAGAGCGGGTGGACGAGCGGTTCCGTGGGAATGCGTAGTTGGTGAACCAGCGCCTCATTGATGAAATTTCCTTTGGCTCCACAATCCACTAGGGCCGAGAGCGAGAGCTGCTGATCCTCCCAGGATAAGATGGTTGGAGGAGGTGATGGAGGTTTGGCTCACCAATAATCCTCCAGTTACTGGCGAGCCCTGGCTTTTGGTGGTTTTGCAGGGCAGTCGGCCGCGTAATGACCAACCTCTCCGCAGTACAGACAAGCATGTCTCCTCCTTTGGGCTTTTTCTTCTTCGGAGAGGTGGGCCCAGCCCAACTGCATCAGTTCCTCTTCTGGTTGGGGTTTGTAAGGCGGCGTCATTCCATCCGCTCTCCACCGCCAGGGTACGGAATTCCACCATGTATTCAGCAGCGCTGCGCCCTCCTTGTCGCAGCGAATCAAGTCATTTTCCTGCTTCATTTCCACGGACCGGGTGGTCAAACACCTTCCTCATTTCTTCCACGAAATCCAGGTACGAGTTGCATATCGGGTTTTGGGCTGCCCAAACCGTTGATCCCCAGTCTCGTGCCGCTCCCGTGAGGAGGCTCAAAATAAAAGCGACTCGAGACGTATCAGTACTGTAAGTGAGGGGTTGGAGTTCAAAAACCAAAGACGTCTGCATTAGAAAAGCCCGGCAGGCGCCTTGGTCTCCCCCGTAGTGTTCGGGAGTGGGAACATAAGGTTCCCTGGCGATAGGCAAAGGGGAATTTACCGTAATCAGAGCAGGAATAGGTGCAGGTGGCGGAGGAACAGCTGGAGGAGGTGCAGCGGTGATCTGAGCTAAAGCGGCGGCAACCGAATTCATTTGATCAGTGAGTGCATTTAATTAGGTGCAGATTTCCTGATTCAAATTGGTAAGATCCAAGGGCGTCAGTTTGTTTTTAAAAGTGTGGGGGATGGAGACCACAGCACTTTGAGAAAATGTCGAAGAACTGCGGCAAAATGCCTCAAAAGCTGGGCTCGAACTCACAACCACCGCACCAAAGGCGGTAGCTCAAGCTGTTCAGCTATCGGTACATACGCGTAGAGGGGTCTGTGGGCCCCTATAATACTAATTCTCCCGGGCCGAAATTTTGCCCCTGCACGCCTCTGGTCGGAGCTTCCACTTGGCACAGGCACAAATTTAGCATCTGCGCGTTTTTTTGTTTTTTTTAACCTCACGGAGGTGTGCTGCGTGTCTGTGCAACTCTCGGCCGAGTGTGGATGGTGCGTTCAGGAGCGTCGGAATTTTGTATACTACTGAAAATAACTGGGTTTACAACAGCTTACATGTGAAGAATTTGAATGTGTTGGAGACAAAATGACCCCTGACAAAAAGTGGTGGGGACACGTCCCCACCGTCCCCCCCTAAACTGACGCCTATGGTAAGATCTCTCAATGTCTGACGATACTGGCCAAGCAGCACTCCCTGGCTGGTTACAGCCTGGAGTATTTTGGGAGGGGTTGCCGGGAGCCAGATTCGTCCCTGTGTGATCTCCGGGTTCATGTTTTTATGGCCCGATCGTACTGTTAGGCACGGGTGGAAGAACCTGAGCAGAGAGCGCACAGAGAGACAGAACTAGATGCCGAATTAAGGGTTTTTAATGTGCAGAAAGGAGTAATCGGGTGACGGGGGAAAACGTGGCAGAGAATCTGGAGGTCCAGAGGGTGAACGAAGAAAACTGGGGAGGGAATGGCAGAGACTGGAGACCAGCGGTGGAACAGACGGTGGGAAGTGGAGTAATGGGGCGGCGGTAAGCAGACAGGAGGTCTTGGTTCTTCGGCGGGTGGGTTTGCCAGGCGATCCAGAAGCCAGTGAGCACAACAGGGGTAATCCACAGAGGAGAGAGTTCCAGAAGGTCCAAGGAGGAAACTGAGCCGGGGAGGGCTGGGCAGCTGACACGCGGAACTAGAATCAAGGAAATATTGATTCTAGGTCCAAGGAGGAAACTGAGCCGGGGAGGGCTGGGCAGCTGACACGCGGAACTAGAATCAAGGAAATATTGATTAGAATCAATCACTGAACAAGAAACATTTTCAGCGGTGAGAAGGCAACTAACTGCCGGAGCAGAGTCTACGATCTGGCAGTGGAAGGGTGGAGGGACCAGTCTTTTATGGTAGAGGAGTAATCAGTAGTAATGCCTCTCAGCTGTTCCAGATTCAGTGGGAGGGAGATTGGTAATTCTCTGCAGCTGGGGAGGGCGGTTCTGTGAGCAGAGAGGGAGAGCGAGATGGGGAGAGAGAGGAATCAGGTGGAGGCAGAGGGGGAGGCCCTGACATAACCTAACCAAAAGCAACAAACCGAAATACAGTGCCTTGTGAAAGTATTCAGCCCCCTTGAAGTTTTCAACCTTTCACCACATTTCAGGCTTCAAACATAAAGACATAAAATTTTAATTTTTTGTCAAGAATCAACAACAAGTGGGACACAATCGTGAAGTGGAACAAAATTTAATGGATATTTTAAACTTTTTTAACAAATAAAAACCTGAAAAGTGGGGCGTGCAATATTATTCGGCCCCCTTGCATTAATACTTTGTAGCGCCACCTTTTGCTGCAATTACAGCTGCAAGTCGCTTGGGGTATGTCTCTATCAGTTTTGCACATCGAGAGACTGAAATTCTTGCCCATTCTTCCTTGCAAAACAGCTCGAGCTCAGTAAGGTTGGATGGAGAGCGTTTGTGAACAGCAGTCTTCAGCTCTGCCCACAGATTCTCCATTGGATTCAGGTCTGAACTTTGACTTGGCCATTCTAACACCTGGATACGTTTATTTGTGAACCATTCCATTGTAGATTTGGCTTTATGTTTTGGATCATTGTCCTGTTGGAAGATAAATCTCCGTCCCAGTCTCAGGTCTTTTGCAGACTCCAACAGGTTTTCTTCCAGAATGGTCCTGTATTTGGCTCCATTCATCTTCCCATCAGTTTTAACCATCTTCCCTGTCCCTGCTGAAGAAAAGCAGGCCCAAACCATGAGGCTGCCACCACCATGTTTGACAGTGGGGATGGTGTGTTCAGGGTGATGAGCTGTGTTGCTTTTACGCCAAACATATCATTTTGCATTGTGGCCAAAAAGTTGGATTTTGGTTTCATCTGACCAGAGCACCTTCTTCCACATGTTTGGTGTGTCTCCCAGGTGGCTTGTGGCAAACTTCAAACGAGACTCTCCCACCTCAGCTGTAGATCTCTGCAGTTCATCCAGAGTGATCATGGGCCTCTTGGCTGCATCTCTGATCAGTCTTCTCCTTGTTGTTCCTTGTTCCAGGTGAAAGTTTAGAGGGACGGCCGGGTCTTGGTAGATTTGCAGTGGTCTGATACTCCTTCCATTTCAATATGATTGCTTGCACAGTGCTCCTTGAGATGTTTAATGCTTGGGAAATCTTTTTGTATCCAAATCCGGCTTTAAACTTCTCCACAACAGTATCTCGGACCTGCCTGGTGTGTTCCTTGGTCTTCTTGATGCGCTCTGCACTTTAAACAGAACCCTGAGACTATCACAGAGCAGGTGCATTTATACGGAGACTTGATTACACACAGGTGGATTCTATTTATCATCATCAGTCATTTAGGACAACATTGGATCATTTAGAGATCCTCACTGAACTTCTGGAGTGAGTTTGCTGCACTGAAAGTAAAGGGGCCGAATAATATTACACACCCCACTTTTCAGTTTTTTATTTGTTAAAAAAGTTTAAAATATCCAATAAATTTCATTCCACTTCACGATTGTGTCCCAATTGTTGTTGATTCTTGACAAAAAAATTAAAATTTTATATCTTTATGTTTGAAGCCTGAAATGTGGTGAAAGGTTGAAAAGTTCAAGGGGGCCGAATACTTTCGCAAGGCACTGTAAAATCGAAAGCCTTTGTCACTAACAAAACAGGAGAAAATTGTAAAAATAAAATTGGCTGTCTATCCTTAAGAACTCTTACAAGACTGAAAAACAGAACTGCATTCATTATGCTAGTTTGGTCATTTGGAAGGTGAGGTGGATAGGCAGCAGTTTCCCAGCACCGATGGCCACACCATTTGGTTCCCATATAGTTCACCGTCAGCTGCCTGGGGACTAATCACCTGCTGGCTGACGGGTTGACAACCAGTCGCAGGATGGCAAGGACATACTTCAATTTGCATCTGCGCACCCTCACCTGGCACACATCTGCTGATTCACACAGTGAGAAAACCCAGAAGGAAAACAAAATATGGGCGCAGTTGTAACAGTTTTTTTAATTCAAATTGAAAGTCTTAGTTGAAGTCACTCCAGATTGCCAAGTTTTAAATCCCACAGATGAGAGCTACAGGGGTTAATAACTATTTTATTTATCATCTCAATTTTATTTTATTTTTATTTACAGTTTTTTTCGATTGCTAACACGCATTGGTCGAAACTGAAGTCCCATGTTCAAAACTCTTAACCCAGTCTGCAAAACAGCAGTCCATGTGGACTGAACTGTGAATCATTTTCCATTGCTTTCACACAAAATGCATTCAGTGACCACAGTCACCAAAATTCATGAATTCTTTTCTCAGTTTCTAGTTCACCACCTGCAAAACACTAGACTTTTACAGCACATTTTTCAAATGCTAACACACTTTGTTCAGAACAGGTAGAACCACAATCAAAACAGAATGATGGGGGAAAAAACATGGGGAATTTCTGCTGCAGCCACATTGAAATCTATGGAAAATCATATCAAAATATTGACAATAAAAATAAATTAAAAAAAATTATGTAATTCCAAATACAGCTGAGTGTAGTTGTCAGCTGAAAACCGATTCAGGTGATCTGTGTTTGGCCTCATCAGAAACCATATAGAAGGAGACACTCAAAAAGGTTCTACCCACAGTGCATCGCGAGAGAAGACATCAGATGTGTTGTGGATGGAAACGTGGCCAAATGCAGACGACAGGTTGTGAATGTTACAGTATACATGTACATGTTGTTGGTTTTTGACTTTTATCTCTTGATTTCTATTCTGCCCCCTGAATTCTGCATTTTTTTGTTTACAGTAAACTTTCTATTTTTGTAATGTCCCAAAGTACCGATGCAAAGGCACAGAGAAAATACGTCAATGTTGTTGAAGTGAACTGCTGCATTCCCGATTCATTATTGTTGCAATATATTACAATAATTTAGAAAACTCAAAGTGCAAAGATCTTATTTTATAATAAAATACTGATTTATCTAAAAAGAAATCATTCAAACTTGAAAGATTACAATTTATTTCATGTAATGCTCTCTGTTGTTAGTATTTTGCAGTTCAGTGTCCTAAGACTGACAGCGTTTGTTTCCAAAGTGAGACTATTTGCTGGTGTTGTGGTTGAATGAGCTTATTTTGAGACATGTATGAAGTGTTTTGTTGGTGAGAAACAGTTTTGGGGACAAGATTTACTGTTTAGCTGAGATACATGATGGAAATGCAGGTTGTGTTAAGAGTTTTGAACATGTGACTTCAGTTTGGACCAATGCGTGTTAGCAATAGAAAAAAACTGTAATCACACAGGAAATAAATAATGGATTATTCTGCTTCTTTAAAGGCAGGTTCATGGCAATATAAAAAAAAGTATACATAGTGCATTTTTGAGGCAGTAAATTAAAAGGAAAACAGTCGTTTTCCAACTATGAGCAGTCATTTACAATTACAATGTAGATTCAACATCCTGCACCCCCCCATCTGATTGTTCAAAAGTTGACTTTGTGTCATCACTGTTTCCAGTAAGTCCAGTGAAGTAGAGCAGAAGGACAGACATTGTCGAACAAGGTTACAAGGCCTTGGGCGACAGGATCGCAGCAGGGCCACATAGCAGATAGTATTGATAAAATAGGGAATATGATCACCTTCAGTCTCTGCTTTTTCATTTGAGGAAGAGACGGCTGGGGAAGTAGAGAAGTCAGAGGGAAGACAAAGGGAATGTGTAAGGGATCCTTCTGGTCTTTTAGCATCTCACTATATCCTCCTGTTGTCTGCCTTTCCAATCAGTGCAGCAGCGACAGCCACCCTGTCTTACTCCAGCTTGGCTCCCACTTCACAGCCTATTGATGGGAGTTTTGGGAAGCCCATCCCAGCACTTTCTCATCTGCAACTGGAGTCAGACCGTCTGTCCAGTTATTATCCAAAAATGGGACATCCTGAGTTGAATCTGAGGAGGTAGTTTGTGTATCATAACAACTAACTGCTACAGTTCTGATACTTCAGGTGAAGACTTTGAAAGTGGAACCAGATTTTTAACCAGACAGATCAATGTTGTCTATTGAACTTAATGGTACTGAGGCAAATGTGTGGTATACCTCTCTGTCTGCAAAGACATGCATGTGCACAAACAGCTTGTTATCCGATTTACTAATAAGCATCCATACTCCGCATTAGTTCTCAACTTTTAAAGCATCTTGAGGTGTTTTTATTGCAGTTTTCACTAATCACATTGCAGTAACAAAAACATTTATTTTCATGTGTCTCTTTCGTGTAGCTTGGGACTAGAGATTCAGACAGAAAGCAGTTCTACATTAAACTACAGTTTTTTTTCTATTGCTAACAAGCATTGGTCCAAACTGAAGTCACATGTTCAAAACTCTTAACACAGTCTGCATTTCCATCATGCATCTCAGCTAAACAGTTAATTTCATCCCCAAAACGGTTTCTCACCAACAAAATACTTCATTCATGTTACAAAATAAGCTCATTCAACCACAACACTAGCAAATAGTCTCACTTGGGAAACAAACACGGTCATTCTGAGCACACTGAACCACAAAATACTAACAACAGAGAGCAGTACATGAAATAAAGTTTAGTCTTTCAAGTTTGAATGATTTCTTTTTAGATAAATCAGTATTTTATCATAAAATAAGATCTTTACATTTGAATGTTCTAAATTATTGTGATATATTGCAACAAGAATGAATCAGGAATGCAGCAATTTACTTCAACAACATTGATGTATTTTCTCTGTGCGTTTGCATAGGGATTTTGAGACCTTAAAAAAATATGTTTACTGTCAATAAAAAAAAATGCAGAATTCATAACTCAGGGAGCAGAATAGAAATCAAGAGATAAAACTCAAAAAACAACACCATGTACAAAATATTGACAATAAAAATAAATAAAAATATTATGTAATTTCAAACACAGCAGAGTGTAGTTGTCAGCTGAAAATTGATGATGGTTTGCTTTTACATAAGCCTCTCATTGGCCCATACAACACAGACAGACTCATTTCTTTTTTATATGACCTCCATATTCAACTTATGCCAGCAGTGGAGATTGGTCGAAGGGCAATAAATACTACATTTGTTGTTGTGTGGAACAATGTAGCATTCAAAATGTTACAGTATACACTGTAACATTCACACCCTGTCGTCTGCATTTGGCCACATGTTTCCATTCACGTCACATCTGATCACATCTTCTCTGATGCACTGTGGGTAGAACCTTTTTGAGTGTCTGATCCACCCCTGGCAGGCCTCAGGAGAAATATCTCCACACCCAGCATTCATTGCATCCAGCAAGGAGAGCTGGTTGTGTGGAAAGTGATCATAAACTTTCTTCTGTGGGGTTCAAGAAGGGTGAGTATGGAGGTAAAAACAGCACAGACATCCTAAGCTGTGCAATGAACCACACAGTCACTGCAGCAGAGTGGTGGAATGCTACATTGTTCCACACAACAACAAATGTAGTATTTATTGCCCTTCGACCAATCTCCACTGCTGGCATAAGTTAAATATGGAGGTCATATAAAAAAGAAATGAGTCTGTCTGTGTTGTATGGGCCAATGAGAGGCTTATGTAAAAGCAAACCATCATCAATTTTCAGCTGACAACTACACTCTGCTGTGTTTGAAATTACATAATATTTTTATTTATTTTTATTGTCAATATTTTGACATGGTTTTCCATAGATTTCAATGTGGCTGCAGCAAAAATTCCCCGTGTTTTCCCCCATCATTCTGCTTTGATTGTGGTTTTAACAATTTTGAACATAGTGTGTTAGCATTTGAACAATGTGCTGTAAAAGTCTAGTGTTTTGTAGGTGGTGAACTAGAAACTGAGAAAAGAGTTCATAAATTTTGGTGACTGTGGTCACTGAATGCATTTTGTGTGAAAACAATGGAAAATGATTCACAGTTCAGTCCACATGGACTTCTGTTTTGCAGACTGTTAAGAGTTTTGAACATGTGACTTCAGTTTCGACCAATGTGTGTTAGCAATCGAAAAAAACTGTAATAATAATATAGTATAGATGAACATGTAAATATGGAAACAAGTTTTATATTAATCTGGTATCCTGCCTTTTCCAATTAGTTTGATTGAGCCACAGGTTGCTGTTCTTTGACATTTCCTGCGTTGAATTGTGGTTGCTGTTGTCTGCCGAGCATGCACAGAGGGTGCGTAGAGAACTGGTACAGTGTTGTTGGAAGTGGTGCAGAGTTTTGTCGAGAAAAAGTTTTTGACCGTGCAACATTAAACGAACATGGAAAGGTAGTGTAGCTTCAATGTAAATGTAGAATTGAATTAAGGTATTGTGGATCTGGTAGTGGACCAGAAGACGTTTTTATTTTGTAAGGCCTATTTTGTTCATCCATCCATCCATCCATCCTCTATACACCGCTTTATCCTCATTAGGGTCGCGGGGGGTGCTGGAGCCTATCCCAGCTGACTCGGGCGAAGGCAGGGGACACCCAGGACAGGTCGCCAGTCTGTCACAGGGCTACATATACAGACGAACAATCACACTCGCATTCACACCTACGGACAATTTAGAGTACTCAATGAACCTCAGCATGTTTTTGGACTGTGGGAGGAAGCCGGAGTACCCGGAGAAAACCCACGCATGCTCAGGGAGAACATGCAAACTCCATGCAGAAAGATCCCAGGCCCAGACCGGGATTCGAACCAGGGATCTTCTTGCTGCAAGGCGAAAGTGCTAATCACTACGCCACTGAGCAGCCCTATTTTGTTCATTGTGGAATAAATCATCGTTCAAGCTCAACTCGTCTGGATTTTTGGAAGCACACGTCCAAACACAACCCCTGCCAACTATGTGGCTTTAAACAGGAAACGGCCACAACACTATGAAAGCATAGAATATGTACAATATGAACGGTTGCTATGTGTGGGTTTCTTCTCTTTTCACTTGGTGTTACAAGGCACATCAGCTTGGTGCTGTAAGGTTCAGATGACCCCTAGCTTACATATGTTCTGGTGGATGGAGGGAATCATACAGCAGATACTGGTCCATGTGTGTAGATTTTCTGTAGACTTTAGTGTTGAGACTTCCATAGTCATGGGAAGTCAGAGACCCAAGCATACACAGAAAACACTGCGGACCAAGATTAAATACAAAAGAGTTTATTTTGCAAAGTATGGTTAACAGGGGGAATGTGTATGGGAGGACGGGACTGGAAACAACAAACAAGGAAAGGGAAGAGGCTGGATAAAATTACTGAGTAAGGGATACTAAATGAGACACATCAAAATGGATTAGTGTAGTGGACACAGCTTGGCCTTCTTTGGAATGCCAAGGAAGAGGTCAAGCCAGATAATAACCTCCCTTTTTGTCGAGATTCTGGACCTAAACCCATCATAAAACTGCAATCTTGGATACTAAACAGAATGGAGAAATCTGGCCTCCAGAGACGTTCCACCTTCACCAGCTCCCAGTCCAGCCTCCAGAGAGGTCCCGCTGTCGCCGCCAGCCTCCCAAGGGCATCTGCCTCCTTCGTCGCTGGACTTGCGAGGGGTTCTGCCTCAGCTGCCATAGTTCACAGCCTCCCGTCCTGTGGAGCTATGAATTTTTGTTTTTGGAGTAATTTCAGGGCCACCTCTAGAGTGGCCCCATTGGCCCTAGGAACTGTATGTTTTTTGACTGTTTCTGGTTTTACCTGGTCCATTTTGTTTTTGTTTTTTGACTTGTTAGTCCACTATGCCTTAGAGTTGCCCCCCATCTCAAGGGATGTCCGTGGGCACCCTGATGGGCCACTTGGTGTGCCAGGAGGTGTACGTAGGTTGTGGGGGAGGGGAGTACTGTCAGGACCCCTGCCTAGCCTCTCCCTGGCTTCTGCATCAGCCCCCACCTGACCTCCTGTTACCTCCCTCTTCCCCCCATTCTTTTGTTGTACCTCTTTTCCTCTCTTTTTCTGTTTTTCCTTTCTCTCCCCTCACTGCTCTGTACTTTCCTGTCTGTGCCACTCTCCTCCAGCTGTAACTAATCATTAGTTAGATCACTAGGAACTCCAGATAGCTGTGGATCAGAACACCTGCCTCATCACCAACTCCATAAGACCCGGCTTGTCACTCCATTCCCTGCCAGATCATAGGGTTGCATTTTTTTTTTAAACAAATTCTCTGGTTGTTCTGTTGCTCATAACCGTTTGCTCTGCCTGCAGTTCCACGGCCGCACTCTCCGGTATGGTCCTGCTCCGTCGAGCCACCACAGCAGCTCTCCTCCCCCTGCCGTCCAAAGAGGACTTGGAGCCCTGTGTTCTGGGGCCTGTTTCACGAAGCAGGTTCAGTGAAAACTCTGAGTTTGTTAACCCTGACATGAGGGAAACTCAGAGTTTTCCGTTTCACGAAGCGAGGTAACTCAACCCTGACACAGAGGGGTAACTCTAGCCTGTTTCACAAAGAGGGGTAACTTAAACTCTCGGTCAGTTACCGCAGTAACAGACTCTATGACTCTAACCTGCTCGCCAGCAGGTTTATCTGAGAAAACCTTGAGTTTCTCTCTGTCTCTACCCTCTTTCAGCCACACACGCTGTTTCATTTCCTCATTCATTCAGTCAGTAAGCGAGCGAGTTTTGGCGTAGAACAGCTTTTATTAACGATCCAGTAGATAAAGGAGCAGCATTACTGCACAGATAATTAAATATTCGTCGGTAGATTGTTATCAGACCGAGCATAAATGTTCTCGCATTTCCGGACAATTATCTGTTTGAGCGGTACCGTTTTGTAATCGTTTCAAGTCTATAATCTACATAAACAACCTAATCCACCCTTACATTTACATTACCAACCAGTCATGCTCTCACATCCAGCAGATATTGGGTGTTGCGCTGCGGTTCTTTGCAAATGGAAGTTTTTATATAATGTCGGAGATGCAGAGCACTACAGTAAGACAACTGTATGGAGGACAGTCAGGAAAGTGTTGCTGGCCCTGAAACGGCTTTTACTCATCATTGTGGTTTTCCTGGACACAAACCTGTCACAGCATCAAGGGGGATTCCACAGGATTGCAGGTGAATGATGTAGAGATCTGTTAAATTCATTTAAAATCATATTCTGTTAATGACATTGTGCTGCAACCTCAGACTGGGATTAGTCATTTTAATTTCTTTTAGGATTTCCCAGTGTGATTGGCTGCATAGATGCACACACATCCCCATCACAGCTCCCTCACATCTTGAATAGGAAGTCCATTCACACCATAAATGTGCAGGTAGACTGACAACGGTTTCTAAATGTTAAAGACTGCATCATAGTTCAACATCTGTCATTCTCTGCACTGTCCAGATCATATGTGATGCTACATGCATCATTTCTAATGTGGAGGCCAAGTGGCCTGGATCTGTTCATGACTCCAGGATTTATGGAGAGTCTAACCTGAGCAACTGACTGCAGCGTGGTCAGCAGCCTAAAGATTTTCACAATATAATTCACTTGTCTCCCTCCTTTAAAATACTCTAATGTATCCACTATACATTACAGGAGAGTTTGATGGCCTTCTGCTGGGTGACAGGGGTTACCATGCCAACCCAGGCTGATGACCTCATACCCTGACCCTGAACCAGGCCCCCAGCAGAACTTCAACCGGACTCACTGCAGGACCAGAGCCCGGGTGGAGATGACCATAGGCCTGCTGAAAGCCCGTTTCCAGAGCCTACATCTCCTCAGCGTGACCCCTGAGAGGGCCTGTGATATTACTGTGGCATGTGTTGTTCTTCATAATATTACCACTATTAGAGGAGAGCAACATCCTGCCCTACAAACTGAAGACCCAGATGATGAACCCATCCATCTGCAGCTATCCAGGACAGCAGAGCAGTCAGAGACACCGTATGCAATAATCACTTTAGAGTTTAAGTCACCATCATCACCACCACAGCAAATAAAGACATGATGCACATTTCATTTGGTCTTCTTTTTTTCCTACAAATAAAAGATAGTTCAGTTCATGTTCCAGTAGTTAACATAATTCACCTGTGACCATGTGCCCACCACTAACTTGTGCTCCAGTATTTCAATTTCCAGATCTGCCCTCCTAATCTGTTTTTTGGATTTTTCTCAGCAAATGCAGTTTGTAAATCTGTTTTACTGATAACTGGGAATACATAGAGGACATTAAATTATACAGTTGCACATGAATTCCATGGAATGAACCTCTGATGTTTCCTGAACATCCATCTCACTGTGTCAGTCTGTGCAGTGGAAGTAGAGGAACCATCCTGCTGCTGTCCAGCCATGCTCTGTTAAAAAGATGAGAATGTGCAACACTTCAGTGTAAGCTAAATGTCACACTCTATATTCCACCCAAAATCTGAATGGGAAGAGAACTATCAGTAAATTACCTCTATATGCCTTTCTGGATCCCCCTCTGTAAAGGCAGCAGACGCAGTTTCAAGTTTCATCCTCTTCATCCTAGATCAGTGACATGTTTCAGTACACTTAAACTACCATTTGAATAAATCTTTAGGAGTGTTGCCTACTTACAGTTACAAGGTCTGTTGTGGTGTGAAGGGGCCAAAAGACAACAAAAAAAAGACACAAAAGAGAACTAAATAATCATATATATATATATATATATATATATATATATATATATATACATACATAATACATACATATATGTGGCAGTTGCCCCTGCCACTGGTGAAACACCACACTAACACACCACACCATCACTAATTTCACAGACCACATGTTAGCCAGGTAGCATGCTACTGCTAGTTTGGTGGGTGCACACACTAAGCTGCATTTAAAATCTTAGTACCTTGCCTGTGCTATTTGTACCACATAAAGTTTCACAGATACACATACACAGAATATGGTGGTTGGAAGGTTGAAGTTTGCTCATCAAGAAGTTGTCTTTTCTTTTCTTACCACAGTGCTTCCTGGTGCTGGGCAGTGTTAAAGGACCCAAGTATGATTTCAGGCTGTCTTTTATAGTGCCTGAGTAGAAAGTAGGGAACACGTTCAGTCCATCTCACTGAACCATACCAACGGATGGAAGTGTAAAATGAGTTGAAAAGTCATTCCGGGCTTGAGAATTATGGGAATGCTTGACCTGTAATGTGTGGTAGATGTAAATAGTTGGTTTCAAGGTATTTAGGTTGAAGGAAAATGTGTTTGATTGCTTGATTGATTTAATTTAAAGATGGTATGGTCCAATGGGAGGGACCTAGCCTTTAAATGGAGGGGATCTCCACTGCCCAATCAGTTGGGGGGGGGGGGGGGGGGGGGGGGGGAGGGCTGTGATGCTGAATAGACCTGTTGCTTATTCTTGTATACCTGACTTATATTTGAGGAGCAATAAAATTCTACATTTTTTTCATCTAAAGGATGTGATGCTGCCATTTTTTTTTTTTTTTTACATTTTGAGGTATCTCTACACCACTTTTCCAGTCAGCCTTTCGACCTACTGCCCTCACTTGTGATTAGAGTGTGACAATATATATATGTATGTATATATATATATATATATATATATATATATATCATTGTACCTTTGTTTCTGCTGCTCCACATGCTGCTGAGGTCCTGGCAAAAGGGAAGGCAGAGTTTAAGGCACTCTTTTATGCTGGAAGACAGGAATTGGAAGGCACCAACTCCCAGTGCTGCGAAGGGGAGAGCTGAAGTGCAGAGGCCTGAAGGAAAGCAGCATATGTGTATTTGTTTGAGTTTTGGGGTGGTATTGTTGGTTAATATGTATAGGTACTTGTATTATGTCTTTAAGTGGTAGGTGGGTTTATTTTGGGAGTTTTATGGTGTGAAGAATAGGTTTTTTCCCCCTGTTTTGTGTTGGTAGGCTAGCCTATGTGTATATATACCCCTCCTTTTGTGTCATTCACAAGAAGTGTTGCCAACTTACCGACTTTCTCGCTAAATCTAGCGACTTTTTTTTGTCAAAAGCAACTAGCGACAAATCTAGCGACTTTGTCTGCCGTTTTGGAGACTCTGACAGGAAAACTCGGATCATTCTGCAGTTACTGTTTTCAACGAGCAGCAGGTGCTGCTGTGAGCTCCTCCCCGTCTCAAAGCACAGGCTGTGAGTCCAGTAACCCCGCAGCAGTCCCAGTGTCTGATTAGAGGACACATCACTCCGCGGCCAGACGGCAGATGAATTGCGAATGCGTAGTCACTACAGATCCCATCCAAACTCATGGAGCCATATAAACGAAAATGTTTCTTCACTGTCATGCTAAAATAAACCACAGCATTTAGCCTCTAGTAAAAAAAATATATTTTGGATGTTTTATACTCACTTTTTGGTCTCTTCCACAATGTTATTCCTCTCTCCTACAACGTTACAATTACATTACAATTACATGTAAACTGGGAAATATGCAAATTAGGTGATGGCATCATTTAGCGACTTCTAGCGACTTTTAGGACAGCCAACAGCGACTTTCCTTACTGAGGAGTTGGCAACAGTGTTCACAAGGTCAGGTTTGTTTAGTTCACACTTATGTTGATCTTCTTGTTTGGTTGACCTCAGTTTATTTAAAGGGTCC
The DNA here is from genome assembly GCF_021347895.1 of Acanthochromis polyacanthus. Lineage (NCBI taxonomy): Eukaryota > Metazoa > Chordata > Actinopteri > Pomacentridae > Acanthochromis > Acanthochromis polyacanthus. Next base: position 67,445,432 of record NC_067113.1, on the reverse strand, counting down.
AGAATTAGAATTTCTGTTGATACTTTTTCTTTGATGTATTTGAATCCTTTTTGTAATCTTCAGTAAATCTAAAAATACCAAACACCAGAATTTAAAAATATACAATACCCCTCCTGCATTTCTTCCCTCTGCTCCCTCCATTCTCAGCCCCTCCTACCCAATCAAACCCAGTCTTCCAAGTGAAAGACCTCCATCACGTCTGTTCTCACTGTTGACTTAGTTGACATTTATGCTATCTCATCTGACTGGTTAAAAGCCTTGAGATGAAGAAATCTTGTTTCCTCTCAGATGACTTTAATTACAATGTGCTGAAAGGTTAGGATGGAATTGTTGCTCAATGATGTCAAAGAAATAAACCACCTACCCCAGCTTTAAAGATCCAATCAGCACCAATGAATCTAAAGGATTCACTAACATCTAAAATTTCTCTATCCATTACTCACATAGACCTGTTTTCTGTCAACTACTCACTGCAAGCATAGTAAGTTCAGATATATAACATGATGTTGTTCTCCTCTTTGTTTCTTGCCAAACACTGCTCTTAGGAACTTTGTGACGAGTTCTTAAAAGGAATCTGTTAGGAACTCGTATTGGCATTTAGAATGACACCCAGTGGAGAGACAACATCCTTTGTGAATATTGTCCCAAATCATGTGACTGGTGGTCATAAATTTGTCACCTCAATGAGGAAAAGAATTTCTTTATTGTATCATTGTAGACAGGAAAAGGATACCATCTTGAAATGTACTCTAAGTTACTGGATGAAAGTGAATAATGAAATGCTACACAGAGGAACAATATATTCTGAAATCTGTCCCCCTTCCTCTTCTGGCAGTCCTCTATAGAGAAATGAAAACATGCATTTGCTGACCCAAATAAGGGTCTATGCATTTCAATATTACATTTCTTTTTCACTGTAAATGTGGTGGAAGGTAAGTTAACAGTGCGACTGTGTGGAACTGTTAACTTGTTAACTAATGGAGTGTAAATTCACAGAATTTTGTTGGTGGTTGAATGTGTGTATGACAACATCACCCAGTTTTGAGAGATGTTCTTAATGAATGCATTTTTCAAGCAGTGAAAAGTGATCAGTAGGCTTGCCTTCTCAGAAAAATATTAAATTTGTCTTATAAAATAACTAAATAACTGCATAAGAATTTGCATGCATGGGATAGTAATTTACATTAAAAGAAACCGCTTGTGGTAATTAAGAAAAATAACACACAATCCGGCTCATTAAGTTTAAATTGTCATAGGTTTTGACAATCAAAGTGAACAGAAAAAGTACCAAAAAGACAGAATATATATATGTGTGTGTGTGTGTGTGTGTGTGTGTGTGTGTGTGTGTTAGCATTTGCTATATTGTGGGGACCAAATGTCCTTACAACTGTAGGAAATCCAAAAACTACGTCACTTGTGGGGACATCTTTAGGGCCCCACAAGAAGTTTAAACAGTGTTTTCTTGGCCATGTTGTTGTTACTGAAAAAAGTAAAAGTGCAAAAACGTTTCTTTAGGGTTAGCCATTGTTTTGGTTAGGGTTAGGGTTTGGTTAGGGTTAGGGGTTAGATATGAATGGGAGTCAATGGTAAGTCCCCACAAAGATAGAAAAACACAGTATGTCTGTGTGTGTGTGTGTGTGTGTGTGTGTGTGTGTGTGTGTGTGTGTGTGTGTGTGTGTGTGTGTGTGTGTGTGCGCGTGTGTGTGCGTGTGTGTGCGTCCATGCAATAAATACTACAGTTTTCATTTGGAAAATGTTTGGCAGTAAAATAACAATCAAAAGGCAAAACATCTCTGCAATAGTAATCTTTACAAATCATATTATGGTGGTGGACAGCTGCCATGGAAATTGGGTTTCTGTGGTGTCCCCGGGTTCACATACACAGTCATCTTCACTTTCAACATGACTGCACTAAACCTTAAGTAATGAGGCCCAATTTCACTCAATTAGATGGTGTTTGTGTTGATGGTTATTGAATGTGTGTGTCGCTGGGCTCACTGGCCATCCCTCTGGGACTCCCCGAGGCCACAGTGTGGATAATTAGAGTTCATGTGAGAGGGTTAACTCACCTCAGTGGGCGCAAGAGAGCAAGACAGCTCGCTGCAGCACCTCGCTTTTGATGTCTGGCCAGCTCACTCTCTCCACTATCTACCTGAATGTCAACCAATAGGGACAGAGCAAGGGCTTGACATTATGTCTGCAGGTTATCATTATATGTATTTTTTTTTTCACCTGATCGATTGGCTCTGGTCTGCAGTGGTGCTTCTGGGGGTAACTGTCACTGCTAGTTAGGGATTGACCAGTGGGTATCATTAAGAGCGAGGGTGCCTGCTTGGGGGAGGCTTTGTTGTGGGAAGGGGTTGTAAAGAAGCCAAGCCTTTTTCTTTTAGCCTCCTGGACTTAGTTGACCTTTCACTTAGGGAGCAGCTGGAGCCGAGAGATATTTAATTGAATGGAGTCTTCAGATGTATTTTGGAGAGAGCAGAGAAGATACCGGCGGCTCAAGACCAGGGAAGAGTGGGGAGAAAGAGAAGGAGAGCACAGGGGGAGAGAGTTTGCTTGACCTTCAAAGCCTAATTGATAGGCTTTTCATAGACCTTGTTTGAGATGTGCGTGGTCCCTGTTGTTCAGCAGACCCTTACAACTCCTGCACAAGTACAAAGTCAACCGCAGGTAGGGAGCCCCCAGTGGTTTGCTCCAATCAATAGCAGCCAGCTCGGCTAACGAGAGCTGCAGTCACTTTCCAGCTTTCATAGGCCCCATTAACAGGCAGCGTCCAGCCTAATCTCACTGCCTTACTCATTAGTGTATGTCGAGAAACACGGGGCAACAGCAACATTATAAAACAGCCTGGAGAATATCTGACGTTCGTATTCAGCAGAAGAAGTCAAAATAGAACAGCAAAATTATGTGGCTGATGCTTGATTGATTAGGAGAAATCCAAGTTAACAAATGAAGGGATACATCAAAACAAAGGCAGCTTTGCAGTGCTGGCTGCTTGAGTCTCCTCCCAGTATTTCTCCGTCTATCTCAATCAGATCTTTCACTATCTATCTCCTTGTTTATTTTTACAGAATCTTGATAAAACAGGGCAATGGGCAACATAGGAGGCTAAAACCGAATTACGACAATTCAATTTCCTTTACACCTCAGAGCTGCAAGGGAAAAGGGTGAAGCTTAGTATTTGCTGGCGACAAGGGAAGTTCAGGAAGAGGAGGAAGTTCTTGCCTTATTGTCTTTGAAAAGTGATTCAATTATAGCTCCCTCCACTTCCCTCCTCCTTCCTCCAGCACCCGCTCTCTTTGGAGTCAGCAGGGATACGAGGCTCAGGCAAAGGCACAAGCCTTGAATGCACAGAAAAGAATTTAGAGGGATCATGTATGGAGATCAACTGATAAGCAGCTAATTTTGTGTACTTATGACAGCAAACGATCACGTAGCTACCGCCTTTCCCACATCTCCCAGAATTCCTCCAGCTGAGGGGATGAAAGTAAGGAGTGGAGCCCAGATCTGAAGCTGTTTCGACCATTAATTCTGATCTCCAAAATTAAAGATTTATACCACTTGATAGGGCTTAGTAGCAGCAGCACACACACCGGATAAAGACGGATGGGGCGTGGGTGGGGAGTTTTCTCCTTTAAGGGTTTCTTTAAAGTGTCTGAATGTGAAAGGGAGGTGGGGGAACACAATCACGAAGAACCACTTTTCAGCTAATTGGAATCTCTTGAATAAGTTGCCAGTGAATGATGTTTAATTTGGGAAACGAGTGATCTTCCCAACACTTTGATGGTAAATTAAAGGAGATAGGACTCAGCCAGGATCTAAAACAGACAGTTTCTTCCATCATCTGCATGCTGATGGATTCCACATACCTCGGGGTCTGACAGGCAGATAACCCACTAAACAAAGTACACTTTGTTGATTTAGATAATGTCTATAAACTGAGTTCACAGTAAGAACAGATGTTTTAAAGTTAAAAGTGTGGTGATATTTTTATATACTGTCAACAAACCATCAACAAACACTAAATCAGCCCTGAATGTATTCTATCCTAGGTAATACACACAGCCATGGGAAGAAAAAATAAATAAAAATGGAAAAACAAATTAGGCCTGTTTGAAACACTTGATCCTTTTTGAAATTGTGTCTGCAGATGAAGGTGGTATGTTTGAACAAGACCGCAGGGAAAATCATGCAAAATTTCTGAATAATTACTTGACTAAAAATATCAACAGACAAAATAATCTTCTCTGGATAAAGTAAACACACCTATGGCCTCAGAGCCTAGTAATACCAGCTTTAGCAGAAATAACGCTTTGTAGGTGTTTTTCATAATTGTTCATCATTGACCTGCTGAGGTTTTGACCACTCTTCCATGAAAAATGCCATTTGTAGCAAGATGCTTGAGCATGGGCTCCCAGCATCCACCACTACGGCTACTAACAAAACAGTAAGATATATTTGTGACTGGCAGTGAAGAAAATTAGAATTCAATTAAAATAAGTCGACCTTTTCAGAGTCTCATGTGTATTTCTGCAAACATTTCTTATATTAAAAACCAAACAACCTCAGCATTTCAACATATTGATGTGCTGTAAACAGTTTGTTTGGAGTTTTTTTTCATAATCAAATTACCCTCTGTGATGTGACAGTTTTTGCTCATGACGACACTTCTTCAAAGAATAATCAACAACTCTGCAGTCCTCCTATATGTTCTGTAACGTAACTATTGGTATATGCTTTCATGCAAAATTGTAAAAAATAAATAAATAAATAAATAAAAAACATGTCAAAAACATGCAGTGGTGGGAAAAAAGTTGGAATATTTGTAGAAAAAAATCTTTGTTGTGGTTGCATTAGACAGAAACAAATGTGAATTATATATATATTTTGTTTTTCGTTTACAAGAAAAACTACCAAAACTAAATTCATGACAGTTTCAATATGTCAGTTCTCAACATTGTCAGTGTCAAAGACAGCAAATAACAGAGAATGTGTTCAAAACAGAACAAGAAATAAATAAACCATCACATCATCAAGTTAATATTTAGTAGTCCTGCCATTAGCAACAGTAGAACTCTAATCCTGGCTGGATGTTGCCCACTAGCCGTTCACACTGTAGAGGGATCATCTGGTCCCATTCTTCTTGAATTACTGCTTTTAATTCTTCTAAGTTCTTTGGTTTACACTTTGAAACAGACCTAGACCTTCTGATAATCTACCACAGATTTTCAATGGGGCTCATGTCCGGGGGTTGAGCTGGCCACTCTTAGACCTGGATACTGAGCTTCTGCAGCCAAGTTTTACTGGTCCTGGATGTGTTTAAGGAGCATTATCTGGTAGAAACATCCAGTTTGACCTCAACGGAACAGAACATGTGCAGAAAGGAGCATGTGGGTTTGGGGAATGGAACAATACTTGGCAGAGTTCAATGTGTCATCACAGAGAGATGATCAACACCAGCAGCACTCATGCATCCCCAAACCATGATACTGCCTCCACCATGCTTGACAGTAGGTACTGTACATGCTGGAGATAATGCTTCTCCTGGTTTTCTGCGTACCCTCACATTAGCAGGAGGAAGATGAAGCTGGAAACTGGACTCATCTGACCACACAATCTTCTTCTAGTTCTTGTGTGTTTGGGCCCAACGATGCCGGGCTAACCTCTGTCTCTCATTGATCAGGGGCTTCTTGACAACCTTGTAGGACCATAAGCCATGATCTAAAAGTTGGCCATGTACATGAGGAACACTGGACACCAGTTTGGTTTGACCACTGCTGCTGAAGCTTCTGTGATGTCATTCGGCGGTATTCCCTGCACATATGGATCAGGATGCAGTCATTTCTTGCTGAAGAAACCCTTGAATATCCAGATTTTGTTTTGTCTTCCAAGCTGTTGGTTCATCTGTATTTCTTCAGAGTGTATCCAATTGCTGAAGGTCTGTATCTGCACTTCCTGGCTATCTGGAGGCAGCTGTACCCTTCCTGGCTGAGAATCTCTATCTTCAGGCATATTTCCTGCGTTAGGATCCTTGTTTTAGTCATTTTTGTCTCTGAAGAACTTTCAAATGTGCTGCTTTATATAGACACAAAGCAAAGCAACAAAAATGGTGTCTTTTACAGTTTTTTTCGATTGCTAACACGCATTGCTTGAAACTGAAGTCACATGTTCAAAACTCTTAACACAACCTGCATTTCCATCATGTATCTCAGCTAAACAGCTAATCTCATCCCCAAAACTCTTTCTCACCAACAAAACACTTCATACATGTCTCAAAATAAGCTTATTCAACCACAACACTAGCAAATAGTCTCACTTGGGAAACAAATGCTGTCAGTCTTAGGACACTGAACTGCAAAATACTAACAGAGAGCATTACATGAAATAAAGTTTAATCTTTCAAGTTTGAATGATTTCTTTTTAGATAAATCAGTATTTTATTATAAAATAAGATCCTTGCACTTTGATTTTTCTAAATTATTGTAATATATTGCAACAAGAATGAATCGGGAATGCAGCAATTTACTTCAACAACATTGATGTATTTTCTCTGTGCCTTTGCATCGGTACTTTGGGACCTTACAAAAAATAGAAAGTTTACTGTAAACAAGACAATGCAGAATCTCAGAATTCAGGGGGCAGAATAGAAATCAAGAGATAAAAGTCAAAAACCAACAACATGTACATGTATACTGTAACATTAACAACCTGTCATCTGCATTTGGCCACGTTTCCATCCACGACACATCTGATGTCTTCTCTTGCGATGCACTGTGGGTAGAACCTTTTTGAGTGTCTCCTATACGGTTTATGATGAGGCCAAACACAGATCACCTGAATCGGTTTTCAGCTGACAACTACACTCTGCTGTGTTTGGAATTACATTTTTTTAAAATTTTATTTTAATTTTCAATAGTTTGATATGATTTTCCATAGATTTCAATGTGGCTGCAGCAGAAATTCCTCATGTTTTATCCCTCATCATTCTGTTTTGAACAAAGTGTGTTTGCATTTGAAAAATGTGCTGTAAAAGTCTAGTGTTTTGCAGGTGGTGAACTAGTAACTGAGAAAAGAGTTCATGAATTTTGGTGACTGTGGTCACTGAATGCATTTAGTGTGAAAGCAATGGAAAATGATTCACAGTTCAGTCCACATGGACTTCTGTTTTGCAGACCGTGTTAAGAGTTTTGAAAATGTGACTTCAGTTTCGACCAATGCGTGTTAGCAATCCAAAAAAACTATAATAAAAAGCATGACCTTCAGTAGTAGATCACTGGCACCAAAATGACCCAGTACTCAAAATGCCTTCTGTATTTTGATGGAACCAATCAATTTTAAGTTTTTAATGGCTTTTTTAGGATTTGTTTAGTATGTTTTGGCTGTGACTGTACTAAAAGAATTTGCACTGGAAGACCTACAGTAAGAGTGATTCTTAATGCAATATTTCACAAATGTATTGGGTGTTTGAAAACTTTTCTCCACCACTATATGTATTCATTTCTGCATTTCAGTTTTACCACAGGTAGGTGGAGCAGGGAACCATTGGCTTTACTTCATATTTTGTAGTTAGTCTTCTAATTCTATTCATATTGATCTTACACACACACATTTCTTCAGCAAGAAATGTGTGTGAGTGTAAAAGAAAAATTGAGGATTGAGGAAATGCATTCAGTCATGTTTCAGAATTTTAAAAAAGTTGAAAATCCACTAAAGGAGCTGTATTGCAGTTATTACATTAGTTAGTAAGAAAAGTTTGATTTCAACATGCCTACTTGTCTGGATCATATTTAAACGAGTATTTAAAAATATAACACCCATCCTTTCTTGTGACTGTTCTTCGAGATTCATGTTTTCAGGATGGGCCTGGACTGAGAAACACAGCAAATGGAAGTCCTAATTATACTCTTGGATTAATCACTCTGTAGTTAGAATGAATATTCTGTGTTTTTTTCCTGCATGCAATTATCTTCCATCCTGGACAGTTGACGTTTAAAGACAGCTGAACGCCACTCAGACATATTCACTGCAATATTTGCTACTTTCATTGTTTTTATTTCCCGATTTTCAAATTTGTCAATCTTTTCTTCCTCAGGGGTTAGTCAGTCATGGTGACATAGGCATATCAAACAAATGGAACATGGAAAAATATCTAAATAACTCACAACATAATGCTTTTTGCTTTACTGTTCATTGGTTTATTCATGTCCCCTTTTTTTATCATTCTTTCTTTAAAACGTAAGCATGCTCTATCATGGGATATCAGCTGTGTGGACCCAATGGATCCATGACAAACATGAATCAACAACATCTTGTTAGGAGTGACCTTGACACTCCATATTCACTGCCAATCAAAAGCCAGTCTCCACTCATGTCTTCTCATTCAGCATTATACTGAAGAAAGTGAATATTCCACATCCATCACTGACACCAGAAACTGATCAAAGGTTCGTCGATGTAATGAGACAAGGTTAACCCTTCCTAGAGGGTGTGGCTGCAGTGCCAGTTGGACAATGATGGGGGACTCGTGGGAGTCCATAGAAACAGAGCAGAGACAACAGTTTTCTTTCTGAGAGGCGATTCTTCAAAGTTTAATCAAAGCAGTGATCTGGCACAATGTTAATTTTCACTGGGCTTGCCTCTCTCTCTCTCTGTCTTTAAACTTACGTCCTTCAGAAAGATCAAAACTGCAGGGTAATTTGATCTGTTGCCAAGTTTGATAATGAGCATCTAAATTAGTGTGGCCCATCAAATGTACCTCTGGATAATGAATAAACTATTTAGCTAACAAGCCTGATGTGATCTCTAATTAGGTTATGTGAGGGGAAATTTCCACTGCTGTTCCAGCAATGTTCACACAAGCATCCCACAGTTAATTCTTCATCTTTAGAATTTTAGATATTAAAACCGCACTTCATGTTCTGGAACAAAACAGAAAGAGTAGAAGTAAATCATATATCTCAGTTAGGTTTCAGAAATAAATCTGTATCTATCTCATTTTGAGGTTTCTAGAAATATTTTTGTTAGCAGATACCTGAGAAGTATTATGATCATACAGATTGAAACTAAACCGACAGTTTATCCCGATCATCCAAAAAAACTAACAACTTCAAACTCAAACTGGATACAGTAAAATGTATCATATGAGAAATGATATGCGACTAAACAATATTTGAAGGTACTTTAAAAAAATGGTCAGCCTAATCAGAAATAAGCATGGAAGGATTGTTTTTACATTTAATTTTCTGCATCGCCCCCTGAACGTCTGTGCACTTGGTCCACCAAAGTTCAAGCTTCGCTACCCTTCCATGGAAAAGGTCACATCCTCAGACTCCAAATACTCTTCAACAGCAATGGTCAATGTCTTATCAATACTCTGAAAATGACGACCATGCAAGTAGGATTTCAGTCAAGTCAGATGGTGCAAGGTTGAGTGAGTAAGGTAGCCTAGCTGCGCTAGACCCATGCTCTGAAGACACAAGGGTCTAGGCACGCTCGACAGGGAGGGAAGCGGGCTAAAAGGTTGTCTATCAAATCACTCTGCAGCAATTGGGTAGGTATACAACCAATCAGCGCAACGAATAGGCTCCTAGAGCGCCGGAAATCAGAGGATGCGGTAGTTTGGCGAAGCCTTGTTTATACAGTCAATGGGTGAAGCTCAAGTATATTACAGACATGTTAACAGAAAGATTATTCAGAGTCGGTACTAATGGAGCTCAACGACTGTTGTCATTTTTGTTGTCGACCCTGGCAGAGAATTAAATTCATTGCCGTGGGTTGTCTAGCGCAGCTAGGCTAGTTGTTTCCGGTTGTTTCTGTCGTCACTTAGTTACACCCGCCTTCTGACTCTACACTTCATGGTGATTCGTCCGGCCAGTTTTAGGAGTATCCAGCCTCGAGCCTTATGGAGGGTAACTAGACCCACCCTGGCAGAGAATTAAATTTGTTGCCGTGGGTTGTCTAGCGCGGCTAGGCTATGAGTAAGGTGCATTGAGCACATTTCAAAGCTGTCATGGTGGGTGCTGGAACCCAGGTACAGACACAAGAGCACAGGCCGAATCAGTGGAGAATTAGTAAAAGGTTGTATTCAACAAAGAAAGTAAATACAAATCAATACAGAAAGTGAAATTGCACTGACGGGAAAACTGCATGCAAAAACAAGCAACGCTACAAAAAACTTCAGAAGAATCTCTAACAAACAGAATAGGGTTGAAGGAAAGCTAATCTGAATAAAACTAAAACTACACTAACCCAAACGGGGATACTTACAAAAGGGGGGAATTAAACTAGAAGGGCAGATAAGCTTGGGGAATCCTGGGTCCAGCAAGATAAGCCAAGCTGGTGAAGGCTGGCTGACGAAATGCAGGAGTGGGGCCATTTCCACCTGTGCTATGTGGGTGGGGGTGTTGTCCTGGGGCAACAGCACGCTAGCTCGAAGCCTTCAGATTCTGATTTCATTGAGGGTCATCTTGTTGTGTCACATATGTGCCATACGTGTGAATTTCATCTGAGTTACAAGGAGATGCTTTGGGTGGATAGTGGGTATATAAAATACAGTTTGGTCTCTGTGGACATTTTCCTTTTAAAGCAGACCGCTGTCTTTCCCCAAAGGGAACCAAGAGCAGTGAGTACCTAAACATAATAAAATAGCAAAATAATACTGTGCAGATAAAGTTGATACTGTATTGCAGGACTGGATATTTTGGAAGAAAAAACGACTGAAAAAGCATCATTGAACTTTGAACTCTGACACATTCAGTATCAAGGTGTTTGTGGCTGACAAAATATGGAAATTACCATTTCCTTGCTACATTCATCTGTAAACGTAATCTTTCACGCTTACACAGAACAGCCGTTAAAGCGTCTTCCTAAGCATCCCCTACGTGGTGGTCAGGAGTTAGCACTGGTCCTATGACTGGTGTGCAGCCATTTGTAGCAAACCATGATGCCCTGTGTTCTGAAAATTTTCTGTCAAAGCCAGCATTGAGATTTGCAGAACTAACCCTAACCCTAACCAATCCATGTCACCAGATCCTCTGTTATTCCTCTTTAGACCCCTTTTGTTAACTACCAACCACTGCCTGCTGGTAATGCCCACAACACCTGACATTCTGGAGATGCTCTGATGCAGTCATTTGGCTACCATAATTTTACCAAAGTCCCTCAAAACCTGGTGCCGATTTTTCCTGCTTTCAATGCATCAACTTCAAGAATAGACTGTTCACTTGCTGCCTAACATGTCACACCCCTTGGCAGGTACCATTGTAACAAAAATAATCAATATCATTCCATTTATCTGTCAGTGGTTTTCATGTTGTGGTGTATGTGTTCTTCAGTACATAATGATAATTGCAATTTACTTGTACTTACAGGTCATTAGTTGTAGACGGGGTTGTGTCAACAGTACGAAGGCATTGCAGTTGAAGCAGAGCTGTACATCCAAACACTTGGATCAAAATTCACACTTGTCCTGGAAAAGCATCTCCCCTTTGTCTGCAAAGTCTCAGAGCAGCTGTCACAGCACACATACACTGATCATTCTCCCTTCATCCCATCAACCCTTCTTCTTCATCCATCCTCCATTCACTTCTCTTATTCCCACTATCCGATCGTCATTCCCCTATCATCACTTCATTGCTCCACATGAAGTCAGGTCCATATATATTTGTAGATAAGGTAAGATCTTCTTTATTCATCCCATAGGAAAATATTAGATGTACTTTAAATGCAGATTTTCAGCTTTAATTTGAGGGTATTTACATCAAAATCAAGTGAACAGTGTAGGAATTATAATTCATTTTAGATGTGCCCTCCACAGTTTTAAGGGACCAAAAGTAATTGGATAAACTAACATAGTCATAAATCAAATGGTCACTAATAATATTTGGTTGCAAATTCTTTGAAGTCTGAAACCCACAGACATCACCAGAGGCTGGGTTTGGTCCCTGGTGATGCTCTACCAGATCTGTACTGCTGCTGTCTTCACTTCCTGCTTGTTCTTGCAGCATTTTCCTTTCAGTTTTGTCTGCAGAAAGTCAAGTCCATGCACAGTTGGATTCAGGTCAGGTGTTTGACTTGGCCATTACAGAACATTGCACTTCTTTGCCTTAAAATAACTTTTTGGGTCATTGTCCATCTGTGCCATGACAGCCCGATCTCACGGGGATTCGTGAAACTGTCACGTAAGTTTTAGTTTCGGTTTCGTGTGCACCAACACGATTTCGTCATGTTTTTCGTGCCGCTCACCACGAAATGCGCACCAATGTATTTTAAACGGCGGACTTTTCGTGCCACTCAGAACGTATTTCAAAAGAATGTGTATATTATATTTTTAATGTAAAACCGTGGCGAATCCAACGCTATATTTTGCATGACATCGTCCCTAAACATAACCCTAACCATAACCCTAACCATAACCTAACCATAACCTAACCATAAGCCGGTGGTACACTTACCAATTTGCATAGGAATTTCAAGAATGTCCGGCGGCCGGCAGCCGCAAACGCAATCACACAAGCAGTATACGCCGATGGACAGCTTAGATCGTCATGAATCCGCCGGTATAAACCACTTTCAGATGTGATTACCACAGCGAAAAACATTTCGTGGTGAGCGGCACGAAAAACATGACGAAATCGTGTTGGTGCGCACGAAACCGAAACTAAAACTTACGTGACAGTTTCATGAATCCCCGTGAGACCGGGTTGGCCATGAAGTGCCATCCAATGAGTTCTGAAGAATTTGGCTGAATATGAGCAGATAATATTCCCTGAAACACTTCAGAATTCATCTTGCTGCTTTTGTCAGCAGATACATCATCAATAAATATAAGAGAACCAGTTCCATTGGGAGCCGTACATGCCCACACCATGATACTACCACCACCATGCTTCACTGATGAGCTGCTAACTTTGGGTCTTGAACAGTTCCTTCTCTTCTCCAGACTCTTCTCTTCCCATCATTCTGGTACAAGTTGATCTTTGTCTCATCTGTCCATAGGATGTTTTTCCAGAGCTGCACAGTCCCTTTTAGATGTTTTTTGGCCAAATCTAAACTGACCTTCCTGTTTTTCAGACTCACCAATGGTTTACACTTTGTGGTGAACCCTCAGTATTCACTCTGGTGAAGCCTTCTCTTAACTGTTGACTTTTACCTCCTGGAGAGTGTTCTTGATCTGGCCAGTTTTTAAAGGGCTTTTTCTTGACCAGGAAAATGATTCTTCTGTCATTCACCACACTTGTTTTCCATGGTCTTCTGGGTCTTTTGGCATTGCTGAGCTCACCAGTGCATTCATACTTTATAAGAATGCATCAAACATCTATTGTTTTTGCTATCTCTCTCTGATGGGTTTGTTTTTATTTTTCAGTCTACTGATGGCTTGCCTCACTGATAGTGATGCTCTCTGGACTTCGTATTGAGAGCTGACCTCACCAGACTTCAAATGCAAATACTACTCTAGAACTCTAGACCTTTTAATCTGCTCCTTGTAAATGAAGTAATGAGGGAATAACACATGCCTGACCAAGGAACAGCTGAGCAGCCAATTGTCCAATTACTTTTGTTTCCTTAAAAAGGTGGAGGCCACATCTAAAATGTGTTGTAATTCCTCCACTGTTCACTTCATTTGGATAGATAAATAGTCACAATTTAAAGCTAAAACTATGCACCAAAATTATTGGTATTCCCACACCAAACTTCACAGGATTAAAAAACAGGGGCATTACACAAATTGTATTCATAATAGAACAGGACATAACACACCCACTGAACACATGCCTCACCACCCTCCCCTCAGGACATTGATACAGAACACGGAGATGCAGACGAGCATGACTAGGCAAAAGCCGGACCCCATCAATCATAGCAACCCTTAACAAAAGGCCAGAGGGAAAACGACACTCATACATTGAACAGTGGAATGTGTGTTTTTGTACTGGCCTGTCAATGTAAATCAAGTAGAATGGTGCTGTGTAAAAGAATTTCCCCATAGTGACAACAAAGTCTAAGTCCTGACTGTGTCATTTCAAATCCACTATAGTGGTGTACAGAGCTGAAATGCTGAAAATTGTGTCCAAATATTTATGGACCAGACTGTACCTCCTCTGTCTCTCCATCATCTCTTTATCATCCCTCGTTTTTCCGTCATCTTCTTCATTCCTTACCCATCCCTCTCCATCTCTTCATCAACTCTTCTCCATCCTCCCTCTATCCCTCTCTGTCTTTTCATCATCTTCTCACCCATCCTCCATCATCTCCTCATCATCCCTCCAACATTCCTCCATCATCTTCTCCATCCCTCCTCCATCTTCTCTGTTAATCCTATCTCCTTTCATCATCTCTTCATCATCCATCCATCATCTATCCTCCATCCTTTTATCATCTCATCATTACTCCTCTATCTCTTCTCCATCATCCCTCCACTGCTGTTCCCTCATCACCTTTCCATCATCCCTCATATCTCTCTTCCTTCTCCATCCCTTCTCCTTCCTAATCTCATATTTATCCCTCTGGAAAGAGAGGGTTTTAGCTCTTCTTCTTTCAGACTTTTACCTTAGTCCATTCAAACTGCAATCCAGACTTGCCCATTGCAGAAGCTGCTTCCAAAGCAAGTATAATAGGCATCTCTGGCAATTCATTTCAGCTCAGGCTTTTGGGCACTTAGCATCTCTGACCAACTGTGTCTTCTTCACAGCAGCCTCCAACATCATAGCATCCCAGACTAGTCAACCAGATGGACTCCATACCCACACTCATCCCTATATCCTCTATTTCTCCACATCATCCAACTTTGTCTATCCTTAAAAAAAGTCTAAACTCACTTTGTTGTAGTGTGGTCCTTACTGGTGACATGAACTTAGCTTGTTAACATAGGTTCAAAAGTAGGGCCAAGTTTTAACCACACCTCCAAAACTGCCAAGAAGAAAGCCCATCATACCCATCCAGCATTGTTTTAATTATTCTCTCAACCCCGCCTTCCTGCTGCCTCACTACCATACATTTCATTTTCTGCTCGTCTTCTTCCCTTCTGTTTTCAGGCATGATATGGGGTCCTTTATTGGTTTCAATGAAAATTGCCAAAGAGACAGAAGCTCCACCCTGAGTGTTCTTCACCTAAGTCCGGCAACATATAATTTTGTGTTTATATCAGATTTGATTGCAGTTACATGCATACAGCTGTGCATCAGTCTTCACACCCATTAGTTTTAATCACTAACAAACTAATATAGGTAGCAATAGGGTTAATATATGTTGATATCTATGCCATGCAGTCATTATAAAGACATTAGCATATCTATACAAACATATGACTGTTCTGGGCTGTGTAGGGTGTGGGGACCAAAAGATTTGCTTGATTTTCTATCTCTGCAAGGAGGCTGCTGTATGTGAACACTTCCATGAATAAAATACTGACAGTATAATGGTGGTACAAAAAAAATGACATTGTTTTAAAGGCTAAAATAAAAATCTACAAGTATTTTCATATCAAATATTGGATGATCTGAATGGTCCAGAATCTGTGTGTGTGTATAGATAGATAGATAGATAGGGCACTGTGTTGCTGGTCCGTATAACAGCCAAGAAAAGAGCTTAGAAGTGAAGGTGTTGAAATTTACACAAAATAACCTGCGGCTTGAAGGGTAACGTTTTTAAACAATTCAAAAACCATCTTAAGCATTTCCATTAACTTTTTTCTGATGCAACACAACGCACTTAAAATCCGTCATGGCATCACACCTAATGCAGTCAAATCCACTCTCAATTTAAAATTTGAACTTGTTGGACACTTTGCTTGTGCTCATACAGATTCATGGTCAAAATAATTAAGAAAAATCTGTGTTTTGACTGAAAATCCTTTAGAAAAAAGCAGAGGTTTTAAAACACTGTGAGTCAACCAGCTGGAGAGCTTACTGCGTGGAGCCTGGAAGTGTTTGTGTGGTGGTATACTGATGTGGGGGTGCTATACCAGAAAAACAGGATAAATTGTTAATGCTGTCCTAATCGCTGAAGTGATCTGAGAGATGTGTAATTTATTTCAATTGCTTTTTGACTTTTGCAGAACAGCTTTTGCAGTGAATGTGCCTGAGCTCTCTGACCAGTAATTATTCAATTATACAAGCTAATTGACACCCTTTGTTGTCTTTTATAGGTTGATTTATTGGGTAATTGTGCTGAATCCAAAAAGGTACTTCACCCTCGCTGTTGACAGTCTGTGTTTTTTCTGCTCAGAGGGTATTTGTGAGGACCACAACAACAGAAAGAATAAAGATTTAATCATGCTTTTGATTGCAGCTGTTGATTTTTGTAGATGTTTGTACACAAACAATGAGTGCTTTTGGCTTACAACCACACCTTTCCATTGTGTTATTATTCCCCATCTGTGACACCATAACACCGCTGTAAATATCACTAAGAGACTGCAAAAACAAACAAACAAAAAACTTTCCAATGTTGGCTCAAACTCTGAAATGCTAATCATGATAAAAACACAATTAATGTGAAAACGTACACTACTGTTCAAAAGTTTGGGGTCATCCAGACAATATCATGTTTTCCATGAAAACTCCCACTTCTATCCATGTGTTAACATAACTGCACAATGGTTTTGTAATCATCAATGAGCCTTTCAACACCATTAGCTAACACAATGTAGCATTAGAACACAGGAGTGATGGTTGCTGGAAATGTTCCTCTGTACCCCTATGGAGATATTCCATTAAAAATCAGCCATTTCTGGCTAGATTAGTCATTTACCACCTTAACACTACCTCTGTACTTAAATCACTATTGTTTTTAACTACAAATTTCTTCTGTTTGTAATAGTATCTTCCATACACAGTCCTTTGATAAGAAAAGGTTTCTCCTACTTTTATGCCCATGACATGTATTTTCATGAAAACTGAATCCCTTCTGCAGTATTTCCTAGTCTGTTATGTAGTATCTGAGCAGTAGGAGTATTTTGTCTCTGCAGCTAAATGATATTTAGCTGCACCTCTATTTCTTTACTTCCACCTTTGTCTCCTACACATTTTAATGACTTGAAGAAGAAAGTTTCCTACCACACACAACTCCTAAAAATAATAAATCACAGGATTTCTGCTCATCTTAATTGACATTTGACAACATCATTTGCATAATGATTCAAAACATCCTCAAGGGAGATGCTTAAGAGGAAGGAGACATTATGGATTTGCTAATTAGTCATTGTCAATTCTTCTGTGTTGTTGCAGTCGTTAGTCTTGGTGAACTAATTTGATCAGACAACCATAGCTTTATGACAGTCGTCGTCACTATTCAATCATGATTATTGCTGCTTTTGTTGGGAGGCTGGAACTGTTCTAATCTGCTGTGACAAAACTTTCTAGTGAATTTTTTAATGTACACCCTATTCAAATTAAATCTTACCAGGTTTATTTATACAGCCACTTATAAAGGAGACTGAAAGACTGTACAAAGACAAGCCATAAAATCGTGGATGGATGCATTAAGGTGTCATACTCCCAAGGAGACAGGGTTTGTGTAGTCATTTTCATTTATAGTGTTTCACCTAGAAATCAGTGCAGACCAACACCCTTCATTTGGTATGGAATTTGTGCCTGTATTTACTTATTTTAAACTTTGTATTTTGACTTCTCTGTAAGCTTCCCAGGTACAAACATATGCAACATGTGATTTCTTTATAGCCAAAAAATAAGATGTGATCGTTGTTGGACTTTCTTGAAAACAAGTGTGAGGCTGGAGATAAGAACATATCAAATCCAAAGTTCTGTAAGTATGTCCTTTGAGCAAGCACTTGGCAACAGTGGGAAGGACCCAACCATGTGTATGTGTGTAGATCTACAACGATCAGACCTAACATTATGACCACCCGCCTAATGTGTTGGTGGTCCCCTTTTGCTGTCAAAACAGTTCTGACCCGTTGAGGCATGGACTTCACTAGAAGGTGTGCTGTGGTATCTGGCAGTAAGACTTTAGCAGCAGATTTTTTCAGTCCTGGAAGTTGTGAGATGGGGCCTCCATGGACCTGACTTATTTGTCCAGCACATCCCACAGTTGCTGGATTGGATTAAGATCTGGGGAGTTTGGAGGTCAAGTCAACATCTCAAACTGGTTGTTGCTCCTCAAACCATTCCTGAACCATTTTTACTTTATGGCACGGTGCATTGTCCAGCTGAAAGAGACCATCAGGAAATATTGTTTCCATGAAAGGGTGTACATGGTCTGCAACAATACTTAGATAAGTGGTTCATGTCAAATTTACATCCACATGGATGGCAGGACCCAAGGTTTCCCAGCAGAACATTGCCCAAAGCATCACACTGCCTCTGCCAGCTTGCCTTCTTCACATTGTGCATCCTCGACATACACGCACTCTGCCATCCACATGATGTGAAAGAAAACCCAACCCTTTCTAGCCACTAGT
Source organism: Acanthochromis polyacanthus (assembly GCF_021347895.1). Lineage (NCBI taxonomy): Eukaryota > Metazoa > Chordata > Actinopteri > Pomacentridae > Acanthochromis > Acanthochromis polyacanthus. The sequence continues at coordinate 67,427,011 of NC_067113.1, read as the reverse complement.
AGGATTTCCTGTCTCTCGATTGTCTGGTTGGGTCTTCTCTTCTGCATTACAAGCAATATTCCCTCTAATTTTTCATGAGTCTGAGCAAGCACACAAACTCAATGAGCAGACCCTTGGACCACTGTGAGCAACATCAGACGTGTGCACTGTGGTCACGCCAGCATCGCATCCATCCAAGTTACATGGTTTGTTAAAAGAACCAAATTACAGCATTTACATTTCTGTTAAAACACTTTGTCAACAGGAGCTAGTTGAAGGCTGCAGTGATTTTGGTGACACTACAATGTATAAGAGTGAAGTTATTGAATATTTTTGTCTCTTTGCTTTTGCAGACAGTCCCTGTTCACTCCATAGACACCCGTGTTATTTCTGCAGCTTGAAAGACAGCTACTTTTGATAAAACTGGGCTTGTAGCACATTGTCTCCCTTACAACAATGGGAAAGAGGCATGGTTTATGTTTTTGATAACCTATATCTAACGAGCTATAGATGCTGGAACTCTGAATCTGTGAATATCTTTCCAACTTTACTGAACTTGGGGCCACTACCACCCAAAGAGTGGTATATTTAATTTTGAAAAAAGCATTTAGCCATACTTAAAGCTTTAAGTGCTTTATTAACACAAAACTAAGAATTTTGTATTCTTTTATGATAACAGGTTATGTCTGAAAATATGTGGTATCATTTTAAACAGTGAAACCATACTAATAAATGTAATGACCAACCAGTGTGCAATACTGGATTCTGCAAAAACATAAACAACTGAATGCAGAATACTGGACAAAGAAATTCTCTACAGATATGTTTTCATCTATATCTAAATCTTATCTTAACACAGTTAATGTATTAACTTATTTATGTGTGTATGCACGTATTTATTAATTTATTTATTTAGTACTGTTAACATAGAGTTCTGAGTGAGTTTTTCTTTAGGTAGGCAAAGGCCATTTATTGATAACATATAGGCTATTAAATAAATGTTTATTGAAAACTAAAAACCATTTAAATACAACTTAGGAATTTATTGAGTCCTTAAAATACTGTAGAGTCTACGGCCACATCAGCATGATTATAGGCATAATCTGGTAAATTCACAACCAGATACTGTAGGAAATCCAGCTGATCTCATCATGATGTCCCTTACCATATGGACTTCAGGAGATGATTGGGGATGATAAACTGTGACCTGCTGGTTGGGTGCTCTCTGTTCTCATGTTTTTCTCCTGATGCTGCTTTACTTCAGCCAGTCCATGAGCAACAGAAAACACAGTTTTTCTCGTACCCATTGCCAGGGGTTCGAGTCTTCCCACTCAAATGTTTTTGCTTCTTTGGACGTGGTGGAGTTTCGGGTGTAGACATTTTTAATCGCGCAGAGCAGTGCGCAGCAGCGTCTGTAACCAGTCAACCCGCGACAGGACCATAGGAGCGGACACACAGAGAAGCATAGATATAGAAGACTAGATATGCTAGCGCACTGTAGCAGCCGGCTAAGGTGGCTGCACATAAGGATGTCTGTAAATGACGTTGATTAGCTGCATAAATACCTATGTGAATCATTGGCTGGAGCAGCCAGTCACGGGTCACTCACTGACTCACATTGAAAAATAGCACAGAATGAATTGTGATAAATTTATTTTATTTTCAATTTAGGTTGGATATTTTTTTGTGCGCAGCACAGATTTCTGTGCACTGAGACTGTGTCTCAGTGCACAGAAAATTGTGCACGCACGCAGCTTAGTGGGAACAGTGATTACAAGGTCTGTTTCCTGAGGTTTCCAGCAGTTTTTCCTTGGGGGACATTTACAGGATGTGTTCCTGGATCTTAGCTACTTCATCCTGGATGGTGGTGTGGACACCCACCAGTCGTCGCCTGCCTTTGGTCTGCTTCATGTACAACCTCAGGGTCCTGGACTTGGGATTAAACCTCCATGCATTTTGAGGAGCTTCCTTGTCTTGGTATCAGTGGCTTCCATCTCCTCTTTTGACCAGTTGATTACACCACCGTGGTTTCAAAGGACTGGCAGGTATGTGGCATGTGTTGATGGCCTGGACCTTGTTCCTCCCATTCAGTTAACTCTTCAGGATGTGTCTTGCTGTGGCAGACTTTTTTGTGGCTTTCTCATGGTTCCCATTTGCCTGTGGTATCCTAAGGTATGTAACTGTCCTGAACATCTGCAATGCGGCCTTCTTGTAGTTTATCCCCTGGGTTCTGATAATCTTTCCCTTCTTTATTTCCATCCTGCCACATTTGTCTAGTCTGAATGACACCATGATGTCATTGCTGTAGATCCTTGTGGTGTAGATCAGGGAGACAGGATATGTCGCTCGCTCTAAGCATACAGTATGACTTGATGTCATCCATGCAGAGGAGGTGGCTGATAGTCGCTCCCCTTTGGAACCAGTATCTGTAGTCACTCTTTGTGATGACGCCTGGTGTAACTGAATTAAAACAAAAGGCTAATTTCTGTTGATTCTTATTGGCTTGATTTAAAAGAATCAAACATATATGCTCAGACTTAAAAATGAAGGTGAGCAGTATCTAAACAAGAAGTTTCGAAAATGTGAGAAAATGAAAAAGCAAAAAAGGAGAAAAAGAGCCAAAAAAAGACCTCGCAGAGCGATGTAAAAAACAACAACAACAACAAAAAAAAAGCAAAACAGAGCAAAAAGAGACAAGGTGAAGAGGATTTAGGAGCTGAAAAGACGAAGAGACCGGAACAAAAGCAGCTTCTACATTTATTCTCCAAGGCTTGGGAGTGCGCCTTGAGGACATGGAGAGAAGTTTGCTGCAAATTTTTGGGTAACTTAACTCCACTCTCTTTGTTATCAGGAAGAGAGAAGGCTGCATTTCTTAAATCAAATCAAAATTACAATATATTTGCAAACGCAATCTAGCCGTCTCTCACCATGAACAATCAACATGAAATATAACATCAGTGATATACATATACAACACAAGATTAACGTAGACTACAGAAAAAACATAGAAATGAGATACAAAAATGCTTTGATATTAAGAATATATGCGTGAGAATATGAGACATTTAGTGAAGTATATAGTTGTAAATTTAACCAATTTCACAGTTCACACAGTGCTGCACAGTAGAGCAGTGGTTAGTACTTTCGCCTTGCAGCAAGAAGATCCCCGGTCCAAATCCTGGCCTGGGCCTGGGATCTTTCTGCATGGAGTTTGCATGTTCTCCCACAGTCCAAAAATATGCTGAGGTTAGTTGGTTACTCTAAATTGCCCATAGGTGTGATTGTTTGTCTGTATATGTAGCCCTGCGACAGACTGGCGACCTGTCCAGGGTGTCCCCTGCCTTTGCCCGAGTCAGCTGGGATAGGCTCCAGCCCCTTTTGTGGCTTTCTCATGGTTCCCATTTGCCTGTGGTATCCTAAGGTATGTAATTGTCCTGAACATCTGCAATGCGGCCTTCTTGTAGTTTATCCCCTGGGTTCTGATAATCTTTCCCCTCTTTATTTCCATCCTGCCACATTTGTCTAGTGCCCCCCCCCCCCCCCCCCCCCCCCCCCCCCCGCAACCCTAGTGAGGATAAGTGTATAGAGAATGGATGGATGGATAGTTACTGAGATATTGTTCTTCAGACATAGACTCAAATTCCAATGCAATAGTCCTGAATAGTTGACCAATACTCATGGTCAGTTCCAGTATTTCTGCCGGAAAACTCAGTGAGCCAAATGGTGTATCTTTTTACAGTGCAGCTAAGCAGATTCAGTTCATTTTAATTAAGACCGTCAGTTATCTGCATTTTTCTATGATACTGCCTGATTTTGATTTAATGTTTTATCCAGTGCAAGTACGTCCCTTTAAGAGTACTGTAAAGCTGATTAGCAGGTGAAAGAGGAGGAGGTGTATGCCTTTGCCTGCAGCTCTACACCTGAAAGCCTACTGTGGCTTCCCACTCACTGATATCTTTAAAACTCATTTCTGACAAAAAATGTGTTGTTTTATAGGTGTATGGTGGATCAACAGGAATGAAGTGAACACAGGTTCATTGAACAGTGCTGGTTTTCTTATTCAAGACGTCATGACTTCATAAACGCATGAAAGAGTTGTCACATTGCAAATCATAATTTCCCACAATCATATCAGTGATTTGTAATAAAAGAACCAATATTATTTCCATATATACTTAGTTATATTTAGTTTTTCCATTTATTGTTATTCTGTTCATGTCTCTGGGCCACTTGCTGTGTTATTCTATATCTTATCTTCTCATTATTCCCTACAAATTCACTACCAGGCAGGTCAGATACTGTGGCTTCTGGGACATCCATGTACCATTTTCTCTCTATTCTTTTCACCCAGTTGAGAAATTAGTTGAGAAACCTATTGAGGAAAGCCTCCAAATGTGGACAAAAGTGGACTATTTATACGCTAGCTGAATGTGAAGGCCAAGTTATTTGGTGGGGTTAAGGAAACATAACCATTGGAAAGAGCAACTGCTAGAGAAGCTGTGAAATAATTTCCTGTCAAGGGCATAAAACGGTTCTCAGTTGAGGTAAACATTTCTGCTTTCAAAAGCAATTTATTTTGTAACAACTGCTGAAAGCAGACAACATATCTTATGTTCCCTTTTCTTGAATTTTCATTCTTTGCCCTCATAAGTTTCATGAGTGAGTGTTCACTGCCAGCTTACAGCCACTATGAGAGCTGGGGTCTGGAGAGTGGCAGTAGGAAATTGCCTGGTTTCTGGGTGGTTTTGGATTAAGGTCAATGCAATGTGTTACTTTGGGGAAAATATGTTCATAGCTTCTGATTCTCCTTCCTTTTTTCTTTTATCAATTAAGACTCCAGAGCTGGAATGTACTTTTTGCATAAATGGAATGTATTGTATGCTGCCAGTATCACTCCTGCAATTTGGCACTTTGGCCTTTATGCACAATATGTGTAAGAGTAAGATTTTGGTTTTGCTGCATTATAATTTAGGAGTCCACATGTTTTCATGCTGTATAACTGAGGATTTAAAATTACTTTTATTTCTATATTTACTGCGCATACTTTAAAAGTGAATGTAGTCTTCTGTCAGTTTAAAGTAAGACTAATTACCATTTGAATAAGTCCCACAATCTTCCTTTTACATGTAAAAAGCAATTACACAAAATGTTTGTACAGGACAGCATTAGTATCAGCTAATATTTAATGTGAATGATTTGAGCTTGTTTGTTATGTTTCTTTGGCTGCTTACAGCCATAGCCTAATCTTGGTTTTTATGGGTCCTAAAGCACTTGTTTAAAGTTAGCATCAGAGGGTTTGGTCACAATTCAGTCCAATTCAGTTTTATTTATACAGTGCAGTTTGACAACAAATGTCATCTCACTGCACTTAGTATAGTAACATAGTAAGGTGCAAGTGACTACCTCACCAAGCTCATCCAGAGAATGCCAAGAGTGTACAAAGCAGTAATCAAAGCAAAGGGTGAATATTTAGAAGAGTATAAAATATAAAACATGTCTTATTTTACACTTTTTTGTTTACTACATAATTTCATGTGTCCATTCATAGTTTTAATGCCTTCAGTGAGAATCTACAATCTAGATGAGTTATGAAAATAAAGAAAAACTATTCAGTGAGAAGGTTTGTTCAAGCTTTTGACTGGTGGTGTATAACAGTATAGAGAGAGGAGAGGAGAGGAACCATGGGAATCCCCCGACAGTCTAAACCTATAGCAGCATAACTAAGGACAGCTCAGGGGATCCTGAGCAGCCCTAACTACAAGCTTTATCAAATAGGAAAGTTTTAAGTCTAATCTTAAAAGTAGAGAGGGTGTCTGCCTCCCTCATTGACTGAAAAAGTCAACACTGAAATGTGTCATTAAACATTTTTTTAAATCACTCTTTTTCCCCAATATTCAGGAAAATGTTTTACAAGCTTAACCCTAACCTTGCCAGGGCCCTAATCTTTACAGAATCAACTGGAATAAATTTTCACATAAAAGCCTTTATTTTTACAAACATTCCTTTTCCTTGCAATAGTGGTTGAGTAGTTTTTCTTTTCCTCCCTTGCAGCTGTCATGTCATTCCAATCTGGAAACATTCTGGGATGGAAGCATAATAGATACACACGTGGACAAAATTGTTGGTACCCCTCAGTTAAAGAAGGAAAAACCCATAATTCTCACTGAAATCACTTGAAAGTCACAAAAGTAACAATAAATAAAAATTTATTGAAAATTAAATAATCAAAAACAGCCATTACTTTTGAATTGTTGATTAACATAATTATTTTAAAAAACAAACTAATGAAACAGGCCTGGACAAAAATGATGGTACCTCTATAAAAGATTGAAAACTATTTGACCAGAGTGACATGATTAACTCAGGTGTGTCATTTAATTGACATCACAGGTGTTTCCAAACTCATAATCAGTCAGTCTGCCTATTTAAAGGGAGACAAGTAGTCACCCTGCTGTTTGGTGAAAAGGTGTGTACCACACTGAACATGGACCACAGAAAGCGAAGGAGAGAATTGTCCCAGGACATCCGAAAAAAAATTATAGACAAACATCTTAAAGGTAAAGGCTATAAGACCATCTCTAAACAGCTTGAAGTTCCTGTGACAACAGTGGCTCATATTATTTAGAAGTTCAAGACCCACGGGACAGTAGCCAACCTCCCTGGACGTGGCCGCAAGAGGAAAATTGATGACAAATTGAAGAGACGGATCGTTGGAATTGTATCCAAAGAGCCCAGAGCAACCTCCAAAGAAATTAAAGGTGAACTCCAAGGCCAAGGTACATCAGTGTCAGATCGCACCATTCGTCGTTGTTTGAGCCAAAGTGGACTTCATGGGAGACGACCAAGGAGGACACCACTGCTGAAAAAAACTCATAAAAAAGCCAGACTGGAATTTGCAAAAATGCATGTTGACAAGCCACAAAGCTTGTGGGAGAATGTCCTTTGGACAGATGAGACCAAACTGGAGCTTTTTGGTAAGGCACATCAACTCTATGTTCATAGACTCAAAAACCAAGCATACGAAGAAAAGAACACTGTCCCTACGGTGAAACATGGAGGAGGCTCAGTAATGTTTTGGGGCTGCTTTGCTGCATCTGGCACAGGGTGTCTTGAAAGTGTGCAAGGTACGATGAAATCTGAAGACTATCAAGGCATTCTGGAGAGAAATGTGCTGCCTAGTGTCAGAAAGCTTGGTCTCAGTCGCAGGTCATGGGTCTTCCAACAGGACAACGGTCCAAAACACACAGCCAAAAACACCCAAGAATGGCTGAGAGAAAAGCGTTGGACTATTCTAAAGTGGCCTTCTATGAGCCCAGATCTGAATCCCATTGAACATATGTGGAAGGAGCTGAAACATGCCATTTGGAGAAGACACCCATCAAACCTGAGACAACTGGAGCTGTTTGCTCATGAGGAGTGGGCCAAAATACCTGTTGACAGCTGCAGAACGCTCATTGACAAATACAGAAATCGTTTAATTGCAGTGATTGCCTCAAAAGGTTGTGCAACAAAATATTAAGTTATGGGTACCATCATTTTTGTCCAGCCCTATTTCATTAGTTTGTTTTTTTAAATAATTATGTTAATCAACAATTCAAAAGTGATGGCTGATTTTGATTATTTAATTTTCAATAAATTTTTATTTATTGTTACTTTTGTGAGTTTCAAGTGATTTCAGTGAGAATTGTGGGTTTTTCCTTCTTTAACTGAGGGGTACCAACAATTTTGTCCACGTGTGTATGTCAGAGAGAAAGAAAAAAAAACAGAAAGGAGAGGCTCAGCCTGCAGATTAGAATAGGATGGGGGAGGCTAGCTGTGTCAATAAGAGGAAACGAGACCCAGCATCATCCCATAGTCACAGTGTCAGGTAGATGATGCAACGACAAACCAAATACCACCAGAGACTAATTTTGGTGACCCTGGCTTATGATGGAAGTGACAACCAACAGGAAACACTCATGGAGACAGAAAAAGATTGTTAGATGTAGCACAATATTTTGCCTCCAGGAATGGTGGTGCAGTGAAACCCATAAGGAGTAAAATGTACTGTTTCTTTACAAGATAATTTGACTAACATAGTAGAAAAGTTAGTGCGAGCCCACATACTGAGATAAAATTCCCCTCACCACTTACTTTGCATGTGTGTCTCTTTTGTGTGAGACATATTTTAAATGTCTGCCTCACACTTTAGAGATGAAGTCTATCCAGTCCCAGAAATACAGACATTCTTGGGCTTTATCTGGCGTATTCAGTGCAAGTCCACACCAACGGAGAACCTGAGAGAAGGTTCTGAGCTTGTCTTTGTATCACTTTTCAGACACACCACAGAGGCAGTGGGTGCAGTGGCAAACCATTTGTATGACTGATCCACGCGCACCATTCACCACAACCGGTAACCGTGAAGCCAGACCCAAGGCACCTAACTTTCAGTCCTAAATGCAGTTTGGCTCCTCATGTTCTGTGCCAAGGTGCTGCAGTGCATATTATGCATTTTTTAACCATTTCCCTTGATGTGCAAGCAGCTAATATAAAATGGTACATCTATACCACCTTTTAACCTTAACTAGGTTCTTCAGAGCACTTTGCAGTCTACTTTTAATTCACCCATTCACACACACATTCACACACCTATGGCTGCAGAACTGTGGAAGAAGTTGCTCATCTGCATTCAAATACTTGGGGTTCAAAGACAGAGGGTCAAGCAATTACTGGATGTGATTATTCATGTTAACTTCATTAATACTGTGCCAAGGAATAGGCTTGTCACGATACCAGAAATTTAGTAGTCAATACCAATACCACTTAAATTCTACGATACTCGATACCACTCGATACCACGGTAAAAATAAAAAAATCCCCTGTGTGGACTCTCTCCTTTCTGTCCTTCGCTTTTCTCTTCCTTCATGATTTTACAAGCCACACAGCAGCGGAGGTAGCAGGCGTGTTGTGCCACAGAAATGACCGTCCGTGTCAAACACCCTGAGCTGTATAGTAGTCCAGATATATATTTTAGATATATTTATATATTAAACGAGGCTTAAACGAGGATATTTTGTAATCGAATTATTCGGATTATCTGAGGAATCTTTTCAGCCCTAAATGTCACAAAACTATTATGTGGGACAAACAAGGCTGGACACGCTTGTTACTTTGCCATGGAGCTCATTTACTATGGGCTGGGCTCATCTAATCATTGTAACGTAATTAGATATGAGCAACAATGATAACACGTGAATTCAAATGCACTCACCTTGAATTCTGTGTACAAGTCTGGATGCTTGTCTTTTAAATGTTTCGCCACGTTGGACGTGTTGCTCCCCTTCGCCGTGCTGCGGTGACAGCATTTTTTGCAGATGGGTTTTTCAGGATCAATAACCAATCCATCCTCGTCAGCCTCGAATCCAAAATACTTCCAGACGCGACTTCTGGCATTTTTTTTCCCAGCTAATTGAGGGGCAGCTTCAGCGAAGGAGTTTAAGTATTTTGGGATCTTGTTCACGAGTGAAGGGAAAATGGAGCGAGAGATGGACAGGCGGACTGGTGCGGCGTCAGCAGTAATGCGGGCGTTGTACCGAACCGTCGTGGTGAAGAGGGAGCTGAGCCGTAAAGTGAAGCTCTCGATTTACCAGTCCATCTACGTTCCAACCCTCACCTATGGTCATGAGCTTTGGGTAGTGTCAAGTGGGGCCTAGTTATTTGAGATCCCAGGAGCAACCACTACCTAAATAAAAGCTTTAAGCAGACCAATAAAAAGTTAAAATGAGAAACATTATAAGTTAACCACATGATTATGCTTATGCTTGATGCAAGAATGATTTTAATAGGCTGATATATATTCTGAAATGATTATTGCTATAGAAGAGAATGATTTAAGATGATTTATTTTGTTTAAACTAAGTGGAATGATTTTGATTTAGAAAGAGATTCAGTGCAGCTTAATGTGAATGATAACTAAAGTAATCCCTGTTTAACCTCTGTGTGTGTAGGGCAAAAAGCAGAAGTCACGATGACACTGCAGAAAGGAGGACATTGAGGAAGTTCTGTGGCCAAATATGGTCTTGGCAACATGTCTCAAGCAATGTGTGTGTGTGTTAACAACGGAAGGTGGATGCTGTGTACTTGCTGGAAAAACATGATTTCTGTGTAACTGATGTATGTGTAATAGGAAGAAGGTTGTGTCTTAAACCTATGAATTAATCACCTGGGCGTACCTACTAGTTAGAATTGTGTGTAGAAATGTGTATGTGCTAAGCTGAAGTCGAGCTAGGGTATAAAACCCAGAGTCAGAGACACTGAATTCGGAGTTCTTGTCACGGGTGGTGGAGGTAGAACCCAGGCGCAGATACCAACAGGTAGGCAACAGGAGTTGTGGTGAAAAAATAGGGTTTATTTAACCAAAATTCAAAATCCAAAAGCAGCAAAACAACACAAGGGACACGTACTCACAAACAGTGTTAATCCTCTACAGGAAGGAACTAGTTCCGGCAAGTCCAAAAGTACCAACTCCGAAAAGGGTTTAGTCCTCAAAAGAAAAAAAACAATGTCGTCCAAAGGCAGTAAGGTCCAGGAGGGGAAATCTTCAAAAATCCAGAGTTGCCGAAAGACAGAAAAGTGAGGTGAAAGACCGTAAATGAGACGGTCAGAACTGTGATGCTCCCACACACAAAGAGGGGAGCAGAGGATATTTAAACAGAAAGGGAAGGCAGGTGAACAGTGTTTGCTGATTGCTCCACAGCTGAGTCTCATCACACAATTAGCTGTCCTGCAGCAGGCGATCAGCTGGGAGCGAGAGAGGGAGACAGGGAAAAAACCAGGCAGGAGCTGCAACAGCATCCAGCCAGAGGCAGGAAACAAAAACCAGTCAGGAGCCGGACGGCTTCCTGACAGTACCCCCCCTGAACGCGCGCCTCCCGGCGCACGCACAAAAACAAACAACAAAAACACCCCAGTCGGGGGGGTGGCGGGGGTAAGGTCGGAGGGCCAAAACAAAGTCAATAGTCTGGGCGGCAACAAGGCACTCTGGCAAAGGCGCCCGGGGACAGGCGGCGAAGCCGGGCTGGAGGCCATCCCGGACAACGGCGGCGAAGGCGAAACCACTCCGGGGGCCGTCCGCGACGGCGGCGAAGGCGAAACCGGGCTGGAGGCCATCCTGGACGACGGCGGCGGCGAGGCCGGGCTGGAGGCCATCCTGGACAACGGCGGCGGCGAGGCCACGCTGGAGGCCACGCTGGAGGCCATCCTGGACGACGGCGGCGGCGAGGCCACGCTGGACGACGGCGGCGGCGAAGCCACGCTGGAGGCCATCCTGGACGACGGCGGCGGCGAAGCCACGCTGGAGGCCATCCTGGACGACGGCTAGGCCGGGCTGGGAGCCGGCGGCGTCGGACGAGGCGAGGAAACTCTGGCGGCCGGTCCGGGGTCCGGGGGCCGGCGGCGTCGGACGAGGCGAGGAAACTCTGGCGGCCGGGCCGGGGGCCGGCGGCGTCGGACGAGGCGAGGAAACTCTGGCGGCCGGGCCGGGGACCCCTCAATAATCACAGGAACAGAAGATACCACTGGAGGGCCGGCTGACTCTGGAGGCCGTCCTGGCCGGGGACGGCGGCGATGGCGAAGCCACTCTGGAGGCCGTCCTGGCCGGGGACGGCGGCGAAGGCAAAGCCACTCTGGAGGCCGTCCTGGCCGGGGACGGCGGCGAAGGCAAAGCCACTCTGGAGGCCGTACTGGCCGGGGACGGCGGCGAAGGCAAAGCCACTCTGGAGGCCGTCCTGGCCGGGGACGGCGGCGAAGGCAAAGCCACTCTGGAGGCCGGCAGCGAAACCACTCTGGCGGCCGTCCTGGCCGGAGACGGCGGCGAAGGCGAAACCACTCTGGCGGCCGTCCTGGCCGGGGCCGGCGGCGGTGGACGAGACGAGGACCCTCTGGCGGCCGGGCTGGAGGCCGGTGGCGGTGGACGAGACGAGGACCCTCTGGCGGCCGCAGGCGTAGGAACCCCTCAGTTATCACAGGAACAGAGGATTCCACTGGAGGAAGGCCGGCGGCGGCGTAGACACTCGGAGGGCCGTCTGGAGGGACGGCGGCGTAGACACTCGGAGGGCCGTCTGGAGGGACGGCGGCGTAGACACTCGGAGGGCCGGCTGCACCGGCGTAGACACTCGGAGGGCCGGCTGCACCGGCGTAGACACTCGGAGGGCCGGCTGCACCGGCGTAGACACTCGGAGGGCCGGCTGCACCGGCGAAGACACGCTGAAGGCCGTCTGGAGGGACGGCTGACGAGACACGCTGAAGGCCGTCTGGAGGGACGGCTGACGAGACACTCTGAAGGCCGTCTGGAGGGACGGCTGACGAGACACTCTGAAGGCCGGCTGCACCGGCGGAGACACTCTGAAGGCCGGCTGCACCGGCGGAGACACTCTGAAGGCCGTCTGGAGAGGCGGCCGCGAAGACACTCTGAAGGCCGTCTGGAGAGGCGGCCGCGAAGACTCTCTGAAGGCCGTCTGGAGAGGCGGCCGCGAAGACACTCTGAGGACCGGCTGCACCGGCCGAAACACTCTGAGGACCGGCTGCACCGGCCGAAACACTCTGAGGACCGGCTGCACCGGCCGAAACAGTCTGTAGACCGTCTGGACAGGCGGCGGAGTAGACAGTCTGTAGGCCGTCTAGACGGGCGGCGGAGTAGACAGTCTGTAGGCCGTCTAGACGGGCGGCGGAGTAGACAGTCTGTAGGCCGTCTAGACGGGCGGCGTCGTCCTCAACCCGCGCTGGAACTGAGGCGTCGTCCTCAACCCGCGCTGGAGCTGCGGCGGCGGTGGCGTCAGAGGTAGTGTCGACCCACTCGGAGATGTCGTCCCACTCGGAGTCGTCGTCCTCGACCCGCTCAGGAGCTGCTGCTGCGGAGTCGAAGGCGGGGTCGACAGCGTCAACCTGCTCAGAGGCGAAGGCTGTAGTGGCGGCGTCGACCCGCTCGGGAACGAAGACTGTAGTGGCGGCGTCGACCCGCTCAGGAACGAAGACTGTAGTGGCGGCGTCGACCCGCTCGGGAACGAAGACTGTAGTGGCGGCGTCGACCCGCTCGGGAACGAAGGCTGAGGTGGCGGCGTCGACCCGCTCGGGAGCGAAGGCTGAGGTGGCGGCGTCGACCCGCTCGGGAGCGAAGACTGAGGTGGCGGCGTCGACCCGCTCGGGGACAGAAGCTGAGGTGGCGGCGTCGACCCGCTCGGGGACAGAAGCTGAGGTGGCGGCGTCGACCCGCTCCGGAACAAAGGCTGAGGTGGCGTCCTCGTCCCACTCCGAGATGTCTGAAGCGGCTTCATCGTCCCACTCCGAGACGGCGTCACTGTCCCACTCCGAGACGTCTGAGGCGGCGTCATCGTCCCACTCTGAGACGTCTGAGGCGGCGTCATCGTCCCACTCCGAGACGTCTGAGGAAAAGACGCTCGGCGGTGGAACCACCGCACCGGTTGGTAGCGAGGTCCGGGTGCTGGGACGCGATCTCCAAGCAACTCGCTTTCCTCTGAACGACTTCCTGGATGATCTCGGTGGGGAGTAGGCTGAAGCTGGGAGTGAAGACCTGTGACGAGTGACAGGCTGAAAACTAAAAAATCCAGTCCGAACTGTATTGGGATGGTGAGTGGAATTTGTGGACAAACTGACAGTTGGGGAAAAGGGTGGGTTGGTGGCAGGGTCAGGTGGTGTCCAGTATCGTAAAGGTGTGTTCATGAACTCTAAGATGTGGTCTGGCAGATGTTCTTTTAACCAAGGCATTTGGGAGGCAATGTCACGGCCCCGAGAAGCAAGCTCCTCGAGGGAGGCCTGGTCCTGAGCCATAGTCCACTCACACCACAAGTTAAACAAAGAGACATAATAGTCCGAGTATCTCTCTGTGGTGAAGAAGATTGCAACGGATTCAGGGGAGGGGGCTGTGACCACCTGTTGGCCTGCTGGGTTCATTACTGGTGGGAGCGTACTGTCACGGGTGGTGGAGGTAGAACCCAGGCGCAGATACCAACAGGTAGGCAACAGGAGTTGTGGTGAAAAAATAGGGTTTATTTAACCAAAATTCAAAATCCAAAAGTAGCAAAACAACACAAGGGACACGTACTCACAAACAGTGTTAATCCTCTACAGGAAGGAACTAGTTCCGGCAAGTCCAAAAGTACCAACTCCTAAAAGGGTTTAGTCCTCAAAAGAAAAAAACCAATGTCGTCCAAAGGCAGTAAGGTCCAGGAGGGGAAATCTTCAAAAATCCAGAGTTGCCGAAAGACAGAGAAAGTGAGGTGAAAGACCGTAAATGAGACGGTCAGAACTGTGACGCTCCCACACACAAAGAGGGGAGCAGAGGATATTTAAACAGAAAGGGAAGGCAGGTGAACAGTGTTTGCTGATTGCTCCACAGCTGAGTCTCATCACACAATTAGCTGTCCTGCAGCAGGCGATCAGCTGGGAGCGAGAGAGGGAGACAGGGAAAAAACCAGGCAGGAGCTGCAACAGCATCCAGCCAGAGGCAGGAAACAAAAACCAGTCAGGAGCCGGACGGCTTCCTGACAGTTCTCCCCTGGAGGGGAGAGATGCTGCTCGCCGGAGCTGCCGGAGAGCATTGCCAAAGTTCTGAAGAGTCGACACCGGACTCTTTTGCCCAAGAGACGTGAAGACAACGCAGGACTTAGGCTCCAGAGGTCGCTGAGAACATCGTTGGAGGCAAAGTCTTTTTCTGACTTTGTTCAACAAGCGAGGACCACACTCTGCTGAAAGGAGAATCCTGAGAGGTCTGCAGTTTTCCAAAGAGATGAAGAGAGGCAAGCACCCATGGCATCCAGAGAGGCACAGGAGGCAGCAGCAGAGGGCTGCTCCACTCCAGGGGCTGGAGGACCCAGTGACCCACCACAGCCTGATGAGACGGGAGCTTTCCACCACCACCATCCGACTGAGAAGACAGCTGAGACGCCCGCACTTGTGTTCCAGCTGCTACTAAAGATAACTGCCAGACCAACGATTGGCTATCGGGACCTTTCCACTCCCCCTGCCTAGGAAGAACACCCTCCATCCACAAAGAAGACTTCGTACCAAGTCTACTGGTCGATCGAGTGGCTCTCCCAGACGCAGGTCAAGACCGGGCGTGGCAGCTAAGGCCTGGCTGTCCGCTCTCTCTCCTAAATTTACTAATTAGAGAAGATTCTTAGGTACGCTCAGCTTAGTTTAGTTTAGTTAGAAATAATCAGAAATAATTAAATTGTTTAATTATGAATTAATGCTGTGCCCCTGCTAATAATTGCTTAATAAAACGCTATATTGCATTTAAAGAGAAGTCTAATGAAATGATTATGATTCACCTATTCTGCATAGTGGTAAAAAGTTAAGTTGATTGTGTGCATTAAATCTAAAGGTTCTTAAAGGTTACTTTAATCCAACTAGTTATTTAAACATTACCCCTGAGGTTAGTTATCCAAACCTGTAAAACGAACCTAGGAATAGCAACAAGTGCCACAGTTTTAAGAGGAAAGCTGTCGTTAACAAACGTGGTCAATAAATCAATTCTACTACTTAGGAGGGCTGCTTAGTAAGAGAGTATTTATTGGAGTAAGAGGGGTAAGACGTTTGGAAGAAGACAGTTAGGACCTAGGCGAGTATTCCTCGACACCAGCTTAATTATTCTACTGAAACCTGTTAGGTGGAATACTAATAGGCAGATAGAATCTAACCCTTTAAACGGAGAGCTGGTCCTGATTTAACCTGAGGCAAGGGTTAAGGAAGGCTATACTGACCGACAGTAGTGACCGAAAGAACAAGATCGCGGATACAAGCGGCCAAAATGAGCTTCCTCCGTAGAGTGGCTGGACTCAGCCTTAGAGATAGGGTGAGGAGCTCAGACATCCGGAGGGAGCTCGGAGTAGAGCCACTGCTCCTTCACATCGAAAGGAGCCAGTTGAGGTGGTTTGGCCATCTGATTCGGATGCCTCCAGGGAGATTTCCTCTGGAGGTTTTACGGGCACGTCCGTCTGGGAGGAGACCCCGGTTGCCAGATAATCACTCATTTACAGCCAAAAAAACAACGCTAAAGAAGCGGCCAGATCTGGCTCCTCAGTACCTACGGTACTTTGGGTAGTCTAGAAAAGTCAGTACCGTCACATTTTCTGAATCTTAGTACCGACTTGGTACCGAAGTATCGGTTCCCATGACAAGCCTACCAAGGAATGCATTGGTTTTGTCTGTCTGTCTGTCTGTCTGTCTATCTGTCTGTTAGCAACATTACTCAAAAACGGAGTAACGGATTGAGATTCAGGGAAGGTCAGAAATGACACAAGGACCAAGTGGTTAAATTTTGGCAGTGCTGCAGCTTATAGTCTGGATCCACAGATGTGTTAAAGATTTCTCTGTCATTGTGAGATGGCAGCACGGCATTACTGTAACCATGACAACAAGTGAACACTACATCAGCTGCCTGCTGATGATCACATGATTCAGATCTGACTACAAATCTACCGCTGTGGACCACAAATTGTTTCAAGATTTCATCTGTTGGAAATCATACAACGACTGAGCAGCCTTGGAGGAGTACTACGCTCTCTGAGAACTTTTCTTGTTATCACTACATTATTATCAACAAGTATGAAATTCTTTGTTTTTGCCACAGAGAAAAACAAAGTATTTTCCCTGCAGGATGGGAAAAGACACAAAACTGTGTTAATGTATGTTGTGTTAGTGTGAATGGTCAGAATGTGCACAAAGGAGTTGACCACACACATTGCAGAATCAGGCAGTAAGTCAGAAATCCAGTGTTTAAAGGTGAGTGTTGCATTAAGAAAATAGTCCTGCAGTGTTCTTCTACAAAGCATGGAGACCTGTACATCCTGCTGCATATTTCCTGTCCCTGGATGTTACTGGTGCTGGAGGCAAGCAGACCTTAAATAAAATGAAGCTCATAGAAAAGCACTTGCACTCTATCCAAGAGAGGTAAAATGCTTTTATTGCTCTCCACAGAAATTAGACTTTAAAAACAACATAAATGGGCTAAAAGGAAAGTTTTGCCCTTTCATGTTCAACACTAAGCATGCCACACCAACAGTAGACTATAGGAGCTAATGAGATTATTTGTACATTGTTTCCACGTGCAGTAAAGAAAAGTTAATGCCTTTGGTTTCATCTGTTCATTCATCATGTAACTATAGCACTGAAAACTACAGCCATGCGTGGAAAGTCTGTAGGCATAGATACACAACCACTACATGCATTAGCCTTTTAAATTTGAAAGATTGACTGTAGTGAATAAAAAAACAACAGGTATTGATTAACAGTAATGAATATAATCTGTAGTGTGTGTGGACAGTTATTTTTGTTGACCTATGTGCAGAATAAAAGAATTAAAGCTTCTATGTAGTTCTCCTTTAAAGCAATCATCAAACTCTCACATGTCCCTAGAATGGGTCTTAATTTTCAGTTCAAAATACCACAAAGATGATTCATTTTACCATGACTGGAAGACGACTTTCCCTGTGTCTGCACTGTTCAGTGATGAAGTCATTGTTGCAGCTGACTGTACGGCAACTGACTGAGATACAAATGAAGACAATCTGTTACCTAGAACTTTCTTTCCAAGAGATCATTTTCCGTGAAAATATAGTTGAATTCTCAGCACAGTCCTTGTTTTTACCTCATGAATATGGTGTGTTTGTCAGATGACACTGTGACTACAACATTTCTATCATTGTGCAAAGCAGTGCTTGGAAGCAGCTAGAAGTGACTGCTGGACTGATCTGGCTGTGTCTCAGTCTGTGTCTCATACCGGCTGTAATCCTGTCTGATAGCAAACACAGAAAAGTACAGTGGTGGAAAAAAGTGTTCAGACACTCTTAAATTTTTAAAATATTTGTGGTTAAAAAGGTGTGGCTGCATTTTTTTGTTCATTGTTTATAAGAAAAAATAAAACTAAATTCTTTACAGTTTCAGTCTGTCAGTTCTCAACATTGTCAGTATGAAAGTCAACAAATAACAGAGAATGTGTTCAAAACTAAACAAGAAATAATGAAATCACATCAGATTTATATTTGGTAGTCCTGCCATTAGCAGCAGTAGAGCTGGATGTCCCCCACCAGCCATTCTGTGTCATTTAATAAAAAGCACGACCTTCATTAGTGGATCACTGGTACCAGTATGGCCCAACACTCAAGGTTTCTTATGTATTTGTGTGGAACTAATCCATTTTAAGTTTTTAATTGTCAGGGCCCTCTCCTCGCCCCATTCCTATCTGGCATCTCAAACACCCCATCCTATCTGTCTCCCGCTGTTTACTCAATTCGTATCGTGACATTAATGGCTTTTTTAGGATTTGTTTAGTATTTTGGCTGTGGCTGTACTAAAAGAAATTGCACTTGAAGACCTAAGAGTGATTCTTAACGCAGTATTTCACAAATGTATGGGGCATCCGAAAACCTTGCTCCACCACTGTAAATAGGAACATCTTAAGGGGGAGCTTTACCCTCAAATATGATAGAGTTGGGTGAAAAAGTTAAATTTTTACAAAGATGATTATCATATACTTAAACATGTATTCTTTCTCCTGATGAATTGTTTTTTGATTTAATTGCTTATATAATGAATCATCATCAATCATAAAATTTAAGTGCTGATTTTTCAAAACTTGATTTTCGGACACACATAAACTGTCCCTTAATTTAACTTCTTACGCTTTTGACCAAAACTTCCCATTTTTGGCATGCTGGTAGTATAGGCTATGTAGAATGCACCTATTAGCCATTTTTTGAGAACTTCATTCTATACTGAGTTATATATGAAAATCTTTGTAGCAATTGTTTCGTTTCATTACCATGGTAACCACAGTGAAATATGACAAAATGTCTAATAGGTGCACAGGTCCATACTTAAAGTACTACGTGGTGCATTGGTATCATTTTATGTTAAATATTGCATGAGATTTTGCTTGGGGCAAATACAAGATGTAATTTCGGGTTCCATAATTCAACAGTATTTAATTTCTATCCAGTTGTTCAAAATGAAAAAAAAATGGTTTCACAGTAAAGTTGGTGTTTAGAAGTGTCTAAAAATGTACAGGTTGCATACCTTATCTTAAGAAGTGTGTGCAATATGAAACTTTCAACATTGGTCATTTTTAGTACTCGGCCAGGTGAAGCTCCCCCTTAACTGGAAGTTGGATTGCATTGGAAATCTGAACCTGTGAGCAGAGAGGGCTGAAGAGAAGCATCCAGATGTAACCTAAGTTTAGACAGCTGAAACACAGCAAGTAATACGAAAGCACAGTAAGCCACTCAGTCCTTCAATACTGCTTTCAACTATTTCTGATCATCCCTCAGCTTTACAGTTTCCACAGAGCTCTGACCTGTGGGCATACAATCAAAGCTAATTGCAACACTCAACACATTAGCCACACATTGTTTATGGGGATATTTCCATTTCAAACAAAGGTAATCCACTGGATCTTCAGTTCCTAAGGCTTGTGTGTTCTCTTTTCAACTAACAGCAGAACCTTTGGTATGCTTTACTGAGATCTTAGACCTATTTGAGTTAGCAGAAGCAGCTTTAGCAAGTAAATAACCCTGGCAGGCTATGAAGCAGCTGCTCTGGCTGGACGGCTTCCCTCAGGAGCAGGGTACACTTCATTTATACAGATTTATAGGCTGATGACTACTGGCTCTATTCTATGTAGAAATAGGAATAGCTTTTGTTTTACACCACAAAGTTTCTAAAACATACAAAACATAACTAAAATGGATTTTCACCAGATGACCTCTTAAAACGTTTCTAAATCTGGAGCCCCCCTGTGTTTGTATTAAGGGACCCACTGTGACAGACAGCAAAAAAAAAAAAAGAAAAATCTGCAAAGAATGCTTTTAATGTCAGTTTAGTCGGCATTAATTTGTCTATACATAAAGTGCTTTGCATTTTTCATGTTTTGTCGCCTCACAACCTGGACTTAAAATGGATTGTTTGAAGGTTTGCATCATTTAATTTAGAGAACATGCCTACAAATTAGAAGATGTGATTTTTTTTTTTAATGTGGAGCAAACAAAAATAGGACAAAATAACAGAAATCATCAATTTGCATAACTATTTAGCTTACCACATCTTGCCACTGGAATTTTTGCCCATTCCTCATGGGAAAACTGCTCCAGCTCCTTCAGGTTTGATGGTTTGTGCTAGTGAACAGCAATCTTTAAGTCTGACCACAGATTCCCAATCGGATTGAGGTCTGAGCTTTGACTAGGCCATTCCAGCACATTTATTTGTTTCTCCTTTAACCACTCAAGTGTTGCTCTAGCAGTATGCTTGGGGTCTTTGTCCTGCTTAAAGGTGAATCTCCGTCCTAGTCTCAAATCTCTTTCAGACTGGTACAGGTTTTGCTCAAGAATATCCCTGTATTTAGCACCATCCATCTTTCCCTCGACTCGGACCAGTTTCCCAGTCCCTGCTGCTGGAAAACATCCCCACAGCATGATGCTGCCACCACCATGTTTCACTGTGGGGATGGTGTTCTTAGTGTGATGAGATGTGTTGGGTGCGTGCCAGACATAACGTTTTACTTGATGACCAAAAAGTTCAATTTTAGTGTCATCTGACCAGAGCACCTTCCTCCATGCATTTTGGGAGTCTCTCACATGCCTTTTTGCAAACTCAAAACATGCTTTTTTTAAAAACATTTTTAGCTGAAAGTAATGGCTTTTTTCTGGCCACTCTTCTATAAAGCCCAGCTCTATGGAGTGTACGGCTTATTGTGGTCCTGTGGACAGATACTCCAGCCTCTTCTGTGGAACTCTGCAGTTGCTCCAGGGTTACCTTTGGTCTTTGACTGCCTGTCTGGTTAATGCTCTCCTCACTCGGTCCGTGAGTTTTGGTGGGCAGCCCTCTCTTGGCAGGTCTGTTGTGGTGCCATGTTCTTTCCATTTGCTTATAATGGATTTGATGGTGCTCCTGGGGATCATCAAAAGATTTGGATATCTTTGTATAACCCAACCCTGACATGTACTTTTCAACATCTTTGTCCCTGACTTGTTTGGATAGTTCCTTGGTCTTCATGGTGGTATTTGTTTAGTGGTGCCTCTTACTTCAGTGTTGCAGCCTCTGGGGCCTTTCAGAGAAGGTGTGTATATACTGACAGATCATATGACATGCAGGTGGACTTCATTTCACTAATTAGGTGACTTCTGAAGGCAGTTGGTTACACCAGAGCTTTTTCGGGACTTCATAACAAAGGGGGTGAATACATATGCACGTCAATTTTCAGTTTTTTATTTTTAAAATATTTTTTTATATATACATTTCTCATTTCACTTCAAAACTGACTATTTTCTGCAGACTCATCAAATAAAGCTCAGATCTGTAAAAAAGTATTTAAATTAGATTTTGTAATGTTACAAAATAGGTTAAAAGCCAACGGGGGTGAATACTTTTGCAAGGCACTGTATATTCACTGACACATCAAAGTTCCGTCTGTCCTCTGAGCAGCCAGAGATCCTGTCCATCTGCTGCAGCAGCTATTCTCAGTCTTAGGTCTTCCAGGTCAATCATCTCGCTTGATATTTTTCTGGTCATATCTGGTTATTTATGTATTTTGATAGCAGTGGGGACTGTAGCTTCTCCAGCGCCACAGCCCTGAATCTACTGTCTGCATTTTACCCACCCCACACAGGCTTAAAAAATCCCACTTTAACACATTAGACTTCCCATTTCACCCAGATAATTACACAATTATCCTGCTTCACTCAAAAAAAATCCATCCAGGGGTAATTGGTGTGTTGGGTGAGGGAGTTACCCAGAATGCAATGCAGTGAGGGTCTGGGGGAACGAATCCAGATAAGTCAAGCAGAAAAAGGGAGGGAAAAAGCTGCACTTATTCGATTTTAATCTCGCCACTTTGCAAGCATTTAAATAGCCTTCATCAGACTCCTGGCTTGCAGCCCTGTGACTAACCTGTTATCAATGCCAAAAATGTCCATTTTAAATGTCAGTGTGAGCACAGAATGGAAACGCTGTAACAGGTGCTCGGCCCGAGGTGAACTGCAGTAATGCCCCCATTAATGGTTTTCTCATAGAGCTGTTACATTGTTGCTTGTCAGGACACAGCATTCTACGGGTAAAAGTGGAGCTCAATTATTGCCAAAGAAATACACACAAAGGCACACAATGGCCAGCCAAATAGGGTCTGCCCAAGCTACATATGTAGCCTATGAAATAACCTTGATAAAAGTAATTGAATTTTGCTGTGATAAGATTAACTTGTGGACCAGTAGGTAGCTTGAGTTCTTACAAAAGAAACATGCTGCATGACAGTGGGAAATAATCACTCCCTTTCCCTCCATCTCAAGAATATGTGTACAGAAAAAAAGCATAGAAATCAAGTCTGAAATCAGGCTCTCACTGGCTGATGCTCCTATCCAAATGGCTATGGATGTCCTGATTACCATGCACACTCTCACAGTCCTTTTAAATGTGCTGAGATGGGCTTTAAACAAGATTCAACACTTAAAGCCCCAGCAGACTTAATTAAGGGTGGGACCGAGCACATGCAGAGACGAGCAAGTAGAAGCAGAGAGGGGAAAGGAGATGACTGGATGTGTGGAGGAAAGGAGGTATGGAAATTGTGTTTGGGGGTTGAGGGCGGTACGATGATACAATGATAAGAAAGGGGTGTTTCTGCTTTATTTCTGCCCACCAGCTAATGTCCACATTCAAGCAACTTGACTCCCTCCATGGCCGTGTAGAGACACAGCTTCAGGAACAAACACATACAACAAAATAGCAACATGTCTTAACCTCCTCATTACTTTACCAAAACTGCCTCAAATATCAAACAATGCACAGCCGTGGGGGGCGCCACGCATGCTGTTTAAGCAGCCCAGTCTCATTTCCATACAGCTTTCACATGTTTCCAAAAGATATGCATAATTACAGGGTTTGTACATAATTAGTCCAACACATTGCCGGGAAAAAGCCAGGTTTGTTCCTTTTTTTAACATTGGCTCAGAGAAAACAGACTCTGCTTT
This sequence comes from Acanthochromis polyacanthus, assembly GCF_021347895.1. Lineage (NCBI taxonomy): Eukaryota > Metazoa > Chordata > Actinopteri > Pomacentridae > Acanthochromis > Acanthochromis polyacanthus. Next base: position 67,404,023 of record NC_067113.1, on the reverse strand, counting down.
TTTCTCCCTCTTTTCTCCAGTCTGAACAATTAAAACAATGCTGCTGTCTTGGAAAGAAGTTCTGCCCTCATTATCACCTTCTTTTCTCACATTTACTGCTTAAAAACAAGCCCAGGCACCTTGGCATTGAAACACATTCTTTCTTTTTCTTGTCGGTTTCCCCCCCTTACTTCTTCTTTTTTTTTTTTTTGCCACCCTCGCTGGAACAGAATGGGTTATAAAAAAAAGGAAATGTAAATAAGATGGAGTCCGCAGCTCATTCTGTTCCACTGCAAAAAGGGGCATGGGAGGTGTCTTAAGCAGGCTGACAAACTTCACAAAAAATAAGTTTTACTGGTCCTCTGCAGCATTGCAAAACACACACACATTGTTGAACCCGATACCAACAGAAATATACACTTTCCAAATGCAAAGAGAAAGTATTCGGATTTGACAAAGAGACTTTTATTTTGTAGCAGCAATGCTTCCTCTGCTCCTACCAAGACTACTTTCCAAGCTCTGATGCAGTTTATGATGAAAGAACGTATAGCTGTGTCTTACTGTCATGGTGCTCCAGCCCACTAATAATTAAGGAAAATGCATCTGTGAGAGTTATTGCTGTATTACTAGGAAATATCCATCCTTTCATTTTCTAACATGTTGCAGACATGGCTCTAATCCAAATGTTTTGGCTCCATGCACTGGAAAAAAAAAATCCCCTTCTCAAAACAAGAAAAAGAAACTTATTTCAAGGAACTTTTACCTTGAAATAAGTGAATAAATCCGCCAATAGAATAAGTGAAAAATGGCTTGGTAAGATTTCTTGAAATAAGATATGATATTTAGAATACTGAGATCTTAAAATTAGCTGGGAAAACTTTTTAAGCTCTTATTTTACCAGGATTGTCATGCTTAGGTGTCTTAACCCTCCTGTTGTCCTTATTTAAGGCACCAAAAATGATTATTTCCTTGTCTGAAAAAAAAATCCCAAAATTCAGCAAAAAAATCCCAAAATTTAAAGAAATTTGCAAAATCTTCAAGAAGAAAATTCTTTAAAAGTTTACCTTAAAAGTTTTATTTCAAAATTTTTGGCAAGAAATAAAAGTTAAAAAAATATATATCAAATTGTAAATATTTTCAAAATATGAATAAAAGTCTTCCGAAAAGATCCTAAAAATACCTAAAGTGATTCCATATATATCAGTAAAACTTCCTATATTTTCTTTAAGAACATTCAGAAAAAAAAATGTTCTTAAAGAAACTTTTTTAAATATTTCTTTTTTTCCACCAAAAAATGTTCAAAAATTTCCCAAAAATGTGGACAGCAGAAGTTTCACTGGGGAAAAAAAATTTTTCCCCACATTTTCAGGATAACGCGAGAGTTAAAACTGGACATTTTCAAGATTGTTTCACTTAACAACATATTTAAGATGCATTGTCTTAAAACAAGTCCCTCCATCTGCTAAGATGTCACTTGTTAAGTGAATTTATCTTAAATCAAGTGGGATGAGACACTTTGACTAAAAATTAGACAAACAGGCTTGGTAAGATTTTGAGTTTTTGCAGTGTGTGAATTGTGTAGAGGGAAGAGACTTGTTCAGGACTGGATTAATAGATGCTTTCCATAGCTGCTGAGGTGCTCTCTTTTAAACGCAGCAGCTTCAGTGCTGTTCGCAGGCTGTGCGATTTGTCACTGCCCCAATCTGACTTTATCAACACGCAGAAAACAGCGGTGTCAGTAGTGTGATTGACAGCTCCCTAAGTAGTTACTCAGAGCTTCTCACTCAACAGTCAGTCTGTCATCCAACTCAAATGTTAGGCATATCTGCATCAGGAGAGAGATGCTGCTGCTGCTGCTGGTGTCATCCAGTTGTCTAACAAAAGGATCAACTGACTAGCACAAACACGATCAAACACTTTCTCCCCTATTGATCAGCACAAGAGAACTGTGGAATTGTAAGGCCTCACACACTGCCAGCTTTCTGTATATTTTTGATAATAGTTCTTTTTTGCAGCAGTGTTAATTCTCTTTGAAGGCTCAGAGTGGGATTCATTTTTCTTAAATGTCATGGTCAGAGTGTATGTGGCCCAAATTGGTTTCTGCTGACAGTCTACAGACAGTGATTGTGGTTGGCTGCCATGATGTATCAGTGCAGCAGGAGGACTCAATCCCAAAACAATGCACATCACTTGGGGGACAGAAGGGCAGGAAAAAAAATGCAACGCTTTACACGATAAAATTACTTTTTCCTCCAGAAAATCAGAAAATGTTAGGAATAATGCACCAATTCATGGTGTCGGACAGCGGGGAGAGGAAGGAAGCTGGGCATGTTTTATATGCTTTTCTCATACTCATATACCTCACTGCTGACCAGTGCAGAAAACCCAGGTATCCTAATGTTTAAAAAATAACACCATTATTGGTCCCCATTGAATCCAGTTGCAAGCAATGCAACTTGTAACAGATAAGGACCTGATGCAATCTGTCTTTGCTCTATCTGAGCCAAACTGGTCTCTGTAGGAGTCAAATGGGGGAGCCACATTGACAATTCAAATCGAACAGTGCTTTGCAGGCAATTCACCTTGTAATCTACATGCTTCCCTCACCAGCTGGCCACAGCTAGATTGCATTTTATTTACAAACGACCTTCTTTTTTGAGGGCCATCATATTCACTCACAATCCAATAAGATCCAGAAATATACAAGCACATCCAAAATAATGCATATACAAGATGGCTAAGGACTTCTGAAAACTGTTTAAAGGGTAAAAGCGTGAAAATAATGAAGTTAATTTATAAGTAGGTTCCTCAATGCCAAAAAAAATGTAATCAGCAATGCAGAGATTTACAGCTGAACTCTGTTTTTACTTTTAAAAATATCACTTTTTACCTTATGTCCTTGTCTATGAGTAATTACACATGTTTTTCCTTGAAACATTAATAAACTTTTCTCTGGCTGCACTGCAAAGCCATTTTTATTTGGCAAAGACATGAAATCCAATACATTAGTAGCTTGCTGTACATGTCAAAATGTCTCCCTACAGTGATAAATCTGCTACACCCAGAGCATGCTACATTAACCACATACAATAAATGTACAAGTAGTGCACCCTTAACACATCTAATTTGTTTTCTGTGGTTGCCATAGGGAAAACACCAACCTCTGACCTCTCCAGCCTTGAGGAGGTCCCCCGATAGCCACTCCTTCATGAATCTTTTAGGCCAGGCGAGCCTGTAGTTCAAAGTTCCTGTGAACCCAAGAAATAATAAGCTCCCTGATTAGTGTGTCTAAAAATACCCCTGGCCGAAAAGACTTCAGTTCGGTCCTGCCCACGAGTGGACCATTTACATGCAGCTGATGAGCACCTCTTGCTGGAGGGAATGAACATGTTGCACTGATGGTTGATCAGGCAGTAAGTATACAAACAAAGCCAGATCTCACTAGCTTGTTGTTTCAGTCTTGTTCTCAGTGGACAATAGAAAGTTTACATACACTTCTAAAGACTTGGTACATCATGACGGTCTTGAGTTTCCAATGACTCCTATAACCTACAGTTCTGTGGAATGGAATCATTGAAAATCATACAAAAACAATCATGCATTGTGGTTCTTTCACAGATTTATTCTGGGTCTTCTGGAAATATGATAAAACTTGCTGGGTTAAAAATATTTCTACAGCAGTGTGAATGATCAGTGTTGGTGAAATGTGTGGTCGTCACATTTTCTTAGTGACATACGGACTTAAGATTGACAACAGCTGCTGACTCCTCTGAGCCAAATTAAATAGTGACCATTTAAAACGTTCATCAGATTCTGCCACAAACACTACAGGGGCAAGTCTGAGGAGCTCACTAAAAATCAGTTGAGGATGTTTTAGAGGACAAAACTTTTAGAAATTACTCCGAGAAATCATTATGAAGATTTGATTAAGTGCATAAACTAGGGTTCTTGGTTAAGGGATGTATTGTTATTGTTACTCTGCCAAGGAACGCAGAGGAGCTATGTGACGGTCGAAGTACATTTGTCCGTCTGTCTGTCTGTCTGTCTGTCTGTCTGTCTGTCTGTTAGCAACATTAATCAAAAACGGACAAACAGATTTGGATGAAATTTTCAAGTAAGTTCAGAAATGACACAAGGACAAAGTAATTGGATTTTAGCAGTGATGCAGCTTATAGTCTGGATCCACTGGTTTGTTAAAGGTTTCTGTATCATCGCTAGATAGCAGCACAGCATCACTGTAACCATGACAACAAGCAAACACGACGTCACCTGTCTGCTGATGATCACATGATTATGATCCTACTGCAAATCCACCACTGCAGAGCATGAATTATTTAAAGATTTCATCCGTTGGAAATCATACAACGACTGAGCAGCCTTAGTGGAGTACTGAGCTCCCTGAGTGCTTTTTTTATTATTATTTTCAATTATCATTATCATTATTATTACTATTATTATCAGAAGCAACACAACAAGCTGTTATCACAGCTCTAACATGTTACATTCACATGAATGCCTTTAAATAAAAATCATTATATTGATATAATCAGTCTTTTGTTTTGTTTTGTTTTTTTACTTCTCCTTCACCTATTCTCATGTTTTGGCCGAGCGGTGTAACATTCAATCTACCTCAAACTCTGTTCTAGTCTCCATCAATTGGTTTTTTAGGACAAGTTATGAAAATATGAAAAATAAAAGAGGGGACATAGCTTTGTTCTACCCATGTAGAAGGACACAATTCCTCACAAATGTAAAAATCCTTGCTTTTCATGGTTGGCTTTTCTCCAGGTTCTAAAGCTTCCTCCCACAGTCCAAAAACATGCTGAGGTTAACTGGTGATTCTAAATAGTCTGTAGGTGTGAATGTGAATGGGATTGTTTGTTTCTATGTGTAGTCCTGTGATAGACTGTTACCTGTCCAGGATGTCTCCTGCCTTCACTTAATTCAGCTCTCAGACTCCAGCCCCCCACAACCCAAATGGCCCTCAAGCGGTGTTTGGATAATGGATGGATGGTTAAGAAGAGCACAATAGCAGGATTTGAATACAACCCTCGTATTTGTTTTAATCAATGTATTGTTCGTTGTTTTTCTAATGACATTTGTCTGCAATAAATAACATTTAGTTGTATCTTTTGAACTTGACTGTCCAATCCAAAATCAAGCCTTTTTAGTGCATTTAGTTCTAAATACTAAGACATAATTACTGTGTGATTTATGTGTGTCAAAAAGTATGTTTGTGACCGTCCGCTTTCCTGCTTCACCCGTCGTCAATCCTGGTGAGATATTAATGGAAGGAAAATTTGGACATCTCACTAAAGGGACAGCAGTTATCTGTCCAGTCTGCTGCTCATATTCTGCCACAAGAGGACAAGAGAACCTCCAACACGAGTGTGCATGTGTGCTGCATGCACTCTCTTCTCTCTCCCTCTCTGTCAAACACACACACACACACACACACACACACACACACACACACACACACACACACACACACACACACACACACACACACACACACACACACACTGTACTCTCTTTCCTCCTATTTTATATTTAACTTCAACCTGTCAATTAAAGAGTGAGAGGGCAGCTGAGAAAAAAGAAAGGGGGAGAGAAGGAGACAGCAAGAAGCACAGAACTAATTAGGCAACTGTGTAATTTTAATTAGCTGTTTTGATAATTAAACTAATTAGTTCCCCTGTGTTTCCACAACGTGCAGCCGACTGGAGGTTTTTTTTTTTATATCAAGGCTTCAGAGCTCCACTCCGTTGGTTAATTAGTCACTTTTGCATCAGAAAGCTTTATTGATAGCCTTAATTTGCAGTTGAAATGAGAAATCTGCTGTCAATAATTCGGATAATTGCCCACTGTTTGATTGCACACAACAAAAGTAAGCAGCTCGGCTCGACACATCCACAAATCTCTAGGGTCGTTTCCTGAATGCTTAGGCTCCATGATCTACATATGAGCAAATAAGCTCCCATCTGCTTGCTTCTCCTTCTTGACCTCACTAACTAGAAGAGAATCCATCTAAATAAGGCAAAGGTTGACCCACCACACCCCTTCCCCATCTCTGTTCCCAAAACACCTCCTTTAAACACCACCCACAGACCAGCCTGTGATTCTTCCTCCTCTACTTGCTAACTTTAAATGTCCTGCATTTGCGATAATTGGAAAAGAAGACAGGGGAGGGAAAAAAAGAGAAGAAAAGTTACTGCTTGCTTTGTAGCTAATTAGTGTCCTTGGAATTAAATGAGCAGCTCGTTGTGCACCTCCAGCTCCTGCGGCCCATGTTTGTGAATTGAATAATTGATTCTCCTCCACTAATCAGAGAGCGACATAATGAGCCAGTTTAATTAAATGGGGATCTAACCTGGCGAACACTGGGAAAATATTTGCTCGTTTACGGTTAATCAGGAATAACACAGTGAGTGGGGGAGGAGTGGGTAGGATGGGAAGAAACATCGGTCTGTGTGTGTTGGTGCTGGTAGCTGACCTGAGAAGAGAGTAGTGCTGTTCGGAGTTTGGCCAATCATTGACAGTGACTGTGTTCTGACTGCAGCCATAAAGCTCTTTGACCGGATTATTAGTTAAGACATTTTGCTCATATTAATGTTTCCATGCTGCAAAGCAGCGTCTGATTAATGGCTAATGATCCCACGCAACTCATTTTACCAGATCCTACCTCAAACAGAGCTAGGAATTACAGCAATAACCCTATATACTTAAAGTAGCATATACTTGTTTTCTGATTAATAGATACAAGTTCCTAGCTTTGTAGCTTAGCTGTACAGACAGCATGGCCTATAATCTGGCCCCAGTTCATGTGGTTGTACTGACCAAGAGACCATACAGCAAAACAATCTTCAAAACATGTGTAGATGGTCACAAATCAGAAAAAAAAACAGGACACAAGTCAATAGTGTTTTTGCTTAAATCACCTTTTCTTAACTGCTTTCTGACATACAGTCTGCAGGCTCAAGACCAACAGTCATGTTGTGTTTGTGGGCTAGTGGACTTATTATCAATTGCCTTCCTGATAGGTATTTCAATACGCAAAGTTACAAGATGCATTTTAAGATGTACCCATTGTACATTTAGAAGGCATGTATAGAAGGTTACGTTTCAGGAAAATGTCAGCGCATGTCATAGTATCTGAATCACAGTTCACAGTCTTAGTGGCATATAGTAACTCGAAGAGAGTGCAGTACTCCTCCAAGGCTGTTCATTCCTCCATATGGCATTGTCAAAAAATGCAGTATTTGTTTATTAGTTACTGATGATCAGAAATCATGGCTACATAGAATGTGGACATTTAATATTGATGTAACCACAAACAAAATGACCTTGTGCTGGGCACAGGCATGTGTTATGTATGTGTATGGTATGTATGATGACAAATCATGTGACCTAAGTATGTAGTGGGCGGCAGCAATTGATGGGACTCAGAAACACTCACACAATTTAATCAATTCTTCCTTGTATCACTTCATACGGATGAATCCCCATAAGTCCACAGCGGTGGATTTGTAGTAGAATCACAATCATGTGATCATCAGCAGGCAGCTGATGTAGTGTTCACTTGCTGTCATGGTTACAGTGACGCCGGGCCGCTATCTGGCAATGATACAGAAATCTTTAACAAATCAGTTCATCCTTACTATAATCTCATCACTGCCAGAATCTAATCACTTGGTCCTTGTCGCTGAAAATTTCATCCAATATTTTTGATTTAGTTTGTTTTTAAGTAATGTTGCTGACAGACAGACAAACAGACAAACCAACACCGCTCTACACATATCTCCGCCACATTCCTTGGTGGAGTAATAACATTATAGTGTGTAATGAGGCACCTAGAACCTGCTTAGAATATCTTACAAGTTCAGGTTTTGGGAAGTTTAAGGTCATAAAACCCAACTTCAGTGGTGGGAAAGAAATATAAACTGGGAAAGCCAAAAGTAGTGCAGTGCTTTTAACACATCAAAAAGCACCCTATGATAGGAATAACTGTTAGATATAGATTGGTGACAAATTAGAGAAAAAACAGCATTAAGTGTCTAAACACGGTGGTGGGCCATCGCATGGCACCAGAACAGCTTCAATGCACCTTGGTGAAGATACTTCAGATCTTACAGTGTTCCCCTGAAATCAGAGGTGTTCAACAGGATTAAGATGTGGTGACTGTGAAGCCCACAGCGTAAGATTCACATCATTTTCATCAAACCATTCAGCCCTCATGCCTTATGGATGAAAGCATTGAAAGCATGGATAAGATCACTCCCTGCAGGAAAGAAATGTCTCATTACTGGATAGAGGTGATCGTCGCAACAACTTCGTATTGATATGCAGTGACCCCTCCCTCTAAGAGGACAGGTGGATAGGGGTAAAAGATTTAGGTATTTCCTTTATTTGGCCACCCATCTCTAGTGCACTTAGTGTCCCTGGACAACAAGGATTCAGTTGTATCATATGCTTAATTGTTTCCAGTGTAATAGACAGCAGTATACACTCAAATATGGTAAGAACAGCTGTGTTGTATAGACATATTTTTGTACATTATTTGAAATCTATTACAAAAAAAACGCATATAGGAAGTAGATATAATCATTGTCATCTACGGAGCCCCTCTGATGACATGGTGAAAAAATGAATAAATTGTGGCCACGATATAGCTATAACGTGCGCACGAAATACTTCTTCGTTCCCACAAAATGCTACTTCGTTCCCACGAAATAGGTATAACGTGCCCACGAAATAATAACTAATAGTATTAATATCATTCCTGGACAGCTGGGTAAGCAAATCGAGCGCACCCTCTCTACAATCTGCAATAATATGTACGGGCTGTACCTACGTGATGTTCCTAAAATGAGTGTCTTTTCTGAGCTGTTCTAGTCCATATCTTGTTATCCTGCATTTAGGAAGTTATTTTTTAGGCCTGTGTTTGATACTTTGTTGCAACGGATAGCCTATCTGTTGATATGTCACCTGATATACAAACTTTTCATCCTCATCCCGTTACTACACGTTGTTTTGTTGTGCTAATATGTGGCCGTAAACTCATTTGTGTCTGTAGGAGCTGCAGCCCTGCACACATATCAGGACCAGGCATGAACTGACCGTGACATCACCCTTTGGTTTCAACGCCGAGAAAATGAAGCCCGGATTTTGCTACTTCCTGGTTTCCATTTTGGATTTTTTGAAGCCAGTGACGTAAAAAACGTTATCAAACAGGCTGGACCGGAGAGCAACTCGGGGCAGGACCAGTCAATGGGACTGTCAATCAAGTATAGCCACGCCCCCTGGCTCCGCCAACTTTAACGATTTATTTAAAATTCAGTATTGATTTATTTTAAGATCGGCCACCTGATCTCTCATTCTGACCATGAAAACTAACAGGAAAAAAATCCTGAGCTGTAGAACATTAGTCTATCAAATTTTATTTTTTCCAAAAATGAATTGGGGTTTATGGAGCAAAAGCTTTTTGGAGCCAACCCTAGCGGACGGCGTGATATTGCAAGTTTTTGACACTTCCGGGTGGGCTTCAATTTTGGAGCCAGATGCTACGTCCATCTTTATATACAGTCTATGATCAGGACACTTTTCAAGAACAGCTGAGGGGTGTAGGCATACTACTAAGCCAGGTATGTTGAGCAGAAAACCAGAGTTTTTTGTCACGAAGAAGTATTTCGTGGGAACGAAGTAGTATTTTGTGCGCACGTCATAGCTATACCGTGGCCACAATTTATTTATTTTTTTACCATGTCATCAGAGGGGCTACATATCATTCACAAAATGTTAGTTTATCAGCACTGACGAGTTTTATTTAATGATATTGTCAATTCAGGAGACAGTTGTTTCTGTAGTAGAATGAATTTAATAATTTTGTCATGTGAGGCCAAATGAACTGATGCTGACAGCCCACTGTCAGAATCCAACTTAAAATGCATCCTCCTGCTGGTCTGTTGTGTTCACCAGCCTTTGGCAGCAAGGTGATCCGCGTGGACTGACCTTTCCTTATCACTGCAGTGGAAAGCTGAGCACCCTTAGCTAGAGTCCATGTTGCCGTGGCCACAGAGCTGTCAGGGTCTGATAACCAAGCTGGCCCACAGCTGTGACCCCGAAGCCCATCCCAACTCTGGAGGGAATCAGCAGAGGTGGCGAGGAGGTTAGATGCCTGGTTAAACAGAGGTTTTGGCAGAAAAATATATTTATGATGTAGCTATGATCATTGTTGTGGAGGGAATGTTTAATTTAATTGCCTGTACAAAACCATTGCAAAGATCATTTACGGCCTATATGGACTTTATTTCGCATGGAGGAAACCAGGTCAGAATTTGTCGGAAATCTTAACAGGAATTTACTTCACTACTAGATTATTCTTCCCTGCTCCATTTGCACTCACATTTAAGGACACAATGATATTAAATGTCTGAGAATAGTCTGAGATTATCACTGAAAAAATGTCACCTGCAAACTGGCCCATAATTGGGTCGTTTTGATATTCATTGCTATCAGGAATAATAAAATGCTCTTCCAGTTAATAGATGAAGTCTGTGTCCTCAGTAAAAATAGTAGTGAAGCTTATTTGAAGGGGAAAACTAAATTGAACAGTGAAATTGCGACTTCAACATCCATCACAGCCTACTCGACTGTCTCACCAGAAAACCAGCAGCACTGCCTGCTTGTTCAAAAGCTTGGGGCAGATCATGCTTACATTTTGTAGACAAACCATTTTGACAACTAGTACTGTTAGCGCTGTCTTTTAGGGACCAACAGCAAAAGCTTGTGACAGCACTCGACAGAGAGGTCAGCTTAACACAGAAGTCTTTCCCCACTCAACTAGTGTTTCTAGCACAACCCTGGCCAATATGTTGAGATATCAGAGAACTCTTCAACGAATACATTTCTTGCAACATTCATGTATAGCACCTTAGCAAAGCATAGAGTTATGAAATGATTAATGTGTGGGAAAACCAAAGCAAAGTTCTGATATGCAAATCTTCACTCATGTGTTGAAAAAGTAAATGTGTAACTGCTAGCAACGGATCAATTAAAACGTCTGACCAGGGACCACATATAGACAGATTTTATGTCAAATCTTATTCTATAGTTACTGCACAAATGCAGGAAAAAAGAAAAATATTTACCCCTGAAATGTAATAGGTTTGTTAACCTGTCTAATTGTTCCACAGGTCAAGTTTCTTTACTCTGTCAGGCCTTTTTTTTTTAGTGATATCACCGCATTTCTTTATAATAATGTTGTAATAGTGTTCCCACATACCAGCAACAGATTAAAATCATTGGCCTAAGCCATGCAAAGTAGCTCTTAGCTGTCATAAATTATCCTTAATGTGACAGTTGATTTTTCAGCAATCAGTCTAATATGTGCAGTATAGGGTCTTACTTTCATCATGCAAGCTTTACTGTTGTATTCTGTGGGGAGTCATTTCTAAGGCATGATCATGTCTACACACACTACTGTCGCCCAGGAAATCTCCTGTTTTCCATGAAAACTCACACTTTTATCCATGTGCTAACATAACTGCACAAGGGTTTTCTAATCATCAATGAGCCTTTCAACACCATTAGCTAACACAATGTAGCATTAGAACACAGGAGTGATGGTTTCTGGAAATGTTCCTCTGTACCCCTATGGAGATATTCCATTAAAAATCAGCTGTTTCCAGCTACAATAGTCATTTACCACATTAACAATGTCTACACTGGATTTATCATTCATTCCATGTAAGGTGTTTTTCTTTCAAAAATAAGGACATTTCTAGAGGAACCTCAGACTTTGAATGGTAGTGTATGTACACACATATTTCCACTCCACAACCTGCATATACTTGAATGTTATGTACACCTGGCCTAAAATCTAACCTTGTTTTGCAAAGAGCATGTAATTCCCTTGTGCGCGGCAAGTTCATATTTTGCATGTTTTCTAAAGACAGAACAAAGAGTTGCCTTTGTGTTAACAACGCAATTCTTGGAGCACAATGTTGCCAGAGTTTTGATTTTTATCTTAATTCATCAATGAGAAGGGGGAGCTTTGAGGGACTGACAAATATTCATTGAAAAAACAGTCTTTGAGGGGGAAAAAAATGAAGCATTGAAATTCTACACCAGAGGAAAGGGAGAGAGGAGAGGCAGCTTTGAACCAGTTACCTGTCAGTCTTTTTCTGTGTTTTTGTGTGAGGAGATGAGTGAGAGTTCCCTGTTCCTCCTCGATGCTACGTCTCCCCAGAGTCTGGGCAAACTCACTCACAGGTGTGGAGAAAAGTTGAGGGAGGACTTTGAAATGGGAAAGAGAAAAAGAAATCTGCCTTACTTTTGAACTTTCATGACACTAACATACACAACAGGCGTAACTCAGCAGTGTGTATGGGCATAAAACATAGAGTCAACCTGGGATTGTAGCACATGGTCGGGGAGGACAGCTACGCACTTCTACTCATGTGAAATTTACAGTTGGGTTTATATTCTTCAACTGCAAATGTCAGCAGCCGTGTTTCTGTTTGCCACTGGGCCTTCAGCATGCACCTTCACACACCTCTGACCACATGAAGGCCATGTTGAGCTGAAGACTGGCCCACATTCGTACGGCAGTACAGTGTTCACGTACAGTACATCTCATGCAGAGTGTGTGACAGTAGCTGAAGGCAACAGTGTGCAGTTTATTCAAGTCATGTTTGTGGGGAGCTTTTGTTATGGTAAAAAAAAATACTTTCCTTTTCCCTTTTATGCATCTTTATACCTTTATGCACATCAGCATAAAGGTACAAAGACATTACATGTTCAGCCTCATTTATCTATCAGTTGTTGATAGATAAATGAAGCTGTTTCAGTTCAACCAATGCCAAAGTGCCTGAAACTTGAAACCAGAGAAGAGGCAGACTTGTCTGTGCTGAAAAAGAAGTTGAATTGTATGTAAGTCCATGACGGTGTTATTTGTTACCTCAGTGAACATTTTTCTAATGAGTTCATGACTTGAATCACTATTTCCAAGTCTTCTTCAATACAGCATAATGTTAGTTTAGTAAATGATGGTCCCATTTAGAGTAAAATGGACAATAAATCAGGATATGTGTTACGGTGTGGCTACCATGTGTCACCATTGTATAGGTGTTCACAGTGTCCTCAGGTTCTCAGTCAGGTCCACTGTTCACTTCTCACATTTGTTTTCAAAAAGCCAAGATATCCAAAGTGCAAAAGTCATGTACTTAGAATAGAATACTTATTTACAAACCAATAGACGACTCCAATGTGGTACCGTCATGGTGACTATGTCCATTTTTTAAATATGCTGTCTATAGCCACTTTACTGTAAGGGTGTTTTTTGGAAAATAACAGCACAATTTAGGCATTCTAGACTATGAAATGTAAAAATAATGATGCTTTCATTTGTCTTCCTTTTGATAATTCAAACAGAATAATAAATGAAAACATCCATCCATAATCTGTACACCGCTTAGTCCTCATTAACGGTCATGGGAGGTTGGAGTCTATCCCAGCTTACTGAGGGTGAAGACAGGAGACACCTGGACAGGTCACCATTCCATCACAGGACTACATATAGAGACAAACAATCACACTCACATTCACACCTACAGACTATTTAGAATCATCGATTAACCTCAGCATGTTTCTGGACTGTGGGATGGAAGCTGGAGAACCTGAAGAACCTGGAGAAAACCCACATATGCACATGGAGAACATGTATAAAGATCCCTGGAAGGCAGGGATGCAAACTGGGAATCTACTAGCTGAACCACCAATCCACTGTGCAGCCCTAAATGAAAACAACAAAGTTCAATGAAACAAGAAAGCGGTGGTTTGGATAGCCACAGCCAGCTGCAGGTTCAGCCACTCATTCTCTTCAGGTTCATCACTACAAATGACTCATCCCAGTCATTTCTCATTGTTTTCACACAATAGATACATCTGTAGATATAGTTCTAGTCTAACAATAAAAACTAGTTAGGCTTTGAGTCTTCTGCTTTCCTGAAATATGTTATTATAGTGTAGCAAAACATGCACCAGGTAGTGTTTCTGTGTTGGAGATCCAGTGCTGTAAAGAATCCTCCAACAAGTCTGAGGCTAGTGTGTGAGTGATTGTCACTGTTAGAGCTCTAACAACCCACTAGGCCTGTCTCATTGTTATCATCACCATCTAAGCACTACAGCTGTCCAAAGTGTGAATGTTCACCAGCAGCCCTGACTGCCTCCATTTGTCTCAACTTCTGCAGGGCCACATCCTCTCTAAATCACTCCCCTCTGAAACATCTATAATATCGGAGCAGTGTGAAAGAAAAAAGACGACCTAAAATGCTTCACCTGATTGTTTCCACACTGTAGTTGCTGCACTACAGCTGGTGGGAGAGAAAACGAAGACGAGAGTGAGGAAGTTGTGGCCTGGAGAATAACAGGCAGCAGCACATAACGAGCCTCATTCTCCAGCTTCATTAGAGAGGAGGACTCCCTAACCCCGAAGGGAGAGGGGCTATTCCCACAGCGCCCATTGCACTTTTTAACAAGCCCCTGTTCCACACACAGCCCACCAGAGATTTGTCCAGTTCACCTGATTTGTTGAGTCCAGCCCACTGGCACATTTTAGTTTAAACAAGAAACCACCCCAGATTATAGCACTCCTGTGAGAGTAGCGGAGCCTCCAATGACACTGCCTGCTTGTGTTTGCAAACAAGCAGTCTGTGCAGTAAACAAGGTATTAGGATCTGAAGAGCCACTGCCTCATACAGCACACAGATTACCTCAGTACAAGTCAGAAAAAGCTTCAACTACTGTTGCCTTTAGAACCAACAGATAAGAACATGTGTTTAAACTTTGAGCTGGACCAAGTTCTGAGGTGACTTAATGACTGATCCAAGAGATTACATTTATTACATCTTTACTAATACCCCGTAGCGTCACCACCCTTATTTCCCATAGATTTCTCTGAAAGCCATAGGCTTCCCTGCTGAAACAATGTTATCATAGTGTGCCACAATCAATTTACTAGAGGGGCTTCTCTAACAGCTCTCCAGGTATGTTTAGCTCACATTCGCAATAAATACTTCTCCTAACAGAAGGAGGAGACGTGCACAGTAATCACTCTGTTTTCTCACAGAAAATGCTGTTATTATTCAAACTTCACAGTGAATAATTGAGCTAGAGAATGTACTGGGAAGAACCAGAAATGAGACCTTAAGTACGTGTGTGTGTGTGTGTGTGTGTGTGTGTGTGTGTGTGTGTGTGTGTGTGTGTGTGTGTGTGTGTGTGTGTGTGTGTGTGTGTGTGTGTGTGTGTGTGTGTGTGTGTGTGTGTTCCTTCTTAGCATTCGCCTGCTGCCTTTGAGGAGCAGCCATTACTAATCGCAAAGAAATTTCCTCCCTTTCCTACCTGCGGGCCTGTCAGGTCATAAATGAAAAGGAATTAAGCAGAAATCCATACGTTTTCAAGCCTCCTTCCATTCCCATCTGCCTGCACTACAACGCCGTATATCATTAAAGCAGCAAATTAAACATTAGCGCTTCGGTGGCTGCTAGTTTTGGCTAATTGCTAATCAGCAGTAAAAGTTGCCTGGCACGGAATATTGCTTACCATAAGCTAAAGGTAATTTGCTTCTCAAGACGAGCTAGACTGGCTCATCTGTTGTTGTCCAGAGTCCATGCCTAATTACTGCCGGAGGGGAATGACAGTCACTCAATGGAGATTAAGACTGAGGTGAAAAATGGAAATGTGCCATAACAGTGGAATGAGCTAGAAGTACTGCTGTCTGCCTTTCTTTAATTCCTTCTCTTTCTTTCTGCTTGCTGTTAAAAGAGAGTTCTGGGGGGAGAAATCAGAGATAGGGCTGTTACTCCTTTGCTGTCTGCACTATGGCTCAAAATATGCCAACACAGATGTGTTTCTACATCATAGCTACTGTACCTATCAATCCACCTGCACATAGAGGTATTTTACAGTCCTATCTGGTGTGGTGGGAAAGTTGTTGTTGTTTTTAATCTGCTCAGCAAAGACGAATGGACGACTGATTAGAACTGTTCCTGGAAACACTTCACAACTGTGAAACAGAAAGAGGTGTAACCATCCCACAGCTCGCTGTTCCAGGTTTAGTCACTTCAGATGCCTGTGGATGTGAGTCTTTGCTCTGAAATTTACATGTAGAATAGTAGTAGACATTCTGTATTTGTGTTAAATTCATGGAGTTCACTTTTGATTTAAAGATTATTTGGACTTAAGATGTTTACCTAGAAAGCTGCTACAACTATCATGTAGACTGACCAAACACATTCACACATACAAAAAAAAACGTGTTTTTGATGCAGTCTAGAGGTAGTTCAGATTTTCAGTCAGTTTAGAAGGAGAGTTCATCTGTGAATTTAAGACTACAAGAAAAACACAAAATTAATTGACTCAGTCATGTTTATCATTTTTGGACACTGGTACGCAGCTAATCTTATAAACTGCATTACTGTAGACCTCTGAGCTTAACCCCTTGACACCTATTGTTGCGAATTTGCATCTTACCACTTTCATTCAGACTACAGCTGAGATAGTGCATCCATTCCCCCAATGCCGGTTTGTGCATATTCAATACGAACCGCAGAAACTTTTGCAAGCACTGGTTTCTCATAGGACCGGTTGGAGTGGGACCTAATTATCGTTTATTACCTCCACCAAGGAGGTTATGTGACACCCGGCATTTGTGTGTCTGTCTGTTAGCAAGATAACTCAAAAACGCCTGGGCAGATTCAGATGAAATTTTGAGGGGATGTAGACTATGGTAAGAGGAAGAGCTGATTTAACTTTGGTGGCAATCCGGAAAGGATTCTGGATTCTGGATCACGTTGAATTTCTTAGTATGTTTTAGTATGTGGTCCAAAATATGACAAAAACATCATAGGTTAGTATGTCGTCCAACAAATTGGAACAAGGTGTCCAGATAGCTCAACTGGTTAAGAAGGTGATTCGTAAACAGAACTGTGTCAGAGACGCAGGTTTGATTCCAGCTCAACTGGAATCAAACCTTTACTGCATGGGTTTCCTGTTTTCCTCTCTATCCTGGGCCGAGGTCTGCACTCTCTGAGTGCTTTTCTAGTCTATTATTATTATTATTATTATATATCTATGTATCTATGTTCTATACAGTATGTAATAGATAAATTAACAGTCTCCACTTATCTTAGCATCAGTTGGAAAGCGAACACTCACAAAAACATGTATTTATTGATTAAATGGTAAATAAATTCAGGCGTCAAGTGGCTAAAGTAGCAGACTGATCAGGGCTAAATGACAATGTCCTATGTACAATAATGGATTCATGTAATATTGTAAATGCTAAAGAGGAACTGAACAGTGGCTTGTTCACTTCATAATTACTTCACCACGGAAAGCGGTGGAGTTATGTGATGATCAGCGTTGGTTTGTCTGTCTGCCTGTCTGTCTGTCTGTCTGTTAACAACATTACTCAAAAACGGAACAGCGGATTTAGACGAAATTTTCAGGTATGGTCAGAAATAACGCAACGACCAAGTGATTAGATTTTGGCAGTGATGCAGCTTATAGTCACTAACAGATTTGTTAGGGATTTCTGTATCACCGAATAGCAGCACGGTGTCACTGTAACTATGACAACGGGTGAACACTACGTCAGCTGCCTACTGATGATCACATGATTGTGATCTTACTACAAATCCACCACTGTGGACTTACTGGGACTAATCCATCAGAAATGATACAGGGAACGTCTGCAAGTCCCTTCAATTCCTGCTGCCTGCTACATATTTAGATGACGCAATTCGGTATCTGTACATAATGTGCAAATACATAACACATACCTGTGCTCAGCACAAGGTCATTTTGTTTGTGAATTCATCTATATTAAATGTCCACATTCTGTGTTACCGTGATTTCTGATCATCAATAACTAATAATAAAATACTGGATACAACATGAAATCAAGAAAGTCACTAAAGGAAGAATCATTTTCTCATCCAGATGATTGCAAGGTAAATGGGTCATTCCTACTATTCGGTGCCATTTGAGTCCCCATGACAGAGTATTGCATATTTTTGGTAAAAATGTCCTAATACTAATTTTCAAAAGCCTGGCTTATATGGTTAACAGTTCTCTACCATAATATACAATGATATGTATGCAGGAATATTTCAATTTTAAAGAATTACCCTTATTTTTGGATAAGTAGGCCAAATTCCCATGTCCCAACTCATGTTTGCTCAATCAGAAATACATATAAAAGTAATAGTAATAAAATAAACCCAACACTTTTCACTATTGTTGCACAGCTTCGTTTATAATCTACCTCCCCAAATGTTATTTTTTGTTATTTATACATTTTTACTGCTTAAAATATTCAAAATATGTTGTGTCCCTGAGTCAACTGTCCCCCCTGTTACTTTGATACAAAGATCTCTGCACACGCCCCCCCAATACATCATCCAATCACTTGATATAGGAAGTGGCTTACACTTTTGGAGGGAAAATCAAACTAATGGAAGCAAAGTAAGTACCTCTCTTTAAACAACCTTTTTAAGTGTTTTAGAATGCTTGACTGACGTGTTAAAGCATAAGATGTCCACCCTGTTACCCTGTTTTATAGCAGAAAATTATATTTTTTGGTAATTTCAAAAATATGGTTAATAAATATGTTAAAAATCTTCCTTGGTTGTCACTAAGTGCTAGCTTGTTTTTCATCACATTAGCAGTAAGGGACAGCTTTAGCATTAAATGTCCCCCCTGTTACCGTTTTGTAGAGTAACAGGGTGGACACACAATAACAGGGTGGACATAACAGAGGTGGATAAACCTCTTTCTTCAGCATATGTTGTCTTCTATTATTATTTTTGGTTATAAATTGATTATTTTATTTTTATTTTTAGGTATTGAATGAATTTCCTATTTTAAATTATTGAATGAATTTCTAATTGTTAATGAATTATATTGTTCAGTGAATTCGTATGTAAAGCTGATGCTAATGACGTTTTTGGTGTTTTTCATATGATTAGTTAATGATATTTTTATTTATTTGTTGGAAGTATTTTTAAAATAATTTTAATGTTTATATAAAGTTTAAATAAATTTACTTTTTTAAATAAAATTTTGTTCACAAATATTAGGTCCATTCTGTGACGTCTTGTCCACCCTGTTACTCGTCTGTCCACCCTGTTACCTTATTATTTTTTGATGAGAATTAGATAAAAAGTCTGAAATATTTAGCATGTCTTTGTGTTTACTTGCAGTTTCTAATTAGTATAATGAAATCACTAAAAAAAAATAAATGCAGATTTCATTGAAATTATCTTAAAATTGAAAAGAAATGTGTTCAAATTGTGTTGTGCTTTACAATAGAGCACATTTTTTGTACATATACTTCTTTGTTAATATTTCTCAAAATAGATATTTCAAGGGTAAATTAAGGGACATTTTAGCTCTTACTAAATGTAATTATTATAGCGAGAGTGGTTTGGAAACATAGTGTAATAGATGTGAGAATGTCCCGTAACAGGGTGGACATTTGCTGTCTGTCACATGCAAAGAATTTGGTAAAAATATTAGATTATTGATATCCTGAGCTGGACCAATATAGTTTTCTTATAGTTTGATAAGTAATCCTTCAGATAAAAGACGAAAAAATTGGAAATTTTAACATTTTTTTAATAGATTAAACAAGGCCGAAATGCACCGAATAGTAGGAATGACCCAAATAGTAGAATTACAAAGTTATATAATACAAAGCAATCTGACAGGAATGCATTTGTGTGACTTGCCAAAAGCCATTTGTTACCATATGCTGCCCTGTACTCTGGCAAAAGTAGAACCAGGTGCAGTCCAAAGTGCCACTGTTGTCATTGGGCTTCACTCAGAAATAATTAAGTCTGCTGATCTGTTGTGAGCGCAATATAATCTGACACATTTTCTCAGCAGCATATTTATGCCTGCAGATCATCACTCTGCCTGCCATACCCAGAGTAGATGTCATTCTAGTCATGTTGGATGACTGTGATGCTGAACACTATTTGGTTGAAGCTCTGTGGTGAACAGATCCTCCAGCTTCCTCTATCTGTCAGCTAGCTTTATGTTTCAGAGCAGAGGGCTGTGCAGCACCATGATAAAGATCAGAAAGCATAGTTATCACACAGTAGTCAGCACTTATCATAATTAACAATTTCCCATTGTTTCTCATTCACACCACAGAAACATTCACATGACTGAGATGGAGGTTTAAACTTATATTGAATAATGATGCTGTTATACGTTTGATGATATAACTGATAATATTTCAGTATTTGATTATATTTGTTGTTTTTCTCAATTACTGCACATTATTTACATTTAAGTTAAAGTAAAGCAGCGGTATTAGAATCTGTTTCTAAGCTTTAAGCAATAATTCTACCTTGTCTAATCATTTATGAACCCCTAATGCTGGAAATCGCACTGGAACAAAACAAAATCAACCAAGAGTCTGAGTTTGAGATTTGCATACTCTTTACTAGTCAAAAGTCTGCCTCATCCTCTTCGGCCACAAAACTGCACCAGCTAATGTCAGAAATGGCTCTGTCTTGTCTGTGTGCTTTTGCTAACATGAATATTCTTCCACTTCAGTATCCACGCCGCTCACTGCCTGCTCCTCCTGCCTCCTGCTGAAGCCCTGACTCAGTACACCTCTGTTACCTCCACAGATTTCCCTATAGCTCACCTGTCAGAGTGACCATTCCTGCAGGTTTCTTGATGATCCATCCTAGTCTTACCTAGTTTGGTGTTACCAAGTTCAGGGTTCTCTACTATGAAGCCAGTTTCACATTGCCAGGGTTTCTTTGTGTAAGTCGACTAGACAAAAATAAAACCAGAGTTCGATTTAAGGGGTATCACACAGGTAGTTATTAACTTTCTTTGTCAACTATGTTTCAAACTCTGTGTGCATTCACTTAAAAGAAGGAGTTTAATGCGTCATGAGACTCTTCTTCCACCCAAAATTAAATGAATGTGTTCGGCTGCTTCAGTCAACAGGTTGTTTTAAAGGAGAACAATGAGGAATATAAACATGTATGACGGTAAAGCTGCTGCTGTTACTAAGACAGGAAGACTGTTACAAAACAGTTAAATATGTGTAGTGCACTTATTTTTACTGATCAGTGCAGCTGATTATTTCCAACTGCACATTAAAGTAGTTAAACTTTAAACATCCTGAATTTTAACATGATGTTGTATTGAAGTGTATTTAGGTCAGACACAGTCCCATAATGCAGGACATCACTTTATTTTGAGGCCAAATCAAAGGGAACCTAATGTTACTGATTAAATCTTCTCTGTAATAAATATCAGAAGAATGAGTTTTTTGATCAGTGTTCTGTCAGCTGCAGCACCAGCAGTGAAAACTGACTTGACAGGAAATCAAAACTATAGAAACATATTTATATGATTTCTGCATCCCTAACTAAATACATGTTGAGTTCCCATGGCAGCATGATACTTACAGTGTGTGATAGTGTAACTACACAGCTTCATTCAGTGATATCAGTAATGTAGAGCTTAACAGATTTGCAGATCAAACAGTTTCCCTCAGCTGAGAATCTGGATCACTCATGAAGAATCAGTAGGAAACGCTTTGTTTAACGGGAGACGCTTCTTCCAGCTGATTTAAATCAGAAATTCTGAACAAAACCTACTCCAGACCAGGTTAGCTCCACAGCGTCACTTACCATGGGGACCTAGCTAGATAAAAGACAGCCACCTCTGAGACACAGAAAACTCTGACGTTTTGCTCAACATACCTCGTTAACCCACTAATCTCACTTTGTAGCACAGCCCTCTGTTAACTCCATGCCTGTATATTATTGGTCTTGTAAAATCAAGTCTGTATTGTCTGTAATCCGGTGAACCTAGTCTCTTGTCCTGCCTGGGCTTCTGTAGCAGTTTCCTCTTCCATGTAATTCCCCCTCCTCTTGCTAGTTGTATCCCTCTGGAGAAGTCCTGCCTGGTGTGTTTCCTAGTCATACACCTTGTGTATTTATATTTATACCTAAATAAATTGATCATTGTTTGAATTTGTTGTTTAAAAGCACAAGTAGCAAAGTTCTCATTGCAAACTGTTGGGTTTGTAATTGGAAAAGTTTTTGGGCAAAACCTGGTCTAATTAGGACAGATACATACATCCAACTTTGGATGGTGTAGCTCATATTTCTAACAATATAGACACATTTATTAGAAAACCAAACCCCTGACAGTCCAGAGGTGAGACCAGGAAGCAGAGCTGCAGTCTTACATGCTTCTCTGCTGCTTCCTTACAACCATCACCCTCCCAGCATCCCACAGAGACCTTGTCTGTCATCTAAATCTCTTTTAGTGAACGATTAATCAACCAGAGTCTAAAATTTTGTTATAATTTGTTTGAAGACTTTACTCTTACTTTTGAATCAGAAATCACAAAAAAAAACTGTTCTGTTAGTTGTTTTGTAACATTCACCTGCCCCTTGTTCTGAGTTTTAATCTGAATTCTCAGAGTTCTTTGCTGATTTATTGCTCAGATAAAATCTTCATCACAGGTGACTTTAATATCCATGTAGAAGATGAGAATGGCAGCCTCATCTCTGCATTTAGCCCACTGTTAGTCTCAGCTGTTTTTTTTTCCCCAAAATGTAAAATATACCAATTCACAGTTTACCCACAGCCTTGATCTTGCTTTGACATATGGAACAGAAATGAAACATCTAGCTGTTATTTAATAAAACCCTATTTTGTCTGATCAATTTCTAATAACCTTTGAATTTACACCGAAGCACTATGGAGCATTTACCAACAAGTTCCATTACAGTAGATGTTTATCTGATAAAGCAAAAATTTAAGGAAATTTTTATTTGATGCTAAGACAATGGAGAGCAACTCCTCTAACCTTAGTCCCATACAGGTGGATAATCTCCAGGACTGCAGCTTTACTTCATACATCAATTGACACTGTTGCCCCTCTGAAAAAGAAGTAATACATTCAAATAAAATAGCTCCATGATATGTTGAACAACTCTGCAATTTGTAGCAGAATTCAAGAAGACTGGAAAGGCAGTGGTGTTCTACAAATTCAGAACTTCACCTAGCTTGGAAAGATAGATTGATTACATATAAACAAGTGATTAATCGGATAAGAACTGCTTTTTTTGTCTTTAATAGAGGAAAATAAGAACAACCGCAGCTTTCTTTTCCACACTGTAGCCAGGCTGACAAAGAGTCACAGCTCTGGAGCTTTGTGTTCCTTTAGCCCTTAGTAGTGATGACTCCATTACCTTCTTACACAATTACAATTTTAAATATTAGACAAAAAATCATTAATGTGTTCAAGTGCAGTGGCTCTGGAGGCATCAGTAGGACCAGATTTATACTTGGACTGCTTCTCTGCTGTAAATCTCTCAATGCTTACGTCGATAGTCAGTTCTTCTAAACCGGCGACATGTCTGTTAGACCTCATCCCCACTAGATTGTTCAAGGACATTTTCTCTCTAATTAACACAATAGTAATAGACATCATCAGCTTCTCTTTGTTACGGCTCTGATACCGAGACTCCGGACAACAGAGACACAGCAGACAGGAATTTGGAGTAAAACATAATTTATTTACAAATCACCAAAAAAGCTACAGGAAGTATCACTCCTGACCCACAGAACTGAGAAGCAGTTGCTTCAAGTGAAACTAACGGAGACCTCTATCGAACTGACAGGGAAAAACTGATACACAAAATTCTTGGTCTCAATACAAAAAAAGGACAACAACTAACTGGGACTTAGTGCAACCGAGCTAGGAAAGTTACAAAGACAAATACTGATTACTGGGAATATGACTAGACACCTTAACAGCAGAACAGGATACTAGAATTAACACTCAAAAGAAATGCAACTATTGATCTACCCAAGCAACTACAGCTGGACTCTGAGAGTGAGTGGGGAACTTAGCCGACTACAGACTGGAGGGGATGCAGAGAAGGGCGAGGCAGGCAGAGCTGCTGTGTGGTGTGGTGGATGGTGGAGACGAGGCAGGGGCTGAAGCTGGTGGTGATTTTCAGGTGGTGATCCAGGTTGGTCCAAGATGACCAGGAAGAACAGGTGGAGGGAGAGGGTGAGGCATTTCCGAGCAGGTGGGAATCCAGAAGCCTACCAGGATCCAAGTGTTTTAGCCCATTTAAAACTTCCCTCCACCGACGTCTCTGGATCTGGAGCTACACGTCTCTGATCTGCAGTTTTTGGCCTCACCAACCTCCAAAATGTTCATTGGATTTTTTTGTCTGTTCTCCGTCTGCTATCCTGCTATCTGTTACCCCTCACCCCCTCATCTCTACTCTCACCCCAACCAGTCGAGGCAGATAGCTGCCTTCCCTGAGCCTGATTCTGTTTTTTCCCCCTCCATGGTAAAGAGCTTTTTTGGTTCCTTCCCACTGATTGCTTGCTCATAAGGAATCTAAAGGCATCTTTGGATTGTTAGGGTCTTCATTCCTTGTTCTGAATTTGTAAGGTCTTTACCTGACTATGTGAAGTGCTATGAGATGAAATATGTTGTGAGTATGCATCCTCTGAATAAAACTGGCATTGATATTGGAATAATGGTAGGCTGTCTTAATGTGCTACTCATTTTTACTTCTTCATTACAGTAGTGATAACATGGTCAGTGAGTGTGATCAATCAGATTTCACTGACTGGTACTACTGCAGACCACACTCAAAACTAAAATATGTATATAATATTTAAAATTCTGAAAAAAAACAAACAAATAGCATAAACAAAATACTATTCATTTCACTATTAAAAACAATTGTAAAGAAGTTAAGTGATGTTTAAACATGTTTCTCATGTGTCTGTTTTCGACCTGTTTCAGGAGCTAACTTCCATCACTGTCAGTGCTGGAAGACACTGAGCACCACCCAAAAACAGCCCTCAGGTTGTAGAACAGGTTGTCTGTGAATCGCAGTATTGGTAGTTCGATTCCCATCCCCGACATGCTGAAATGTCCCTGGGCAAGTCATTGAACCCCACTTTGCTCCCAACAGCCAAAAGCTCTGCACGATGCAAGCATGCAAGGTGAGTGTGTGTGAATGTGAGAAACGCAGTGTAAAGTGATTTGTGAAGCCTCACTAAAGTTAACAGTCACAATATAAGTCCATTTACCAAATACCACAGAACATAAAAGAAGATCAGTCTGTGTGTGTGTGTGGGTGTGTGTGTCTGTGTGTGTGTGTGTGTGTGTGTGTGTGTGTGTGTGTGTGTGTGTGTGTGTGTCTGTGTGTGTGTGTCTGTGTGTGTGTGTGTGTGTGTGTCTGTGTGTGTGTGTGTCTGTGTGTGTGTGTGTGTGTGGGTGTGTGTGTGTGGGTGTGTGTGTGTGTCTGTGTGTGTGTGTCTGTGTGTGTGTCTGTGTGTGTGTGTGTGTGTGTGTGTGTGTGTCTGTGTGTGTGTGTGTGTCTGTCAGTCATTCATGTTTCAAAGTCCAAAATAGCTCCAAACCAAAATGTACAGCGGCCAGATACTGGGTGATGGAGAGGAGGTGTAAGTGTCTCTGGCGTGAAAACCAGCCTGGTTGGATCCCAGTACAGTCCAATCAATACATCGTTATAGATCGTAATCATGTGAAGCGTATAATCGCCTAAAACCTATCAATTATATAGAGGGAGATAGCCAGGGCCTCCAAATCCTGGCCTGCAGCCCTCTTCCTCCTTGGATTAGGATCTGAGATTGGGTCAGGATCATAGGGGCTGCACCCAGGCCAGCCAGATATCGGATTAATGACCACTCCAGGGGCACACATCTCAGTCAGTTAGACTGAGAGGGAGCAGCGAGTTACAGCAAAATAAATAATACATCATTTGGTCTGGGAGCTGACATAATTATCACCTAAGACACAGGCTTTCTGGTCAGTGCTTGAAATATTTCATAGACTGAGTAATATCAGTCTATTTGGAAATCACAACTCAGTCAGATCCATGTGACAGAGAAAAGGGAGAGTTCATCAGCAAGGACTGCAGTCAAGCAAGTTGTGTTAGATACTGTATTCTGAAATAACTTGACTTTGTGGCAAATTACAATCTATAACGAGAAGCATTGTCCCTCTCTAGTTCCTTCAAAATTGTAACAATTCTTCGTTATCATATAAGGTAAATTCGATAGATAGATAGATAGATAGATAGATAGATAGATAGATAGATAGATAGATAGATAGATAGATAGATAGATAGATAGATAGATAGATAGATAGATAGATAGATAGATTTTTATCCATATGCTAACATAACTGCACAAGGGTTTTCTAATCATCAATGAGCCTTTCAACACCATTAGCTAACACAATGTAGCATTAGAACACAGGAGTGATGGCTGCTGGAAATGTTCCTCTGTACGGTTATGGAGATATTCCATTAAAAATCAGCCGTTTCCAGCTGCAATAGTCATTTACCACATTAACAATGTCTAGACTGGATTTATCATTCATTTAAAGAACTGTTTTAATTTAAAAAATAAGGACATTTCTAAGGTACTCCAAACTTTTGAATGGTAATGTAGATAGATGTGAAAAGAGATTTTTCTTCTCTTCTGTGGCTACTTACTATGACAGATAGAGAATTACAGACAGTTTATGTTACAATTTGGTGCCATATGTATAAATCTGGATCGAATTGAATGATTGAGAGTAATTTTATGATCTCTTCCAATGAGGTTTTAAGATTTTATAACAATATCACATTACATCGTCCTTGAAAGGGTAATTGCAGCAGAAGAAACAAAAATGACCTAAATGGGACAAAATCATTCTAATTAGGAATTTAAGCAAACCATTTATGCAATCATTCTGCTTGGAAGAAAAGTCTGACATGGCCTGTTCTGCTGTTGAATTATAGCTAACAGGATGTGATGTGCTGCTGATAATAGAGATGTGTATCGACCCACCCTCCATGGCCATGTTGGTTAGCAATTGGCATTCCCCTGCTGAAACACCCTGTTGCCAACAGCAAAGCAATTAAAGTCAAAGGAAGTCATTTCACATGTGTGTCTCTGCAGCAAAAATCTCCAATCACTAGACTGTCTGTGAGGTGAGCTTCTCTCATTTCTTACAGCTGCCATGTGTGGATGGGGAGGCCTCCAGCTCCCCTCTACCCTCTGCCTCCTCTAAAAATGAAAAACAGTCTGATGGTTATGGGAAATCCAACTACAAAAACAAATATGTATATTTTCAATTTATCTCACCCCACATACCTGTCTGTGCTCCCCACAAGCCTTGGCTTCTGTCCTAGCTGCCCCTCCAACTTGCTATTTAAATTCAGAATTCCTAAGCGGATTTTCACAATTTAGCCATACTTTTAATCTTTGGTAAAATGAGTGATGACTTCTTTCAATAAAAAAAAAAAACTGACAGGCTTACAGCGCGCACACCGGCGGATTAGTTTCCCGTGGAGATGAGGTTTTCCTTTGTGCGCTGTGTGTCTGTTTGATGGGGTTTAACAGGAAGCGTTGGTGCTGAAATTGGATGCAGCAGGAATCGTGGGTAGATGGCCAAAGTTCGATACAGACCCCCACACTGCCCTGTACCTTTCCCTTCATTTTTCTTTCCCTCGGGTCCAGTGACAGAGCCTTTAAACACTCATACACTAACTAACACATAGATACAGACACCTCCACACACAAATACAAACAGAAATACTGCCTCTAAACACACATGCACTGAGCAGCACACATACCAGCTTATATGCATACAGCTCCAAAGCATCTGCTTTGAACAGTCCAGGCCAGAATTGAATCCTACCTGCTTCGTAATCTACTGGATAGTCCTCACTGCAGACCCACCTCTTGTCACCAGTGATATTCCTCCAAATGAATTCCAGCAGCTGTCTGACCAGAACAATCTGCGACTCTTTTAATGACACCAATAAAATGAGCCTAAATTTAACATGGCAAAAGTAAGAACAATATTGACAAACATCTTTGATCACAAAGCCAAGTTTGAATGTCATAAGCCAACTAGGGCTGGACCCGAACATCCAAATATCCGAATATTCTGTCAATGTGGTGATATCCGAATATTAATTTTGAGATCCGAATACTCGGATGCCCCCCACTTTCGCTGCTGCCGCCATCGAGTAGTTGCTTTACTGTCAGGAAGCATTGATATATCTCAGTCTTGTGGACTGCAGTGACCTCTGAGGTCAGCATTACTTTTGATTGGCCGGCTGCATCACGGGGACCTACTGGTCCCTACCAACACTGATGTCATGCTTCACTTCGCCAACGTTTGTAAACAGAAGTCAAAATTCCGAAGACCTCAGCTGTTTGGGAATACTTCAAATGAAAAGAAGACAAGACAAAGGTAGTATTTGGCAGACTCTACTAGAGTCCAGAGTGGCCCACTTGGATGCCCCAACCCTCACATTTTCACAAAGACTGCACAACGCTGTCACAGCAGTAGACCAAATGTGTGCAGACCAGGTGACAATGCTTTCCAATGATCTGCTCTGGTCCCTAACTGGTTTCATGAGCATCCACTATTTTTACTCCAATACTTCAATTATTTAAGTTTTTACTCATGTTTACGACTTTATTTATTTAGTATTTGGTCAACATATTTGTGTACTTTTTCTAACAATCTATCTTAAAATATTTTTTCTGGACAATCCGTACATTTTCCTCTACCTATCCAGGATTAGGTCATAGTGACAGCAGGCAAATGAAGTGACTCTTCCTGGGGATCCCAAGGCATTCACATGTTGGATGACATGTGTAATCCTTCCAGTAAGTTCTGGGTCTATCTCAGGGTCTTCTACCAGTTAGATGTTTTCAAAAAAACCAAAGGAAGACATCCAGGAGCTTTCCTAATCAAATGCCTCTTCATCACACTGATTCAGTACAAGATCCATGTTAATGTTGACGCTGCACCAAACGAGCGACATGTTTCTGTCACTCGTGTTCAGGATCCAGAGATACTTCCCTTGAGGCTGCTACTCACACCCAGCCCAGAGGGAGTAATCATCCGGTGTCTGGTGGAGAACTGTGGTCTCAGAATTGAAGGCACAGACTCTCATTTTCAGCTATAAAACAGCCTCAGTGCATGCTAAAGGTTACCGTCTGTTAAAGCCAACAGAACCTCATCTGCAAAAAGGAGAGATGTGACTCTGATGTTCCCACACTGGACACCATTCTCATCCTGGCTGTACCTTAAGAACTCATTCAAGAAAATCATGAACAAAACAGGTCGGACCTAGAAACACCTCCCTACTTTCAACATGGCACAAGTCTGAAATGCATCATAACATAATGAAGAAGCATGCACAATCAACTGTACTTGTAGTTGTGTAAAGGTCTAAAGTGATTTATGGAGGTTTTCCCACATTTCAGCAACAATATTTGTGAAAAACCTCACAGAAAGTAGTGTTCCGTTTTGCAAATGACTTGTGTGTATGGTTTTAACAAAACCGTACATACAGAATAGTGAATAAAGTTTTAACAAAATGTGCCCTGTTTTTAAAATTATACTTAAGCAATGTTGAAAATCAATTAAATAATATTTCATTGCACATTGTACATTGTGCATGTACACATTTCCCACTGTTACATACTGACTGCAGTCTGGGCAAACAGGATATGACATTGCACGTGTTGAATTTGAAGGTTACAACATATGGGTTCTGTAAAGCATCTTGAGACAGTTTGAACTGTAATTGGCACTGATTTGAATTGAATTGAATTGTAACGGTCAGTGTGATAGAGGCAGATGCAATTTAAAAAAAAAAGGCTGATTTCATAATCAGAAAAAATCTGGATAGTCAGGTATGATGTGCTCCAGTCTGGAAACCATTTGCAGATTCTACAAATCCTTTTTACTTTTTAAAGCCTCACCTTAAGCAATATCATTAGGAAGCACGACAATAACCTTTACTGCTATGCATATAACAACCAGCATATTTATCTATGAATTCAGATGAAAACAGTCAGTTAGTCCAAACTCAAACAGTGATACACCATAAAGGCTGAAAGAACTGGAATTTTCTTCATTCAGTCAGGAAAAACTGCTATTAATAGCATTAGCATTTGTCCTTAAATACTGAAGAAATACTGAAGAAACAGAAACTGTAAGAAACCTTGGAGTTATTTTTGACCAGGATATGGGTCATTCCAGAAATGTAGCTGCAAGGGGACACAAGCCAGTGTCTTATTGTGCCGGTCCCAAGCCCGGATAAATACAGAGGGTTGTACCAGGAAGGGCATCCGACATAAAACTTTGGCCAAATCAAACATGCAAATCAAATGTATGACTTCCATACCGGATCGGTGGAGGCAGCCGGGGCGGTCGGGTTAACAACGCCCGCCATCGGTACTGTCGACCTACAGGGTGCCGGTGGAAAATGGACGACTGTTGGTCGAAGAAGGAGGGGAGGAAGATGTGTTCGTAGGAAGAGAGAGAAGAGGAACACCAAGAGTCTAGGACTGAGAGTAGGGACTTTGAATGTTGGAACTATGACAGGAAAAGGTAGAGAGCTGGTTGACATGATGCAGAGGAGGAAGGTGGACATACTGTGTGTCCAGGAGACCAGGTGGAAAGGTAGTAAAGCCAGAAGTTTAGGAGCAGGGTTCAAGTTGTTCTATCATGGTGTAGATAGGAAGAGAAATGGAGTAGGAGTTATCTTGAAGGAGGAGTTTGTTAGGAATGTCCTGGAGGTAAAAAGAGTGTCAGATCAAGTGATGAGCCTGAAACTAGAAATCGAAGGTGTGATGTTCAATGTTGTTAGTGGGTATGCTCCACAGGTAGGATGTGAGCGGGAGGAGAAGGATAAATTCTGGTTGGACCTTGATGAAGTGATGCAGAGCATCCCGAGAAGTGAGAGAATTGTCATTGGTGCAGACTTCAATGGACATGTTGGTGCAGGAAAGGTGATGAGGAGGTCATGGGCAGGTTTGGTATCCAGGAGAGGAACACAGAAGGACAGATGGTGGTTGACTTTGCAAAAAAGGATGGAAATGGCTGTAGTGAATACTTTCTTCCAGAAGAGGCAGGAACATAGGGTGACCTATAAGAGTGGAGGTAGGAGCACACAGGTAGACTACATCTTATCTAGACAGTGTAATGTGAAGGAGATCAGTGACTGCAAAATAGTGGTAGGTGAGAGTGTAGCCAAACAGCATAGGATGGTGATGTGTAGGATGACCCTGGTGGTGAAGAAGATGAAGAGGGCAAAGGCAGAGCAGAGGACCAAATGGTGGAAGCTGAAAAAGGAAGAGTGTTTTATGACTTTCAGGAAAGAGTTGAGGCAGGCTTTGGATGGTCAGGAGGTGCTTCCAGATGACTGGACAACTACAGCAAATGTGATCAGGGAGACGGGTCAGAGAGTACTTGGTGTGTCATCTGGAAGGAAAGGAGATAAGGAGACTTGGTGGTGGAATGAGGAGGTGCAGGAGTGGATCCTGAGAAAGAGGTTAACTAAGAAGAAGTGGGACACTGAGAGGACTGAAGAGAGTAGACAGGAGTACAGGGAGATGCAGCGTAAGGTGAAAGTAGAGGTGGCAAAGGCCAAACAAGGTGCTTACGATGACTTGTAAGCGAGGTTGGACAGTAAGGAGGGAGAGACTGACCTGTATAGGTTGGCAAGGCAGAGAGACAGAGATGGAAAGGACATGCAGCAGGTTAGGGTGATAAAGGATAAGGATGGAAGTGTGTTGACAGGTGCCAATAGTGTGATGGGAATTACCATGCATGTGTGATGTGTTCCACAACAAGAAGTACCTTTTTATCTGGTAGAAGAAGAAAAAAACAGTAAATCACATGAAACGCTGGAATTAATATCATCTAACAGTTTTCCCAAAGAATGGTTAGAGCACAGCTATGGCCTCTCTTCTATTTTCCATCTTTCCATCACATTGTCAGCCTTGATTGAATGTCTCACTCTACCTCATATTATCAGGATCAGACTCATTCTTTGGACTGTTTTCCATCAGTCAGTTTGTCCTCTTGGTCAGCAGTAACAGCTAGCTAAATATCTAGCTTCTACTGCTGAGAAAAAGATCACATTAGCATGGATTAGAAACCCTGTTACTGTGATTAGAGTAGGGTTAGCAAACAACTAATAAAACATGGAATAGAAATGGTACCATTGATGTGTAAGCTGAGCCAATCAAGCCTTTGATGGTTTATTACCTATTATTGACGAATATGGAGCAGAAAATTGTAAAAGAGAAGGGTTTTTTGTTTGTTTTGTTTTGTTTTGTTTTTTGTTTTGTTTTTTTACAAAAAAAAATCAGTCCAAATGTCCTCCAGTTCTGGAAAACCCCAGTTATGTTTTTTTTGGACCATTTTCCAGTAATCTGACAATTCTTCCACAAATACTACCAAGTTTTTTTTTAATAGAGAAGAACTCTTTGACAGAATATGTACATACTCTCAGGTGTAAAAAGAGTTGCCCTTGATGTCACACTCATAGGCAGCTATTGAAAGGTCTTCTTGAAATTATATGTGCAACAAGGTGATACTTATGGACAAGACTGAAGATGGTCAAAGATGATCAGGATGGGCTCAGCTTATAGACCGTCTGAGACATTTGGCTGGAAGTAATGGGGTTTCCTGGGGTTAGCCAACAACAGTCATGCTCACTGACTTGGTATCTATGGCACACCATTATTCCCACACCTCTTTAATCGAGTATAGAGGACTTAAGCTTCTTTGTTTGCTCATTTGACTGTGGGTATCCCAAAGCAGGGTGCAAGATTAGTCAGGCATTGTGTCAGTAGCTTATGATGATGCTTGGAAGGGGGATGGGGTTGCTTGATGAACAGAGGCAGCAGAGAGAACAACATTAGTGTTCATTTTAAGAGGGTCTGCAATGAGGAAGGAGGGATCCTACAAGCGCACCGAGGCTGATTCTATGAGATCCATGGGATACTTTGGCATTTTCTATGAGATTTGTTGTCTTATTTTGCTTTGACGCAGACTTGCTCACCAGGAGGAGGCATTTAAGCAATCTAACAATGCAGAGGGTGTTTGTGAAATAGCCATTCTCATCATTTCCTTTGATGTGTACATACATTTAATGTGAGCCAGAGCAGGCTGAGAAGCATGACAAATTGCTGGAGAGAGTTTGTTCTGCACGTTTTTTTTTTTTCTGCGGGCTGGGCTGCCAGTAGGGGTAGTGTAGAGCTGGAAGATTTTGGCAGTCCTTTTTGGAGCTCTACATTTGACCTACTTTTCATTAATAGGGATTCCGGTTGGTAAAAAGAGCTATTAAGATGTGAAGAGAAGCATAAGGACATTTGGGTAAAGGCATTGGACAGAGAGGATACAGCCCCACCCGCTGACCCCCAGGGGTATCTTGCCTGCTGTGGTTGGGCGAGGCTGCTGGAAGGGTTAGCTGAGTGAATACCAAGATGAGCTCAGTGACACAAACACCTTGTGCAAGATGTTTGATAGAAGTACTGCTGTGTTTTCAGTGCCCTCGCTCATTATTCTACAAAGGGCAATTTCTAAGATGCACAGAACTTAAAAGTCTGAGGTGGAGAGACTTCAAAGTTTGGTTCAGGCTGAGTATAGTGACACCAACATGTGAGCAATGTCCAGAAAGACCGGGGAGAAAAGAATCAAGGAACATTACAGAACCATTGTGTTTTTACAAGATCCATCTGACATCAAAGAGAATAGTGTAGGTAGGTATTTTTTATTTGATTATAGCCATTCTGATCACTCATTGCTGTAGCCACAGTATGTTTCACTAGTCAGCCTGGATGCAACTCATGCTGTTGTCAGAGCACACAAGATGGTACAGCATATTTAATGCTGTGTCCTAATTTGCAACTCAGGCACACAAATATATGCTAGCTGTACCTCACAGATGTGTACTGGATTTCTGTAACCCCCAAGGTCATAGATATAGAATGTTCAAATTGAAAATATAGATGTTTTGCAATTATATTTTTGACTATTTTAACCATCTCCTCCTCCGTCTGCCTCCTTTTCCTTCCTTTCTTATTCTCTCTTATGCTCATATTCCCTCTCTCTCATTTGCTATTTGAAGCAACTATTAGTGTTTTAACACCACAGGAAAGCGGCTTCATTGAAATGCAATGAAAACTGCACAGAGAAGGCAAAGTTAACTAATGGGCTCAAATTTTCAAACGAATGCAAGATTAAAGTCAATTGAATCTCCCATTGGGTTTTGACAGAAACCCTTTGAAAAGAAGCCCCACAGTGGGTTTCAGAAATGAAAAATAGGGCTTGTTCTAAAATATTAATAACATTTTATACCCTCATTACAGCAAGCAATAACATTTGTTCAGAAACTTACTTCTATCTTTACCTTGAGGTGGTTCGTGCACTGCAGATAGGACAGGAAGGTGGAGTGTCGGTTCACCTCAGACTCCTCTAACACGCCTCTGTAGATGTTACTCATTGACACATCACAGGGCAGGATATCACTGCAAATAGAGTATATTCATATGAGATCTGTAGCACAAAAATGAGCTGCCTTTCCTGATGATTTTTTGAGCCATGAACCAGATAAAATGAGAGTGAGGGAAGATTTCTGTAACAATAATATGGTGTCTTGTCTGCCAAAAAAAGAAGAAAAAAGTCAGGGAGCAGAACTGCAGAATAACCAAACAGAAGAAAGGAAGCTGAAACAAAGGGGGAGGAAAAAAGGGAAGAGAAGGTGTTGTCTGACTCAAAACCATAGAGAGAGAACTACACTGATTCCTTGGAGGTTTTTTTTCCTTTCCTTTGCACTATTATTTAAGAAGCACACGCAGCAGATCTTGCATCAAGTATGATGGCCTAGTTTTTCAACTTTACATACCATGAATTAAATATATTTTACAATACTTGCCCACATTTCGATAAATGAAGACTGCACGATAAATGAACAACACAGAACATATTAGGGAAAGTTGCTCTCATTCTTCAACAACAGATTCAACAATTCTTTGTCTCTCTGGCTCTCATGAGTACCTACACACACACACACACACACACACACACACACACACACACACACACACACACACACACACACACACACACACACACACACACACACACACACACACACACACACACACACACACAAATGCTTGTTCTCTCTCTTCCTCACCATTGGAACGTGTCAAAACTCACATTCAAGCCTGAGACAAAGAGCAGCAGGCCCACAGGAGTGACAGGAGGAAGATCTGAAAACTCTTCTGTCGTATGTAATGGGCTAGAAGTCATTAAAAACATCACTGCTGGCCTAATTAAGATGGGACATCTGGTCTTTCCTCACAGAATGGATCGCAGCAGAGTACAAATAACTCCTGTATGACAAGTTGAGAGGTGTCATACATCTCAGTGATCGTCAATCAACATGGGACTTATGGAGCTCTTTCATCATTAATGAGCAAATGCTTTGTTTTTGCTGTATGAAAGAAAACTGCTAAAACAGAACAAAACAAAAAAATGAAGAAGATTTGGAGTTTTTTGTAGCTTTGAATGCTGCTCAGTCTCCTTTTTATGTTACTGCCAGCTTGCTGGGATGAACGTAATCTTCAAACTCCATCTTTGTTGTTCCTAATTTTTGGCTTGCATCATCTCCATTGATTCATTTGGTCATTGGTCAATCACTGTCTGGCCTGAAATATATGACCGAGGTATGTGGACAAAGGAAAGAAACTGACTAATATGGATCACAGTTGTTTAACCTTCCTCCATCCATCCATTTTCTTACGCTTATCTGGGGCCAGGTCGCGGAGGCAGCAGGCGAAGCAGGTCATTCCAGATGTTCCTCCTCCCAGCAACGCTTTCCAGCTCTTTCTGGGGGATCCCGAGGCGTTCCCAGGCCAGACGAGATATATAATCCCTCCAGCGAGTTTTGGGTCTACCCCGGGGTCTCCTCCCAGACGGACGTGCTCGGAAAACCTCCAAAGGAAGTCTCCCTGGAGGCATCCGAATCAGATGGCCAAACCACCTCAACTGGCTCCTTTCGATGAGAAGGAGCAGCGGCTCTACTCCGAGGTCCCTCTGGATGTCTGAGCTCCTCACCCTATCTCTAAGGCTGAGTCCAGCCACCCTACGGAGGAAGCTCATTTCGGCCGCTTGTATCCGCGATCTTGTTCTTTTGGTCACTACCCAAAGCTCATGACCATAGGTGAGGGTTGGAACGTAGATGGACTGGTAAATCGAGAGCTTTGCTTTACGGCTCAGCTCCCTCTTCACCACGACGGTTCGGTACAATGCCCGGATTACTGCTGACGCCGCACCAGTCCGCCTGTCCATCTCTCGCTCCATTTTCCCATCACTCGTGAAAAAGATCCCGAGATGCTTGAACTCCTTGAGCAATCCACCGGTTTCTGGCAGAGTTTAACCTTTGACTCTGAAATTTCATGACACACAAGTCATCACTCAGCAAATGATAAGTTTATTCAGTCAACCCATTGCAACAGAAACGTAATTTGTCTGGACTATATCACAAATCCGTTTTTAATCAACATATTCTGACCGTTCATTTTCTTGCTTTCCTCAACCATGCACAGAGCTGTTATTAATTTCATGAATATATATATATATATATATATATATATATATATATATATATATATATATATATACATGGCAATAACTGTAGCATAGTATTAGTTTGTCTGTAAAAAGATTATAGTTTTTATTTTAATTTTTTATGGATGTTACACATTTTTGTGGATCCATCACGGTTGTTTAATGTCTGCTGTTCAGATCCACCATAAAGGAGAGGAAAATTATTTACACCCTTTGCAATTTGATTGAAAACATCGGGACAAAGTCCTTGATGTGCTCTAATATTAACTGGCCTGCACAGTGTTTAATTCTGACAGTGATATGTGCCCTCTTTACCTTGAATGGTGTTGCTAGCGTTCTTTGCTAAACCAGATATACTGAATAATAAGTATGACATGAAATGAGAAAGCTGGAATGAGTGTTTACTTAATATTCATCATAGTTTTCCCCTGTCATGTCATGCATACTTCAACACAGTAATCATCCAGATTGAGCCTTTAGTAGTGGCCTAGTGGAGGCCCTGTTCATTCCAGCTACATGGCAGCATGGTTTAGATTCTGAGAGGCAGTTAAAGTTTGTGAGGGCAGCACTTTACTGTTGAGAACTGTTCTGGTACATTTTCTGCATAGGCCTTACTGTTTTACCCTCTGCCATCCCTACCCTGATCTCAAATGTTTTTTTCTTTTTTTCCTTTTCCTCAAGACATGCGCACCATTGGCAGGGCAGGTCGAAACCAAATTTCATTGTATATGAAAGTGTGCAATGACTATTAAGTTGATTCTGATTCTGATTCTGATTCCATCAGTGTGCTATGTATGTTGCTAACAGGGAATGCTTTCATGTAGTACAGGAATTACGTGACTTGGCTCCTTTCATCATTGTTCTTTTGCTAATCAGTGCGTGGCACGAAGGGTGTTTACACTGAAACGACACCTTCCTTCTTCAAAACCAAGGTGGCAAAGTTCACTGTCTCAGGTTTATTAAATCTTTTCAAAACAAAAGCAAAATACATCAAAAATGTATTTGATGCAGTTTGCTTTTCAAATCAAGGAGATGCAATTGATAAGATGCAAGACATGTTTCTGAAAATGTGTAGTGAATTCCACTTTTCAATCTAGCAAAGATATTGACTCCAAACATTACAAAAACAGTCTTTGTTACAGAAACCTCGACAGTTGTGAAGGTATTATTTGGTGAATGTTAAACTTCATAGACTGTTGATGGGTCTAGAGTGCATCCTGCCTTCAGAGGGGAAGTGTTAAAGGGATATGATGTGTTGAGTGTTCAAATCAAAATCAAAAATTTATATGTAGAGCACTTTACAACAACATAATAGAAGACCAAAGTGCTTTCCAGACAGAATAATAAACAAAACAATTTAATTGTGGATTACTAGAAAACCATAAAACCCATAGAAACACAAAGCTGCGAAAACCATAAAAACCATAAAACAGTCCTAGAATTCGAAAGCACGCCTAAAGCGGTGGGTTTTCAGTCCGGACTTAAAGCGGCAGGTCAGTGATAACGCAGAGCTCGAGTGGGAGTGCGTTCCAGAGTCTCCGGGCGGCAACAGCAAAGCAATGATCCCCCCGCTGCTTACATCGGGACCTGGGCACGTCCAGCACCATCTGTGCCGACAACCAGAGGGCTCTACTGGGGCAGTGGATGGTTTAAAGGTCAGACATGTATAAAGGAGCAAGGTCAAGAAGGGCTTCAAAAACAAATGTTAAGATTTTAAACTCAATACGATGATAAACCAGGAGCCAATGGAGGGCGGAGAGAATGGGGGTGAGTGTTCTAGATGAAATTTATCAAATACGTCTATGAAAGTTAAACAGACATTTTTTTTTTTTTACAGATGTTATTTTCCTTGTTGCAGTCAATAAATAAAATTAAGTGAGCAATTTTCTTGCACCATTGTCTATAGGACAAGTAGCTGTAACCACACTGACCTTGCCTGCTGATACTACTGATAGACTCAGGTCTGCTTAGGCATATGAAAAATCTGCCTTATACTTGACACTAGACAAAGAAATACTTAGAAATCAAAGTCCCAGAAAGTACTGTAAGACTGTAAGGAGACTAAAATGATGCTGGTTGGTTATGGATTGACTTTGCATTCAAAGGTCATGTGTTTAGTTGTGTAGAAGTCAGATACAGTAAGAACTGTACATTAAGTTCATATCTCTGTGGCCTAGACTTATTATGCATCACATAACAGCTCAGTGTTTACACATTGGGCATAAACCAAACCTTTTATTTATTTATTTATTTATTTTTTTTACCATTAAATAGAATCTAGACAGACACTGAAGGAGCCAATGCATGAAAATAATTGGAGCCCAAGGGGTAATATTTGTTCTCCTGAAATAATAATTATTCTTATGGTCTTTGTGTGCCAACACTGAGCCACAGAGGGAGAGCACAATCCACCGTTATGTTTTCATCAATAACCGTTTATGTGGTCCATAGAGGCAGCTGTATTTCATGCATGTCGCCAGCTTCTCTGTTTACATATCTCCTGAAATAAAGTATTGGGGCTCATGATGGACCACATTACAATACTGACTTTAATTTATTTATTTTGTAATTCTGTCAGGTCTGAGGGGCTTTTTCACATTTTGAGCTACCTTGCATTGCTCTTTGAGAAGTAAAACCTGCACTTGTTGTTCTTAACTGACAATTATCCAAACCATTCATTTTATTTGTGGTTCATCAACATTTTTTAAATTACATACATATTTTAATGTAAACACACACTGCCTTTCAAAAGTTTGTGGTAGATATGTATTTATTTTTGAAAAGAAAAGCAGAGTATCTCCATAGGGGTACAGAGGAACAATTCCAGCAACCATCACTCCTGTGTTCTAATGCTACATTGTGTTAGCTAATGGTGTTGAAAGGCTCATTGATGATTAGAAAAGCCTTATGCAGTTAGGTTAGCACATGGATAAAAGTGTGAATTTTCATGGAAAACTTGAAATTGTCTGGATGACCTCAACCTTTTGAACGGTAGTGTAACACATAATACTGTAACTAAAATAACTCTGTCTCTCAAATACACTGCACCCCTCCACTCAATAAAAGTAAAAGCTAAGTTAAAACATCTGGAGTTCCCCAAACTTTCAGTTGCAGAAGTTCAAAATCTACAAATCAGAAAGTCAACAAGGAGCCCTGTGAACTTTGCATCTGCCCTGGCTTATTATGTCAAATTACCAATACGTTAAAGCTGCTTAAGACATATGGCATTATAAAAATTGCTCAGTGATTGTAAAAATAAAAAAAGAAACACTTTTACAATCAAACTTTTGATGTATGGGCTTCTAGTTACCAATCTTAATGTGCACCTCAACCAGCTAAATGTACAGACAGATAAAGCAGTATAGACTCACAACGAGATGAAACCAAGTACAAACTCTGCAAAACTGTCATTATTTATTATGTTCAGTAATGTATTCATTGTAATCCCCTTCGATAGGCAACAACTAAATCAGGCCAATCTTAAACGTTGAAAACTGCTACATCAATGCAGTCACTAGCTAAGAAACATTCTCAGTCAATACTGTATTCTTTCTCGGACAAAGAGCTATAATAAGTGAATGAAATAAATTTGCATTTAATCTAAAATAAGACAAATTTCTAGTAAATAAATAAAGCAGAACTTTGACAAATGCAAGAGCCTTCTTATTATTGACACGTGGTAGTCAAATATCATTTAGCTGTTTGATAACAATCATCTTAGCTCCGCAAGTACTGGCTTATCCTCCTCTTATTTTGATGTTTTCAGCAATATTAATAAATCCTCCCAGAAGATAAGTACCTGCTGTGGAGCCACCACTGACACTAAAGCATTTGATTATTTAGACAGGTAATTTCTCTCTAGACACACAGCTGTAGCTGAGCAGCCATATTACATTAGCTGCAAACAGAATATTTTCAGATTGAACCTTGGATGCATTATTGATTGACCGCTCATATTGTTCTCTGAAAATAAGTGCCATTGGGTAATTGTTTAATATGAATGATTATACTTAGCCGCTATCTAGAAATAAGGTACTAGTGTCCGACTCCAATCTGTGGAATTGGTTCTGATTGATTCAAGCGATACTATGGCTTGTGGGGGAGGCAAGACAAGTTTAGAAAAAGGTTACTTCATTTTTAGATTTTTTGTTTGATTGGTTGGGAATTTTCTGGGACTTTCCTGCTTAACTTGATGTATGTCATGAACTTGGGTTTTGGTTTCTGAGTTTGTGTTGTTCCTGCATTTTATTCCTATGTTTTCTTATCTGTATTTCATGTGCCTCTGCTTGTGTCTGTTTCTCCTTATTCCATTTCACTAACTGCACATTCTCAATTTCTCTCCTCATGTCTTCGTCCCTCCTATCAGAGATCCAAGCGAGGAGGAGCTGCTGTTAGCGTCTGCATTTAAATCCTTAGCTCACCGAATCATGACAGCTATGGCTTTCACAAAGGGTAGCTAGAATTTTTTTTTTTAAATCTTAAGGTATTACTATAATTACCATTAAAAATTAAGTTTTCACGGAAGCTGATACTCATACATTTTGTATTCTCTACGGATGTGAATGTCAGGCATTAGAAAGTCTGGTAATTTTTCTAGTAGGATGATACTGTTGATACTGATATTGTTTCCATTAATAGTCTATATGTAAATACAGATGTTCAGTAGGTCATCGTAGCTTCACCAACATTCAATTCAATTCACTTTTATTTATATAGCGCAAGTGCTGTTACACTGTAAATTTCCCCGCTGTGGGATCAATAAAGGTTTAATCTATCTAAGTCACAACATATTTCATCTCATAGCACTTCACATAGTAAGTTAAAGACTTTACCAATTTTAAAAAATAAACAAAGACCCAACAATCCAAAGATGCTTTTGGATTCCTTATGAGTAAGTAGTGGGTGGGAAAGAACCAAAAAGGCTCTTTAATGTGGAGGGGGGAAAAAATCACAGAACTAGGCACAGGGAAGGCAGCTATCTGCCTCGACCGGTTGGGATGCGAGTAGGGATGAGGGGGTGAGGGGTAACAGGAAGAGTTGGGGTGGGGATAGCAGGACAGCAGATGGAGAACAGACAAACAATACAAAGAGAACAATGAACATTCTTGAGGTTGATGAGGCCAAAAACTGCAGATCAGAGACGTGTAGCTCAGATCCAAGACGCGTGTAGAGAGAACAAACACAGGAAACACCGAGTTAATGATATGTAATGGAGCTTGGTCATTAAGAGTATTATGTGTGAGAGCAGGATTTTAGATTCTATCCTGGATTTTACAGGGAGCCAATGAAGAGAAGCAAATATGAAAGAAATAGGAAACATGCATGAAGTTTGACTAACTGATTGGTTTCATTCATTCAAAAATGCATGCTCTTCCTTCTCTTTCACAGTTCAGAACTTTGATTTCTAACTATTGTGTTTCTAATTGCAACTGTTTTACCTGATTTTATTTAATTCCTATATATTATTTATTATTTATTTTAATTATTTATTTTATCTTGTTTTATTTACCAGTGATTATTCTGTACTTGTTTTTATTGTGTCTGTAATCTTGACAGCATTGGAAATGAGGGAAACCTCAATGCCCCTTCGAGACTAAATAAAGGTTTGAATTGAATTTGACTTCATAGACAAACAAAGCTGGGTGTCATCTGCATAACAATAGAAATGTGTGCAGTGTTTCCAAATAATATTGCCTAAATGGAGCATGTGCAAAGTAAATAACACTGGTCCAAACACAGAACTGTGTGGAACTCCATAATTAACTCTGGTGTGCGCAGAAGATTCATCACTGTCATTATCAAGACTTTGTCTTGTGTAACTTGGATCATTGTTTCAGTGTCCAAGACAAGCTTCACTTTAACTTGTTTTGATACTGTGGAAAATTAGAGGAGCAAGCTTCCTTCTTAATGCTTGAGGTAAGTAGTTTGGGTTGTGGAGATGCACTCAGCCTTTGACATGATTCATAGCAATGTAGGATGCATATGATGTGCCATTCAGGAGGTCAGGTTTGTTCAGGTTTTGCTTATGTTGATGGTAT
Organism: Acanthochromis polyacanthus; assembly: GCF_021347895.1. Classification (NCBI taxonomy): domain Eukaryota; kingdom Metazoa; phylum Chordata; class Actinopteri; family Pomacentridae; genus Acanthochromis; species Acanthochromis polyacanthus. Next base: position 67,361,459 of record NC_067113.1, on the reverse strand, counting down.
TGTTTTGTTGACCTCAGTTTATTTAAAGGGCCCAGAGTAAGAATTTCTGTTGATACTTTTTCTTTGTTGATGTATTTTAATCTTTCGCAATCTTAATTATTCTATGGGCAGTTCCATTGGCAAAATATAGCCTTAAAATTCTGAAAGTTTCTCTTGTGTCCTTGCTTAGCTGCTTGGTCCCTAACAGTGTGGATGTGAAAATGTTTGTTTATTTCTATGTATAGTCCTGTGATAGACTTGTGACCTGTCGAAGGTGTCCCCTACCTTCACCCTAAGTCAGCTGGGATAAACTCCAGCCCCCCACGACTCTAATGAGGATTAAGCGGTGTATAGATGATGAATGGAAGCTTTGTTGCCACAGAGGCCTGGGCTCTTGCTGTTTTATTGAAACAATGTGACATCTAGACAGGCCTGCAGCTACTAGAGCATATTTCTAATGTTTTCATTGCTAAAAACACTATACTCAGCATATACCGAAAATGTAGCAACTGTGATTAAATACTAATAAAACATCTTACAAAGACAAGAACATCACTGTTTTTCAATGGCCACAAAGCACATTTCAGGATTTCTGCAGAACATACAGTATTTCAGTCCCAGCTGAGTGTTATATTTCAGAACCAAGACTGCTTGGGTTTGATCCAGTTGTCTGTCACAAGCTCTGGCTGCTGATAAGTACATGCAGTTGTAGGGCATTGATTTATTCATGGTGTTTCCTTTAAATATTCACATTGTGGCAATCCATGGAGACGTGCATTCTGTCTCCAGAGCAATACATAAGGCACACACAACCAAAGAAAAGGGACTGGGCATTTAATAATTAAATAAGTCAACAAAATAATAATCAAAATGTCTGGTCATTCTGAGGAGTCGAGGAGCATCAGTTCTTTAAAACCAGTCACTGATAAATGTGTGTAAGACAGCAATAAAACCATTTCATGGCTTCTGTAGAGACTTGCCATTCCAAGAAAAATGAATCACTCAGTAAATAATCCAACATTAACTTTGTTTAGGATCAAATTAAAAAGCTATTTGATGATGACAGGACTAAAGGAGGGAAGCATGCTCACAAAGACATCAGGATGGATGAATGAATTTATAACACTTTAATAATAGTCCTTTATGTCCTCCTGCAGGAACTCAGATGTGTCTTTCTGAATTTGGAGCACCTGTTGCTTCTACAATTTGAAATTACAAGCTTTCTAACATAAGCAAGTTAAGTATGAACACTTATTTACTTATGTGTAAATATCATGACAAATGCCAAAGTGATTACTCTGACTCTTCGTGACAGAGTACGAAATCCTCTGTTCTTACCCTGTCTTTATGAACAGCGCTAATATATTATTAAAATGTGATTCATCATTTGCTGAGATGGCAAACAATGACCACCCCAGATGAGACATAGTTCATTTAAATCTAACCTATTCAAACTGTGAATGACCCTCAGTAAAAATTCATTTTGATTTCAGTTAGACCTAAAAAGATACAGCATTTTTGGAGCTGAGGGCAATTCTGATCTTTGGAGAGTAAAAAATTCAGATAATGTATTGGCTGATATTCTTCATGTTTATGATATAGATTCAAGATTCAAGACCTTTATTTGTCACAAACACAACTATACACAGTATAATGCACAGTGAAATGCATTGAGCACTTGTTCCAGACTGTGACAACAATAAGAATAAGAATAATAAGAATAAAGAATAAAAACACACAAGAAATATATATATATATATATATATATATATACACTGACAGTCATTAAAAACTTCGAGACCATATTTTTCAACATAATTTTTATTTTGAAGCCCGAATCTGGATTTTCTTCGTATAAATCATTTGTTTAGCATACTGGCATACAGAAACAAAAATCTAAAGTTTCAAGAATGATTTAAAAATAAAGAATTTCACAAAAGAAAACAGCACCTGCCAAACACAAAGTCACAACAGTCAATACCGAGTATGGCCTCCATTTGCTTCGATGCAGGCAGCAATCCATCGGCGCATGCTTTGGACCAGGCTTCTGATTGTGGGTTGGGAACAGCCCATACGCCTGGCTACATCACTAGAGCTCAAACCGGCCTCCACCATACCCAGTGCCCGGAGACGTTGTTCATGTAATAAACGTGGCATGATGCTGTTCACTGGACTAACAATGGTGGCCTTTATATAGGCCTTCAAAACCCATTCTCAAATTGTGCCGATACTCACTGAGTTTTGCTTGGTGTGTATTTGGTTCACTTTTACAAAGTGACCAACCCATGTGCAATGAATCATGACAAAATGACAACTCATCATTATCTCAACTACCAGGGCACTAGATCATCAGTAAATCCACAATGAATAATTACAATCCCCCTACAAGTAGAATTCTGCGTACATTTCTATCTCAAAGTTTCTATTGACTGTCAGTATATATATGTACTACCAGTCAAAAGTTTCAACACACCCTCTCATTCAGTACTTTTTTATTTGCACTGTATTCCACATTGTATATTACAGTTTTTCTCAATTGGTTTGGCTCATTTCTCGAAACTGAGATGACATTCTCAAAACTCTAGGTGCATTTTGCAAAATATTTTCTATGGTTCTGCACAACACCATAGATTACCAGCAAAATGCCATATCTCTCTCAAAACACTTCATCCATGCCTCAAAACCAAATACTCCTCTCGTGTAAATAGTCAGTGGCACCAAAATGACACATTTTTTCTCAATACCTTCAGCACATTTCTTGAAACAGAAAGTACGTTCTCAAAATCATAGGTTCATTTGGCAAAATGGCATGGATGACTTAGCACAACTCCATGGATCACCAGCAAAAGGTCATATCTCTATGAAAACAATTCACTCATGCTTCAAAACTAAACATTTTTTTCATACAAATGGCCAGTGCCCTCAAAATGCAAAGTCCCTGTAGCGTTGTGTGAGCACTACTAGTCAAAACGTTTCGAAGTTTCGTCACTGTGGCAGAGGAACATCAAATATCCCTCATGTCTAACAGTACAATGGTGTAAAAAAAAAAAACTCAATAAGACAAAACAAAACATGAATAGTCTTTAAGTTCTGACACACACATGGCACTTGCACAGCCATGGGAAGTTTATTCTTACAGTTTCTCAATTGCTTTGACACATTTCTCAAAACCAAATCAACATTTGCAAAACAGCTCACACAAATTCCAAAACTCGGTTTCATCTTCTCTAAACCAAATCAACTTTTGCAAAACAGCTCACACAAATTTCAAAACTGTTTCATCGACTTACAAGCAAATTTGATCTCAACAAAATGCAGTTTCACATCCAAAACGCTTGCAAAGCTAATGAGAAAGACACTATTTACATATTCACAACTGAAATGAATGCTATACATCATGTTGAAGATAAAGTAAAGCAATTTATACAGCTCAACATACTGTGAATAAACTTTTTAAACAGAAACAGAAAGTCACGCTGGAGTTACCCTCCACTTTGCAGTTCACCCCCTCATTCTCCCTCATCCTCGTCATTTCCCTCGCGCTCCTGTTGGTCTGGCCACATATTCTCATCCACATCACACCTTATCCTCTCCCTTGCAATGCAACAGGGCAAGAATCGACGTGCATGCCGAAACCATCCACTACATTGGTCTGCGGTGATATCATCACAAGCGGCATCCATTGCTTGTAGCAGGGTCCTCTGGTTCTGAGCTCGAAACTCGCATACCTTCCACCTCCAAGCTGAAAAAAACTCCTCAATTGGATTCAGGAATGGTGAGTAAGGCGGTAGGAACACCATCAGCATTCTGGGGTGTGCAGTGAACCAGTCTCTGATGCGCTGGCCACGGTGGAAGTTTACGTTATCCCACACAATAACAAATTTTGGGAAGTTAGGCCCAACCAACCCTCTCTCATTTTCAGGAATTAGTTCTAAATAGAAATGATCCAAGAATGCCAGGAGTTTTTCTGTATTGTATGGGCCAAGGCTGGGGATGTGACTTGCCACACCATTCTCAGAAATGGCAGCACACATAGTTATATTGCCACCACGCTGGCCTGGGACATCAACTGTGGCCCGGTGGCCGATAATATTCCGGCCACGTCTTCGTCCCTTGGCTAGATTGAACCCAGCCTCATCCACAAACACAAGGGTGTGAGGAGCCTCGTTGCCTTCCAAAGCCATTATTCTCTGCAATATAATGAACTAAACATCTCATTAGTTATAACTTATACAGAAAATCAGACAGTACATACATCAAATTGCAAAGGAATGCTCCATGTTTCCCTCCACCAGCTCTATCCGTTACAACAGTGGTACCAAAACTAGTTGAGATAGAGGTACTGTGAGGCACTATGACCACTATGCATTTCCCATCTCATGATGGGAAATACTCCCATTTATCTTCAGGAGGCACTAATTGCAGCTCCTTTGCCCCTTTGTAAATGTTTAGACATTCATTACAGTAAAAAAAACAAAAACAAAGAAGGATTATAATAGTCGTATTACAGTAAGCATATCTATAATTTCTTTGTCTTGTTTTCTAATATTCAGTAAGCACTCAGTACTCAGTGATCAGGTAAAAACTGAATCTTAGAAAATTGGGAATTACAACTTTTCAGTAAAACAGATTATGAGACAACCATGCACACCATGTACTTGTACATACTCGTAGCGAAGTTCTATCACTCTGTCAGAGTTCCTCTCAAATGGAACCCTGTAAAGTTGCTTCATGCTCATCTTATGCTTTTTTAAAACTCTGTCTATTGTTGAGATGCTTATGGCATTGATGTTCTGAAAAATGTTATTGTCCTCTAGGATTTTAGTACGGATCTCTCTCAACATAATAGCATTATTTGCCATCACTATACTGCAGATCTCATCCTCCTGTTGCTGATTCAGAAGATGTCCTCTGCCACCCAAATAAGAAAGTCGTGCAATCCTAGACAAAATAACACAATATTACCAGATCTGAAGTTGTCACAGCTCCCTTCTCCTCTGCCCTGTCTGTCTTGCCTGTCTCCCATCCACACCTCTGCCCTGTCTGTCTTGCCTGTCTCCCATCCACTCCTCTGCCCTGTCTGTCTTGCCTGTCTCCCATCCACTCCTCTGCCCTGTCTGTCTTGCCTGTCTCCCATCCACTCCTCTGCCCTGTCTGTCTTGCCTGTCTCCCATCCACTCCTCTGCCCTGTCTGTCTTGCCTGTCTCCCATCCACTCTTCTGCCCTGTATCTTCCCCCCGCAGCTCGGTGCCTGAGTGGAGTCTAACTTCTCAGCTGACTCCACTCAGGCAATCAACCACCTCCACGGCTCCCGGACAGCTGACGATCATCTCACTAATGACTCACCTCAACAATAAGTACCGGCTCAGCCTTCCACTCCCTGCCAGAGTATTGAACAAGAACCACACAGTTCAGTTCACTCTCTTGCCTCTCACTATATCTGTTTTGAGTTCTTACCTTGTTTTCTTACGTTGTTTTTTTCCTGCCTCCACACAGTTCAGCTGTCCGGGATCCCTGCCATTCTCCTTCCCCTCCGGCTCTCCCCAGACCAGTCACCACCAGTTTCCCCTGCCTGGATCCCCCACTCCTACTTGGACCCCTTCTGTCCCTGCCTGGAACCCCCCGCTCCTGCACCCTGGTTTTCCCCCACCAAGCCACCATTTCACCCCCCCAGCAATAAAACCCTTCATTCCAACCGGCCTTGGTGGTGTGGCTCTCTGCTCGGGTCCAGCCCTCCTCAGATCGTGACAGAAGTAATGAGTTACTAATGTAAATGTACCATTTAGTGTTTATATACAGTAGCTCAACTACTACCACACCCACCCATAAAACTCTCAAAAATTTGTACAAACTTGCCTACATTACTCACAATGTCCTGTTAGAGCACAACATCAATGTTTACATACCTGACTTCCCTGCGAAAGGTTTGGATGATAGACGAAACTGTGGAGCGGGGCACATTAGGCTGCACTCTTTGACCTGCCTCTGCCATTGTTAGGCCATGGTTGATTACATGGTCAACAAGAGTAGCCTGAAGTTCATTAGGGACAGCTTGGTGTCTGCGTGCACCTCGGCCTCTTCCTCGTATTCCACCACCACGCATTCTTATAGCTCCTCTTCTTCTTCGTCCTCTTTCTTGAAACTGGCCGGCTGCGTCCATGTTCAAATATTGAGCAGATTCTGATGAGACTTCACATATATATATATATATATACACACATTTGTTTGACTCGTTCATACTCATGCATAGCACCTGTCATGTACCAGAACACAGTGTCTAATTGGCCATCTGAGATCTGTGGCCACCCCTTCATCAGTCCAGATCTTGTTTCACCTGACAGTCAACTGCAGTAATCAACTCAGCAAAATAGGTTGAAGTGATCTACAGTAATTCAGGGTGTTCCTTTTTTTTTTTTTTTTGTCTGCATATCCGCTCACAAATTATACCAACCACCCATGGTGTCATTACTTAAGCTTCATGCAATTTTTTTTTTCTTATTTGTGACTGTGACCATCACCTGCCCTCATGGCAAATTAACCTATCATGTTTATTTCAAACTGTTTCCTACATTATAGCATTGAGGGCTGTGCACACCCAAGTGAAACATTAAGTAAACAGGAAAGACAGAAAGGTGAGGCATAGACAGTGTTCTGAGAGAAAAGGTGCCTTCTATTTGTTTGTGCTCTTTAATTCAATTCAATTCAATTTTATTTATATAGCGTCAATTACAGTCAAAATCGTCTCAAGACGCTTTACAGAACCCATATGCCTGACCCCCAGGGCAAGCCCAAAGGTGACAATGGCAAGGAAAACACCCTTTTAACAGGGAAAAAAACCTCGAGCAGAACCCGGCTCTATATAGGGGGTACCCATCTGCTGGCCGGGCGGGTTGAGAAGGACAGAGGAGGGCAAGGGGGAGGGATGGCAGAAGAGGGAGGGGTGGGAAAGCATGGAAAACACAACACACATTTGGATACATGTATGACAGGATATGTGACACAGACAAAGTATAAGCTAACATTGAAAACTGACTCATAATTTACTCTTATGATGTACGGCTCTGACATTAAACATACTCCATATATAGCTAGCAGTAAAATTCAAACTGTATGTAAGTTAGCATAACAAGTATAGTGAGGGCGATGCAGAGTTGACTGGTGGAAAAAGGGGAGTTGGAAGCAGAGGGCTGGAGGAAGGTCAGCAGCAGCATCCCACAGTGGACATGGTGGAGACTGGACCAGCTGGTGGAACATCGACCGCAGATCTGAAGCATCCAGCTCTGGGACCAGGGACACTCGGAGAAATAGCACAGGGGGAAACAGAGTGAATGTACTGCAATAACGGTATACATATTAAATGTAAAGGTAGATAGAGAAGGGCTCAGTGCGTCAAGAGAAGTCCCCCAGCAGCCTAGGCCTATAGCAGCATGACTAGGGGCAGAACGAAGGGACGTCCAAGAGGGAGTCAGCTGTGCAAATGAAGACACAAGCTGAACCCCTGTGGGTCACCCAGTCAGCCCCAACTATAAGATTTGTCAAAAAGGAACGTTTTAAGCCTGGTCTTAAAAATAGAGAGGGTGTCTGCCTCCCGAACCCAAACTGGGAGCAGGTTCCACAGGAGAGGCGCCTGATAACTGAAGGCTCTGCCTCCCATTCTACTTTTAGAAATTCTAGGAACAACAAGTAAGCCTGCAGTTTGAGAGCGAAGAGTTCTACTAGGATAATATGGTCCTATCAGATCTTTAAGATATGATGGAGATTGGTTAGTAAGAGCTTTATATGTCAGAAGAAGGATTTTAAATTCTATTCTGGATTTAACAGGAAGCCAGTGAAGAGAAGCAAGTATAGGGGAAATATGATCTCTTTTGCTAACTCCTGTCAGTACTCTCGCAGCAGCACTTTTTCCAATTCACACCTTGAAACCAGTTACAAATCTAAGACCCTTCACAAACATCAGATACGACAGAATCCCAACAGGCTCAATCATGAAGATGTCAGGAGGCCACAGGAAGGATAGATGAAGCAGAGTGAGATCCACAGACACTAACCCAGCAACCTCCACTGACTCAGCGACCGGAGGAACAAACTCTATTGAGTTTTGGTAGATGCCGGTGTGGTGGGTCTGGCATGCTTGAAAACCTCCACCAAAAGGAGGGAACTGTCCCCTCCAGCCCAAGGAGGTCCACACAGCCCCCCCGCAGGAGCTACCGAGCGGAGAGCCAGCCCAGGAACCCGGAGCGACCCCCCCCCCGACACAGCCATAGCCCCAAGGCCCGCGCCGCAGAACGGGCCATAGCAGACCCCCACGGCGCCCCACCGGCCCACAGCCCCACCTCCCCCACGACCAATAGTGTATATACACTACTGGTAGTATATACACTACTGGTACTGGTGTATATACACTACCAGTAAAAAGCTTTAGAAAATTCCAATTTCTCCCTTTTTATTGGAAATTCTGCATGTTAATGTCTCACTGTACTCTGAAAGGAAAGCATAGAGCAAATAAATGAACGAAGTTAAAAAAACAAAAAAACAAAAACAACTATTGTGTGAACAGTGTGACTTTAATTTAAATCCTGATCAGATAAGTCCCAGTAATTCCTCAGCGGTGGATTTGTAGTCGGATCACACTCATTTGATCGTCAGCACGCAGCTGACAACAACCGTTCATTTGTTGTCATAGTTACAGTGAAGCCGTACGGCTATCTCACAATGATAAACACTTGGTCCTTGTGTCATTTCTGACCTTCCCTGAAAATTTCACATACATCTTTTAGTCCATGTTTGAGTAACGTTGCTAACAGACAGACAAACACACAGACCAATGCCGGTCGTCACTTAACTCCGCATTCCCGATAATAATAATAATAATAATAATAATAATAATAATAATAATAATAATAATAATAATAATCAGAGCGGTTTCAGTAATGGGCTTTCTTTTGGTGGTCCAAATACCAAAATGAAGATTGAAAAGTTCCCAAATCTGCAGCAGGCATGATCAAATATCTTCTTCCTTGCAACAGGGACATAATTACAGATGACCTAGCTCTATTTAATACATCCTGACATAGAGCTCATTGCTCTGATTTGGCACATCCTGCAGTTTCTCCAGCCTTAGCAGTCCAATTACTGTCTTCTCTCAGCTTTTTCAGCCACATAACCTCATTCAGTTTGGGGAATGTGCCAATATTTCAACTTATACTTAAGCAGCAGCAGCAAAGCAAAGCAAAAATAATAAGTAAATCATAAATAAATGATATATGAGCCTCAGTATTGCTAAAATAAATTCTCATTCAACAACATACCGCTTCAGTGTGTTGTCGATTGACACTTGATGTATATGGACATAAAATATGACATTTCTTTTACCTGTTAACTCTTTTGGTCAACAACCTGGATTACCTGTACCAGAACAATTAGCTGATAACAATTTAAACAGCTCTCAGCCTAGCTGACAGGAATGTAAAAGAAAGGAAACTATCTACATGACTACAGAAGATCCAAGACATTGCATAGCTTGGATCTCCCAGACTTATCCTTGGTGATTCTTATTTCCAGTCTATCAGTCCTGCCAATGATCAGGAGAGAGAAAAGACAGCTTTCCCTGATTTTCCTGTCTCAGTTAGTTCCCTGGTGGGTCTGCCTGATGTGATGTGACTCCAGCTATAATCTGTTAGTAAGTTTATATATTGTACAACTTGGCATACTTTTTTTTGAGCCAAAGAAGAAGCAGTTGTGTATCAACCCCCCCCACACACACACACACACACAGAGAGAGAGAGAGAGAGAGAGAGAGAGAGAGAGAGAGAGAGAGAGAGAGAGAGAGAGAGAGAGAGAGAGAGAGAGAGAGAGAGAGAGAGAGAGAGAGAGAGAGAGAGAGAGAGAGAGAGAGAGAGATTAATGCAGTTAATAGTAAATAAACAACTGACAAGCTGAATCCTGATGGGAAATCATTCCTTAACAGTTCCCTTTCATAGTTATCATACTTTGCTCCACTGTGTGTGCTACAGTGCACAGTGCACAGGTCACTTTTGTGAATGGTTAAAAAAAAGGAAAAAAATGATGGGAGTGACACAAATGCTGCTATGCCAGTTCTAGATATAGCTATAATTAGTGATTTGTTCCTGCCATGCATAAATATGCTTTAAATTCACTGGTTGATTAATGTTTAAGAATCAGAATAAGTTTGCTTAACATAAAGAGCAGCATCCAGTCCCTCACAGAAAGAGAGCTCTTAAAACAGGGGTCCCCATTAAGTCGATCGCGATCTCCCGGTCGATTGCAAAGGTACTGTGGGTAGATCGCATGGCATTAAAACGTAGACGTCAGCCTATCATCCATCCCCACTATGAAATTTGTCACTTGATTGGCATACGAGGCTGTCAGTCTGACCTTTTCTGACACAGGGGTCACTGCACATGCGCACATAACGGCGCGTTCGAGCAAGCTAGTGAGTTAGCCTGCAATTTATGTCTCCTAAACTTATGGGTATAAAAATGAGTGGGGGAGCTGGACCAAGTAAAAAGACAAAAACGTACCACTTCCATACGGAATGGGAAGTGAACTTTGTTTTCACTAAGTCATTTTCAAAGTGCGTTTCCCTCATCTGCCACTCTGTCATCGCTATACCGAAAAAAGGGCAATGTGGAGTGGCATTTTCGGACTGTTCATAAAAACTACGATACGGACTTCCCTCCGAAGAGCGAGCTGAGAAGGAGAAAGGTGAAGGAACAAAAGTCCCAGTTATCTGGACAGCAGTCATTTTTCTCACAGCTAACTTCAAAAGCAAAGGCAGCCAACAAAGCTTCGTTGAGTCACTTAATTGTTAAGAACAAGAAATCCTTCAAAGAAGAAGAGATGGTAAAAGAGGCATTTGTTGAAGCAGCTGACTCGTTGTTCCAAGATTTTAAAAACAAAGAAGAAATACTACCTTCGATCAGAGCTCTCCAGCTGTCAAGAACTACAGTTACACGACGTAGTGAAGCCATGGCAGAGGATTTGACTAAGCAACTTTGGAAGGACATCACAGATTGCGAGTGCTTCTCTCTGCAATTGGATGAGTCAACAGACGTGAGTGACACAGCCCAGTTATGCATTTTTATTTGGATGGTGCTTACTAATATGAGCACAAAAGAGGAAATGTTAACAGTCCTGCCCATGAAAGAACACAGGCGAGGAGAAGACATATTTCAGTCTATTAAAAACTTTATTGAGCAAACCCAGCTCCCAGTGTACAAAATGGTGTCCATCACCAAGGACGGAGCGCCTGCAATGGTTGGCCGCTCGAATGGGTTTATTGCCAAGTGCAGGGAGGACGATGCTTTCCCAGACTTCCTTAATTACCACTGCATAATACACCGACAAGCGTTATGCGCAAAAATGCTCAACATGAAAGAAATAGTGGATGTGACAACGAAGATCGCCTGTTCTATTTACTCCAGATCTCTTCAAAGACGTCTATTTCGTGCACATCTGGAAACAGTGACAGAGAAAACTCTGAATTATTGTTACACACGTGTCACGTCAGATGGCTTAGTTGAGGGACATTCCTGCAAAGATTTCGAGACCTCTGTCCTGAGATTAAGGTTTTTTTCCGTGAAGCTAAACATGCAGAATATAACCAACTAAATGATGACCAGTGGCTTGGCATTTTTAACCGATCTGACCAACATGTTGAATGACCTTAATCTAGAGCTGCAAGGAAAAGACTAAACTGTGATCAATATAAGCTCCGTTAATGCTTTCAAACGAAAAATGCAACATCTCTCCTCAAAGCTCCAGCACCAGGATTTGGCAAACTTCCAGAACCTCGCGTCAGAGCTGGAGATGCAGAGGAAGTCGTGTGTGTTGCAGGTCTCAGGTTGACCCACTGGACCCGCTGGCAGATTGCTAATGCCTGATCAGCAGGAGAAAATGAAGAGACGAAGCGTCTTTTTATCGCTGGCAGCTCTCGAGTGAATGAGAGTGTTCCTCGTCGCGGAAAAGAGACGCCCCGGACTACTCAACACTCCCCTGCCGATACCTACTGACCAAACTGTGCTACTGCATGGAATTAGAGAGCAGACACATTTTTTCCACTCCTCAAACAGGTTAACTCAATGAACCAAACACAGTAGAAACAAAACAAATCAAATGTGGCCACACTTTGTGTGGGTCACATGTGCAGCTTGACAGTGTATGCTACACAAAACACATTGACACTTGCCTGTCAGAGTTTGACAAACGATTTCAAGACTTTGCTTTACTCGAGCCAATTGCTACATTCATGTGCTACCCTTTTCAGGAAGATGCTGAGGTTGTTTCAAAAATAGCAACTCTGTTTCACCTGAACTCCTCTGGAGTGGAGGATGAGATTTTGACTCTACAAACTGACATTGAGCTGAAGTCCAGAGCTCATGGACAGTTCTGGAACTTACAGAGGAAGAGTACCCCAACATGAGGAAATGTGCAACCTCCTTGACTGCATTCTTTGGCTCCACTTATTTATGTGAATCAGTCTTTTCTCACATGAAGATCATTAGGTCCAAGTACCATTTCACCATGACTGATGATCATTTGAAAGTGTGCTTGAGGCTGGCTGTTAGCAGCTACTGTCCGGAATATGCATCCCTGGCTGATTCCATTCAGTGCAAGTCATCAGAGTAAGGTAATGATAAAAAATATACAGAGTTGTATGGAACAATATGGATTCACGTAGTTATGCAAGGTACACCAACATATATGGTTCATATTAAGAATTCTCAGTATATTTATGAATCAATACATGTTTTGCAATTTTACAGCTGGTAGATCATTTTGGCTTGGTCATTTTATAAGTAGCTCGCATGCTGAAAAAGTATGTGCACCCCTGTCTTAAAAGTACTGAGGTGACTCTTTTCCCCCTGTATTCTTACTGTGTATGAGATTTCATCTTGCAGTGTATTCCAAGGTGTTCGTTAATATGGGAGATGTCATCACAGCCAAAATAATTAAATATATTGGAGTCTCATCCAAGTTTTAGCCACCTTTCTGACACTGGACTGGGTGTAATGACCACAGGAAGAGTAGCAGGATCTAATGCACGGTCCCTGACAGTCCAAGAAAGTAGTCAACACATGAAGATGAAAAAGAATACTCTGAAAAATGAATATAATAAATAAAAGAAGACAATGAGGGCACATGTAAAGAATCTGACATTTCTTGCACATTAACAAAGTCATCCTTTCTCGTGGGCTGTACCTCAGTTTATGTCCTCTGTATCCGACAGGGATTTAAAGCAGAAATCTTCATGGATTTCTATGTTTGATGCATCAAACTGACACGGCCATGCTCACTGTAACACTTTGTGAATATTTGTTTCCCTGTGTCTGTGTAATTGCGTGGACAGTAATATTCTTACACCATTGGCACTAGGACATGGTTTGTATTACGTTGTATTAATGTGTTGTTATGTTTTGTATTACCAATATGTTACAATATGTACGTAGCTTTGATTGGAGCTGCTTTAAAGGACGGCATTTGATTCCTTTTTTGTATCTGAAAGCCCTGTTAGCATGACAGCATTTTTTGTCTACGCATCTTCCAGATTTTTTTTTTAACAACTTAGGGACCACTCCTGGTCACAGTTAAAAGAAAAGTAAAAATTTGTCCTCAGATATTTGACTGATGACTGAAGCAAAAGTAAACTTGTGTGTGATTTCTGATGAACAAACCCTGACTAATGGAGCACTGTTTCTAAGTTACTGCAAATACTACGCTATTTGACATTTCTGGATTGTTATTTCTTGACGCCTATCTGCTGATGAGTATACATGGTGCTGATACAGAGAATAGAATGCAGTTGAATAGAACAGAAATCCTTTATTTTCTTTGCACACTGTGTATGGAAAATAAGCAGCAATCCTGCCAGGCATTCACACAATCAGAAAAATTTAAAAGTACAAGAAGATATGTGCAAAAACTAAATATAACACCTAGTAGAAACCAAGCAGGATGTGCCAGTGCATCTATGAAAACAGTGGTGTAGCTTTTTCTTAAATTAGGAATTATAAAAACATATTGTAAGTGAGGGCTGCACAGTGGTTTGATGGTTAGCATTTTCGCCTTGTAATCAGAAGGTCCCAGCCTTCCCAGGATCTTTGTGCATAGAGTTTCCATGTTCTCCCAGTGCATGTGTGGGTTTTCTCCTGGTTCTCCAGCTTTCTCCCACAGTCCAAAGCATGCTGAGGTTAACTGGTGATTCTAAATTGTCCATAAGTGTGAATGTGAGTGTGACTGTTTGTCTCTATATGTAGTCCTGTGATAGACTGGTGATCTGTCCAGGTGTCATCTGTCTTCACCCTAAGTCAGCTGGGATAGACTCCAGCCCCCCATGACCCGAATGAGGATTAAGTGATGTACTGTATAGATAATGGATGAATAATGTAACTGCTCTTTGCTTAATACCTTTTGTTTTTTAACCTTTATTTAACCAAATAAAACACATTGAGATCAGGATCTCTTTCACAAGGAGGTGACAGTACAAGTTCAAAAGTACAATTCTAAAGGTGCAAAAGTGTTTTACAATAAAAAGCGTGGGAGCTGTAACAGACTAAAAGCAACAATTTAAGACTGAAATGCACAAGCACTGTTCATTTGTCTCACGCTGTCTTTCCCTCAGGATAGAAAGGAAGGCTCTCAGTGGGATAAATTCAGACAGTTTCAGTTCAGTCTGTAAAGTGTTCCATGCCGAAGGGACAGCAAAGCTGAAAACTTTTTTTTCCAAATTCAGTCTTTACATGAGGAAAAGCTAAAACAAGAGTAGTGCAGGAACATAAACCATAGAAACGGTTTGTTCTTTGGAATAAAGTGCACAAATAGGGAGGAATTAAGCCTAAAAGAGCCTTATTAATTACAGTCATTCATTGTGTGTATCTGCATGCACTCAAACATGTCCGATTTAAAATATTATTCGCAATGGTGGGTGAGACAACTACAGCCAGAAACAAATCTCAGTGTCGAGTGAAAAACAGTGTCCAAGGACTGGAGACGTTTGGATGAAACACTCGAATAAAGCACATCTCCACAATTAGTTATGGGCAAGAAGGTCACTGTCACTTATCTCCTTCTGACCTTGAGAGAGAAGCAGGTTTCATTTCTGAAAAATAACCCAAGCTTCACCCTAGGTTTTTGACATGGGCTATAAATGAAAGCTCCTGATCAAGAATAAAACACAAGCACTTGTAATTTAAAACTCGCTCTATAGGTTTTCCTTTTGATGTTACAATATTTGGAATGTTCTGCTGTAGCACCCTTGTATGAGTGAAACCATGAGCTTGGTTTTGTCTGTGTTAAAACCACTTTAAGATTATATAAACGAGACTGGACAACATTAAAGCTGCTTGTAAAAACTCAAAAGCCTGTGTGAGTGAGCTTGAACAGCAAAAAATGATGTGTTGTCTCCATAAAAATGGTACATTGGATTTGACAAGTTGTTATAGAGATTGTTTATGTAGACTGAAAATAAAATGGTCCCAGCACTGAACCTTGGGGCACGCCTTTGGTTATGTCCAGAAAAGAAGAGCTAATTGCAGTCCCCTGAACACCTTGTGCTCTGTTGGAAAGGTAGATGGCAAACCAGGCATCTGCATGCTTAGATAAGCCAATGTGATGTAAGGCTTGTATTAGCAGGCTGTAGTCTACTATAATAGAAAGAGTGACACAATGTTTTTTTGCTATCCAGAGCCTCAATTAAGTCATTTAGGACTTTCAGCGCAGTGCTGTGCTGTTTTCTAAAACGAAATTGGAATGGAGATAAAATATTTTTTTAATTTTAAAAAGTTTTCTTTAGTTGGTCACTAATGATCCCCTCAAACATCCATCCATCCATTCTCTATACATCGCTTTATCCTCACTAGGGTCACGGGGGTGCTGGAGCCTATTTCAGCTGACTCAGGCAAAGGCAGGGGACACCCTGGACAGGTCGCCAGTCTGTCGCAGGACTACATATACAGACAAACAATCTCACACACATTCACACCTACGGGCAATTTAGAGTCATCAGTTAACCTCAGCATACTTTTGGACTGTGGGAGGAAGCCGGAGTGCCCAGAGAAAACCCACGCATGCACAGTGAGAACATGCAAATTCCATGCAGAAAGATCCTAGGCCCACCCCAGGATTCGAACCGGGGATCTTCTTGCTGCAAGGTGAAAGTGCTAACCACTACTTCACTGTGCAGCCTCCTCTCAAACAATTTAGCTAAAATACACAATTTAGAAATTGGTCTGTAGTTTTTCAGATTTGCCTGTTCACCCCCTTTTAACAGGGGCAGAACAAAGGCCGACTTCCAGATTTGAGGAATTGTATTGCTTAATAGGTTAAAATTATGTGAGAGAGGCTCAACAATAAAATCAACAGCCAACTGTAAGAAAAAATGGTTCAATTTTATCAGACACTGCTGCTTCCTTCTAATTGATCTGGATACTGCCATATGTCTCTGGTTCCTGGACTCGCTGACAGAGAGACTCCAGACTGTCCAGGTTGGAAAGAACTATTCCAGCACCATCACACTGACCACTGGATCTCCTCAAGGCTGTGTGCTCACTCTACTGCTAACACAAGAGGGGATCCAGATCATACAGTTCGCTGACGACACCACAGTGGCGGGACTCATTTGGGGGAACGAGGAATCAGTGTACCGGGATGAGAACAACCTGCTGCTCAACGTGGACAAAACGTAGGCGATGATCATTGAGGTCACAACCTGAGCATGCTCCCCTCAGCATCAGTGGAAAGAGTGGACAACATCAAGTTCCCTGGAGTGCAGATCTTGCAGGACCTTAGCTGGAATAAGAATACCTCGGCAATCTTAAAACGGTCCCAGCAGCGATTGTATTTCCTGAGGTAGCTGAAACAAGCCTCTCTCCCAACCAGCATCCTCAGGACTTTCTACAGAGGTGTGGTTGAGAGTGTCCTGACATACTGCATCTCAACGTGCTACTCCAGCAGCAGTATGTCAGACAGAAAAGCCCTGCAGAAGATAGTCAGAGGAGCTGGCTATCCTCTGTAGGGCTGCAGGGCTCCAGTAGCCAATCTGAGAGGAGGCATCTGCACTGCATAGAGCTAAAAGGACTCTTCGCTCAGCTTGACATGGGATTAAAAACATTGGTGCTGTGAACACCACTTCCACGGGACCATCCAGGTGGCAGGCCCAGTATCCCTCCCCAACGACCTCAACTTTAGAATAGATGCAATCATCTCCTCCCTCATGCCCGCAATGACAGAACTCACCTTCAACTCAGGAGGTGGTGAGAGCCTTCAAGACAAAGAGAACACAGCACCATGTCCAGACAACATCAGTGGTTGTGTCCTGCAGTGCATTAGGAAGCATGTTTTAGCTTCTGTTCCAAAGATCTATGGAAAGTGGCATAGTTCCCCAGCTATTAAACTCTTCAGAGTGGTCTCCAGTCCAAATAAGAACTCTGTTAAGGCTTTTATTGACCTCATGCCTGTACCATTTGTCTTTGGATGAAAGCTATGGAGAGGGTCACAAAGAAGCACATCATCATCAGTATCATGACAAATTCAAACCCTAACCCAGCAGGGGGCTTGATGATGCGAAAATGTACATCATGAGCATTGTACGTAAGCATTTGGAACAACCCAACACCACAGCCAGACTCCTGTTTGCAAACTTCTTCTCTGCATTTAACATGCTACAGCCACACATCCTGGATGAGAAACTCTCCACCTGCTTACACCTGCAGGACCAGCCAATCATAATTCTTCCTTGGATCACCAACTTCCTGTCATCTGGTTAAGTGCGCAGATGACACGGTTCTCCTCCTCTCAGGTCCTTCACACCACTACAGTTCAGCACTGCAAGATTTTGTAGAGTGGTGTGATAAATCTTCCCTGGAGCTAAACGTGCAAGAGACCAAAGAGATGGTGATGACCTTCTCCACCAAGTGGAGGGAACTGGCTACAACAACTTCCAGTGTAATTAATGGGAAGACAGTAGAGATAGTGGATGAATGCAAATACCTACACTGCGTGCCAAATTATTATGCAAGTGGCATTTTTGTGGATATTTTAAAAACTAAATTAACAGTCATTTTCAAATTTGATAAGAAGTCAGATAGTATTTCTTCATATGTGTGGTTTATATTATGCTTTTCAATTTTTTGTAGGTTTTATTTTTAAATTAATGCAAAATCTGCAGACAAGAGTGTGCCAGATTATTATGCAAGTTGGTGATTAGAGCATATAATTTATGAAAACTAAAATTTAGGCATCTTTTAAGCGTTTTATTGATTGAAAACAATAACATTTTCTACAATTCTATTCAAACTTGAACAAAAACAACAGTTCCTTTACAATTGTATATAAAAATAAAACGTTTACTGTCTTTGAAATGTTTCAAATATAAAGTGCTTCTCTAATGTCCAACATAACCACCCTTCCTTTCAATGAGGGTCAGAAGTCGCTGGCCAACCGATTTAGTTAGGTTTTTAATGACTTCTCTGCTGACACTGTGTGCTGCACCTTGTATGGCTTTCCAAAGCTGGTCTTTTGAGCTGTATTGCTTGCCCTCACTGTAAATCATTTTCTTTATTATTGACCACAAGTTCTCAGTCGGGTTGAGATCAGGGGAACAGGCAAGCCAGTTCATGCGGCGGTCGACTTTAAAGCCCTGAGATGCCAACCAGTCTTGGGAGTAACGTGAGGCATGTGAAGGTGCATTGTCATGCTTGCACACTAGAGTCTTCTTCACTTTAGTTGATAGTTTTTCCCACCACAGAAGGAAATTTGTCTTGAGGGAAGTGCAGTACCCCTCAGAATTCAATTTTACACCATCATGAACCTGGAAAGGACCAACAAGTTCATCATCAACAACGGCAGCCCAGAACATAACACCTCCACCACCTTGTTGATGTCACAGTCAAGTTGGAGCTGCATGGCCACTTGAAATCCAACCAGATGCCCACCCATCTGGTCCATCTAGGGTTGCCCGGCACTCATCAGTGAATATGACTTTGGAGAAGTCAGCTTTCATGTATTGTTTAGCCCATTCCAATCGTTTTTCCTGATGTATTTTCTTCAGGGGAGGTCTTGTCTTTGCCTTTTGGACCTTTGCCACTCGTCTTGGCATCCTACATCGAGTAGACCTGGGTACATCATCGAGCCCCAATGCTTCAAAAATGGCCTTACTAGTGGCTAAGGGTCTTTTAGCAACCTCTCGTTTGATTCGGGACAGTTCTCGGCTTGATAATGTTCGACAAGCTTTTTCTACTCTGGGTTTTCTCCCATCTTGACAGTTTTGGACATATCTTTTTACGGTTCGGTGATCACGCTGCAATTTTGTAGATTCCCCCTTGCTCAGACTCTTGACAATTCAACTCTTTTCCTCTTTGGTCAGGTCACTTTTCTTGCCCATGGTCAAAGGTGAATAGGACTTGCATAATAATGGGGCACACTTATATAGACATGATCCATGATAAAGGATATTAGAAAGCTTTGTACATTCAAACTACAAGGGTTTTGTTAAAGCACAAGGCCTTAAATACATCATACTAAAACTGTTTTTTTTTTTTTCTGAACAGCAGCCTTCTAGATTTTGAAAAAAAAATCACTTGCATAATAATTTGGCATGCAGTGTAGACACTCCACCACAGAGGGGATCCTCAGAAAATGCCAGCAGTAACTACTAAGGAAGCTTAACACTTTTGGTGGCAGCGGGAAATTCCTGAAATTCCTGAGGGCATTTGTCCCTGTGTCAGATACCGAGGACC
Organism: Acanthochromis polyacanthus; assembly: GCF_021347895.1. Taxonomy (NCBI): domain Eukaryota; kingdom Metazoa; phylum Chordata; class Actinopteri; family Pomacentridae; genus Acanthochromis; species Acanthochromis polyacanthus. The sequence continues at coordinate 67,341,726 of NC_067113.1, read as the reverse complement.
AGGGACGGCTGGTATAAATGGGCTAACAGGGCTAAGCCCTCCCAGGCCAACACAAAAAAAGATGAGAAAATTATTTTTTAAATAACTTACAACAGATTGTTTTAAGTTTAGGTGAAAAAAAGGTAGCAACAGCACCAATTAGTCAAAAGAAAAATATAGAATATCTCTAAATGGGCTTATTTTTTACAGCCCCAGCAGATACAGTTCACTTTCATTCATTTCATTCTTGTAAGTGATTGACAGGTGTCATGTCCCGCCCCCGTGATTTACTGATCATTTGGGCTAACTTCAGGCAGCCCACAGGCCTTGACTTTAACCAATAGCAGCAAGTTAACACAGCGGTGCTGCTATTTGTGCCAGAGTTGGGAAGGAGGGAGAAAAGGTTAAGCTATGGCGGGCGTTAGCATGAACGAGGTGGATTATTTGCTTCCATGTCCATTTACCTCAATGTCTTTGGAGGAAAAGCTGGAAGTTAAGAGACTGGGATCACATCGGCCGTCGATGTGAGCTTCTTTTCAAATAAGGTAGGCCCATGTTGACCTGTTAAAGGACTGTGACACCTTGTTTTTGCTGAGGTCATCTGTTGTACTGAAGGCGTGTCTGTGGGCAGTCGTTGCAGTTGGAACACATTTTGTAGTGGTGTGTGTGTGTGTGTGTGTGTGTGTGTGTGTGTGTGTGTGTGTGTGTGTGTGTGTGTGTGTGTGTGTGTGTGTGTGTGTGTGTGTGTGTGAGAGAGAGTGAGAGAGAGAGAGTGTTGATGTAGAGCACTAAAAAAGTATAGTGTACCTGTAATTGATGTAACTGTGTGTATCATAGGTGATGTTGCTTTTGCAGCTGTGTTAACCTTTTAATCGGTATTATGCATTTGTTAGCCCACCCAACAAATTTCACCACCAGCCGCCACTGCCGAGGACAGTAAACAAGATCCTCCAAGACTCCTCACATGCTCTGCTCCCAGCATTTGAATGGTTACCCTCAGGACTCGAGCTGCACTGTCCTGGATGCAGGACTCAGAGGAGGAGAGCAACCTTTGTTTCCAGGGCTGTTCAGTCCCTCAACTTCCAACCAACACTCTCCCCTTACCTCTCCACAGTAGACCCCCCCTTGCTCATTCTGGTTGTGATCCCCCCTCAGAACATTGCATATTCCATACATCACAACCATGGCACTAACCTTTTTTTTTTTTTTTTTCAGTTCAAGTGCACTTGAAATTGTTTATTTGCTGATCAAACTGCTCTATGTGCCTTCAGTTAACCCCAGGGAACAGATAACGGTGTTTGAATTAAACTGAATTGAATTGAATTGAACTGAATTGAACTGAACTGAATCCATGTCTGAGTCGAATCAATCTCCAACAGTGCGTGTTTGCTGTCTACCAGCCTCGCAGAATTTAAAAGCTTTTAAAATGTCACACTGCTGCCCCTGTTTTTCTTACCATTAATGCAAATCAGTAATATTAGAAATTTGAAGCATGTTTTTATCATACCAATAATACCAAACAACAGTGTGACAGAAACCACAACCAATGTGAAATTAAGTGATTCTTCTTCTTTTCCTTTCAGCTTTTCCCTTCAGGGGTCGCCACAGTGAATCAATTGCCTCCATCTAACCCTGTCTGCTGCATCTTCTTCTCTCACACCAACTACCTTCATGTCCTCATTAACCACATTCAAAAACCTCCTCTTTGGTTTTCCTCTAGGCCTCCTGCCTGGCAGTGGGAAACTCAGCATCCTTCTACCAATATATTCACTCTCTCTCCTCTGGACATGTCTGAACCATCTCAGTCTGGCCTCTCTGACTTTATCTCCAAAGCCTCTAACATGTGCTGTCCCTCTGATGTACTCATTCCTGATCCTATCCATCCTGGTCACTCCCAAAGAGAACCTCAGCATCTTGAGTTCTGCTACCTCCAGCTCCGCCTCCTGTCTTTTCCTCAGGGACACTGTCTCCAGACCAAACAACATGGCTGGTCTCACCACAGTTTTGTAAACCTTTCCTTTCATTTTAGCTGAAACGCTTCTATCACACATCACACCTGAGACTTTTCTCCAGCCGTTCCAGCCTGCCTGTACACGCTTCTTCACCTCTTTTCCACACTCTCCATTGCTCTGTACTGTTGACCCTAAGTACTTAAAATCCTCCACCTTCTTGATCTCTTCTCTCTGTAACCTCACTCTTCCACTTGGGTCCCTCTCATTCACACACAGATACTCCGTCTTTCTGCGGATAACCTTCATTCCTCTCCTTTCCAGGGCAAACCTCCACGCCTCTAGCTTCTCCTCCACCTGTTCCCTGCTCTCACTACAGATCACAATGTCATCTGCAAACATCATAGTCCATGGAGACTCCTGTCTAACTTCGTCTGTCATCCTGTCCATCACCATAGCAAACAAGGGACTTAGAGCTGATGCCTGATGTAGTCCCACCTCCACCTTGAACTCCTCTGTCACACCTACAGCACACCTCACCACTGTCTTACAGTCCTAATACATGTCCTGCACCACTCTAACATACTTCTCTGCCACTCCAGACTTCCTCATACAAACCACAGTTCATCTCTGTGCACCCTGTCATAAGCTTTCTCCAGGTCTACAAAGACACAATGCAGCTCCTTCTGACCTTCTCTGTACTTCTCTATCAACATCCTCAAAGCAAATATTGCATCTGTTGTACTCTTTCTTGGCATGAAACCATACTGCTGCTCACAGATGTTCACCTCTGCCCTTAGATGAGCTTCAACTACTCTTTCCCATAGCTTCATCGTGTGGCTCATCAGCTTTATTCCTCTGTAGTTGCCACAACTCTGCACATCTCCCTTGTTCTTAAAGATGGGCACCAGCACACTTCTCCTCCATTCCTCAGGCATCTTCTCACTATCTAAGATCCTGCTGAACAACCCAGTCAGAAACTCTACTACTACCTCTCCAAGACACTTCCATACCTCCACAGGTATATCATCAGGACCAAGTGCCTTTCCACTCTTCATCCTCTTCAATGCCCTCCTCACTTCATCCTTACTAATCTTTGCTACTTCCTGGTCCACAGCAGTCACCTCTTCTACTCTTCGTTCTCTCTCATTTTCCTCATTCATCAATGCTTCAAAGTATTCTTTCCATCTTCCCATCACACTATTGGCACCTGTCAACACACTTCCATCCTTATCCTTTATCACCCTAACCTACTGCACGTCCTTCCCATCTCTGTCTCTCTGCCTTGCAAACGTATACAGGTCAGTCTCTCCCTCCTTACTGTCCAATCTAGCATACAAGTCACCGTAAGCCCCTTGTTTGGCCTTTGCCACCTCTACTTTCACCTTACTCTGCATCTCCCTGTACTCCTGCCTACTCTCTTCAGTTCTCTCAGTGTCCCACTTCTTCTTAGCTAACCTCTTTCTCTGGATCCATTCCTCTACCTCCTCATTCCACCACCTCCTTATCTCCTTTCCTTCCAGATGACACACCAAGTACTCTCCGACCTGTCTCTCTGATCACATTTGCTGTAGTTGTCCAGTCATCTGGAAGCACCTCCTGACCATCCAGAGCCTGTCTCAACTCTTTCCTGAAAGTCATACAACACTCTTCCTTTTTCAGCTTCCACCATTTGGTCCTCTGCTCTGCCTTTGCCCTCTTCATCTTCTTCACCACCAGGGTCATCCTACATACCACCATCCTATGCTGTTTGGCTACACTCTCACCTGCCACTATTTTGCAGTCACTGATCTCCTTCACATTACACTGTCTAGATAAGCTGTAGTCTACCAGTGTGCTCCTACCTCCACTCTTATAGGTCACCCTATGTTCCTGCCTCTTCTGGAAGAAAGTATTCACTACAGCCATTTCCATCCTTTTTGCAAAGTCAACCACCATCTGTCCTTCTGTGTTTCTCTCCTGGATACCAAACCTGCCCATGACCTTCTCATCATCTGTTTCCTGCACCAACATGTCCATTGAAGTCTGCACCAATGACAATTCTCTCACTTCTAGGGATGCTCTGCATCACTTCATCAAGGTCCAACCAGAATTTATCCTTCTCCTCCCGCTCACATCCTACCCGTGGAGCATACCCACTAACAACATTGAACATCACACCTTCGATTTCTGGCTTCAGGCTCATCACTTGATCTGACACTCTTTTTACCTCCAGGACATTCCTAACAAACTCCTCCTTCAAGATAACTCCTACTCCATTTCTCTTCCCATCTACACCATGATAGAACAACTTGAACCCTGCTCCTAAACTTCTAGCTTTACTACCTTTCCACCTGGTCTTCTGGACACACAGTATGTCCACCTTCCTCCTCTGCATCATGTCAACCAGCTCTCTATCTTTTCCTGTCATAGTTCCAACATTCAAAGTCCCTACTCTCAGTCCTAGACTCTTGGTGTTCCTCTTCTCTCTCTTCCTACGAACACACCTTCCTCCCCTCCTTCTTCGACCAACAGTCGTCCATTTTCCACCGGCACCCTGTAGGTCGACAGCACCGATGGCGGTTGTTGTTAACCCGGGCCTCGACCGATCCGGTATGGAAGTCATACATTTGATTCGCATATTTGATTTGGCCACAGTTTTACGTCGGATGCCCTTCCTGGTACAACCCTCTGTATTTATCCGGGCTTGGGACCGGCACAATAAGACACTGGCTTGTGTCCCCTTGTGGCTACATTGTGAAATTAAGTGTTTAGACATCTTAATTAGCTGTTGTCTTTGGCCCTGGCCTTCTCTGCATGATGGAAAGTTGGGTTTCAAAGATCAATAGGGAGTAAAACAACAGCCACCCGCAAGCCTCCACTTAATCAACCATTCCTGTGCTTGGAAGTTGAAAATATGAGTGAAAGCTAGGGTGGACGGGTTGTTTAAGACACTGTGCACCATCTCTATTGGCATCTGTTCAACTTATTATTCATTTAGTCATGATGGGTTAAACCTCCCGCCTTTCCCCACTGCTGTTCTCCCTGTACACCCACAGCTGCACCTCCAGGCACCAGTCCGTCAAACTCCTGAAGTTTGCAGACGACAACACGATCATTGGACTTATCTCCGATGGGGATGAGTCTGCTTACAGACGGGAGGTAGACAACCTGGTGACATGGTGCAGCCAGAACAACCTAGAGCTCAACGCCCAGAAGACAGTGGAGATGGTGGTGGACTTCAGAAGGAACACAGCCCCTCCTGCTCCCATCAAGCTCTCAGACTCCACAGTGCTCACCGTGGAGTCTTTCCGCTTTTTGGGATCCATCATCTCCCAGGACCTGAAATGGGAGACAAACATCACCTCCATAAACAAGAAGGCACAGCAGAGGATGTACTTCCTGAGGCAGCTGAAGAAGTTCAACCTGCTAAAGACTATGATGGTGCACTTCTACACGGCCATCATAGAGTCCATCCTCTCCTCCTCCATCACCGTCTGGTACCCTGCAGCCTCATCTCAGGACAAGAGCAGGCTGCAGGGTATCATCCGCTCGGCTGAGAAGGTGATCGGATGTAACCTGTCATCTCTCCAGGATCTGCACACCTCTAGGCTTCTAAGGCATGCAACCAAGATCTTGGCCAACCCCTCTCTCCCTGGACACAAACTTTTTGAACCCCTCCCCTCAGGCAGGAGGCTGCGGTCCGTCATGACTAGAACCTCTCGCCACAAGAACAGCTTCTTCCCCTCTGCTGCATTGCTGATAAATACTGCCTGTGCCACTGCAAAACAGCTCTGTCGACGATCTTAATTAGTACTGTGTAGCAACTGTACATACCTTGTCTATTGTATCCGTATTTCTCACATCTCTTACTTACTATTTTATTGTATTTGCACCAAGAGCTCCATAGAAAATTCCTTGTAAGTGTAAAAACCTACTTGGCAATAAACCGCATTCTGATTCTGATTCTGATTCACATCAAGTCATTACCTTTGACCTCTACTGCTTTCTTGGACAACAGGGAAATAATTACTGCAGCCTGAACAACATTATGTAGTATGCACTGTTTACATACTACATAATATTGTCCAGTGAATGTGTGTTTAAACATTCATTGGACATCTGTGACTCAGGAAAGAATCATCACTGACATGAATTAGTTGGAATCTATCCAATAAATATGCTTAAAGCAGCTTAATGTGGTTCCTTTAATCCCAATGACACAGTCTCTGTAGTAAAATGTTGCAATAAATGGTGTGAAATTCAGCACTGATTTAGTGGTACAGGTATACTGAGGAATCCATCATCTGAGACAACAACAAGATCATTGATGATTTTCACCAGTGCAGTTTCTGTCCTATGATGCGTCCTAAATTTTGACTGAAACACTTTAAGCAAGCAACTTCTGTGGTCACATAATACCTTTGCAACAGTTTAAGGATTGTGAAAATAAGGGGGAGAATAGATATAGGTCTACACTTGACTAAGGCAATTGAATAAAGAGTGTTTTTTTATGGCAGGGTTAATTACTTTAAAGCCTGTCGTAAAAAGCCTTTAAATAAGGATGGACTGATCGGGTCTAATATTCAGGAAACATTCTTGGGTGGTGTAGTTATAATTAGATTAAAGACACATGTTGATGGTGAAGATGAAGTGACTATCAGCATTAGCTTTGAGAGATCTGAGAGAGAAACCGTCTAAGCCCCACTGACAACTGCAATCAAAATCACATAATAAGAAGGAATACACACGTGGACAAAATTGTTGGTACCCCTCAGTTAAAGAAGGAAAAACCCACAATTCTCACTGAAATCACTTGAAACTCACAAAAGTAACAATAAATAAAAATTTATTGAAAATTAAATAATCAAAATCAGCCATCACTTTTGAATTGTTGATTAACATAATTATTTTAAAAAACAAACTAATGAAATAGGGCTGGACAAAAATGATGGTACCCATAACTTAATATTTTGTTGCACAACCTTTTGAGGCAATCACTGCCATTAAACGATTTCTGTATTTGTCAATGAGCGTTCTGCAGCTGTCAACAGGTATTTTGGCCCACTCCTCATGAGCAAACAGCTCCAGTTGTCTCAGGTTTGATGGGTGTCTTCTCCAAATGGCATGTTTCAGCTCCTTCCACATATGTTCAATGGGATTCAGATCTGGGCTCATAGAAGGCCACTTTAGAATAGTCCAACGCTTTTCGGCCACGTCCAGGGAGGTTGGCTACTGTCCCGTGGGTCTTGAACTTCTGAATAATATGAGCCGCTGTTGTCACAGGAACTTCAAGCTGTTTAGAGATGGTCTTATAGCCTTTACCTTTAAGATGTTTGTCTATAATTTTTTTTCGGATGTCCTGGGACAATTCTCTCCTTCGCTTTCTGTTGTCCATGTTCAGTGTGGTACACACCTTTTCACCAAACAGCAGGGTGACTACTTGTCTCCCTTTAAATAGGCAGACTGACTGATTATGAGTTTGGAAACACCTGTGATGTCAATTAAATGACACACCTGAGTTAATCATGTCACTCTGGTCAAATAGTTTTCAATCTTTTATAGAGGTACCATCATTTTTGTCCAGGCCTGTTTCATTAGTTTGTTTTTTTAAATAATTATGTTAATCAACAATTCAAAAGTGATGGCTGTTTTTGATTATTTAATTTTCAATAAATTTTTATTTATTGTTACTTTTGTGAGTTTCAAGTGATTTCAGTGAGAATTGTGGGTTTTTCCTTCTTTAACTGAGGGGTACCAACAATTTTGTCCACGTGTGTAGATAGTTACAATATTAGTTGTAAAGAAAGTTGGACTGGGATTTTGCAAGAGTTAAGCCAGGATTAATATTTTTGCTAGTTCATTTTGCATTTTCTGCTGTATTTAAACAATGTTCAGTTGGTACTAAGTGGCCCAAAACATGTCAAGAAAATATCCCCCACACCATTACACCACTTGCATGAACCACTGATACAAGACAGGATGGATCTATGCTTTTATGTTGTTTTCACAAAATTCTGACCATACCATCTGAATGTCACAGCTGAAATGGAGACTCATTAGATAAGGAAACATTTTTAAAATTTCTCCTGTACATTTTTGGTGAGTCTGTGTGAACTGTAGCCTTGGTTTCCTGTTCTTAGTTGACAGGAGTGGCACCTGTGTGGTCTTCTGCTGCTGTAGAACAAATTCTTCAAGGTCGAACATGTTGTGGTATTCTGCATTCCTTTGTTGTAACAAGTGGTTAATTGAGTCACTTAAACCCCCTTTCATCCCCATTCTGATGCTCTGTTGGAACTTCAGTCAGGTGTATTAACCACATCTACATGTCTAAATGTCTTGAGTTGCGGCCATGTGATTGGCTGATTCAGCTTCCTCCCACAGTCCAAAAATATGCTGAGGTTAATTGGTCACTCTAAATTGCCCGTAGGTGTGAATGTGAGAGTGATTGTGTGTCTGTATATGTAGCCCTGCGACAGACTGGCGACCTGTCCAGGGTGTCCCCTGCCTTCGCCCGAGTCAGCTGGGATAGGCTCCAGCACCCCCCGCGACCCTAGTGAGTGTGTAAAGTGGTGTATAGAGAATGGATGGATGGATGGAACCAATTGAACAGGTGTACCTAATAAAGTGGCCAGTGAGTGTATGCAGATATCTGATGAGTGCAGTTGTGGTATTCCCCATGTTTCAGATGAGGTGGACATGAAGAGCTGGTCACTGGAATCAGTGGACTGTTCCACTGTCTTTCAAAGCAACAGTAGAACTCATTCAGGTTGTTTATGGAGTAGGGGGCTTTCAGCTTTATAACTGATGATCTGCCTAAGCCCCTTCTGTACAGAGGCAAAGTTGTTTACTGAGATATTGTATGAAAACTTCTCAGAGTAGGTTTGTTTAGAATCATTTATCACTTTGCTAAATCTGTACTGTAACTCCTAAGCACATCTGAAGATCCTCCAGAGTCCTGTTATCCACTTCTTTTGACCTCTCACAACAGGTTTAGAGAGGCTTCATTTCTGCCTGTATGTGGGAATCAGATGGATCATAATGTGTTAAGAGTGTAATAATGCTGCGTGTGGGATGGCATAGTAAGCACTACTCACTTTAGTGTAGCAGTGATCCAGAATGTTTTCCTCTCTGGTGAGGCATTTAGCAAACTGTCTGTTCTTAAGGAATTTGTAGGTGAGATTACCTTAGTTTAAATCAGTAAGGACAAAATCTGAGGAGTAAGCACAGTATCTATGCGACTAGCATTCTGCACATTGGCCTGCAGTGGAATGTAAACACAGAACAATATGTATGAAGCCAGTGTTGTGGGGGTAGAAAGGTTTGCAGTGAATAAAATGTGATTCCAGATTAGGGATGCAGTGTTCTTGAGACACTGTCACATAACACAGAAAAACATGCATACATAAAACAGATCCCTCCGCCCTTATCTTAATTGAAGAGTTCCAAGTAGCAATCTGGTCTGCAGAGTTGGAAGCCTGTCAGCTGTTGTGCAGAGTCTGGAATCGATCTGCACAGACATGTCTAGATGAAGCATAAAAAAGAAGCTGAAGAGAAGTTTCTGTTCTCTCCCACCAGAAACTGAAGTGTGCCCAATTTTTTGCACTGTGAAAACACGTTGGAGAGAATATTGTCATTGTTTAATTTCCGACTGATAAGTCCGCAGCGGTGGATTTGTAGTAGGATCGCGATCATGTGATCATCAGCAGACAGCTGATGTAGTGTTCATTTGTCGTCCTAGTTACAGTGACGCCTCCCTCAATGATACAGAAATCTTTAACAAATCTGTGGATCCAGACTATAAGCCGCATCACTGCCAAAAATCTAATGAGGTGGTCCTTGTGCCATTTCTGACTTGGCCTGAAAATTTCATCCAAATCCGTTATTCCCCTTTTTTGAGTAATGTTGTGCACAGACAAACAGACGGAAGGACAAACGTACGCCAATCATCACATAACTTCACCACATTCCTTGGCGGAGTAAAAATAAATTGGCTTTGTGTGGTTGGAAGAGTAAAACAGAGACAGCAAGCCCCTTGGGGCTATCCAAGGGTTATCCGAATATTCGGATCTCATGATAAATATTCGGATACCGCCAACGACCAAATATTCGGATATTCGGGTTCAGCCCTACTGTTTACATAGTTGTATTTCAGAATAAATAGCGCAAATGGTGCACATATTGTTAAAAGTTGGATCAGTGTCCTTTTTCCAGGGCTTTTAGTGACTGCTTGCTAAACAATATATTTGCACCATGATGACCTACAGACCTCTTTTGGTTTTACTATAATCTGTAGTCTGAGTTTGCAAAGGCACATATCTTCATTTCTTATTAATTAGCTAGATTGTATCCCGACTCCCACCCAATAGCAAAAAAGTTCAGGCTTAGGATTATTTTTTACTTTAAGCCCTGCATTTCCACTGATGTAATGAGAAATATGGTAATGCACTTAGGTTGTTTCTCTGAAGTTTAGCAGCTCTTCCCTGGTCAAAGAGGCCTGGATACCATAACAAAACACTGGGTACCCTAACATAACAAACAAGGCAGTTATCCACGGTGCCATTTTGGAGATGATTCAGAAGTTCAGATTTATGGGGTTTAATCAGTGACCAACAAGGTGCTTTAAGGTCGCTACACTATGGTTCAAAAGTTTGGGGTCACCCAGACAATTTCATGTTTTCCATGAAAATTCACACTTTTATTCATGCATTATTGCAAAAGGGTTTCTTTTTTATATAATTATTTTTATTGAACATTTTGTGCAAAGCAGAGCATTACAAAACACACAAAAAATGGTGGATATTAATTAATTTGAAGATTCCTTTGGCCAAGCCAAGGACAATAAGCCAGTTTGCAATCTTTGTACAGAGGAGAAGTCCAAATAGTCCAAGAAAGGGTCCCAAGTCCTATAAAATTTATATGACTTGTCCTTTAACAGAGTGGAAAAAGCTTCCATTGGTATAATGGCAATAACAGCTTGGAGCCACTGATGATGGGAAGGTGCATCGTCCGAAATCCATTGCACCATTATACACTTCAGAGCGCAGTGTAGTAGAATGTGCAAGAGGTCTTTCTTTACAAATCCTACCGGCAAACTCAATTGACACTGAAATATAGTACAGAGCTTATCAATAATTGATGTCCAAAATTGCAGAATAGGTGGGCAATCCCACAGACAGTGGAAGAGGGTACCATCAGCAGAATGACATTTGTTACATATTTCAGATATTGATGAATACATCTTGTGTCTCTTCTCAGGAGTTATGAAGAGCCTGTGCAGAATCTTAAATTGTCTCTCCCAGATGGAATTAGAAGCAAGAGATTTAAAAGGACGGTTACATAGGTCATCCCAGGATTCTGCTGTAATAGGTCCTAAATCCGCTTCCCATTGCCTTTTAACTTTAACTGAATTGTCCCTATTAAGTTCGAATGAGATGTTGTAAACTGATTTCGAAAAGGATTTAAATTTTGTTGTTTTTAGAATCAAAGATTCCATAGGGGAGATGGACAGTTGCCCATCACATTCCTTTAATCTACTGAGTATAAAATGTTTCACCTGCATATACCTGAGAACATCTCCACTACTAATATCATATTTGTCTCTCACTTGCTGAAATGACATAATTGTATCGCCATCAACCAAGTCACTAACTGTTTTAATTCCCCTGCGAAACCACACAACAAACCCTGCTTTGAGGCCTGGGATAAAATCAGGATTTTGGTGAATAGGGGTGAGTAATGATAGATGATTTATTTAACCTTCCAAGCTTCTAACCTTGTGCCAAATAATTAGCATGTTTTTTAGCAACAAATTGTCCTTTGTAAAAATTGAGGATTTCGAAGGGGAAATGTAAAGCAGGTTCCACAAAGGGATATCTTTTAGAGAAGCAGACTCAGCACCTAAATAGATTGATCTTTGATCCGATCTGTACCATTCCAAAAGAAATTTCAACTGAGCGGACCAAAGGTAGAGTGGTAGCAACGGAGCTGCGAGTCCACCCATATGTATTGGAAGGGAGAGGTAACTGTATCTTAATCTGGGTCTTTTTCTATTTTAAATAAATGAAATTACAGAACCGTTTAACTTTGATAAAACTCTTTTAGATAGATCAAGGGGCAACATCTAGAATAAATATAGAAGGCATGGTAGGATGTTCATTTTAACCAGGTGTATACGACCCAAAAGGGACAGGGGAGGCTACACCATCTATCCAAATCCCGATTGACAGCTTGAATGAGGGGAGTGTAATTAAGATTGTATAAATCCTTTAAATTAGGAGAAATCTTAACTCCTAAATAGGTAAATCCAGTCGGGGACCAACGGAAAGGCCGAGAAATACTAGGAGAGGCTATACATGAACTAGAAAGAGGCATCGCCTCACTTTTAGAAAAATTGATTTTATAACCAGAGAAGGAGCAATACTGGGTGATTAGATTGATCAATTTTGGAATGGACCTGGTTGGCGAGTTCAGAAAAATTAAGACATCATCAGCATAGAGTGATATCTTATGCTGACAGTTATTAAAAAGTAGACCTTTGATACTGGGGTCCATCCTAATGGCAGCAGCCAAGGGTTCCATTGCTAGGGCAAACAGCAAGAGACTTAAAGGACATCCCTGTCTACTTCCGCGCACAATGCCGAAGTTATTGGATTTATGACCATTAGTGATCACTGCAGAGAGAGGTGATGCATATAAGATTTGGAGCCAGTTAATGTAAAAATAAAACACAATATTTTTTATAACTACTGTGTCTTCCACTTTGTTGTGGCGCTGTGAGCCAAGGGTGCATAACAAGTGGGGGCTCGTCAGTAAAAAATTTTTGCAATCAGTGTGTTTTTGTTAGTTAAATTGCGTTTAATTTGTTTAGTTTAGCTAAATTTTTGTTACAGGCTTTTTGTTTTTTCTTTGGCCTGTGCCGCGTGCACTGATTGCGCGATTGGAACCCGGTGCGCACCTGCTGTGTGTGCTGCGTTTTTGTTTGTGGAGACGCAGGAGTTGAAAGCCTTTGGTTTTTTTTATTCCTGTGATCCGAAGAGAAGGTAAGTACTGCCCCACTTTATGGCATTTTAGGGGTCCTTCGTTAGCCTGTAGTGGTGTTTCCCACAAGGGGATCCACCTATTTTTTTTTTGTTTTGTTCGATTAGGGCGGTGGTGAACGTGATTGAAGCTATATGCTTGGGAGTGCGCCGTGGGATTGGGGGTGTTCATTCACCTTCTGACCATCGGTATCTTGCGCATAAGAACCCACCGCATGTGACTGCCAAGAAGACCAGGCAAGTGAGCTAGGTCTTGGTTAGGTAGTGAGGGCGGGGGACTCCTGAGAGTCACGTTGGCTCTCCGCCACTTTACCTTCTGTGGGGTGTGTGCTTCAATTCTGTTTGGTTCACATTTATTTGGTTTAAATTTTATAGTTTTTTTTTCTTATAATGGCTTCACTTTCAGAGTTTTATTCGGCACCTTCAATAGAGTTTTTGCAATCTTGTCAAAAGAAACTATTGTTGCAAATAGCTACACACTATGGCATCAAAGTTTCTGGTAAAGGTTCTAAATTGGAAATTTTAAATTCTATTATCACCGCACTGACTGAAAAAGGTTTCCTGGGAGAGGGAGCGCTTCAGTCGGGTTTTCCCGTAAATTCAAAACCCGAGCTGACTTTTACACCCTTTGATGGGTTGATGTTTGAGCAGCGTAAAGAATTAATGAATTTACAATTTGAGCAGGAACAGATGAGAATAAAAGCTGAAGCAGAAAAAGAAATACATTTGGAACGTGTTAAACAAGAAACTGAAAAAATGAAATTGGAGTTACAACAATATAAATTAAATTTGATTTGTGATGGGAAAATTCAAAATGATGCATCTTTGGGTGATCAGTCATTTTCCACTTGTTTTAGTAGTCTTTCAGATATGAGTTCGTGTTTGCGTTTAATGCCAAACTTTAACGAAAAAGATCCGGATACTTTTTTCGTCCTATTTGAATGCATTGCAGACGCCAAAGACTGGCCTGGCGCTGACAGGGCTCTCTAGTTGCAGTCCGTCCTGACAGGCTGCGCTCAAGAGGCCTATTCCACTCTCAGTGCAGTAGATTGCCAGGATTATTCAAAGGTGAAGGTCGCAGTGTTGAAAGCCTATGAACTCATCCCAGAGGCATATCGTCAAAAGTTCAGAAATTGGGTGAAAAACGAACGTCAAACACACGTTGAGTTTGCTCGGATTTATTGTCCCATTTTAGTCGTTGGTGTTCTGCTTTGGATGTAGACACCTTTGACGCTTTGTCTGAGCTAATTGTTCTTGAGCAATTTAAAAAAAATGTCTGCCTCAGCGTGTTGCAACCTATGTAACTGAGCAAAAACCAAATACTGCCCTAAAAGCAGCTGAACTTGCTGATGACTTTGTTTGACAAAGGAGCGCTTGGGGATATTTTTCCTCCTCGCTTTAAGTAATGAAAGTCGCCCTCCATACATTGCTCAAAATAGGTTAAATACATCTAAAAGTGAAACAAGTAGGTGCAATTATTGTCAAGCTTCTGGCCATTGGAAAAGTCAAAGCCCTGTGCTAAAAACAAGGAACAGACATAGACCTTTACCTGGTACTCCTGCTCTGTCGTGTTCAAGTAATAAATCCATTGAGGTTGTTGATAAAGGTTTTGCTCCGTTCATCCATGATGCCCATGTGTCCGTGCAGGGTAGCGAGCAGAGCGTGCCCATAAAACTTCTCAGAGACACAGATGCAAAACATTCCTTCATAATTTCCTCAGTGTTGCCTTTCTCTGCAGCTACAGAAACGGGAGACTTTGTGTTGATGCATGGCATGGAGTCTGGGGTAGTTTCTGTGCCCAGACACACCATCATACTGGATTGTGAGTTTGTGCACGGTCCAGTCATCGTCGGTGTGCGGCCTGCTTTGCCAATTCCCGGGGTCTCGTTGATCCTAGGCAATGATTTGGTCGGGAGTATGGTTTGGCCAGTCTTGCCTTTGCCTGTGGTCACGATAGATCCGCGTGCACCTCCTCGGTTTGATGGGGAGCTGTCAGATGAAGTTTTCCCTGTGTGCGTAATGACGCGCGATCAGCTTCAGCGCGCTGCGGTGCGCTCTGACGAGGCGAAGGAACATTCTGTCCCGTTACCAAAGCTTCCCGCGTCAATTTCAGTGGGGGAGTGGGTCCAAGCTCAAAAAGCTGACCCTTCCCTTTCTGACTTGTTTGAGAATGTTTTCCCAGGTGAGGATGTTCAAAGCGCAGCGCACAGGTACTTCATCCAAAATGAACTGCTGGTGAGAAAGTGGGTGTCGTGTAACAGTGACATCATTGGCGAGCCCACGTTCCAAGTAGTTGTTCCAGACAAATTTTGTAACGAAGTGTTAAAGATTGCTCATGATGACAGTGGTCATTTAGGAGTGAAAAAGACCTATGACAGAGTGCTGCAACATTTCTTTTGGCCAAGGCTTAAACGTGATGTTTCACAGTATATAAAGTTTTGCCATGTGTGCCAATTACCTGCAAAACCTAATCAGTTAATTAAGCCTGCACCTCTTTGTTCAATCCCTGCAATAAGCAAGCCCTTTGAACATCTGATCATAGACAACCCGGTCTCACGGGGATTCGTGAAACTGTCACGTAAGTTTTAGTTTCGGTTTCGTGCGCACCAACACGATTTCGTCATGTTTTTCCTGCCGCTCACCACGAAATGTTTTTCGCTGTGGTAATCACATCTGAAAGTGGTTTATACTGGTGGATTCATGACGATCTAAGCTGTCCATCGGCGTATACTGCTTGTGTGATCGCGTTTGCGGCCGCCGGCCGCCGGACATTCTTGAAATTCCTATGCAAATTGGTAAGTGTACCACCGGCTTATGGTTAGGTTATGGTTAGGTTATGGTTAGGATTATGGTTAGGGTTATGTTTAGGGACGATGTCATGCAAAATATAGCGTTGGATTCGCCGCGGTTTTACATTAAAAATATAATATACACATTCTTTTGAAATACGTTCTGAGTGGCACGAAAAGTCCGCCGTTTAAAATACATTGGTGTGCATTTCGTGGTGAGCGGCACGAAAAACATGACGAAATCGTGTTGGTGCGCACGAAGCCGAAACAAAAATTTACGTGACAGTTTCACGAATCCTCGTGAGATCGGGCTGTATGACTGTGTTGCTCCGTTGACGCCATCAAAATCGGGTTGCACTTATCTGCTCACTGTGATGTGTCAAACGACCAGGTATCCTGCCGCTTATCCACTGCGCACTATAACAGCTTGGTCAGTGGTTAAGGCACTGACTCAGTTTATTTCTATCTTTGGCATCCCACGCATTTTACAGACAGACCAAGGCTCAAATTTTACATCTCGTGTATTTGCACAAGTGTTAAAAGAGCTTAAAGTGAAACACAGTTTGTCATCTGCGTACCATGCGCAAAGCCAAGGCACGCTTGAAAGGTTTCATCAGACATTAAAATCATTATTCAGACCTTACTGTACTGAAATGCGTGGGGACTGGGAAGAGGGATTACTGTGGCTTTTGCTGTCAGCTCGAGAAGTTGTGCAGGAAAGCACGGGTTTTAGCCCTGATGACCTAGTGTTTGGCCACACTGTGCGCGGGCCTTTGGCAGTTTTGAAAGATGGTTTGGTAGAATCTGACCCGCCGAAAAATATCATTGATTATGTCAACGGGTTCCGTCACCGTCTGTATACTGCCGTAGAAAAAGCACGGGAAAATCTGGAATGTGCTCAGTTAAAGATGAAAAAATGTTATGACCTCAAAGCAGAGCGTCGTGGGTTTAGTCCGGGGGATTTGGTCCTGGCACTAACTCCTTTGGTTAATTCACTTTTTCAGGCAAAATTCTCTGGCCCTTATGTCATGGAAAAGAAAAATTCTGAACTAAATTATGTAATTTCGACACCAAACCATCGTAAATCTTCTCCAATGTGTGATGGCAACCTGCTTAAGCCATACTATTCTCGTGGTGGGTCGGCCCAGGAGAATAGTGTCGCTGGTGTTGCCTTCACTGTCCACTCCTTGTCCTCAGGTCTGCAGTCTTCTATTTGTGGGGGAGGGGAGGCTGATGTCATGTGGCCTGATGAACCAATGTTGAGTGGCAGGCTCAAAAACTCCGAAACACTGGGTAATCTGCAGTCTCTTTTCAATCATTTGTCTCTAAACCAGGGCGCAGAGTTATCTGGTGTAATTGATTCGTATCCTGAATTGTTTAACGATACTCCGTCGCGCACTCATCTCATTGAGCACGACACTGATGTCAGCGATAATCCTCCAATTAAACAAAGATTCTACAGATGTGCACCCCAAAAACTCGAAATTATGAAATCCGAAGTTCAGTATATGTTGGACAATCAAATTGCAGTTCCTTCATCCTCAAGCTGGGCTTCTCCCAGTTTGTTAGTTGAGAAATCGGATAAATCCCCACGTTTTTGCTCTGATTACAGAAAAGTAAATAAAGTGACAAAGTCAGATTCATACCCTTTGCCTCGAATGGAAGACTGCATAGATCAAGTTGGGTCTGCATAATTTGTCAGTAAATTCGATCTCCTTAAAGGTTACTGGCAAGTCCCTCTGTCGGCTAGAGCGTGGGAGATTTCAGCCTTTGTTACTCCATTTGGCTTGTTTGAATACACTTTTATGAGTTTTGGTCTTCGTAACGCTCCTTCGACTTTTCAAAGGTTAATGAATATGGTGGTAGCTGGTCTCAATGGCTGCGCCGTCTATCTGGATGACGTAGTGGTATTCAGTGACACCTGGGACTCCCATGTTGCGCGGATTCGTGCGTTGTTTGACCGCTTGTCCTCTGCGCGTTTGACCGTGAATCTGGCGAAGTGTGAGTTCGCCCGTGCCACTGTCACCTATCTCGGTCGCGTTGTTGGCCAGGAGCAAGTACGTCCAGTTGATGCTAAAGTCCAAGCAATTCTTCAATATCCACCTCCAATAACTAAAAAAGAGCTAATGCGATTCTTGGGTTTTGTAGGCTACTACCGCAGTTTCTGTCCCAACTTCTCTACTGTAGTTGCTCCTCTCACCAATTTGCTAAGACGTGACGCGTGTTTTGATTGGTCCATGGCCTGTCAAAGCGCCTTTAACAATGTTAAAGCCCTGTTGTGTGCTGCACCTGTTTTGGCGGCTCCAAATATGAATAACTCTTTTAAAATCCAGGTTGACGCCAGTCATGTTGGCGCAGGAGCTGTCTTACTCCAGGAGGAAGATGGTATTGACCAGCCAGTTTGTTACTTTTCTAAAAAGTTTAATTCTTACCAACTAAAGTATTCTGCGATTGAAAAAGAAACACTCGCCCTTATTATGGCCCTTCAACATTTCGAAATTTATGTCTCCTGTGGTATTGGTCCAGTAATAATCTACACAGATCATAATCCTTTGACTTTTTTGAACACATTAAAAAGTTCAAATCAGCGCCTTATTCGTTGGGCATTGTTTCTGCAAGCATTCAGCCTGGACATCCAGCATATTAAAGGTCGTGATAATCTATTGGCTGACGCTCTTTCTCGAGCTCCTATGTAAATTGTCCCCTGCTAATGATGTCCTTTACCCTCTCCAGGTCCGGAACTGTTGGGGGAGAGGACTAAAACAATCCTGTAGCCTACGCTTCACGGTGACACTTTGGGGGTGTTATTGGGAATTCTTGTTCCTTTGGGCTGCTTAAATTTTTAAATATTTTTTGTTAAGAAAAATTTTGAAAAAAAAAAAAGTCTGGTGTTTGCATGCTAACTTTATGGGGAACAAATAAGGTTGTAATATTTTCCCAATTACGGGGGGAAAGAAGTTATGACAAACTTTATTATATAAAAAAAAGGATTACTATTTCTGGTCTAATTTGGTCGTCCGTGGGACTCCCTTTTTAAGAGGGGGGGTGTGATGGCCCCAGCCATCTTGGGGTTAACTGGTGGGTCGGGCCTGGCAATCAGGGGCACCTGGGCCCGGTGCTCCTCCTCGCCCTTTAAAATCTGCTTGACTCATATTCTTGTCTCTCTCCTCTCCTCAGGATGCCACGCTGGACCATCTTTCTCCGTTGTGTGGTGAACCACTAGATATAGTTTATTTTGTGTATAGTAATATATTAATGTAAAAATAAAACGCTATATTTTTTATAACTCCTGTGTCTTCCACTTTGTTGTGGCCCTGTGAGCCAAGGGTGCATAACACTGTTCAGAAGGAGAAAGGTTGTATTTGATCTGTAATTCATGCAACCTTAATTCTAGTTTTCTTTGTTCCGTTTGAGTTCTCTTTTTGAGCCCAGCAGAATAAGATATAACCAGACCACGCATGTAGGCTTTTAAAGTGTCCCAGAGTAACCCGGGGGATACATCCGGGATCTTATTATCCTGTATAAAATGATTTAAATGGTCATTCAGGAACATTTCAAACTTTGGATCATGGATAAGGAAATTATTAAATCTCCAATTGAAATTTCAGAAATTTGCATTTAAATCATGTAATTCAACAAAAACAGGTGCATGGTCTGATATAATTATATCACCAATTCTACAATTAACAATGTTGCCTAGTGAAATCTTAGGGGTAAACACAAAATCAATCCTAGAACTTGTTTTATGTACTCCTGAAAAAAATGTAAATTCCTTATTTTTAGGGTGTAGTACCCGCCAGGTATCAACCAATTCAAGCTCTGTACAGGTGTCCAAAAGAGCCCTGGCCCTTTTTGATATTGTAACCTGTGTTGCGGGAGATTTATCCATAGATGACGAAAAGTAGCAGTTAAAGTCACCAGCTGTGATCGAACTGCCACAAATCCAGTCAGAAAAGGAGGAAAAAGCAAGTGTGATAAAGTCAAGTGACTGAACAGGGGGAAAATAGATATTAAAAAATGAAATGGGTTTACTATGCAATGTGCCCTTGAGTAATATGTATCGACCAGATTTATCACTAACCAAGTACATATTTATCAGAGGCAGATGTTTATGTATTAGAATGGCCACGCCGCAACTTCTACTTGTAAAAGAGGAATAGAACACTTGTCCCACCCAATCACGCTTCAACTTTAAATGTTCGTCAGAGGTCAAATGTATCTCTTGTAACAGGGCTACATGTACATTTTCATTTTTCAGAAAATTAAGGATTTTCTTACGTTTGATGGGATTATGTATCCCCCCCACATTCCAGCTACACACTTTTAGATATGTACTAGAACTAGCCGTTTTAATTTAAGGCAAGTGCTAAACCAGGCCAAAAGAATAAGAATGATCTCAAAAAACTGAACCAAGATACACCAATTTGAAAAAGTATGAAAAATGAAATATGCTGTGCTTTGCTGAAGGAAGAACAAGAACTATTTACAAAAAAACCAAAAAAACAACAATGATGAAACATAGAGGGGTCAGACAATGGTCTAAAACACCCATCGAGGGGTGCAAGCTAACCTTCCCAATGAAATAGGGGAGACTGCTGGACTAAGCTGTCATTAACCAGAACCAACCACAGCCAGGCCCACAGCTACCTTACCAAAAAAAAAAAAAAAAAAACGGAGAAGCTACATTTTAAACTATATATGAACATATACCTACAATATTGTATGACTATACATACATTTGTGGAAACAACTCAGTTGACTGCAGATTTTAAATAAAGAAGTATTAATGAACAAACAAGTAATGACAAAAGTCAATGCTTTGTCTCTGAATCGATTCTTGACTGAGGAGAACGCCTGTCGTTTCCTGGACACCGCTGTAGAAAAATCCTCAAATATCATGATATTAGCGCCCTTGTAATTCAAGGCTCGTTTTTTCCTGGCTGCTTGCATGATCCGGGCTTTGTCCTGGAAGTTGTGAAGTTTCACGATGAAAACCCGTGATCTCTGTCCCGGGACGGAGCGATAGCGGGGGGGATATGCGATGGCAGCGGTCAACCTTGACTATGTTCCCCTTAAAAGTTTCGCCAACCAGCTGGGGGAGCCAGGATTTGGTAAAGGACACTGGGTCGGTACCTTCACTGTGCTCGAGGAGGCCAACAATCCGAATGTTACAACTCCGATTCCTATTCTTCATGTCGGCGATTTTTTCAAGTGCGGTGTCCAGTTTGGCTCTCATGTCTGCAAGTTGCACGTCATGAATAGCGATCGTGTCCTCCAGGTTTGATACTCACTCCTCAGTGGCGGTGAGGCGTGTGTCTAGTGCAGCGATGTCAGAAGAGCATGTCTGCAGTTTTTGCAGGACAGGGTTTATCTTTTTGTTAAATTCTCCACTGCTTTTAACACCTCCGCAATGATCCTCGCCACTAAATTAACATCCAGAGGCAGAGCCGAGTGAACAGGTGGAGGCGTGGAAGTCGCCATTCCGCTTTCCCTCTCGGCGACGGCAGTATGTGTAGACGAGTCATTTTCCACCGTTTTTGGCTGTTTCATAACAACAGACGTAATCTTCTTTTGTGTCGGCATTTTTGTGTGCATAAATGCACAGCTTTAGTCGCAGATTCTTGTAGCAATATACCTGAATCAGATGTCAAGCTGCGGGAGCTGTAGCAAGAAGCTGTTACTCCGCCATCAGCGTCACGTGACCGACCTGCAAAAGGGTTTTCTAATCATCAATGAGCCTTTCAACACCATTAGCTAACACAATGTAGCATTAGAACACAGGAGTGATGGTTGCTGGAAATGTTCCTCTGTACCCTATGGAGATATTCCATTAAAAATCAGCCGTTTCCAGCTAGAATAGTCATTTACCACATTAACAATGTCTACACTGGATTTATCATTGATTTAATGCTGTCTTCAATCAAAACAATGCTTTTCTTTCAAAAACAAGGACATTTCTAAGTGACCCTAAACTGTCGAGCGATAGTGTACATTTTTTTCATGATGTGACTTCAAGATGTCAAATGTCAAAATCTAAAAAGCAACACGAGCTGTCTATTTAATGTCTGCTTGAAATCAACATGTACCTGAAGACTAATTTCTTCATCTTATTCTTATTGCATCTGTTACTTAACCTCCCTGCACTAGCTTGGATCTTTACACAGAACACACAGCTCAGTTTTGGTTGTCTAAACCAATGGGTGAGGTGTCCCTGTCTTGCTCTGTCTTGTTTGACCATGATGTTTTGCTTGACCGTGGTTCAGCTGAGCCTCTCTCCTGGGACACTCACTTATAAGACTCCTTCCGTGCACTGCTGTAAAGCAAGAAGTACTTGCTTAAATATGGCTCTCAATTAGCTTGGTTACCCTGGACTTTGAAGAGACAGCATTGAACATTGTAGTACAGCAAATTACTGACAAGCTGTTGTAGCTGTTATAAGCTGTTAAGCTGTTATAGCCAGAGGAACCGTGACTGTTTCTTTTTTTTTTTTTTTAAATGTCATCTCATTAGTGGTTTGGATAAAGAGAGCATCACTGATGATTATCTAGTGCACAGCAGAGCACATAAAACAATTGTAGTTCATTTAAAACACAAGTTAAATATTTTCTAAGAATGTTGGCTATCACAAGCCAGTACCAGTAATGCACTGTGTCAGTGGTGGCTGGTGGATGAAGCAATGTATGATGACTTTTGCTAAATTTGGGGGAAACAGAGTGGCTAATTTATTTATTTTTTTAAATGATGTAGCTTACTTGACTGACTGCTCCTCTTGAGCATGACTTTTTTTGGCAGCTGAGAGGCTGGTGATGCAGAGCAGAAAGGAAATGTTGAAAATGAGCCCTTAAATTGTGACTTAAAATGATTTTGGGGGAAATAAATTGACAAAAGGAGTCTTAAAATCATAGATTAACTTGACTGCCTGGCGCTAAAAAGAGACCTTCCACTTGCTGCTGACTGACTGCAGAGGACGGCTCCAAGAGGATGCTGCCAGATGGGATGTACAGGAGACTAATAATTTATACCTTGTCAATGATTTCTGCCTTTCTGTTTTTTTATCTGTTTGTTTGCCTATTTGTCTGTTTGGTTTTAAGGAACTGATCTGAAACACTGCCATACTAGTTGAGGGCTTTACCCAATGTTTTCACCATTCCTCTTTCAATACAATACCAGGTCTCTTAGTCACTTCTGTCCTTTGGTGCCGTGAATGAATTACTTCTGCAATTTCAAATAGAAACATCCTCTATGCCAGCAGAAGTTGTATGTAGTGTTGTGATTAAACACGTGTGCTTTATCCAGCTTTGTAGAATCAAAAACAGTAGCACTGTCTGGGATTCTGCAGAAAGTGAAATCCATGCTCAGTTAGATTCAGGTCAGGTGATTGACTTGGCCGTTGCAGGAAATTCTACTTCTTTGCCCTAAAAAACTCTTTGGTTCCTTATGCAGTATGCTTCAGGTCATTGTCCTGTCATTCCCTCTACCTCTGACATCAGGTAGTTCCAGGTTTCTCCCTCCTCCTCTCTCTCCAGGTGGGTGTGAGCGTGGTGTGTGGTCTGCTGGCAGGTGCTGCCAATCTGTGATCACCTGATGAGCACAGACAGGTGGGACTGATCAACTGCAGCTACCTTCCACCTCCATAAGAAGCACGACTCGACGCTGGACCGTTGAACAGCCGCAGTCAGTCTACTGATCCATCCTCTGTTGAGCTCTCTTGTGAGTACTTAACCGTTGTTTCTTCTCCTCTAGTTCTGGATTCCCACCTGCTCGGAAATGCCTCACCCTCTCCCTCCACCTGTTCTTCCTGGTCATCTTGGACCGACCTGGATCACCACCTGAAAATCACCACCAGCTTCAGTCCCTGCCTAGTCTCCACCATCCACCACACCACACAGCAGCTCTGCCTGCCTCGCCCTTCTCTGCATCCCCTCCAGTCTGTAGTCGCCAAGTGCCCCACTCACTCTCAGAGTCCAGTTGTAGTTGCTTGGGTAGATCAATAGTTGTATTTCTTTTGAGTGTTAATTCTAGTTTCCTGTAGGGGTGAAAAAAAATGGAGAAATAAAATTCAAAGACGCACGAATAAAGCTCGAAATAAAAAACGCGACTGAGACTGATGATTTTTGACCCTCCTCGCCTACCGTAGCAAAACACTCGCTTCAAAACTCAGGAAGACGAGGTTGAGGAATTAGCTGACGCTCCTTCGTCAAATAAATTGGTTGTGTGGACCTATTTTGGCTTCCTATGTAAACGATGAGAGAACGGTGAGAAGATTGAGGATAAAACAAAAACCGTGTGCAAAATATGCTGCTACATTTCGCCGTATACTGCGGCGAGTACAACTAGTTCACAGTTCAGACATTTATAGGTCTAGACTGCAGCTACTAGGACTGCTAATTGTTTTCCTTTTCATTCAAGAATGTAGTTATCCTGATTATTACAACAACAAAGCACTTCTTTATTGAGATTGTATGTTTGTATTTGCACTGTAGTCTAAATAAGGGGGAAAAAAACTACAATTTTGTTTTTTTCAAAGAGCATTTATT
Source organism: Acanthochromis polyacanthus (assembly GCF_021347895.1). Taxonomy (NCBI): domain Eukaryota; kingdom Metazoa; phylum Chordata; class Actinopteri; family Pomacentridae; genus Acanthochromis; species Acanthochromis polyacanthus. The sequence goes on along the minus strand of NC_067113.1, from coordinate 67,317,454 downwards.
TTGTACTGATGCAGCATTATTTTTTGTATGTCTGCATAAGGAAGAAAATAAAGAAAATGAGATTTTTGCATAACTTCCTTCACCACCCGTGACATTCCTACTGTTGGGGATTTTCTTTAATCTTTATTTCATATTGTGAGTATTTCGTATCGTGAGCCCTGTTTCGTATTTCGTATCGTTTCGTGAGTTGACCATTTCGTTACACCCCTAGTATCCTGTTCTGCCATTTTGGTGTTTAGTTATTTTTCTGGTATTTAAAATTTTGTTTGTAGCTTTCTTAGCTCGCCAATACCTAGTCCTGGTTACTTCACCTCTTTTTGCTTTATTTTGTGATCTGTTTTTATGACACAGCTAAGCTGTCAGTCCAAGTTAATAAGGCATTGATAACACACCTGGCAAACTGTGTATGAGACTGACCAATGGTTTACACAGATTTCAAATGTAAATACCACACTTGAAATGCACTCTAGACCTTTTATCTGCTCCTTGTAAATGAAACAGTGAGGGAATGACACACACCTGGTCATGGAACAGCTGAGCAATTACTTTTGGTTGCTAAAAAAGGTAGAAGCTGCATCTAAAATGTGATGGAATTCCTACACCGTTCACCTGATTTGAATGTAAACACCCTCAAATTATAGCTGAAGTTGTGCACTTCAAGCAACTTGATTGTTTCGTTTCAAATCCATTGTGGTGGTGTACAGAGCCCAAATGCTGAAAATTTTGTCACTGTCCAAATATGTAAAGACTTGACTGCATTTAGTTCCAACGACCTTGAGTACTTTGACCAGCATTTGAGGTACAAACCTATTCTTATAGGTCAAGACTTGTGGAACATGTACACAGGATCGGTCAGTTTTTGGCATCTCATTTACGTATACCTCTGTGAAAGAACTGACTTCTATTTTATGAGGGGAGTGGAGGTCTGACATCTTCCAAAATTTTCATAAAACATCTAAACTAGTCATTGTTAAAGTAAAATGAGAAAAGATTCAACAACTGCACAGTTTCTTTCTTTTTTGTTGGCTTTGTTAGACAGGTAAGTAGAGAGACAGACAGGAAAGTAGGGAGAAGAATGAGAGAAGGCCTGCAGTAAAGGGTTGGAGCTGGAATCGAACCCAGGCCACTGTGTTGGGGATATAGCCCCTGTTTTTGGGTCCCCCGCCCAAAAAGCTGAGCTATCTCGGCGGTCCAACATTTTATTTCACGCCTGAAATGCTTTCAGAAATATTTTTCACTGAACTGTTTTCATAATAAAAGAGAAAGTTTGGGACCAAGCGCAATGTTTGTCCAATGCTTCTACTGGACTGACGCTAAAGCGGGAGTCATGTGACCACATAGTGACTCACAAGTGACACGCCCACCAAGCAGCTGACATTCAGTCAGACACTGTGAGCTTCCATGAAAGAAAATAACGCCATGTGGACATGTACCATTACTGCTAAAAAAACAAAGAATGCGTTACCAACATCTCCTATTCTACTGGAAGAGATTATTAAAGATTCGGTGTGGCAAAAGAAACTACCTCTGCTTTCCTATGTACAACAGATGGTTTAATGTCAGAGATACAATGAATAATTGAAATAAATTTTCTTATATCGAAACCTTTGATGTCGAACGAGATGTGTTGAGTGCGTGAGTGCATGTGTCTGTTCTATAGGTCAGTGTGATGACCTTTTTGTTAATGTCTTTGAGAACAGTATAAAAATGATAATGGAAAAGATGTCAGGGTAGGCAATATCCCATCATCCAGTATAAATATCCCATTCTAAGGAGCACAGTGTGACTGTCAGCAGATGCACAGCAATCAGGGATTGTCTGCAAAAGATTAAAAGATATTTTCCTCTGCAGGCGGAGTAAATTGGTTTTGGATTAAGGCTGATTGATTGCTGCTGAGGTATACAGCAGTCTGTTTGAAATTCTCAGTTCTGAAAACGCAAGTAATTTCAGCCCAAGCTACTCAAGGAAATCACTCCCAATGGGATCAATAGATATTATGTAACACATACCAGCATTGCATTGTTAAAGGTTATCATTAAACACTTGCAAAAAATATCATTTAGAGGCTCAGCATACGGCGCTGCATGACCATGAGTTAGTATGACATACAGAAACAGTTTCTGTTAAGTGGCCTGTGTGTGTGTTTGTGGAATCAAAAATGTACAATGTACATATATAATTTCCAAATGTACACTCAACAAAAATATAAACGCAACACTTTTGTTTTTGCTCCCATTTTTTATGAGATGAACTCAAAGATCTAAAACTTTTTCCACATACACAATATCACCATTTCTCTCAAATATTGTTCACAAATCTGTCTAATCTGTGATAGTGAGCACTTCTCCTTTGCTGAGATAATCCGTCCCACCTCACAGGTGTGCCATATCAAGATGCTGATTAGACACCATGATTAGTGCACAGGTGTGCCTTAGGGGCCGTTTACACGAGGACGCTTGCAGGTGAAAACGGCAAAATATTTCAACAAAACACCCTACCGTTTATACGAGGACGGCGTTTTGGGGGCTTGAAAACGCAAAAATTTGAAACCGGCCTCCAGAGTGGAAAAGTAGAAAACGCTCCGCCGTTACGTTTCCGTCTAAACAGCAAAACGCAAAACTTTGCCGAGATCTGACCACGTCGCGTACGCGATTACGTCACATACGTGCTTTGGTTTGCCGGCCGGTACAAGGACGTAAACAAAGATGTGTGATTATTTCCATCCTTCCTACCTTCAAGCAACTCTGGCAGCTCTATGTACACTACAGGAGTCGTACCAACAAACGTACAGAATCTGTACAGATTCCATTCATGAACATTTACCGCGGCGGAGATCCGAAAAGGGAGACAGTAAGCATGCGCGTAGACATGGCAGAGTTTTATCACAGCGCCACCTTGCTGCCTGGCATGCATATCCAATCGAATTCCACACACTATAGAGTCACCGTATATATGCAGATTTCCTTCAAAACCGCTCGTCTAAACGTGAAATGACAAGACGCCACTTTTGCGTTTTCTGTTAGGATGGTCCTCGTATAAACGGCCCCTTAGACTACCCACAATAAAAGGCCACTCTGAAAGGTGCAGTTTTGTTTTATGGGGGGGTCCACTCCTCTTCAATGGCTGTGTGAAGTTGCTGGATATTGGCTGGAGCTGGTACACGCTGTCGTATACGCCGATCCAGAGCATCCCAAACATGCTCAATGGGTGACATGTCCGGTGAGTATGCTGGCCATGCAAGAACTGGGACATTTTCAGCTTCCAAGAATTGTGTACAGATCCTTGCAACATGGGGCCGTGCATTATCCTGCTGCAACATGAGGTGATGTTCTTGGATGTATGGCACAACAATGGGCCTCAGGATCTCGTCACGGTATCTCTGTGCATTCAAAATGACATCAATAAAATGCACCTGTGTTCATGGTCCACAACAGATGCCTGCCCGTACCATAACCCCACCGCCACCATCAGCCACTCCATCCACAACATTGACATCAGAAAACCGCTCACCCACACGACGCCACACACGCTGTCTGCCATCTGCCCTGAACAGTGTAAACCGTGATTCATCCGTGAAGAGAACACCTCTCCAACGTGCCAGACGCTATCCAATGTGAGCATTTGCCCACTCAAGTTGGTTACGACGATGAACTGGAGTCAGGTGGAGACCCCGATGAGGACCATGAGCATGCAGATGAGCTTCCCTGAGATGGTTTCTGACAGTTTGTATAGAAATCCTTTGGTTATGCAAACCGATTGTTTCAGCAGCTGTCCGAGTGGCTGGTCTCAGACCATCTTAGAGGTGAACATGCTGGATGTGGAGGTCCTGGGCTGTGATGCAGCTTATAGTCTGGATCCACAGATTTGGTAAAAATTTCTGTATCATTGTGAGATAGCAGCACAGCGTCACTGTAACATGACAACAAGTGAACACTACGTCAGCTGCTGTTGACGACCACATGATTGTGATCCTACTACAAATCTAATGTTGCAGACTTATCAGGACGTATCTGTTGGAAATGATACAAGGAACAGTTGATTAAATTATGGGGGTGTTTCTGAGTCCCATCAATTCCTGCCACCCACTACATATTTAAGTCACATGATTCGGTATCCGTACATAACGTACACATGCATAACACACACCTGTGCTCAGTGCCAGATCATTTTGTTTGTGGGTACATCTGTATTAAATGGACACATTCTATGTTGATGTGATTTCTGATCATCAGTATTTCTGACAATGCCATATGGGGGAATGAACAGCTTTGGCAGAGTACTGCGCTCTCTGAGTGCTTTTCTTGTTTCTTTTTGTAATAAGTCTTTTATTTGTACTGACAATAAAATGAAGCTCCCACCATATGTAATACACTGTATATATGACATTCAAGTTTTAAAATATTTATTGTACCCTTCGGTAAATCCAGTTGACAGTGAGTGAGTTCTCTCATATTGTAACACACCTAAAAACAACACAAGACAAGACAAAGTGATGACAGTGCTACGGCTAAAAGAACAAAGAAGATGGTTTCAAAGTAAAAGCAAGATAAATTAAAGACATAGTAAAAACAAAAACAGATAAATAAAGAAATAAAATAAAAATGGCTACAAATATGTCAGACCAAGCTAGATAAAAATGTGCCATCCATAAGATCAAGATGAGAGAAGCAATACAAGGAATAACTACATTAGTTATATTTCAGTTTCATTTGTTGATAGCACAGATTGCTGCTGGTATGAAGCTGTTTTTGTAGCGTCTAGTTTTACAGGCGGGTACCCTGAACCTTCGACCTGATGGGAGCTGCTGAAATTCACCGTTAAGAGGGGTGGGAGTCATCTCTTACCACAGAGTTAGCTATCCTCTATAACTGTTTGGTATAAGGGATTCTGGGTGAATCTGTGACTCTCCAATCAGCTTGCTGGACCATTTCACGATTTGGTTTAAACAGTTTTTGTTTTTTGAGGACATGTTTCAAACCATGAAACAAGACAAAAAGATAAGACTGATTCAATAAAAGCACGATACAACAGAATCAACATAGTCCTGTCAATGTTAAAAATGGACGGTTTTCTCAGACAAAACAGGCGCTGGTGTCCTTTTTTACACACAGCTTCACAGTTTGCTTCAAAGTTCAGTTCGTTGTCAATGATAGTTCCAAGATATTTGTTTGTGTTGACACACTCCACCATCTGGCCTTTTAAAACTGTGGCCTCTCGATTGGGAGCCCTGTTTTTCCCAAAGTCAGTGATCATGTCTTTTGTTTTGGAGATGTTCGTCTCAAGGAAAGATTTACTGCACCAATCCAGAATATCATCAACAACTGGGCCATGGCTGGTCTCATTGTTTTTCAGTCGGCTGACAATAACTGTGTCATCTGCATACTTTAAAATGGTTCTATTCTGTCTACTGCTACGGCACATATTTGCATAAAGAATGAACAGGAGAGGAGACAACACACATCCTTGTGGGGATCCAGTGGAGGATGTAACCTGATCCGAGAGAGTTCCATTCACTCTCACTTTCTGTGTCCTGTCAGTTAAAAAGTTCAGAATCCAACCCACAAGATTGTTACTTATGTTAAAATGGTCTAAAAGCCTTGAGCCTAAGACATGGGGTTGGATCGTATTAAAAGCAGATGAAAAATCAATAAGTAAAAGTCTTGCATGATTTCCTTTCCCCTCCAGATGTTTAAAAAGCAGATGTAATAGAGTAACTGTAGCATCTTCTACCCCTCTGTTAGATCTAAGCAAATTGCAAGGGATCAAGGTCATGCTCAGTATTCTGACATGTATTAATGTCAAAAGAAGTACTTGTGTAGACTTTACTGAATTGGAATTAAGTAATTAACAAAGCATGTGTAAATAGTCTCTTTCAGTTATTTTACATTTGTGCTCAGGTCTATTAAAACCATAAACATTTTTGTGTAGTTTTAGCTGCACTAATACATCTCTTCTTGACTCTCTCTCTGTCTTGGTAAGTTGCGGCCTAATCAGCAGCAAGTGTGAACACCTGAGCAGAGACTGGCTCACCTGCTGCTAATCACCACACACACAATAAATCCCTGGCTCAGACTTCACTTTCTGCCACATCGTCAGCTTTGATGCATGCTCTGACTGGTTTCCTGCTTCATACTCTGGATCCTTCGCTGTCTGCCACGCCATTTAAAACCTCCAGACTCAAAACCAGCCGTCCTGTTTTTCCTGCCTGCACTATTCTGAACCAACCTGCCAGCTAAGTTGGCCTTGTGTTTTGTCCGTTCCATTTTCCTTTGTTCTCAGTCCTTGTAATTTCATTGTTGCTCCTCTTAGTTCTTACTTTTTTGTTCATCACTGTTTATTTTTGTCAGATTTTTCAGTGTTCTGTATTCATAGATTATTTGAGCTTGAGTTTAGTTAATTGTTTATTCTCCCTAGTTCACTCCCCTGTGTTGTTTAGTTATTTGATTCTTGCACTTCATAATTCACCATGTATTTGCACTTTGATTTTGCTTGTAATTCACTTTTGCAAAGAAACATTTTTTTCACTTTGTCGTGTATCTCATTGTCCTCATTAGTGTCTGCACCTGGGTTCTCTCTAAACCCTCATGACACCCACAACAGTAAAAAAAAAAAAATGGAACAATGAGTAACAAGATCTGAGCACAAATTACAGAAAACGATATTCCTCAAAACTGGGCTGCACAGGGATTGGTGGTTAGCACCATCGCCTTGTAGCTAGAAGATCCCTGGTTGATGTCCCAGACTTCCTGGAATCTTTCTGCATATAGTTTACATGTTCTCTCTGTGTATGCATGGGTTTTCTCTGGGTTCTCCAGCTTCCTCCCACACTCCAAAAACATGCTGAGGTTAACTGGTGACTGTAAATTGTCCATAGGTGTGAATGTGAGTGTGTCTATATGTAGACACACTCTATATGTAGTCCTGTGATAGACTGGTGACCTGTCCATGGTGTCCCCTGTCTTCTCCCTAAGTCAGCTGGGATAGACTCCAGCCCTAACCCGAATGCACATGGTCCACGGATTGGTTGATGAAGAAAAAGTTGTATGTGGTCATGGGGAGAGCGCATGTATAATCCACACTTGTTGAGTGCAGTGGTAGTCATGGCTAGCAGAGGAACTTGGAAAAACCTTGTGCGTCATTGAAGTCGCTCGTATGGGAGCACTTTGGCTTCCCTGTAAAATGCAGTGATGATGAAAGAAGGTGGTGGACAAAACTATAACTGTGTGTAGGCACTGTGGTACAAGAAAGCCGTACGAGAGGGGAAACACATCGAGCATGACCACCCATATGAAGCGACATCACCCAGATGTGTCAGTGACAGGAGTCAAGACGAAGGTCGCTCTACAACCGCTGATTTAAACAGCTGATCCGAAAATTGATCTGATCCGTGACTCAAAACCGTGATACGATCCAAACCGTGAGTTTTTTGATCCGTTGCACCCCTAATAAATATACAGCGCCCTCCATAATTATTGGCACCCCTGGTTACGATGCGTTCTTTAGCTTCTAATAAATTCAGGCTTTTTTTCTAAATAGTATGGGACCACAATGAACAAAAGAGGAAAATCCAACCTTTCATTCAAGTGCATTTATTCAGTGGTGAAAAAAAAAATCACACATTAAGAAATAATTCTTTTACATCAAATCACATCTTAACCAGGGGTGCCAATAATTATGGAGGGCGCTGTGTGTGTGTGTGTGTGTGTGTGTGTGTGTGTGTGTGTGTGTGTGTGTGTGTGTGTGTGTGTGTGTGTGTGTGTGTGTGTGTGTGTGTGTGTGTGTGTGTGTGTGTGCCGTTGATGTGATGTGTGTGTATATATATATATATATATATATATAATCACATCAATATGATCATCGTATAGCTGGAGAGGACACTCCAGCTATACATCTGTGTAGGACCAACACGGGAACAGCAGTTACCGGTTATAAGCCTCTGCTAAATTGGCATAAAGCAAGGCGCCAGGGGCTGTTCTCGACGGTGGGAGAGGTTATTCAACTTCACTGGACAGCTACTGCCCGCGTTAAGCTGAGCAGCCCTCAGCCAATATCGTGCCATCCCGTCACTGTCCACTTGTCTCACTGGGTGTGTGGGACATAGGATTTATCTTCCCGACAAGTGGACAGCAAACATTGCACCAACAAACACACAAAAGGATAATAGACAGCATTTGCTGGAAATGTGCACATACCACGACTTGTGCATCACAAACACCTTCTTCGGTACAAAGCCGCATCACAGAGTTTTGTGGAGGCGCCCAAGGTCCAAGCACTGGCATCAGTTAGATCTCATTATCACCAGACAATCACACTTATTATTATTCAAATATTTTTATTGAATTTTAAATTGTAGACATGTAACAAGAAAAACTATTAACAAGTCCCCAGACAACAACCCCAACATATAAAATAATAAATTAACAACTAAAAAATAAATAAATAAATAAAATGAAACAAATAATAAATATATCCATAAAACCGAATAAAAATGATAATAATAAAATAATACTAATAATAATAGTAATTGACATATGAAAGAGCTTGTGAATCAATTATATTCTAGTGTTTCCAGCAGGGAATTGTGAGTTAAAATTGTCCAGAAATGGCTGCCAGACCTTAAAAAATCTTTGGGTTGAACCCCTGATTGTATGTTTCAGCTTCTCGAGTTTCAAATGTGCCATTATATCTTCAACCCAACGCCTGTGTGTGGGCGGCCTAGACGATCACACTTAAACAGTTTCCTCATCACCCGAACGTACCACAGTGCCAACTGCGACACAGACCACTCTCTCATCTGCTCCAAGATAAGACTTCATCCAAAGAAACTGTATCACTCCAAACAAGCCGCAAAGCCACACATTGATGTAACCAAGACCGCCTTCCCAGACAAAGTAGCTGACTTCAACGCACAAGTAGCAGACTGTAAACCATAAACCAAGACTGTAACAGTTCTGGAGTACAATGGGAACAGCCGAAGGTAGCTGTTCATTCAGCTGCCCTTTCAGCTTTCGAAAAAAAGGAGAGGTAGCAACAGCAACGACTGGTACATTGCAAACGCCGACAAACTAGATCTGCTTATCGAGATCAAACGCACCGCGCTCCAAAACCACAAAGACAATCCTTCTGCTCAGTCCCTGAAGGCACTGCAGACTGCCTGGAGTGACATCCAAAGGATGGTCAGGACCTGCATCAACGAATACTAGACAGAACTCTGCGACAGTATCCAACACGCCTCTGACATGGGCAGTATCAAAGGCATGTACGACGGTATAAAGAAAGCTACTGGTCCTACCCCTATTAAGACGGCACCTCTAAAGTCTGCTTCAGGTGAGATCATTACAGACAAGTAGAAGCAGCTTGACAGATGGGTTGAGCATTACTCAGAACTCTACTCACGGGAAAACAAAGTAGACCAGGCTGCTCTCGATGCAATAGAACGTTTACCACAGCTGACCGAGCTCGACGACTTCCCCACCCGGGAAGAACTCAGTATGGCAACTGACAGGCTCCAGCCGGGAAAAACTGCAGGCAAAGACTGCATACCAGCGGAGGTTATCAAATGCAGGAAACCCTCTCTGCTAGATCCACTCTACAAGCTCTTGTGTCAATGCTGGGAAGAGGGTGCCATGCCACAAGATATGAGAGATGCCAATATTGTGACCCTGTACGAAAACAAGGGCGAACGTGGAGACTGCAACAACTACCGGGGAATTTCTCTGTTAAGCATAGTAGGCTAGCTCTTCGCTCGCATAGTCCTTCAGAGACTCCACAAGATGGCAGACAGAATCTATCCAGAATCCCAGTACGGCTTCCACTCCAACAGGTCTACAATAGACATGATCTTCTCTCTGAGGCAGCTCCAAGAGAAATGTCGCGAACAACAGCAGCCTCTCTACCTCGCCTTCATTGACCTGACCAAAGCTTTTGATCTCGTGAGCAGAGACGGCCTCTTCAACCTTCTACCTCTGATTGGATGCCCACCCAAGCTCCTGAGCCTCATCAAGTCCCTCCACGAAGGCATGTTCAGCACAGTTCAACACGAAGGTTCCCTGTCAGATGAATTCGAAGTGAAGAGTGGTGTGAAGCAAGGATGTGTCCTAGCGCCAACCCTCTTTGGTATCTTCTTTTCATTGCTGCTGAAGCACGCCTTCAAACCAGCCATAGAGGGCATCTATCTCCATACTGGGTCAGATGGCAAGTTATTCAACATTGCTCGCCTGAGAGCCAAGACCAAGACAAGGCAAGTGCTCATTAGGGACATGCTCTATGCTGACGACGCAGCCTTTGCAGCTCATTCTGAACCAGAACTTCAGTCCTTGATAGACCGTTTCGCAGCTGCACGTGATCTCTTCAGCATCACAATCAGTCGGAAGAAAACCCAGGTGATGGGTCAAGGAACCCAAAGCCATCCATCCATCAAAATCAAGGACTACCAACTGGAAGTTGTCGACGATTTCACATACCTTGGCTCAACCATCACAGACAACGCGTCCCTTGATGCTGAGCTTAGCAAATGGATCGGCAAGGCATCTTCCACTCTATCCAGACTAACCGAGAGGGTGTGGGAGAACAAGCAGCTGACCATAGCTACCAAGAAAGCTGTATACAAGGCATGTGCACTTAGTACCCTCCTCTACGCCAGCGAGTCTCAGACAACCTACTCGACACAGGAAAGGAAACTCCATGTATTCCACATGAGATGCCTACGACGTATCCTGGGCATCTCCTGGCAAGACAAACTAACCAACAACGAGGTCCTCACCAAAGCAGGTATCCCATCAATGTACACCATACTGCGTCAGCGTCGCCTTCACTGGCTAGGTCATGTTCACAGGATGGAGGATGGCAGGATACCCAAGGACTTATTGTATGGAGAGTTCGCCAGGGGACAAAGGAAAAAAGGACACCCACAGCTACGATTTAAAGATGTATGCAAGCGTGATATGAAGGCAACTCAGATGGCTTCAGATAACTGGGAAGACCTTGCCACAGACAGGGTAGGCTGGAAACACGCAGTGTCAGAAGCCATGCATAGGGGCGAACTCTTATTTCAAACAGCTGCTGATGACAAAAGAGCGAAGCACAAGAGTGAGAGGGGGGGGTCGGATTTAACATTCCAGTTAAGTGTGTAATTGATATAAACACTAATGCTTTAGCGAACACTATTGGTGATCATCACTTGCTGATGGCTTTTTAGACTTCAGATGGCATAAATTTTAGATAGTTGTGTAAGAGAGGCTTACAAGTACTTCTTTTGAGTGAAAGGCTTGAAGGAAGTTAGGATACTATGCAGGGTGAATATAGAATCTTACTTGTCGAACAAAGTCTACATAGAATTTTTCCACTGTCATTCAATTTAACTGGACTTAAACTGACTTGGTGTGTGGATTGTTTCATATATGTTGTCTTTTATTTACAGTGTTGCATTAGAACTTTACTGATCTGTTCCATAAAAATGTACAGATCTATTACAACTATTCAGTGCTTTCTAAAGGTAAAGATGTAGCTTCTCTGTGAACTACAGCTGTGCTATTTCCGTCTTCTACTTGCCACTGGTCGGTGTCTTTTATTTCCTGTTCAGAATGAGATAGCCTATTACAACAGTCCCAGCTCTTTAACTGCTACTGCTGTCATTTTATATTCAGACTAAATGAATAGGCACTGCAATCAAGTAATCTACATTAACTCTCAGTGGAGTAATAACAAGGGTCAGTACTCTTTGGCCTAGCTATTCTTTAGATTTGGAGGACTCCCTTCTGACCTATTACTGAAGGTGATTTTTCTTACTTTTTGCTGGAACTTGCTATGGAACTTGTGATACTTCTCTTTCTGCCAAAAGACAAAATTTGCCTGAGGGAGAAAGGAAAAGTTATCATTAAAAATTACGCATCCCTTGACCCCACTTGAAGGTCATATACTGGCAGCAATTACTGATTGTGTCTTAAAGGAGAGGATCTGCTAGTTGGTAATGTAGACAGTCCCTTGCAATATCACCCTGTGAGAAGGACTGAAGTGTCCACAAGGGAATATCCACGTCCTGAGTGAGGAAACTGTCTTAGAAGGACAGAGATCTGACATGTTACATATGGGACAAACCCCTCACATCTGTTAGGCATGACATCATCATGTCAGTATTCTGTACTCCCAATACAAATTAAAAAAAATCATACATCATCTGTTCTAAACAGCTGCCGTGTTTGAGGTGATTCTCAGAAATATATATATGTATATATATATGGGTCATTCCAGAATTGGAGAAAATTTGGGTTTCGAAGTTTTTGATAAACAAACTTCCTCTTTTACGATTTTCTGCTCCATATTTATCAGTAATAGGTAATAAACTATCAAAGGCTTGGTTGGCTCAGTTTACACATCAATGGTACCATTTTTATTCCATGTTTTATTTGTTGTTTGCTAACCCCACTCTAAACACATGGATGCATATGGATTATTTCAAATTTGATGGGTGGGACGTTATGTGTTTGGGATGAATTTGAGCAAATGATGGACAACACAGAAAAGAGAAACTTCAGGTTTATCAGCAGGAACAATATGATATGACAAATTAGGTATCTTGTGAGAAATGCACAATGGAAAGACCACCTGAATGCTGAGTGTACAATTTAGTGGTTTAATGTGATTTTTAAAAAGTTATCTAATTAATTACAGGCTTTGTAATTAATTAATTGTGATTAATCACATTTTTGTCAAATAGCAATAATTGACATATGAAGCAAAGTTTTTCAATTCAAATAAATTTTGGTTGATAACTGAATGGATGAATAGACATATACTTGAACTTAAACAACAAAAATGTTTGTTTCATTTATATTTATCTGCATTTTTCATCTGTCTACTGCTGTCAAGTTCTGTGGGTGTTTCGACACAGCTTTGCTCAAACTTGAAAAAAGCCTATTTGGCCATGAGGGTCACAAAGGGACAACTCAGTCTTCTTTCTTTCCTTTGTTTTTTTATTGTTGATTTTGATTCAGAGGTGGAATGAAAGGTGACAGGTTGAGAACCTTCAATTTGAATTGGAAAAAAAACACACATTAGTATTTCCAAACATCATGTGTTCTTTAAATTAAATTTACACATTTACTAAATAAATTTAAGTTGACTTTGAACTTAATCTTCTTGAGTGTGAACCAAATTCATTCAATTAAACATCAATTTCTTTATACAAAATAAACCAATAAACATTTCAAGTTCTTCACCCAAAATAAGCATTTAAGTCTTCTTATTCAGTCTTACCAGTCTCACAGTTCAAACAGCAGCTGTGTCTCCCTTCATGTGATGACCACGATCAAAGGCAGACTGACTGATCACCAAACATTTTATAGCATGCTGGATGAGACGGTGCCCAGGTAAATTGTGTCCCTGTGGAAGCACTGGTTGTCATTTTTTGGTTCCACTCCTTTGCTGATGATGTTGCCCCTTCAGGCCTGGAGTGGGTCTTACATCCACCAGTTGGTGTTTTTAGGGATGCTCTGCCTTTGACTTCACAACTACATTCACAGATTACTGCAATTATAGCTATTATATTCAACGTTTTAAGATTTTTAGTAAACTCAAGCACTTTCAGTGTCTTGAAAAGTGGTCTAGTATGGGATGGGTACACCATTTGCTGGTACCAGGACTGTCATAGCTAATGTATGGGTGCGTCGCCACAGAGCTCATTCGCATAAATTAGTTTCATTTATGCAAATGAAGCGTGGGAAGCAGAGGCCTGAACGCATTGCATAGCTTTTGTGAAACGTCTAAACCAGCCATCGTTGAACTAAAATAAGGACAGATTCAGCAGCTCAGTCTCGCCTCCAATGCTTTCAGAAATACTTTATGCTGAACAATTTTCATAATAAAAGAGAAAGTTTGAGACCAACCCACCATGTTGGTCCAGTGTTTCTCCATTGATTCACTCTTTATTACGGCTGGAAAACAGACTTTAGGTGCATTACCGCCACCTACTGGGCTGGAGGGTTCATCAGTTTTACTGATGTGACAGAAATTAGGGAACTGAGAAATGTGTGATAATGTTATTTTTATTAGCGTGTCATTATTCTGTAATTAATTAATTGTAATTAACGCATTTATTCATACTATGTTATATTTATTGTAATTATCAACCAACTTCCATGTATGTTTATTGAAGTCATTAGCTGAAATAAGGAATTACCTGGAAACAATAAAAGCATTTCAGAAATAATATTTACTTTGGAGATACTGTGATTTCTCATAGAGGTTACAGTAATCCTCTCAACAGCACATTGACTACACTGAATTACAAATATATATTTCCTGAAATTGAGATCAATCCAAAGAATTAAGGAATTACATGAAAAGAAATTAACTCCAAAGTTAATGCAGAAAGTTTTAAGTTGAAGAAAGTTTCAAGCCTCGACAGACTCAAAGGTGCCTCCAACGGGGCCACAGCCATACGTCAAGTCTTTCAGGCCACCTCAGATCTGATAGGTGAAGTTAATTTACTGACTCTCTTATGTCCATGTTTCATTAAATGCAACTATGGTATTAAGTAAAGTCAAAGCAAAGAAACAAGAAACAAGTCAAAACAAGAAAAGCACTCAAATAGCTAAGTACTCCACCAAGGCTGCTTAGTTGTATGATTTTCAATGGATGAAATCTTTAAACAATTTGTGGTCCTCAGTGGTGGATTTGTAGTAGGATCACAATCGTGATCGTAAGCAGGCAGCTGATGTAGTGTTCACTTGTTGTCATGGTTACAGTGACGCTGTGCTGCTATCTCACAATGATACAGAAATCTTTAACAAATCTGTGGATACAGACTATTAGCAGCAACACTCTTGGCATTCTCTGGATGAGCTTCATGAGGTAGTCGCCTGAAATGGTTTTCACTTCACAGGTGTGCCTTGTCACTCCAGAAGGTGTGGTACATACGGACATAGTTTTCAACTAGCGCATACACAACAAGAGCATAATGGAATTACTGTGCCACCCCATAATTTTCAGTTGCCACATCCTGTCACACCTTCTGGAGATGCTCCTGAACAGAATTAGATTTTCCACTGTTCAGCAACAGCAAGTTTTTATGGTAGAAGCAGCAGTGTGAAAATGGTCACCTGCCTGCTGAGGAGTGTTCTGTGAGAGGAGTGCACAGAATGGATGAAGGCTTAGGAGATCAGACAGGTATGAATGGATATATCAATCTGGAACTTCTACATCATCAGAACCATGGATAGAGAGCCAATTAAGAGAATGTGGCTGAATTTTCTAGTGTTAGTTTTAATTCAAACTGCAATATCTAAAGAGTTGTACTACTGGTAGACCCTAAAACAAAACATCAAAATTTTGCTACATTGATGAATAACAGTGGTCTTCTGCTGAATAAAACAGAGGGTGAGATCAAACGTAGTGCCAGGATTCTTGGCTGTTAAATCTTGAGAAATAACACAGTTGTCAAGAATTGCCAAGAGATGCTGGTCAGTCAAAAAACAGCATCTGAGTAGAAGAATATGAGAATTTAGTAGAAGAAAATGACATGAAATCTGTTTTTTTTAAAAGCAGATAAGGAGACCTCTATATGTATCATCCAGTCTTTTGATGATCAGCAGTCTTTACAAGCACATACAGCTCAGAATCACCAGTGTAGAGGAAATTATTCCAATGACAGTGTGTAATTTAATCACAAGGCGAGTTACAAAGACAGAAAAGCAGAACACTAGAGAAGAACGGAGCAGTGAGGCACTTCATGTGTTGCGCCAAATTTGCTGATGTAGGTGTTATAGAAAACAATACTATGTTCTTTCAGATCAACAAGACGTAATGCAAGCAGGCCAAAGACACCAAAAAGATGTTTATGTATCTATGTAAGAGACCTTACATTCGCCATTTCGATAGAAGGAAGATACAGTCCATTCTCTGCTTCCATAGCTATCGCCTCCTCCCGGCCCTTACAGCCTGTGCATTTCCTCTCACAGCTCCCTGGGGATTTCGTGTCTCACGCTGGAGACAGCACACTGTTGGAGTCTCATCAGCTGGTCCTTGGTGTAAACAAGTGGACGTTGGGTCTCCACCACTAGGACAGAAATTAAACAGGAAAAATCTAGTATGACAAAGTCTTTTGAAAGTGACAATGACATGAAACAAAGTCACATTGTTCTACTGAGAAGTAAAACATAGCTTGATACTATGGATAGGAAATAAACCACAGGCAATATGAAAAACAAATCATAAACACACAACGGACATCTCTGACAGCCGCCAGGACTGTGCTCATGATTTTAGTAGATAAGATAAGATAAGATAAGATAAGACAAAACAAAACTATTAATCTCCAAGGAACCTGTTGAACAAAAACTAGATGAAAACCATTACAGCCTTCACCCACTGTGGATAGAGTTCAATCAGCCTTGTCTCTCTAGACCAGTGGTTCTTAACCTTGTTGGAGGTATTGAACCCCACCAGTTTCATATGTGCATTCACCGAACCCTTCTTTATTAAAATATGATTTTTGTCAAATTCAGGACATAGGTATATGCTTTACTGGTGCACAAAATGAACCGTGCATTAACATCACTGTGTTCAAAGAACAAAAGATAAGATAAGATAAGATAAGATAAGATAAGATAAGATAATCCTTTATTACTCCCCATGTCCGGGGAAATTTCCCATGTTACAGCAGCATACATCATACAGTAGAGCAACAATAGCAACAGTAAACAACAATATAATGATAATCATAATCACAATCACAATATGTCCAGGATTGTAGGAAGGGAAAGGTGGCTTATGGAATGATGTGAAGTACAGAGAAACTATGCAGATTATGTGGTAAGGGATTGTGTGAAGCAGTCCATTTTTGTGTAAACATCAGCCAGTGATGCTGGTGTTATAAAGTCTTATAGCAGATGGAATGAATGATTTGCGATAGTGTTCCCTATTGTAGGTTAAGTGTCTCAGTCTCCTACTGAAATTGCAACCTTGAGACTTCACAGTCTCATGCAGTGGGTGGGAAGGGTTGTCCCTGATGGATGTGAGCTTCGCCAACATCCTCCTCTCACCCACCTCCTCTATGGAGTCCAGGGAACAGTCTAGCACGGAACCGGCCCTCCTCACCAGTCTGTTCAGTCTCTTTCTGTCCCTGTCAGTGCTCCCTGCTCCCCAACAGACAACTACATAGAAAACAGCAGACGCTACCACAGAGTCATAGAATGTCCGGAGTAGAGTCCTGCACACTCCAAAGGACCTCAGTCTCTTCAGCAGGTGGAGATGACTTTGGCCCTTCTTGTACAGGACCTCTGTGTTGTGTGACCAGTCCAGTTTGTTGTTGAGGTGAACACCCAGGTATTTGTAAGAGTCTACTATCTCAATGTCCATACCCTGGATGCTCACCGGTGCAGGCTGAGGTGCCCTCCTCCTGCGAAAGTCAATGGTCATCTCCTTCGTCTTACTGGCGTTGAGCTGCAGATGGTTCCGCTCACACCAGTCGACAAAGTCAGATGACTGTCCTGTACTCCAGCTCGTCCCCATTAGACACACACCCAACAATGGCTGTATCATCCAAGAATTTCTGGAGGTGATAGCTCCCAGAGTTGTAGTGGAAGTCTGATGTGTACAGGATGAAGAGAAAGGGAGAGAGCACTGTCCCCTGTGGGGCCCCCATGCTGCTGACCACTACATCAGAAACACAGTCCTGAAGCCTCACGTATTGTAGTCTGTTGGTGAGGTAGTCGATGATCCAAGCAGCCAGGTGACAGTCTACTCCCGCTCCCTCAAGCTTCACCCTGAGCAGGGAAGGCTGGAATGTGTTGAAAGCACTGGAGAAGTCAAAGAACATGACCCTCACAGTGCTGCCGGTGCCCTCCAGGTGAGTCAGCGATCTGTGCAGCGGGTAGAGAAATGCATCATCTACTCCAATGTTCAATTGGTAAGCGAACTGCAGTGGGTCCAGATTGGGGGTCACCAGGGGGCGTACATTCCTGAGAATGATCCTCTCCATGGTCTTCATCAGATGAGAAGTGAGGGCCACAGGTCTGAAGTGGTTTGGTTCCTTGGGGTTCCTGGTCTTCGCGACAGGAACCAGGCAGGAAGTCTTCCACAACACAGGAACCCTCTCCAAACTCAGGCTTAGTTTGAAGATGCGGAGCAGCACCTGACAGAGCTGGTCTGCACAGTCTCTGAGGAGTCTGGAGCCGATTCCATCAGGTTCCCGGTCTTGATCTTTTTTAGCTCCCATCTCACCTGATCAACAGTTATAGAGAGGCTGGGGGTGGATGAGGATGACAGGAGAGATGGTGATGGTGGTGGTGGTGGGCGGTGAGACAGGGGGAGGTGCTGGGGCTGTGTTTGAAGTCCAGAGGTGATGTGGGGTGCAGGGAGGAGGAGAGGTGCTGTTGGTGGTGTAGAGCTGAGGTGTGAAGAAGAAGCTGGCTGGTCAGTGCTTTGATGAGAGGGGGAGGAGTGGGAGCAGAGTCAAACCTGTTAAAAAACCGGTTCAGCTCGTTGGCCCACTAACGGTCTCCTGCTGCAGCACCCTTCTCGTGGCCTCCGCTGTAACCACAGATGGATCTCAGGTCTTTCCAGACCTCCCTTGTGTTGTTATTCTTCAGGTGAGATTCCATCTTGGTCCTGTAGCTGGCCTTGTCCGCCTTGATCTTCTTCTTTATCTCCTTCTGCACCCTCCTCAGTTCCTCTTTGTCCCCAGATCCAAAAACCCTCCTCTTCTCCTTCAGCAGGGTCTTCAGTTCTGAGGTCACCCAGGGTTTTCTGTTAGAGAAGCGCCGTAATTTCCTGGTCGGTACGATATTCTCAGCACAGAAGTTAATGTATTCAGTAAGTGTCTGTCAATGTGTCGATGTCCTCCCCGTGTGGGCCACACAGCACATCCCAGTCTGTGGTCTCAGAGCAGTCCTGCAGCACCTCAGAAGCCTCGTCAGACCACTTCTTCACATACCTTATGGTGGGGGGTTGTTTCTTCACCCTTGGTATGTAAATGGGCTGCAGTCTCACCAGGTTGTGATTTGAGCAGTCCAGTGGAGGGAGGGGTGAGGAGCTGTATGCATCTTTGATGTTAGCATACAGTAGGTCCAAAGTTTTAGTGTTTCCAGTCTGGCACGTCACGTACTGTGAGAAAGTGGGGAGAGTGGCAGAGATCTATGCATGATTGAAGTCTCCTGAGATGATAATAAGGGACTGAGGGTGAGATGTTTGCAGCTGGGACACTTCATTGTGGATGAGTTCACCGGCTGTAGCAGCATCAGCAGATGGTGGGATGTACACAGTAACAGCTATTACGTGTGAAAACTCCCGGGGCAGATAGAATGGACGCAGACTGACCGCCAGTAATTCAACATCCTTAGTGCACAGACGCTGTTTAAAGCTAATGTGTCCAGAATTACACCACCTCTCGTTCACATACATCGGCAGACCCCCTCCCTTTCTCTTACCGCTCTTCTTCACGTCTCGGTCCGCTCTGACGAGATGAAAGCCATCCAGAGTTAGGATTGAGTCTGGAGTCCGTTCATTCAGCCATGTCTCGGTGAAAATCAATAGGGTGCTCTCCCTATATTCCCACTGCTCCTTTGTCAGCCCCACCAACTCATCCCACTGTTGCCAACTCCTCAGTAAGGAAAGTCGCTGTTGGCTGTCCTAAAAGTCGCTAGAAGTCGCTAAATGACGTCATTGCCTAATTTGCATATTTCCCAGTTTGCATGTAATTGTAATCAACGTTGTAGGAGAGAGGAATAACGTTGTGGAAGAGACCAAAAAGTGAGTATAAAACACCCAAAATATGTTTTTTACTAAAGGCTAAATGCTGTGGTTTATTTTAGCATGACAGTGAAGAAATATTTTCGCTTATATGGCTCCGTAAGTCTGGATGGGATCTGTAGTGACTGCGCAAGCACGATTCATCTGCCGTCTGGCCGCGGAGTGATGTGTCCTCTAATCAGACACTGGGACTGCTGCGGGGTTTCTGGACTGACAGCCTATGCTTTGAGACGGGGAGGAAGCTCACAGCAGCACCTGCTGCTCATTGAAAACAGTAACTGCAGAATGATCCGAGTTTTCCTGTCAGAGTCTCCAAAATGGCAGAAAAAGTCGCTAGATGTGTCGCTAGTCGCTTTTGACAAAAAAAAAGTCACTCAGAGCTTTGAAAAGTCGCTAGATTTAGCGAGAAAGTCGCTAAGTTGGCAACACTGACTCATCCATCTTATTCGGGAGAGACTGTACATTTCCCATTATATCGGACGGAATGGACGGCTTGTAGCGTCTCCTCTTCTCCCGTTTCTCCCGCTTTTTTGCTCCTGCCCTGCATCCCCTCCTTTTTCTCCGTAGCTCCGCTGGGATCTCTAGTCTCTCCCACTGTGGCTGTCTTGCCTGGCTCAGTGCCAACAGCTGGTCACGACTGTAAACAATGGGTTTGAATGGTTCGCCAGCAGAGAAACTTGAGAGTTAAAAAAAAAAGATTAGAAAAAGTAGGGGAAGCGCCATTTGTACATCCATTGCTGCGCTGTTCAAATGCAATCCACCCACTTGAAGAATAGAATAGAAAGAAAGTGAAAAACTACAAGAAATATCTTAAAACACCTAGAGTTAACAGGAGCTGCTGTAACTGGCTGCCGCTGACACGGCGCCATCTTGGGGAAAAAAAGTACCGTATTTTCACGACCATAAGGCGCACATAAAAGTCTTAGATTTTCTTCAAATTGTGCGGCGCGCCCTATGGTGCAGTGCGTCCTGTGTGTGTTGTTGTTGTAAGGCGGACGTAGACCAGGTGGTTTTTTTCCACGCATCACTGTCGCTGTTGATCTGTGACTCTATGCGTGCCCATCTCACAGCCGATGTGAAAAAACAAGTGAAGCAAATGAACTCTGAGCTTGCTGTCATTCCGGGAGGCCTGACAAAGGAACTCCAACCGCTGGACATCGGTGTGAACCGGCCGTTCAAAGTAAGGCTGCGAGCGGCGTGGGAGCGATGGATGACCGATGGAGACCACAGTTTCACTAAGAGTGGAAGGCAGCGCCGGGCGAGTTACGCCACAGTTTGCGAATGGATTGTAGATGCTTGGGCTAACGTGTCTGCTGGCACTGTTGTTCGAGCTTTCGCAAAAGCCGGCATCATTTCCGAGGCGCCGCACGGCACGGAAAGTGACTCTGACAGTGAAGAAAGTGAGCCTGGCATGTTTGATGGAGATTTAGCGCAGCTGTTCAATTCAGAAACAGAGGATGAGGACTTCCATGGGTTTGATTGATGACGATTACCGGTAAAAAAAAAATGTGAATACCAAACTCAGTTTTGCTCCCGCTCTATTTTTAAATACGCACACTTGTGTGCTTGTTTTATCTGTGTTTTACCATGCCCGCGCCTATTGATGATTAAAAAAATGTTAG
The DNA here is from genome assembly GCF_021347895.1 of Acanthochromis polyacanthus. Lineage (NCBI taxonomy): Eukaryota > Metazoa > Chordata > Actinopteri > Pomacentridae > Acanthochromis > Acanthochromis polyacanthus. Next base: position 67,296,086 of record NC_067113.1, on the reverse strand, counting down.
TACTTTGTAATCAATACTTAAATAAAGCACAACCAAACTCCGTTTTGCTCCCGCTCTATTTTTAAATACGCACACTTGTATGCTTGTGTGTGTGTTGTTGTTGTAAGGCCGATGTAGTAGAGGACACCATGAGAACGTTAAAAGGGGAAGTGTGGGCGTGGATTGTATATAAAACCCTCGCCATATAATCAGGTGCGCCTTATGTGTGTGTTAAATACAGTAATGGCACACATAACTGAGACTGCGCCTTTTGGTACAGTGCGCCTTTTGGTCGTGAAAATACGGTAAGTAAAACAAATACAATGCATGACTTCAACAAATGGTTGTTGCTCGAGGTACGGACCCGTACCCGTAGGCTGTGGACTACGGATACGGCACTTGCCATTTGCCAATCAGATACGCGAGATCTGGTCATGTGACTCCCGGTAGACGCTAGCGGTACGGACCCGTAGCATCGGTACTACAGGTACGGACCCTAAACCTGACCCTAACACTAACCCTAACCCTAACCTTTGCTTACCTTTCAACAGTTTGCAGTGGTTAGCAGCTTCTTGACTCGCGAGACTCGCGTACGAGTCCGTATCTGTCTGGCAAATGGAAAGTACCGTACCCGTAGCTACGGGTACGGGTCCGTATCTATAGACACTACCTCAACAAATTACATACCTTTTCACAAAGACATGACCTTTTTTAATGCTACCACTCTGAAATGGTTTTAATTTTTAACCTTATGTATTCCAATAATGAACTTATTGTATTTATGCTATTTATTATTTTTAAAATTTCAACACAGAGTAGTCTTTTCATCGAATCTGGCTCTCTTCATATTGAATTCAGCAAGCGTTGTGTTCTTGTATTCCCCATCTCCATGCAGCTTAAGGAAGTGTTCCTTTAGCTTTGCCGATGCTAGGCCAGAATTGCTTAACTTGGCATTGCAAATCATGCAGATAGGACGCTGACTCCCATCACGTTCCGTTATACACACGTGGACAAAATTGTTGGTACCCCTCAGTTAAAGAAGGAAAAACCCACAATTCTCACTGAAATCACTTGAAACTCACAAAAGTAACAATAAATACAAATTTATTGAAAATTAAATAATCAAAATCAGCCATCACTTTTGAATTGTTGATTAACATAATTATTTAAAAAAACAAACTAATGAAATAGGGCTGGACAAAAATGATGGTACCCATAACTTAATATTTTGTTGCACAACCTTTTGAGGCAATCACTGCAATTAAACGATTTCTGTATTTGTCAATGAGCGTTCTGCAGCTGTCAACAGGTATTTTGGCTCACTCCTCATGAGCAAACAGCTCCAGTTGTCTCAGGTTTGATGGGTGTCTTCTCCAAATGGCATGTTTCAGCTCCTTCCACATATGTTCAATGGGATTCAGATCTGGGCTCATAGAAGGCCACTTTAGAATAGTCCAACGCTTTTCTCTCAGCCATTCTTGGGTGTTTTTGACTGTGTGTTTTGGATCGTTGTCCTGTTGGAAGACCCATGACCTGCGACTGAGACCAAGCTTTCTGACACTAGGCAGCACATTTCTCTCCAGAATGCCTTGATAGTCTTCAGATTTCATCGTACCTTGCACACTTTCAAGACACCCTGTGCCAGATGCAGCAAAGCAGCCCCAAAACATTACTGAGCCACCTCCATGTTTCACCGTAGGGACAGTGTTCTTTTCTTCGTATGCTTGGTTTTTGAGTCTATGAACATAGAGTTAATGTGTCTTACCAAAAAGCTCCAGTTTGGTCTCATCTGTCCAAAGGACATTCTCCCAGAAGCTTTGTGGCTTGTCAACATGCATTTTTGCAAATTCCAGTCTGGCTTTTTTATGAGTTTTTTTCAGCAGTGGTGTCCTCCTTGGTCGTCTCCCAAGAAGTCCACTTTGGCTCAAACAACGACGAATGGTGCGATCTGACACTGATGTACCTTGGCCTTGGAGTTCACCTTTAATTTCTTTGGAGGTTGCTCTGGGCTCTTTGGATACAATTCCAACAATCCGTCTCTTCAATTTGTCATCAATTTTCCTCTTGCGGCCACGTCCAGGGAGGTTGGCTACTGTCCCGTGGGTCTTGAACTTCTGAATAATATGAGCCACTGTTGTCACAGGAACTTCAAGCTGTTTAGAGATGGTCTTATAGCCTTTACCTTTAAGATGTTTGTCTATAATTTTTTTTCGGATGTCCTGGGACAATTCTCTCCTTCGCTTTCTGTTGTCCATGTTCAGTGTGGTACACACCTTTTCACCAAACAGCAGGGTGACTACTTGTCTCCCTTTAAATAGGCAGACTGACTGATTATGAGTTTGGAAACACCTGTGATGTCAATTAAATGACACACCTGAGTTAATCATGTAACTCTGGTCAAATAGTTTTCAATCTTTTATAGAGGTACCATCATTTTTGTCCAGGCCTGTTTCATTAGTTTGTTTTTTTTAAATAATTATGTTAATCAACAATTCAAAAGTAATGGCTGTTTTTGATTATTTAATTTTCAATAAATTTTTATTTATTGTTACTTTTGTGAGTTTCAAGTGATTTCAGTGAGAATTGTGGGTTTTTCCTTCTTTAACTGAGGGGTACCAACAATTTTGTCCACGTGTGTACATGTGAATCCATATTGTACATATTCATCCGACCACTTTCTTTTTTTGCTCGACATAGTATGGATAAAAATATTAAGAAAGAAATCACACGACGTACCATCACAACAGTCACAAGTCGACTACTGAGTGCACCAAATTCCCTGCAGCACAGATTGACCAATGTAGCGTGACCACCTGCAGCCACTGATGGCCAAGCAGGGAGTGTCATCATGAATCATATGAGTCGGGTGTGTGTCTTGACCTCCGCCGAACCCCTGAGACTGGCTCACCGAACCCCTAGGGTTCGATCGAACCCAGGTTGAGAACCACTGCTGTAGACACTGTCATTTTTATCCCATTCTTCTTTGTAAAACTGTCAGGTTGCATGATGATCATGAGTGAACAGCCCTTTTCAAGTCAAGCCACAAATTCTCAACTGCTTTCAGGTCTAGACTCGGACTCAGCAATCAAGGATATTCACCTTGTTGAATTTAAACCATTTCTGTCTAGCTTTGACTATGTGCTTTGGGTGATTGTCTTGTTGGAAAACAGATCTTCTCCCAAGCCTCTGCTGTTACAGACATTTCAGGACCTGCTGCCGACAAGCATCCTGAAATCATGATGTTGCCACCATGTGCTTCAGGGTGGGGATGGTGCGCACTCTGCCAAACACAGCCTCTCATCTTATGGTCAAAAAGCTCAATTTTGATCGGATCACACCAAAGAATATTCTTCTAGTTGACTTCAGAGTCTCCCACACACCTTCGGGTAAACTATAAAGTAGGTTTAATGCAAGCTATTTTCAACAGTGACTTTCTCTTTGCCACTCTCCCATCATCAGTGACAACTAAAGAACAGGCAACAGTTGTTGTACACATAGTCTGTCCCATCTCAACCCTCACTAGTCTCTTTCTTGCATGCAGACTCAGTTTTTAAGGCCAGTCAGCTCTAGGCAGATTTGTACATTTGCAATCTTCCTTACATTTGTTGATGATGGATGTACATTCAACAAAAATATAAACACAACACTTTTGTTTTTGCTCCCATTTTTTATGAGATGAACTCAAAGATCTAAAACTTTTTCCACATACACAATATCACCATTTCTCTCAAATATTGTTCACAAATCTGTCTAAATCTGTAATAGTGAGCACTTCTCCTTTGCTGAAATAATCCATCCCACCTCACAGGTGTGCCATATCAAGATGCTGATTAGACACCATGATTACTGCATAGGTGTGCCTTAGACTGCTCACAATAAAAGGCCACTCTGAAAGGTACAGTTTTATCACACAGCACAATTCCACAGATGTGGCAAGATTTGAGGGAGCGTGCAATTGGCATGCTGGCAGCAGGAATGCCAACCAGAGCTGTTGCTTGTGTATTGAATGTTCATTTCTCTACTGTAAGCCGTCTCCAAAGGCATTTCAGAGAATTTGGCAGTACATCCAACCAGCCTCACAACCGCAGACCACGTGTGACCACACCAGCCCAGGACCTCCACATCCAGCATGTTCACCTCCAAGATGGTCTGAGACCAGCCACTCGGACAGCTGCTGAAACAATCGGTTTGCATAACATTTTTTGCATAACCAAAGAATTTCTGCACAAACTGTCAGAAACCATCTCAGGGAAGCTCATCTGTATGCTCGTGGTCCTCATCGGGGTCTCCACCTGACTCCAGTTTGTCGTCGTAACTGACTTGAGTGGGCAAATGCTCACATTCAATGGCATCTGGCACATTGGAGAGGTGTTCTCTTCACGGATGAATCACGGTTTACACTGTTCAGGGCAGATGGCAGACAGCGTGTGTGGTGTTGTGTGGGTGAGCGGTTTTCTGATGTCAATGTTGTGGATGAAGTGGCCCATGGTGGCGGTGGGGTTATGGTATGGGCAGGCATCTGTTGTGGACCATGAACACAGGTGCATTTTATTGATGGCATTTTGAATGCACAGAGATACCATGACGAGATCCTGAGGCCCATTGTTGTGCCATACATCCAAGAACATCACCTCATGTTGCAGCAGGATAATGCACGGCCCCATGTTGCAAGGATCTGTACACAATTCTTGGAAGCTGAAAATGTCCCAGTTCTTGCATGGCCAGCATGCTCACCGGACATGTCACCCACTGAGCATGTTTGGGATGCTCTGGATCGGCGTATACGACAGCATGTACCAGTTCCCGCCAATATCCAGCAACTTCACACAGCCATTGAAGAGGAGTGGACCCCCTCAATAAAACAAAACTGCACCTTTCAGAGTGGCCTTTTATTGTGGGCAGTCTGAGGCACACCTGTACACTAATCATGGTGTCTAATCAGCATCTTGATATGGCACACCTGTGAGGTGGGATGGATTATCTCAGCAATGGAGAAGTGCTCACTATCACAGATTTAGACAGATTTGTGAATAATATTTGAGAGAAATGGTGATATTGTGTATGTGGAAAAAGTTTTAGATCTTTGAGTTCATCTCATAAAAAATGGGAGCAAAAACAAAAGTGTTGTGTTTATATTTTTGTTGACTGTAACTGTATTCCCAGGGATATTCAGTGAATTGGACATTTTCCTGACTCATATCCTAACTTGTACTTTTCAGTAACCAACATGAATTGTTCTGGAGGATTCTTTTGTCTTCACAGTGTAGTTATATTAAGTAGTACTGATTCACCAGTGACTGTACCTTCCAGAAACAAATGTCTTTGTACTCCAATCACTTGAGACACATTCACTACATTCACTAAAGTGACTATGAGCAATAATTGACTGAACCTGTGTTGAATTGGGTGAGCCACATTAAAGGGGGGAATTTGTAGGAATTCCTCCATTTTACATTGTAGACTTTTAATTAATTACTTATACTTGCAAATTAAAAAAGCATTGTTTGGTGAAATCTGTCTTCATTTTGACATTAAAGTGATCATAGAGAGTGCAATACTCTGCCAAGGCTGCTCAGTCGTTGTATGATTTTCAACTTTGAACAATTTCTTGATTTCAGTGGTGGATTTGTAGTCGAATCACAATCATGGGATCAGCAGCAGCAGCTGATGTAGTGTTCACTTGTTGTCATGGTTATGGTGATGCTGTGTTGCTATCTCACAATGATATATAAATCTTTAACAAATCCTTGGATCCAGACTATAAGCTGCCAAAATCTAATCACTTAGTCCTTGTGTCATTTCTGACCTTCCCTGAAATTTTCATCCAAATCCTTTAGTCTGTTTTTGAGTAATGTTGCCACTCCACTGTGTTCCTTGACAGAATAGCAAACAAAATAAATTATATTGGCCTGTGGCCTACATCCTGGCTGACCAATGAGCAAGAGCTCTCATTTACACACACACACACACATACACACACACACACACACACACACACACACACACACACACACACACACACACACACACACACACACACACACATGTTTGTACTTCTATCTTAGTGAGGACATCCATAGGCGTAATGCATTTCCTAGAGCCTTACCCTAACCTTAACCATCACAACTGATTTCCTAAACTTAATCCTTACCCTAACCCTAACCAAACCTCAATTCATACCTGTTCTCTAAAAACAAGTCTTCACCCTCAAACATGGCTGTTTCAAAGTGAGGACCGGCCAAAATGTCCTCACTTTGTAAAAATGTTCTCACTTTGATAGTTAAATGCAGAAAATGGTACTCACCATGTAGCAAGTACAAGAACACACACACACACACACACACACACACACACACACACACACACACACACACACACACACACACACACACACACACACACACACACACACCTATTTTATATGTCAGTGTGAAAACTGCCTTCTTTTTATACTGCAAAAGCATAACAACACCATCTCCCCCAGTGCTTTTTGTTTTAGCACTAATTAGATGGGTGACAGGAGTGGCACTGATTGGCACTGTAAAATCTGCACTATCATTCTTCACCACTTCCTGATACCCCCATCACTCACCCCCCCACACCCATTTTCTGTTCAAAGCTGCCACTGCCATCAGAGGAATTATTTAAGATAAAAGATAGTATGTAAAAAATATAAAATCTCCCTTGGCGGGTATTATCAGTACAACCCTTTATGGAATGTGCTAACTTACTTTCCCCCTTTACTTTCTGTCTATCTCCTTCCATCTCTGCCACTCACTCTGTCTTTCTTTCTCTCTAGGTTTCCCAGCGGAGAGAAAAAAGGCAAGAGGAGAGAAAGGAGGAACAGAAAAGTGAGTGAGCTCTGTCAATTGGAGTGAGAGCACTGCTAAGTCTGGCTACACTACAAAGGTTAGCAGATCTGACTGTCAATAGTGTCTTGTGGGTGGGAGGGGGATGAGGGAGGAGACATGGAGGTGAGGTGGTGGAGGAAGGGGGGCGGTCGCTTTGAGAGAAAGAGATACTTTGATATTTCGGAATGTTAGAAGGGTGAATGTGGAGAACTGGAGGTTGGGGATCTAATTACCGGGCCATAATTGGGGGCTAGGGAATAGGTTGCCGTCCTCTCAACTCGCTGCAGATCAATTATGTTAAGAGAACATCTGTAAGTAGAGCTTAATGAGGTCCATTAGAGCAACATGCGCTGCCTTCCCTAACGGTGCTTGTCAGCTTCTTGGATGAGCTGGAGTGTGCTGCTGACTGGGGACCTGGTGGAGGGGCTTAAATAGGAGAGGAGGCTCGACTCCGCACGGCTTTTCCCTGTTAGAGAACCAGAGAGGCAGACAGCCGGGAGAAGGAGAAGGTTACGGACGACCAGGGGGAGAGGGGTGTCCAGAGCCACAGGGGAACCCAGTTCAGGGTGTTCTCTAACTGTTGATCAGCTAAACTTGTGTCGACAAGTTGTATTTAGAGATTCCAGAGTCTGGGAAAAAGTTGTCATGTGGACAGTTTGATTTAAAGTCAAGAGAACAGAGAAGATTCAAACCGCAGCAGCGACCTGAGTGTTTGTTTTGGGCATCCCTGGCTGTACTAAAAGGTACGTGTTCAGTCTGTGTGTTTCTGGGTTTGAGTTTAACGTGACAGAAGATATGACACAGAAAGCACAGAGCTGCTGAGGACACGAGGTGGAAATGGATTGAGCTGCTCTCTTCTTCCTGCCTGTGAAGCAGCCTGTGGTCTGGAGCTGCTCTCTGCTGTTGTTTTGGTTGGGGTTGGGGTCATATATGCTTTAATCACAACAGCGGCTCCTCTTTCTGTTTGCTAATACATGAGCAGTGTATGGAGGTGTGCGGATCCACTGGATGGGCAGTATGATCGCTCGGTCTCCTCCATCCTCCTCCCGTCTCTATCTCACTCAGAGGGAGGATGAATAATTGGCGCGACGCAGCGAGTGAGAGGAAGGTGGAAGGGCAAAGGGAGAGGGCTGGCAGCCTCACACACTCCTCACACACTCCTCACACACTCTACACACACTATGCAGAAAATTGCATGATTACCAAGATAGGCCGCCTTGAAATAATTCAATCCATGACAAAACCTAATTACTGCTAGGTAATACCCTGTCAGCTTTAATGCATCTCATCACTCATAATGGCGCGGAGAGCATTTTATGACCCGTCTCATTATCGCTGCGTTTTAGGCTCCAGCCGCATGCCAACTATTGACTGCTGTCTCCTCCTCCTGCTGCCTTCCCCTCCTTCCTCCTTCCTCCGTCCTCTCCCGATCAGCATGCTTCAGGGAAAACTTCCACTTGTCAGACTGTGTGTTCCAACACTATGTGGAGTGTATGCGCCTCTCCCTGACGCGTCAGCCTCATTATGGCCTCATTCACTTCAAACTGCGCTAATATATGCAGACTGGCGCTATAACAGGGCGGAAAACGCCATCCTTTAATTATAGAAATGATTGATATAAAGAGCGTGGAGGTCCAGGACCTCACAGGGAATGCAGGAGGAACAATGCTGCAGAAGAAGAAACCAGCGACCTCATTTCATTTCCCTGTTTAATTAGACCATCTTCCTCTTAATTACACTGTGATATTTTTATTTTCTCGCACCAATCTGTTGTCCAGGTCGCCAAATATGTATGAACACGATTGTACAAGCGATTCCCTGACCTACTTTAGCTACTCTTTAACTGTCAGACTAATGGTTTTAAGGTTCATGCATTTGCTGTTTGAGCAGCTTTGTCAAGTCTATCAGTTGGACTGTAGGAGTGACTGATATGTGCTGGAAAGTAATGTCCTCTCATGGAGCTGCTTTTGAAGAGCTGCTGCTCTGGCGACTGTTTGCCCTCAAATCACCTCCAACTGTCGTCCTGCGTGGCCGTGGGACTACACTGTAGACTTGTATCGTTAAACTTTAGACAGTATTTTGGTCGATAACAGTCTGTAAGCATGTGTTCCTCTGAAAGCAGCACCAGACCACCTGCTCCTTAACCCTTAGATACAGAATTGACAGGGTGAGGTGATTTTCTTGTAATATATTTATATATCCCAGCTCTCGCTCAAAAACATGTCTTTGATATCATTCCATTAAAATGTTTTAGTTACTTTTTATATTTTTAAAGAAATTGTGATATTTGTAATTACTACCCCAAGCTCTTTATCACTGACAGTACCATCATAACAAACTTGGAGAGCAGCAACAGCTGGAGGAAAAAATGTGGAAAAATGTAAAAAAACAAACAAACAAACAAACAAACAAAAAACTGATGCTGACATTCTTCTATTGCTGTTCTGTGTAACATTTTTCTTTTTCAATCGTAAAATAAATGAAAATATGTTTTAAAGTGAAAAATCAACATATAGTAAACATGAAAATACTTTTATGTGGGCAAAAAAATCTAATAAAAACAATAATAAAAATGATTATTCTGAACCAAAATGACAAAAATGGCATAAAAGCACATTGATTCCTATATGGGTCATTTTGACCCACTTATGGAAGAGTGTAGGTCCAATCACTGGAGCATCTAAGGGTTAAACAATAAATAAATAAATAAATGCTGTGACACTCCACTTCCAGCTCTCCTTGTCACCTCAAAGTAACGAGCGGCTCACAGACAGAAGGACGTTAGAAAGTGGGCGTTCCGGGGACGCACACCGATTCATGCTTTCCCTTTATAGTGGCGCGTCTGGTAGCAGATGAATGACCCTGTGGTGGAGGTGTAATGTCTCAGCGATGAGGGAGTTTGGAGATGATAGACCAGCTGACTCAGTCTGAGGTTCTCTGGACTAGCAGCCTGACCTCTGAGTGATCAGCACATGTAACTGTGTCATGTCCTGCTAAGTGATCCACGTGGAGCTCATTTTCCACCCTGTGAGGTCTATGCCAGCTTGGTGAACTTTTTTTTTCCTGCTCAGAGGGCATCTGTAGCTTAAAGCCACTGCCTGAAACCAGGCTTCTGCTGAACTTACTGACAAAGGTGAGTGAGCAGGACTCTTTTGACATATTTACATTTTGAACCAATAGTCTGATGGAATTCAGGCCTCGGCCTATATGTCAATATGTCATCATGAGGAGAAGGCTGACATAAATACATGAGGTCCTGAATGCTTTGCTATTTAAAAATAGGGGAGTGAAAAGTGTGAGTGTGGCTGAAATGCTCGGGTGCTGCTGGAGAGCGGGCTGGAGGGAAGCGCTGATTCCCGGAGCAGCAGCCTCTGTGTGATGAGGCTGCCAGCAGGATTAGATGCTCGCTGCATCTCTTTGTCGTCATGTCATTCGCTGCCTGCATCTCTCTGCTCATACAGCTCCGCTCGCTCAGAAACGTGCTCCTTCCTATACGCCGTGTGACGCCGACAGCAGCTCGCAGCTCGCTCTAGCTCCTCCGCCTGCGTTTTGTTGGCCAATGTTTCCCCCCTTCTTTTCATTCCTCTCTGGTCGCCGTGCTGGATTATTCCCTTTCTAACAAAGCCTGATCTCAGTCTGCCTGCAGACAGCTGCTCTCCGGACCAGGCGGCTCCGGGTTGCATGGTGGTGCCTCGGCTGCTCCAGCGGTTCAACAAATGCAGAAAAGGGAGAAAAGTTTCGGTAAGACGCTTTCTTTGGCTTCGGATTGAATGAACGGCACGTTTCATGTGTGTTTAGTGTGCTCTACGATGACAACTTACAGCATCTCTCTGCGTCGAAGGCGACGGGTCTGACCTGCTTCTGCATTAACCCAATCCATGATCTATTTTACTGTCATTCCACCGATAAGCTTTCATTAAGGCATTACAGAGATGTGCTCTGGTCTGATGGTACAGATCATTCTGCTGATATGTGCCGAGTTCACAGCGGCTCCAGCCTGTTATGTGCTTGTGAAAGCTGCATGGCAAATTGAGTCTGTGTTCAATCCGTTATTGGCCTTTACCAACAGTGCGCTGCCATGGCAACAATAATTAAACTGATAGGGTGAAATGTCAGCATCTCGTCGCCGATCAGCTGGGACTGAAATAGCATGAGGTTCTCCGTTCCATCCCTCCATCAGCCTTCATCCGCGCTCGGCTCAGATAATGATAGCCTACATGTGGCCAGAGACAGCAGCCTGAAGCCCACAATGAGAGCAGGAATTAGGAGAGGGGAGACCGGCTCATGAACGAGCGAGAAAATAAAACAGATATCATTAGGACTGTGAGCGGCTATGATTTCCTTCTTTTGTGGAAAAATGAAGCCTTTGTTGAGAGCTTCCGGCAATGAAAAGAGCGAAGTGGCCAAATTCCTGCCATGCTTCTCCCCTTGTCCCCCGAGTTGATTGCACAGTGAAAGGAGAGTGGAAACTCTTGCTTCTTTTTGGTGTGGTAATGAGTAGCGGGACTTTGTAGTGTTAACGAGGCAGGACGGATCAGTGGTGCTGAACAGCGGAGAGCAGCCGGCCGAGCAGCCGCGCGCCCGCTGCCCAAATCCGGCCAATTAACAAATCAACAGCCCCGACGCACCGGAACAAACGGAAGAGCTGCTCCCCGCTCAGCTGCAACTTGTTTCAGACTCTCTGCAAATCATTTCTGTGGAACGATATTTCGTGTATACACGATGTGGATCAGGTGAAGAGCAATAATGTTGCATGATGTAATATTTTATATGATCCTCAAAGATCACATCGGTGTTATTTAATTCAGTTTGATTGTAGTCCGGTAGCTTCCCTTTGTCTCCAATCTTAGTTTAAAACCATTTTCAGCCTTTTTCTGACTTCATCAACATCAGGGGTGTCAAACTCATTTTAGTTCAGGGGCCACATTCAGCCCATTTTGATCTCCAGTGACCAGTAAAATCACAGTGTAAAAACCGATAAACAACTCCAAATATCTCCTTTGGTTTAGTGCAAAAAAGTAAATTCTAACAATGTTCACATTTAATAAACTAACATTTTACATAACAAAATGAACAATCTGAAATTTCTTAAGCAAAATAAATGCAATTGAAATTGTATTAATCCTCAATTTATCATTTGTGTATCACAGCTTACACATCACAGTTTATCTAGGAAGGCACAAAACATTTAGTCACAGGTATGTGGAACTGAACAATGTAGTATTTTACTACTTGTCATAATCTAGAAATTGTTTTAAATTTACATTCATGTCCACATCTGTGTAGTAATCCTGACACACCACATAAACTAAACGGGAACTATTAAGGAAGAAGGTTGAGTTATTCTCCTGCCTTGAAAATGTATAAAATTTATTCAAAAAAACACATAAAAGTTGTGGTAGTGCATCAACAACAGGGCTCAAATCAAACCAAACTCTGTCTTGCTGAAGCTGCTGACTGACATTATGCTGCAGAATGTTCAGTGTCTTTACATATTTTCACAGTGAGGATTCATTTTCACCTCTATAATTTTTCTACTTTGCAAAGTCGTCTGTTTGACACTCCTGATCTACATCATTAAACTGCTAAATGTATCAACCTGAAAGTGTTTTAGAGGCTGAGGTTCAACTAAGCGTTGTGAGGTTAGAAGCCTGCCGATTTTTAGCTGCACTTAGACTGCATCCACACACACCAGACCAAAAGACTAAATGATTTTCACTGGAATGGATCAACTTGCAAGTTTCTGTAGTGAATTTACAGGGAAATGAAGGCTGCTGTCAAAAAGGGGGAAAAAATACGCGCATCCAGAAAGTAAAACCTCAACATGACCCTTTTATCACTGGTCAACAGGATAGGACAACTTTATGGGGTTTGTGGGGTAACATTGGCAAGTTTCTGTGTTTTAAAATGGGAAAAGCTAAAACTAAAGATAGTGTGTGTGTGTGTGTGTGTGTGTGTGTGTGTGTGTGTGTGTGTGTGTGTGCGTGCGTGCGTGCGTGCGTGCGTGCGTGCGTGCGTGCGTGTGTGTGTGTGTGCGCACGAGAGAGAGCGAGAGATGAATGAGGGACAAAGGGGAGTGGGGCTGTGGCTCTCCTTAGGGAATGGTAGGAGAATACTAATTCCAGCCCTGTGAGAAGCCTCATTATCCTCCGACTCCTCGCCTCCAGTGGGCCAACAAAGGCTCTCCACAGTCAGCGTAGGCCAAACAATACGGCGCACGGCTAAGCTCCTCGCTTGTAGCCACGCCCCTCTAAACACAGAGGAGGTCAGTGTAAAAGAAGTGTCCAGGAAGAAATGTGAAACTGTGGCTTTGTGTCTGTGTGGGCTGCTAGTTGTGCTCACAACATCTAAACAGTGAACCAGATAGTGGTGCTGTGTCCTGATCGTACTGACCAGGTCCAGTCTGCTGACCAGACAGACACAATTCAGCTCTTCTGGGTTTTTCTTTGACACTATCAGTACATTGCTTTTGTTGTAGAGACACAAGTAACTTCCACTAGTCATTGCTGTTAAATACATAGAATCTCTTTTTTTATTTTTATTTTTTTAAATTTACTGGTGTTATTGTCTATATCAGAAAATACCATGAAAGTGTCTGTTTTCTTCCTAGTAACAATGGAATTACCTCCACGCTTGTTATTGTTTAGCTTTGTGTGAAAATGAAATAATGTGCAGACCAAAAAATGGCAGGGCCAGATCAGTGCAACAGCTGCTCAAACTGTTCCCCTTACAAAGTGGAGCACAGTGAGTGTTGGTAATCTTTTCACAAGCGAAAGGCTGCATGTTACCTCCCAGTGCAACGAGCTGATGGGTGAGCTCAGGTCTTGGTCTTTGTGTTTGCATGACTATTAAACACAGATATAGCACAGCCTGTTTCCAGAACACTATTCCTTACTGACAATAAATCTAATATTTTTAAGTGACACGCGTGCACATGTTGTACAGCTGAAAGTGTGCTGAGTATTTCCCACAGGCCAGGACTACACACTGACTGTACACCACATACTTGGTAAAGCACACTGACTTTGAACTTGGTGTAAATGACATCATCTCCTTTATGCAGTGCTCTGTGGGAAAATACTTGACAATACTGACATGATTTCATCCTCGCTGAATTTTTAGTCTACCAACAACATTGATGTACATGTAAGTTTTAGTTAATTTTTGTGTGTGTGAACATATTAGGGTGCAGCTTTGAATTAAGAAACAACTAAACTATGATTTAGGAATGATGCAGTTGGTTCTAATTTAAAATAGTTTGGTTTCTCAATGTGTTCTTTTGGAAATCCCTGTACTCTGTGCAAAGGAACAGTCTGCACACTAGCTCACTAGAGTTAACCGGTTTCCTCTGTGAATAAATTACGTACTAATAAAATGAATGAAACTTTCCAAGAATTGTTGTTTATAACTGGGACACAGTTCTGCGAGATGGTTTAGGACCAACACTTTAAGAATTAAATCTGAGTTTTTCTACATTAATAGCAAAAATTTCAATTACTTTCACAAACAGCACATTAAAAATTTCAGTAGCCCACATAAAATATATGCTATATAATTTACTGTGAAACAGCTTAGATTTAAAGGTGGATTTTAGCCAATAATGGATTAGGATTTTATTGTATTGACATTACCGTTCAAAAGTGTGGGGTCATCCAGACAATTTCATGTTTTCCATGAAAACTCACCCTTTTATCCATGTGCTAACATAACTGCACAACAGTTTTCTAATCATCAATGAGCCTTTCATCAGCATTAGCTAACACAATGTAGCATTAGAACACAGGAGTGATGGTTGCTGGAAATGTTCCTCTGTACCCCTATGGAGATATTCCATTAAAAATCAGCTGTTTCCAGCTAGAATAGTCATTTACCACATTAAGTGTGTGTGTGTGTGTGTGTGTGTGTGTGTGTGTGTGTGTGTGTGTGTGTGTGTGTGTGTGTGTGTGTGTGTGTGTGAACACAAAGTGTTATTTTAGTCAAATAAGTGAAAATGTTGCTTATATCACTACTGCCGATTAAAACCTAAGGAGCACAATAGCAAAACAAGTGATACATGTTATTTTGAGTTAATTGTTTTACCATTTCACTTTTCTTGTCAATGCAAAGCCCTCTTACCTGATAAATAGTATTTGTAATACATTAGCAGTCTGATCATTTAGCTCCATATTGTGTTGGATTTTTTTCTGTCTGCATTCGTCACCCTCAGGGTGTTCCCATTAACGCCCTTTTCCTTCTCCTCAGTTAGTGCACTGCTACATGACTGTTTAAAGCCTCTCTCTTTGCTTCTCCCAGGTATACAAATGCTCTCCGTCCAGCCGGACACCAAGCCAAAAGGCTGTGCCGGCTGCAACCGGAAGATCAAGGACCGCTACCTGCTGAAGGCCCTTGATAAGTACTGGCACGAGGACTGTCTCAAGTGTGCCTGCTGTGACTGCAGGCTGGGCGAGGTAGGCTCCACGCTCTACACCAAAGCCAACCTCATCCTTTGCCGGAGAGACTACCTACGGTAAGAGAGAAAAAGCTTCACAGTGTCTGCGTGACATTCAACAAACTCTGCATACATCCAGATAACACAAAGTCGGGTCAGTGTGTGCACAGGGCTGTTGGAGAACTAACCCTCTGAAATCCACTTTACACCCACTGACAGTTCAGTTCATTTATTTTTTGGAATGGAGCACAGAAATATTTGTTCAGGCCTCAAAATTTGTCGCAGCCAATTAGACGGCAGAAAATTTGTTGTGAATTATAATATGCCGTTTGTTTACATTTTCCAAATTAGTATTGTTGTTATGTTCCTATTATTTATTTATATTTTTGACATCTATCTCATCAGTGTAGTGTTTATTATTCTCCCTCACAAAGGTTCTAAGTTGCTCCAGATATGGTTATAAAATCAACTTTCTGTCAGAATAATCATTGCTTTGATGTGTGCAGTGTTTTGTTTTTTTTAAAGATTTTATTGAATCATATACATGTAAAATACATTTTTAGAACTGGACTATAATCCAGCTAATTAGTGAAATCATTGAGGTTTGTAGTAAAATTGACAGTAATTCTGAATTTAAAACAGCACCATATATAATTAATAACAGGAAAAGTTTGGTATAAGGCAGCAACAGATATTTAATTAAGCCTGAGATGCTCTAGTGACTGGACCTGCACTCTTCCATAAGTGGGTCAAAATTACCCGTATAAGAATCAACGTGTTTTTAAGCCATTTTTGTCATTTTGGTTCAGAATATTCATTTGTATTATTGCTTGTAGTATATTTTTGTTCACACAAGAATGATTTCATGTTTGAAATCTGTTTATTTTTCACTTTAAAACACATTTTGAACATTTTGATAATTAAAAAAGAAGAAATATTACACAGAACAGCAATAGAAGAGTGCCAGCATCTATTTTGTAGACATTTTCCCACTCTTTTCTTCCATCTGTTGCTGCACTCCATCCCTCCATCACCTTTTGTATGACATTATCAGTGATAAAGAGCTTGGTATTATAAATATTACAATTTCTTGAAAAGTAATAAAGGTAACTTACGAATTTAAATTGAATTATATAAAAAACATATTTTTTGAGGAATAGCTGGAAAATGAAAAGAATAAAAACTTTTCATTACAAAGATATTACAAGAAAACCACCTCACCGGCTCATTTCTGACCCACTTATGCGTCTAAGAGTTAAAGTAATTTTCTCTTAGCTTTCAAAGCACAAGCGTTATAGCAGACAAATTCTATATTTCACTTTACAGTAGGGATTTCCTACTCTTTACAGCCTCTTCTCTATTTCAAAAGATTTGGGCACAACTGAATAAGATGCAATAACAAAAATGCAGGGAGCTGTATCAGCTAATCAGGACTACCCAGTGTGCCTCTAACGTACAGCACCATGTATATGCTGACAGAGAGATAGGATGAATGAACCTAATTAGGAGAGCACTAGCTGATTCATTATGTTCATGTGTATTGTTGTTGTATTTTTACGTGATATTTCATTAATTTGTCTTTTTGCTTTGCTTCACTTGTGCTGAATTGAATTTATTTGCTAGAATAGATTTCACTAATATGTTTATTTATTGGAGTACGATGTCCATACACAGACGTTACAACCTGATCTATTAGGAGGAATTCAGTCTGTTTCCACGGCTCCAGTTTACCGCGGTTATTATCATTTAGCAGGCTGAATACACCTAGATGATATGTTGGCATATTTCATAAGTAAAGGATAAAATAATAAAGTAAAAGGATAATCTGTGATTCAAACATGAACCACAGGGTAACCGATATAAACAACAAAACAGGAAGTAATCACTCTCTAAATGTATTGATGGATTAAATATGTAATTTTAAAACCAACACTAAACAGAATCAGTCTGTTGTGGTTTTATTTAACAAATAAATACAGAAATAACTTTATTTTTGCATCTATAACAAATTCTTCTGTAAAAATGTGAGAATTCCTCCCATTGATGTGTTCCCAAATAACCGATTGTGTCTTCAAAAAACAGTTAATATGTACACACCAGTAGAGATTGTTATGGATGAGAGGTCATTTCATAAATAAATCAGTCTGCTTTTTTTAGCGACCTGTGATTTTATTTCTTGAAAGCTATCGAATTCACCATCCCTCCCCATTGATATAATATTTGAAAAACATTTTACTGCCAAATAAGTAAGTTTTTTAATATATTGGTGCTTAAAATGGATAATTTTTTCTATCTGTGTGTGCAGTTTCTTTTTCGCCCTAGAGCTGCCGTGTTGTGGTGGTCGTTTTCAGGCCTGTAGAGAGATAAATAGTTGACGTTCAGGCTGTTTACCTAAGAAGCTAATTTGTAGTTTATGAAGGCCTGGAATATGTAAAGCGTTCCATCGACATTGGTTCTTCTGTTTTTAATCTTCCTTCATCCAGACTTTGATTTCTGAGTACATGATTCAGTTTTTTTTCTTTACTGGTTTTTAACATCACATACAGCAGATACAGTGGATAAAATGTTAAGACTTGCAAATACCTTGAAAATCTGGGACATTAAAGAGAAAAATGAATTTGTGTATGCCTGCTAGTACATAAGCTGCAAAGTGTGTGAGTGAGTGAGGACGGATAGGTGAGAACACATGAGGTTACTGGCACAGAAATAAGAGAGGAAAGGTTAAAAATGACTAATAAGAGGTAGTCAAGATACCCCAGACACACATTCACATCACATCATGAAACCTATCCTTTACTGGGTGGCATTACATTCGGTTGGAGCGACGTTTGCTACAATAAGCAGTTATAATGCTAAATTACAAAGCATTGTGTCCTGCTTTTAAAGAAGCACCCCTTCAGTAGGAAACAATGGATATCCTGAAAAATAGACTAACATATTGTTGGTTTGGATCTTTTTTGTCTTTATTTATGTGTCTGGACCCGGCTGTCTAGGGTAGCTGGATAATGACAGAAAAACTGAAACAACTGCTGAGTTCCAGAGTGGTAGGTGGGATTTATTTTGAAAGGGGGTATGGGCACAACAATATAGAAAGTGAGAGGGTTAAAATCAAATGGGTGCTACTAAAACAAAAGAAATAAACACAACTGAAAGTGAATCTCACTATGAAGATGGTATTGGGAGAAAATAGAAGATAACAGCTATAAAGAAAACTCTAAACCAAAATACTCGGCAGCAGCACCCCTATTTGACGACTAACTAAGGATTCTCTCACAGTGTTTCCTCACAAATCACAGACCCTAGCTAGCTCTGCTCTTATACGCACACTAACCACTAGCACAAATATTCACAGATGCTCATAAATGTTCACAAATGTTCACCAGGCAGCTCAGCTTCTCTTAACACAAACTGCTACCGGCATGAATGAGCCTTTTAAACACCAGCTGGAACCGTGATTGGAGCAGTAGTTCAGCCTGGTCCAATCCAGCCTCAGCTCCAGGGGTTGTAGGCGGGGCGAGAACACAGAGGAGAGGCAGACGAAGGTGCAGGACAGGCATGCAGCTGAACACAATACAGATTAACAGGAGAGGAGGAGGAGGAGGAGGAGGAGGAGCGCAGCGGCAGGGCTGTAACAATGTGATTCTATTATAGTCTCTCATAAGTCATGTAGATCCAGACCCCCTGGAAAGTGTCCTTCCATCACCCACTCCATAGGTCCTTCCGGCCATGGTGGGTGCTGTGTAGCAGAGCTTGAGAACTAAAACTGTAAATGTCATTGGTGAATCACTTGTTAACATTGTTTCCCCGCCACCACAACCAACAGTCACAGCGAGGCCAGACAAGCTTTTCTGAACTGGCGTGCAGACGAGGAGGGAGACCAGTTCCAACATGTTATTCTTTCATCTTCAAAGTTCAAGGTGACTGAATTGATTTGACGCTCACTATCATGTGAGTGGCCTGCCTGCAAATGCACCCTGGCATCTCCTCACTGCTGGCTAATGAATGGCAAATATAGCAAATAACAGCACTCCACATCTGATCTGCAGAGCAACAATGAAAGCCAGGCTCCATCACCGAGGCAATCAATGACTGCTGCATCACACACACACACACACACACACACACACACACACACACACACACACACACACACACACACACACACACACACACACACACACACACACACACACACACACACACACAGCCATCCCCGTCGTCAAAAGTAACCTCAAATGTGTTATTTCTACTTCATGTTTATCTCACTCTGTCAGCCCAGGTTAGCAACAGGGGAAGGAAAAATAAGGATGTCTTCACATGAAGTTCATTTTTTTATTCCACTGGCTTTAAAGTAAATTATATGTACCTTCATTATGCACCCCCACCCGCCTCTCTAAGTCAATCCCATTCTGCTTAGCAGGGTGGCGTGTTATTAGGCCTTATGTAACCAGGGTTAATAGAATTCTCCAGGGGTCTGCAACCATGAATGATGTGATCCCACCAGCAGATGAATAATAATCCTCACAATACATGCACACACAAAACCAAAACAAATACAGGGAGAAGAAACGTAAAGATACAGCAGGCCCTGTGTGACTGAACACGGTATACCGAGAGGAATTTATGTGTGTTTGATAGCAGGCTACCCCTTCATAGCCCTGCGACTGCAACCACAATTACAGGTATTATCTCCTAAAGCTTGATTTGTGCATTGCTTTCTCTGAATATGGAGAAATACAGCGAGAACACTTTATCAGCAAATGATCCCTTTGAAACCAAAGCTCCCACTGATGCTACTGCTAACAGGGTGAGGGCACTGTTTATGCTGATCTATGATTTTCACAGTGCAGAGCGATAATGTTTGAAAGCCCAAAGGAAGGAGGGAAGCAGACAGAATGACACATTTAAGTTAAAAAATGCTAAGAAAATGAAGACTGCAGCACGGCGGCCTGCTGAGCGCCACCACACACACACACACACACACACACACACACACACACACACACACACACACACACACACACACACATACACACACACACACACACACACACACAGCAGCGCGAGCTCCAAGGCCGCGTGCAGACGGGAAAAAGCTGTTGGGCATCAGTTAATGGAAAACTGTAAATTCCAGGCATCCATTTTAAAGACAGCACCAGGAGAACACTTATTTATTTATCTATCTATTCATGCATTTTTTTTTGAAAAGTCCAACTTCAATTTTCCTCTACAGTGCTTTTACTAAGATTGTAAATGCAAGCAAACTCACGGAGCCGTCAACGCTGCTGGATTTATTAACGTTTTGGAAAACTGGCTATCAGTGAGAGATAACCAACATGTACAGCATGGTTCACTTTAATAACAAACACATTTCCGCCTTCAAAAACAACTTTGTAATCCACTGCCACCTTGTACAAGCATTTATATAAATGTAAATGTAATACAAAGTATCTGTTTTTCATCTGACATTGTGCCTATTGTCAGTTTGCCTGTCTGCTTCTGTGACATCAAGTCGGGTTTTATCTCCAGGGACCAGCAGGGAGTGTGGAGAAAAGGTTCCATTTCAGAAATTTCATTGAGATACATTCTCCTTATGAGCACATATCATAATATAATATAATATAATAATTTAAAAAATAAATTCAGCTGGCTTTCTGAGCTCAGACACACATTTAACTGAGATGAAGGTCATGGTCACCATTTTTACATCCACTCTGCTGCTTCATAGGTCTGTCCATATCAACCACTGTTGCAGCATCCACACTTGTCTACCTTCTTACTTTTCTCATGGAACTTTTTTTTTTTTAAATTTAGTGCTTCATACAGCTTCACTGCTAGCTGAAAGTGATACTGATGTGAACATGACTTTCACTAATTTCTTCATTTCCTGTCCTATTTGTTTCAAAAATATCTTCAGATCAGAATATCAGAATCAGCTTTATTGACCTAGAATGTGAACACATATAAGGAATTTAACTCAAGCTTTTTCCACTTCACACATCATTTCCATGTGAAGTTTGTGTTCAGGTTGAAGGTGATGTGTGCAGCTGGTACCTTCATGAAAACAATGATTGTGGTCAGCATATGTTCATGACATATACAACCAAGAGATTAACGGCAGACCAGCTTTGTATTTATATGGATGAAAATAATTAGATGAGGAACTTAGTAGTGGCAGTAAATCAGTTCTTCTCTCTCTATCGGGAAGCTCGTTTCATTTAAAGCACCCATGGTTTTGGCCTCAACATGGATAACAAAATGTTGCAGAGTTTTCAAGGACATAGAACATAGGAGCAGCATATGTAAAAGTAGTTTTAAAAGCGACCCTTTCTGAATACTCAGCATGTACAAAAATGCACAGAGGAAATGTGTCATTTGAGCTACTGTATTTGATTCCAAAATGCTGATGGGAATCCAAACTGCCACAATGAGGGAATGATGTACAAAGTTTTCATGAGCTCCTCTCAGGCCTACAGAAATGAGTTTTGCTAATTCTTGCTAACTGTACTCTGGCCTATGTAGCTTTAACTGAATAGTTGTGGCCCTTTAATTAATAAAGTGTTAATTAAATATCCATTAAGGGAGAATATCAAGCTAACGGTGCAGCTGTTAGCAAACGAGACTCCCAGTTAGATCAGTCCTCAGTAATTCAGTGATTGATGGCGAACACCGCCACAAAGAGCTGAAAGCATGGGATTTCACTGCAACCGCTGCACAACATCCCACTCACTTAACAGTCGCTGTGTTCCTATGAGATCTGCAAGAGGCTGGGTGTAGTTTGTCATCAGCTCTCTCCTCCCTGATTCTCTGCAGGCTGAAAGATTCAGGACAGCTCCTTTCTCTAGTGACTAACACAGATGTTCAGCTGCTCCCCAACTAGCTCTGAAGGCCACGAGACATCTGAACCAAGCTTCTGGTCAGTGACACCAGAACTTACTTTTCAGTGGCAACTCAAGTGGAGCTGCAGTGTAGGGTTGTCTCAGAGAGTATAACCACACATACAGTAATGCTGCGCATTTCTAGGCAATGCAGTTGTGTGAGAATTTTTCATATGCTTAAAGCATACCCAGTCTGCATAGAAACAATATAATACTGAAATATTACATAGTGAGGGAGGGATATTGACGTGAGGTGCATCCCACCGTTATTGTAGTGCACACCCCGTCTTTTAGAAGTGAGATTCATATGTTACAGATCTATTTTTCCAGTTTTGTTTGTGCTGATAGACAATCACTGGCTGCATTATGTTGGTTATAATATTTTTGTTTTTGTTTTTAAATGTATGATGCATCATCACTATAGCTAAAAATTGTACTACAAGCTCAGGTATTGCAGTTGAATAAAATATTTAATTAGTGATTGTATATCTATGAATTGACACCATATCGAAGTACTTCCCCTAATCCTAATACAGTAATTACAGTGTTGTCATCACTATGCAATGAAACTAAACTCTTAAAAATGTAGACTGGTTAAGCTTAGTCTAAGACAAGACTGTTGTGATTGATCACATCTGAGACCAGGCAAGCTGTAGATCAAGAAAAACCTGAGGCCGATGGATACAAGCTTCAGTAATGTTATCTATGGAGGAGAGTCTACTTCAGTCACTTGTCATTATATATAACAACAGGCTCATATCTGGGGAAACAGTATGACAGAAGGATGGGGGTTAGAGAATGACAAATTACAATAATGGAGATGACAGAAACAGTCTCTGTAGACTGGACTTGTCACAGGACTCAAACAGCTGTCCTAGAAGTAAAAGTACCACCTCGATTAAAGCATGATAGCCAAAGCAGAAGTGGTAACTAATGCCTAGCAGAAGACCGAGTGTAATGAGAGCTTGAATGGCAGCAGGTACCTGTGGTGTTACTGTTTTTGTCATTGTTGTTGTTATTTTGGAAAAAAATCGGAGGGTTTTTTTTTTTTTCTTTTTTGATAGATGTGGTTCTCTAAAAGGTTTCAGATCCTGCTGTCAGTGATCGCCACCATCATTGCTTACTCTGTCCTCACGACATCAGGCGTGAGGATAGAGTAAGCAATGATGGTGGCGATCACTGAGGACAGGCTTTTGGTTATCTACTTATTTTGTCTCTATTTTCCATTTTTACACCAGTATGATTATTTAGGATATGTTAAATAGCACAAAACATTTGGCTATGTTTTAAAACTGGTATGCAGAGATTTTCCTCCTCAACTCAAAGATTCCTCTCAGGACAAAAAAAAAACAGACCTTTTTGAGGCCTCACAAAGAAGCAGCCTTCAGATTTGTTGAATCCATTTAGCACTTGAGGTGACGATTTTGCCTGGAATGTGTCAGTTCATTCATGTCTCAGACTGAATCCTGTCTCTGCTGCTTGTTATTACAATAGACACTCAGCATGCACAAAGGGCCTCTCCTTCTCAAGCTTTTAATGGGACTTCTAGGTGGAGAATGCAGCACTCAATCTGTCAACCTTGCTGCTATACTTTCCTTTTTCTTCATCGTTTTCAAACACACACATGTACACCCCTCCTCGTCTCTCTCTTAAGTCTCAGGCCTCTTGGCCTTCTTTGATGCTGCTAATCGGGCTCTCTATTGCTCTAAACGGGCCAGAGATGATTACTTGATTCCAGCTAAATGAGTTAAACTTTGTGTGTCCCCACACCTTCTCCTATATGAGGCTACATGCAGCAGTAAGGCAGTCTCAGTGCTACAAGGTGAACTATTCCCTGGCATGTGTTATTATTATTAATAACAGCCAGAGAGAGGGGTCACCCCAGACAACTCCTTGAAAAGAACCCCAGGCGAGGCAAGTAGGCCGCAGCTGGGTTGGTTGTTAAACAATACCGCAGTTCCCCCTGAGGAGACGCGCTGCTTAAAGCAAGAATAATGCATGGGGAGAAAGAGGAGAGCCGTGTAACCACATTTTTTTGTCCGTGAAAAATTAAGATGTCACCACCTGGCATATTTAAGCATAACTTTACCACTGAGCTGAAGGTAGTATTAAATACAAATGACTGGTAAATGCAGAACCACTGGGAAGGGGAAAGATGAAATCAGGAGAGATTTTAAGCACCAGTCTAATTATTGCAGATCTCTGATTAGAGGAATTAATGGGGGTATTATAGCCATTTTAGCTGTACCGCACATCATTGTTCTATTGGCAAAAATATAGCTGGTTAGCATAGTCTAAATGTCTCCAGTTGGAAGTAAATATATGTCAGCATGTATTTAAAACAGGAAAGTATTTTGGACTTACAAATTTCTTGACAGCGTAGCTCATACGGTATTTGAACTCCGCATGCTTCTGCATTTTTAGGTATATTTCCTGACAGCAGGAAATATGTGACTGCAATTTTTTCCTCTAACCTTTTTAGGAAACCTTACTCGGTTTGTAAAAATAACACACCCAGCTTTAGCATCCTCAACACTATTGCACAATTCAGTGCTCCAAATGAAATTGGTTTTTGTGGGATCAGGGTTCACGTAGTTGTGCTATGATTTGATCTGATATATGCTGAGGAATAGAATGGGGTGTAATCCTCCCTGTGCAGCGATCAGACCTACAGCTTCATATTTTCATCTGTCCTGCTGCAGTGATTACTCCCACATGGTCATTAAGATGAAAGTGTGATGGCTCGGGCTATTAAAGGTGGAGGAATGATCTCAAATGACAAGGAAAACTGCTGCATTTTTAAAAATGATTTATTTTGACTCTTAGATCCTGAGAACGGTTGTTGATCCTCTCCTAGAAACCTATTTGGGATCATATTTTATACTACTGATAATACAATTTAGCAAATACGTATAGTATGTTTAGTTGTTGCTATTTATCATTTCAACCGGTTTCACTTGAGACCTAAGGTGCCCTCTAAACACATGCACAGGTTCACGTCATCCCTTGATGTCAAACTTCAAACCTTATTTATTTGTATAGCACTTTTCAAAGTGCTTCACAAGAATTAAAAACAAAGAAGACAATAAATAAATACAAAAAATCCCCTCACACACCTACACAACATGACATTATCAGGACATGACAAGGCACCAAGGCTAGAAGGAAGACACTACATCCGGTCTTAATAGGTTTAAGGCACAGTTTCTCGAGGTCTTGAAAACTGAGAATTTAAAGAACTGTAAAGTTTATAACTGTCAGTTTATTTAAAAAGTCAGACCTTAAAGAAAGATAACTTCAGATTGTTGTGCCATTGCAGTTACTAATTAATTTTTCTTTCAATGATACATTTTTATATATGTACATTCTAAATTCGTGTCTATTTTTTGGTTTGAAACTGTCAAATCTGGAGCTATCAGTAGTACCTTGGTGTCAGAGTTACAGTGACGTTGTGCTGCTATTTTGCAGTGATGCAGAAATCTTTAACAAATCCGTGGATCCAGACGATGAGCTGCATCACTGCCAGAATCTAAGCACTTGTTCCTTGTATTTCTGACCTACATTGAAAATTTCATCCAAATCTGTTGATCTGTTTTTGAGTGATGTTGCTAACAGACAGACAGACAGACAGACAGACAGACAGACAGACAGACAGACAGACAGACAGACCAATGCCGATCGTCACATAACTTGGCCGCATCCCTATGCAGAGTAATTAAAACAAACCTCACATTACTTCCTGAATTCTGTGGTATCAAATATATTCTTGCTTATTATGAATTCAGCTTCTTACAAAGTCTGGAAACACTATTTCATTCCTGGAAACAGTACGTTGTTGAAAAAAAATCACACGTTGAATTAGGTTAAAAAAAAATAGAATTTAGCAAATCTGTATTTTAAATGTAGGTCATAAAACTTCACCGGTGAAGGACATTTTACAGAGTCGTTGACTAAGATCATGAAATGACTGTATGGTTTATCTCTGAGGGGAACAATTCTTCCACCAGGTGAAACAATTATACACTTAATGAAGCCCCGAAAGACTTTATGGTCATTTTAATCTCACTTAATCAACTGTCTTGTTACATCTCTGTCATATTTCACCAACATGGCCATTCTAGCAGTTTTCTAGTGTTTTTTTTTTTTTATTCAGGGCTGCACTGTCGCCTTGCAGCTAGAAGATTCCCAGTTTGCGTCCCCGCCTTCCCGGGGTCTTTCTTGCATTTTTTATTTTATTTTGTTCATTTATTTAATCAGGCACCATGCAATTATTATGGCACACATAGAACCGATGCATGGAGTTTACATGCTCTTCCTCTGCATACGTGGGTTTTCAACGGGTTCTCCGACTTCCTCCCACAGTCGAAAAACAGGTTGAGATTAATTAGTGATTCTAAACTGTCTGCAAGTGTGAATGTGAGTGTGATTGTTTGTCTCTATGTGTAGCCCTGTTATAGACTGGTGATCTGTCCAGGTGTCTCCTGGCTTCACCCAATCAGCTGGGATAGACTCCAGCATCCCATGACCCTAATGAGGATGAATTGGTGTAATGATAATGGATGGATAGCTTTTATTCAACACTGAGCAACTGTAATATTATATATGCTTTATTTATAGTCAAAATGTGGCATTTAGCATTTGCTAACTCTTGAGCAGCCTGAAAATACGGTGTATCAGCTATGTACCACCTCTGTTTGTTTTCCATAATTGAATTGGCCAAAGTTATTGGAGTGGTCAGTTTTCTGAAGATTTCATATCTCCATTAAATCTTCAAAGGTCCATTCTGTGTGGCTGTTAACAGGAGTGAGAAATGAATCAGATAGATGAGTGGTTGTCACAAAAATCAGTGTCGACTGGTTCTCTACACAGGGTGAGATGATGGTGACCAGTCAGTGGCTAACATACAGCTAACAGGAGTTGAATGTGGTCCAAGTTTTTAGCAGCACAGTCAGCTGTGCTTGTTCAGTCCTCACTGTGCGCATGCTGTTGTAACTGGTTTCTTACAGTCACATATTCTTAATGTGTAATTTTTAAAGTTTGAGATGACACAGTTTCAGTCTCCAAGAAACATCACCGTGTTTGCATCTTCTCACTTACCATGAAACTACAGCAACGACAACAAACAGTGATGGGCACATTTAGAATTTCAAATAGAAAAGGCTGAAGATAAGCAATGTGAGGTCATTTTTCTCTGTGTCTTAAATTAGGGCTAACTGAACCACCAGATAATTCATGTGATATTTTAATCAAGACAGAAAGCCTTTTATATTTCAAGATCATTCCATAAATTACTGTCACTATTAAACTGTGTGAATGGTACCATATATTTGTAGTTAACAAGCTCATAGCTGGTACACATTCTAATGATTTTATTGGAAACTTTGATAACTCAAATAATGCATCAGGTTTTATTGAATTAAAAAAAGGGCATGAAAGGCTGTTGTCATGTTGTTAGAGACGTGATACAGCTGCTCATCATTACCATTGTACACAAGGTGGTTCAACACAGTGAAGTACAGACAATGTCACTGAGTTTCCAGATTTCAGCTTTCAACATGGGGAGTGCAGCAAAAACATGATAGCAGTTAATAGATAGAACACCATTTGAGCAGTCTGTGGTTTGCCATCTTTACTTCATATAGAAACCTGAATAAACTGCCATTATCCCTAAGAGCCAAAGTTTGTTTTCAGGTCTATGGTGTTTTTATTAGTTTGTCTGTCTGTCAGGATTATACAAAAACTGACAAGCCAAATTTCATGAAACTTGGTGGACAGATAAGTCAGACTTTTGACAAGTAAATTGTCAAACGTAGAGTCATCGTTTATAATCTACAGTTAAATCATTTTTTTCGTGGTGGCTGTCCTCAGGTTGAGTCGCAAACTCCATCACAGCTGTCAGGATAGATAAGGAGAGATAATTGTGCTGTAGTGTGACCAGAGTGTTCATTCTGACAGCCGACATGTTCGGAGATTAACGGAAGAGCACGTCCAAAAGGGGCTTCATTCAGTGTCCCAAACAAATCAACCTGCATAATAAAAAATACTTTGTACTACGGTAAATCATGTTCCTGCCCCAGTCATGAGCACCCTCTGACCAGGCAGACCTCAATGTAATGAATATTGACTCTTAGTGTGTTCATTTCTTTCAAGAAAATCAAGTCTTTTAAATGTCTGACACTCACTGTGTTCTGTACAGTTACCAAAATGTGAGCTCCTTCACCTGCTGATGGGAAATTGAACTTTCCTGCACAGTGGTAACTCGTGTGGTTTTTACTTCTCATCCCAACTATTTGATATCCTTTCTCCTTCCAGATTAACCTTTATGGCCCTAATAAATGGTCTATATTGACATCAAAGGGATGGGAGATGGTGCTATGGCTTATGGGGAGGAGAACATGGGCCTGCTGAAAGAGCCTGAGCCCAGCTTCCCTCGCCAAACAGTAACAGTGCCTGTCCATTTCCAAATTATGCTCGTCTTTGTCTTTTTAATTAAACTCAAGTGCAGTTTGGAGGCTATCTGACCTTTGCTGCCCCCTCTTTATGGGTAGTGCCGCAGGTCATTTCCATGCATATATTAATGACTCACCCTCCTCCATTTTCCTCTTAGGCAATGATCCATGAGGCTTTACAGATTAGGAATAGGTTTAAGTCTTCAGTATGGCCCATATTTTTTTAATATGCAATGTAAGAAGTTATTTGATGGAGACAAACTGTTTGAGGCTTCCATTAGAATAGCTTAGGCAAAATGCATTTTAAGTTTGATTAAGTCTGATTGTGTGTTCACTGTAGCTAACCTCCTTAACCTTTATTTACCCCTTCAGCTTCATCTTAAGTACCAATAACATTTTTGTCTTGTAGATATTTTTGTATATTTCTTCACTGTTTCCTGAAGTGCAACGGCTGCAGTTCCAGCTGGGTTACGTTTATTTAGGCAGCAAATACATTATGATTACAGATGTGCAGATAGCTGTCACTCTGAAACATCAACATTAACAGCTGATAAGGGACAATATGTGAACTATTATCATTTTCACCTCTGTTTCTATGAAATTTGCATGACTGTAAAAGAACCTTGATAGAACAAGGTTTATATTAAATTTGTATTAGGTATTCTAAATAAAGCCCTTTTTCTGGTGAGACAGGGCTGTGAATACATGTCCCCCAATAGCCCTTAAATTTTTAATTTGACTAACTGCCAAAAGGTGCAAATTATTATTGTTATTTAATCTGATATATTTATTTATTATGCAGGTCAGTACAGCAAAGAAGAAATAAAATGAAGATCAGATTTTGAATTGATAAGAATTAAACATGTTTAATTAAAAGAAGTGAAAATATGTATTACTATTGTACATCTGTATAGAAATACATAAATACACAAAATCACTGTACAAATACATTTGGAGATGTAAAATTGCAGAGATATCAGGGCTACTGATAGATCAGTACTCTGTCAGCATATATTTGTACTATGCAGTAATGTTTTACATGAATTGGAGGAAATCAATGTGCTTAAATGTATTGTGGAATGTACAGTTTTATTTTATTTCTTTTTTTTCAAATGTGAATGACAATTTAGTTGTATGGGAATGTAATTATGTCGAGATTGGGTCGTGTAGTGGACTGACTTACATTCATACTGAAACACCTGACTTGATCTTAACACAATATTGGTTTTGCAATGATTAAGGAATCGCCAACAAGAAAAGCACTCCGAGGTCAGTACTCCTCCAAGGCTGCTCAGTTGTTGTATCATTTGCAGTGGATGAAATGTTTAAAAAAAACATGGTCTGCAGCAGTGGATTTGAAGTGGGATCACAATCATGTGATCATCAGCAGGCAGCTGATGTAGTGTTCACTTGTTGTCATGGTTACAGTGATGCCATGCCACTATCTCACAATGATACAGAAATCTTTGACAAATCTGTGGATCCAGACTATAAGCTGCATCACTGCCAAAATCTAATCACTTGGTCATTGTGTCATTTCTGACCTTCCCTGAAAATTTTATCCAAATCATTAGTCTGTTTTTGAGTAATGTTGCTAACAGACAGACAAACGGACAGGCAGATTTGTCCGTTTGCAACATTCTCAAAAACGGACCAACAGACAAACCAGCCCTGATCATCACATATCTCGGCCGTGTTCCTTGATGGAGTTAAAAGGACTGTGGCTCTCGTTGTCACAGGGCTGGGAGTTCTTAATTTGGAATCCCGGAGAACTCTGCAGCAGCTGTGCCTATGCACTGTGATTTTTGTCATGTTTAATGTCATGTGTGGATAAAGGACCTTTTTGGTGACTGCCTATGCAGCACAGGCATAATGCCTTGCCTGGACACACTGCCACACATTTGGCTGCTACTTCTCCTCCGCCGGCATGTGAGAGCATGATAACAGCCCTGCGGTTTGACACAGTGATATGCAGCACCCACCCCACTCCACCTCCAGCCCACAGGTTTTGGCACGCATTGCTTTTGTTTTGTTCACGGCCATGTGTTTTGGGATCAATTGCAGTTTTCAGCCTGCAAAAAAAACACACCCTCATAGTCAATCAATAAAAACAAAACCAATCAAAAAATAAAAACACCAAGAAAAGCAGTGAGAGAGTGCAGTACTCACCGTTCATGGTCTGCAGCAGTGCATTTGTAGTCGAATCACAATCATGTGATCATCAACAGCAGCTGATGTAGTGTTCACTTGCTGTCATAGTTACAGTGGTGCCGTGCTGCTATCGCGCAACGATACAGAAATCTTTAACAAATCCACGGATCCAGACTATGAGCTGCATCACTGCCAAAATCTAATCACTTGGTCCTTGTGTCATTTCTGAGTTTCACTGAAAATTTCATCCAAGTCCATTAGTCCGTGTTTGAGAAATGTTGCGAGCAGTCAGACGGACAAACC
This sequence comes from Acanthochromis polyacanthus, assembly GCF_021347895.1. Lineage (NCBI taxonomy): Eukaryota > Metazoa > Chordata > Actinopteri > Pomacentridae > Acanthochromis > Acanthochromis polyacanthus. The sequence goes on along the minus strand of NC_067113.1, from coordinate 67,265,047 downwards.
AATGTCGATTGTCACACAACTCCTCCCGTTCCTCGTCAGAGTAATAAAACAAGAAACAAAAGCAGAGGATGCTAGAACTCATTTGATCCCTGAGAGAGATGACAACCCTCATCCTTGTGAATGTGCACTTCTCTAAGTGACAAAAGCAGAAGTGTTGTAGCCTGCATAGAGACGAGGGTCTGGCTTTGTGTCTGATGACAAGAGGATGGAAAGGAAAGATGAAGCAGATAAGCGAGAAATACAGAAAAGTGGAGGACAAAGAGAGAGAAGTGGATGTGCTGTTGTCATCTGAACATTTGAAATGCCTGTTTTATGACCTGTTGAACTTTGAAGACACTGTGTTTAACTTGTAAACTCCGACATAAGTAGAAAGGTATCCCAATGAATATGTGCAAAATTTGGAATGGAATTTATAATGCATGAAGTGCACAGTGGCTTGGTGGTTAGCAGGGGTGTCCACGCTTTCTTGGAATCTTTGTGCATGGAGTTTGCATGTTGTCCCTGTACATGTGTGGGTTTTCTCCAGCTTCCTCTAAAAGACCAACAACATGCTGAGGTTAACTGGTGATTCTAAATAGTCTGTAGGTGTGAATGCGAGTATGATTGTTTGTCTCTATATATAGTCCTGTGATAGACTGATGACCTGTCCAGGTGTCTCCTGTCTTCACCCTAAGTCAGCTGGGATAGACTCCTGCCCCCATGACCCTAATGAGGATTAAGCGGTGGATCGAGAATGAATGGATGGATGGATGGATGGATGGATGGATGGATGGATGGATTGATTAAGTATATCACATTATAGTGTCGCTACTCCTAGTTCAGAATGAATCAAAATATTGAAATAGTGTGAACAATCTTGATCATGGCAGTCATCTTGGTTCTGAGGTGGTGTTGAAGAGTTGACCTCATGTGGTTATTGGAAGAGCTTGAGATGCTTTTTTATTTCTTATGAAAGTGTGGAAGTAACATATCTGCTCACGTTATACTGAACAGGAGATGCAGTCAGTCAGCAATTTGTGTGTGTGTGTGTGTGTGTGTGTGTGTGTGTGTGTGTGTGTGTGTGTGTGTGTGTGTGTGTGTGTGTGTGTGTGTGTGTGTGTGTGTGTGTGTGTGTGTGTGTGTGTGTCTTGACAGGAAGGATTCAACCAGGCCTTCTGTGGCACCTCTGGTTAATGAGGCCTTTATGGAGATGAAGTGGGTGCAGGAGAGGAGGATATATAGAAAGCAATGCTAGCCAGGGAGAATGGAGCTGGCTGCAGCTGTTAGAACATAGAGAGGTTTAGGGGCACAGGGGTGGGGGTAGCACTGTGGAAAACACGATTTCAAAATGTTGATTGGTCGGTGTCAGTCCCACTTCCAGCCATTTGGATGATATAGGCAGTGCTCCGAGGCCTACTCTGAACCCCTGAACAACTTCTCAATTAGTGGGCGGCAGAACAGCCAGACGCTATTGTACCCCCAAACACATATCCCACCCTCACATACATATACACTCGCTCTCAGGTCACATAGCAGCCAGATCTCTCCAGTCATCAGTGCTGGTCAGGTTGTTCTGTGCTGACTTGGGAAGATCATGCTGTTTTAGAAACCTTTTGTGAGCCGTAGTTTGGGAGAACACTGAAAAGCACTGATGTGTCTCCTATTGTTTTTACAGTGAAAACAATTGTTAAAAATATAATCTGATCTTTTTAATGTTGTTCTTCCTCATGATAACCACTAGGCTCAAAATGTAGAAAGAAGTGTGATGCTTTGTGACAAGCTGCAGCTGAATCTCCATGATAACACACGTCACAAAGAGGAAGGAGCTTTGCATAACCAAGCTCAGCCAGTCAATGTTGCTGTGCTATGTTTGTGTAAAATGAGATGTAAATGTGGTCATTTTAACAGCCTGATTTATTCATGAACCCAAAAGAAAGAGAGGAATGCTAATGCTACACACTGCTTTGCCCTTGGTCAGGGCATATCGACAAACAAGTCACTCAACAGAGGAATTAACAACTTCATTAAGTTACCTGATAGCACTTGCACATCCAGCTCTGCATCACTTTGCCTGTGGTGGCTGTTGTCAAGGTATCTGTTGCTAGAGAAAATACCAAACACACATTTTCAGGCTTAATATATTCAAGGAAAAGGACTAGCTTAAACAGTTTTTTAGGTATTATCTGCGATGTTTATTCAAGCCATGATCTGAAAAATGAAAATCAGTCAGTCCAAATCCATATAAACACCCATTATAGAGAGGATGTCCAATCAAAATAGGTTTTCAGGGAATACAAGAATCAATGCGTTGCAGAGGTCATGCTTGTCTCTTGTTTATTGATATGGCCATATCTGACCACATGGTGCTGAGAGACCGGAAGAAACAGCCGTGACTGAAGAGGGGCTACTGCTAACTGATTCCAACTTCCACCAGTTTTCCATTTGCTTTCATTATGTGAAATGATAAAGAGACGATCACAGCGGTCTGCAGCAGAGCTGTCACAGAGACATCCATGTGTCAGTCTGGAGATTTCTCAGCTTCCTCCACTAAAGGAGGAAGTCTTGATCAATGAGTGAAACAGGTGTCCCTTCTACTGCTCCTCCTCATGTTCTCTGAGAATGTGGTCCTGATGTGTGCATTTACAATGAAAGACTAATATATATATATATATATATATAATATGTGTTAAAATTTACAGCGAATCTTCAGAGTGAAAATTCCTTCCTGACATTGACTGTGCTCAGAGTAAACAGCTGAAGTTTGACATGAATGAATGAATGTTTTTTATTATTATTTTTGGATATGTGAGAAAAAAAGCCACAAAAATAAATCAAAATATTCAAAACAACAACAAAACTACATAAATTGCGAAAAAACAAAGCAAAAAATAGTAACCCAATATATCTGAAAAGGTGTAGGATGAAGCATGAGCCTTTGTCCTCCTACCCATCAGTCACTCAGTACCTCACTCCCTTAGTTATTTATGCACATATTTACAAATAAAATAGAAGATAAATATCCTAAATAAACACATATTAAATCATCAGTGATATGTCAATCCCCTCCTCTCCCTGTTCTTGCACTGCTTTTTAAACTGACTCGTGCTACAATTATAACCCCCATCTCTGTTACAAAACAAGTTCTGAATATTTACGGGAAATTGGTTGTTCATTGCTTTGTACATTATTGGTGCTGTCTGTAAATGAAGCAGTGAGTTTTAGCATTTTGTATTTTAAGAAGAGAGAATTTGTGTGATCTCCAGTTTTATGAATTTTCCTTATTGCTTTTTTTGTAGTATTTCACCACTCATAATTTCACATTTCCCATGAAGTGGAAGTAAAGTATATTACAGAAAAAAACGTTGTACACTGCATTCATTCATTTATTCATTTATCATTACAGATTTAGTTACTTTTAAGATGGATATTTGATATATTTGATCACATGTAAGTCACCGATATCAGCCAGGACTTTGTTTTAATATTGTGACTACTTAATAGTTGTTTATTTTTGCCTAAATAGAATTTTTCAAGTAAGACTTTTGTTTGCAATGGTACTGTTACTTCAGTAAAAGATCCACATATTTTTTCCATCACTAAATTTTTCTATGACTCTTGGAGGTTTAAATGGCAGGAAACAAAAACAAAACAAAGAAATCAGTGTCTATCTCTTCAGCTTCCACCTCAATTTGCAGTTTAATGAGATGGTGCATGGATGTTCAAAGCTCTGAAAGCACCCCATAATTGTTATGTTGTGCTTAGGAAAGCCTGGCTGCCATTAACCTCCAAACACCACATTTCACTTCACACGTCTAGCAATTACCTCGCCAAGAATGCTTGAGCTCGCAAATATGTGTGTTGTGAAGTTCCTGTAATTAAATTGGGCTTTTCACATATAATCTGAAAATGCTAAGGGTCAAACTGGGGACCCAGTAATCACTAGTGATTGAGTGTGAAGGAGGGTCAAATGTATTGAGAGTCTTTTTTCATCCAGCCCTTAACTTTATTGATTAGAGAGGTCACATTTTTAAGCAGAGGTCAAGAGGGAGGGGCATTTATTCTGCTTCCCAAAAGCTGAGAAGGGAACATTTTTGATGGAAAAAAATGACATGCCCTCAACAGCAGTATTATTTAGCCTCTATTTCAAGAATAGTCTGTAAAGTTTGTGGAGGCGTATTGCCATTGCCAATATCCAAATCCAGGATTTATGCCATTCATGAATATCCAAGTCTCGCTCAAGGTGATGACATACACTAGCATTCAAAAGTTTGGGGTCATCCAGACAGTTTCATGTCTTCCATGAAAACTCACACTTTTATCCATGTGCTAACATAACTAAACAAGGGTTTTCTAATCATCAATGAGCCTTTCAACACCATTAGCTCACACAATGTAGCATTAGAACACAGGAGTGATGGTTGCTGGAAATGTTCCTCTGTACCCCTATGGAGATATTCCATTAAAAATCAGCAGTTTCCAGCTAGAATAGTCATTTACCACATTAACTATGTCGACACTGGATTTATCATTCCTTTTATGTTATCTTCAATGAAAAAAAAACAGTTTTTCTTCCAAAATTAAGGACTTTTCTAAGTGACCTCAACCTTTTGAACAATTATGTAGCTTACAAACCCCAAAATCTGTTCTAATTTCTGTGCGTTTGTGTATATCTAACACTCATTAGGCTTGTTTATTCCAGTGGGGTTTCCTAAAAATGCAGTTTCTGCCTATGTCCAAACTAATATGTTTTTGTTTTAAAACATACACACGTGGACAAAATTGTTGGTACCCCTCAGTTAAAGAAGGAAAAACCCACAATTCTCACTGAAATCACTTGAAACTCACAAAAGTAACAATAAATAAAAATTTATTGAAAATTAAATAATCCAAAACAGCCATCACTTTTGAATTGTTGATTAACATAATTATTTAAAAAAACAAACTAATGAAACAGGCCTGGACAAAAATGATGGTACCTCTATAAAAGATTGAAAACTATTTGACCAGAGTTACATGATTAACTCAGGTGTGTCATTTAATTGACATCACAGGTGTTTCCAAACTCATAATCAGTCAGTCTGCCTATTTAAAGGGAGACAAGTAGTCACCCTGCTGTTTGGTGAAAAGGTGTGTACCACACTGAACATGGACAACAGAAAGCGAAGGAGAGAATTGTCCCAGGACATCCGAAAAAAAATTATAGACAAACATCTTAAAGGTAAAGGCTATAAGACCATCTCTAAACAGCTTGAAGTTCCTGTGACAACAGTGGCTCATATTATTCAGAAGTTCAAGACCCACGGGACAGTAGCCAACCTCCCTGGACGTGGCCGCAAGAGGAAAATTGATGACAAATTGAAGAGACGGATCGTTCGAATTGTATCCAAAGAGTCCAGAGCAACCTCCAAAGAAATTAAAGGTGAACTCCAAGGCCAAGGTACATCAGTGTCAGATCGCACCATTCGTCGTTGTTTGAGCCAAAGTGGACTTCATGGGAGACGACCAAGGAGGACACCACTGCTGAAAAAAACTCATAAAAAAGCCAGACTGGAATTTGCAAAAATGCATGTTGACAAGCCACAAAGCTTCTGGGAGAATGTCCTTTGGACAGATGAGACCAAACTGGAGCTTTTTGGTAAGGCACATCAACTCTATGTTCATAGACTCAAAAACCAAGCATACGAAGAAAAGAACACTGTCCCTACGGTGAAACATGGAGGAGGCTCAGTAATGTTTTGGGGCTGCTTTGCTGCATCTGGCACAGGGTGTCTTGAAAGTGTGCAAGGTACGATGAAATCTGAAGACTATCAAGGCATTCTGGAGAGAAATGTGCTGCCTAGTGTCAGAAAGCTTGGTCTCAGTCGCAGGTCATGGGTCTTCCAACAGGACAACGATCCAAAACACACAGCCAAAACACCCAAGAATGGCTGAGAGAAAAGCGTTGGACTATTCTAAAGTGGCCTTCTATGAGTCCAGATCTGAATCCCATTGAACATATGTGGAAGGAGCTGAAACATGCCATTTGGAGAAGACACCCATCAAACCTGAGACAACTGGAGCTGTTTGCTCATGAGGAGTGGGCCAAAATACCTGTTGACAGCTGCAGAACGCTCATTGACAAATACAGAAATCGTTTAATTGCAGTGATTGCCTCAAAAGGTTGTGCAACAAAATATTAAGTTATGGGTACCATCATTTTTGTCCAGCCCTATTTCATTAGTTTGTTTTTTAAATAATTATGTTAATCAACAATTCAAAAGTGATGGCTGATTTTGATTATTTAATTTTCAATAAATTTTTATTTATTGTTACTTTTGTGAGTTTCAAGTGATTTCAGTGAGAATTGTGGGTTTTTCCTTCTTTAACTGAGGGGTACCAACAATTTTGTCCACGTGTGTATAATCTTTGCTACATTTACATCAGGTATCCATCGTACCCATTGGAGTGCTCCTGAATGTCTGCATTTTTTTTCTGGTCAGGTAGAAACAGAGATTTGAAAACGATATAGGCACCTATGTTTGTTCCATGATTAGGTCTTATCGGTCATTACGTGTCTTTTCTTGACTTACTACATTTCTGTCAATTAAACCTTTTTGAGAAGAAACTATACACATCAGCTCTGACTAACAACAACAATTCCACTTCGTGTTACATCCCACCTGAGAAATGGCAGCTCTTTCTTTATATCATTGCTTTTGTTCCTCTATTTTCTTCTACAGTTTTCTGCAACTAACCAACCAACCCTCTGTTTCATGTTGATACTGACACGTGCCTGCCCAGTTTACATGAATGTTGATGTCTTAAATGTTTTTAGATGTGTTAGTTTAGACAGTTTTTTTGCTGAAAAGTGAGCTTTAAATTGAAAACAGATTTCTGAATAGAGACTCATCTTCCCAATATCCCTGTTTCTTTCGTAAAATAAGCTATTGTTGTTCTCTACAGTAATTTAAAAAATGTAAAACCGAGTCTTTAAAGTCACAGTACAAATATTTGCTGATGTAAAATTAAGTCAGGATGCGACATAAAATACATACAGCATTTTTTTTTTTTTTGATGGAACTTTTTTCTGTCGCTTGGCATTTTCATTTTAACTAAAAGTGCTGTGGCATGGACACATAATTTTTTGGACTATCCCCCTCCAGTCGAGGTTAGCTAAATTAGTTGTGAAGAGCAATGACTTGTGGGACTGTGTGTGTTTGCATGCAGATAATTGCAGGGCTAGCGTGCCGCAGCCTGGCACACAGTTCACGTTTGCAGGTGGGTTGGCATTGGGAAGTGCCTCTCAAACAGACACATCTGGCCCCTGCTGAGGTTATAACCTTTCATTATATCCTCCTCAAAATGGACCCAAATACAGCACTGCCAAAATTGTGCTGAAAGCCTTTTCCTAGTTACTGTGTTTAGAGTACACTTTTTTGAAGAGTTGTTTTTCATTTTAAAACAGAGGATTCACAGAATTTTTGTGATTAGGTGTGAGAATGAGGGAAAGGTAGTATTAAGATATATATAGAAAAATATTATCAATACATAACAATATTAATAATAATATTAAAAAAGGGGGCTGTACGGTGACTTGGTGGTTAGCACTGTCACCTTGCAGATAAGAAGATCCCTGGTTGGCATCCCTGTCTTCTTAGGATCTTTCTGCATGGAGTCTTCATGTTCTCCCCATACATGTGTGGGTTTTCTCCAGGTTCTCCGGCTTCCTCCCACAGTCCAAAATCATGCTGAGGTTAATTGGTGATTCTAATTAGTCTGTAGGTGTGAATGTGAGTGTGATTGTTTGTCTCTATACATAGCCTTGTGGTGACCTGTCCAGGTGTCTCTTGTCTTCATTCTAAGTCAGCTGGAACAGACTCCAGCCCCCCATGACCCTAATGAGGCGTAAGTGGTGTATAAATGATGGATGAATGGATATTAAATGAGTAATATTATACTACATGAAAAGCACTAGTGACTACTAGGGTCCGGTGCTCCACCAAGGCTGCTCAGTTGTCGTATGATTTCTAACGGATGAAATCTTTAAACAATTCAGGGTCTCCAGTGGTGGATTTGTAGCAGGATCACAATCATGTGATCATCAGCAGCCAGCTGACGTAGTGTTCACTTGTTGTCATGGTGACAGTGATGCTGTGATGCTATCTCACAATGATACAGAAATCTTAAATAAATCTGTGGATCCAGACTATAAGATGCACCACTGCTAAAATCTAATCACTTGGTCCTTATGTCATTTCTGACATTCCCTGAAAATTTCATCCAAATTCATTAGTTTGTTTTTGAGTAATGTTGCTAACAGACAGACAGACAGACAGACAGACAGACAAACCAACGCCGATCATCACATAACTCCGCCGCTTTCCTTGGCTGAGTAATGATTGGTTATAATCTCTAAATTATAACCAACCTGGTGGGTTTGCTTTAAAAAAAGGAAATAAAAGCATTGTTACTCACAGCACATTTTGTTGTTTGTAACATTGGACATGACTGCAACCAGTAATTTATGTCGTTTCTGTAGTTTCAAAGATGCATGATGAAGAATGGCTAGTGTTATCCAACCTTTTTGAGAGAGATTATAGCAGCTACTTTGGCGGCATTCTGCTCTTCAGGTAGACAGTTCAGGGGAATGCTCCCCCCATATGGTCGGTAGTCTCTCAGAAAGCAGGCCATATTTCATCATTAGGATATCAGAGTCCAGGTGCAGATGAGAACTGATCGAGCTGGCAGCCAGGCCAGTCGGGGGCACTCAAGGGGGAAAATCTTATCCCAGGGACAATCCCCAGGTCAGACCTGCTGTAATTGAAATAATTCAGCCCCTAGAGTTGTTTAATCACTGACAATCACACATGCAGGAAGGAGTAAATTGAAGAACACATGAGTCTGATTACATTTGCCACACTGAACTCTCTCAGCAGCCCTTTCCACTAGAGTTTACATCAGCACCTTGGATATCAGCAGTCCACCTTTCTGTTTGCATTCTACTTCTAATGTCAGTTATGTTTTTGATGATGGACAAGCCATATCACTTTGTTCTAGTTTCTTCTGTCCCTTTTGTCTATCGAATATTTAAACTTTAGCTTCTTCCTGTGACTAAATTCCATGTGTGGCTCCAAAGAGTCTGGATCATCAAACAGACAAGGAACAGTCACATTAAAAATTCTATGCTGAGATGCAACAAATCATTTGTCTGTTATTAACCCTGAGCCTGTAATTATGCAGATTGCCATAGATTTTCCCTGGGAGCCTAGAAGTGAGATCCAGGGGTTGTTCTCAGCATGGCAGGCAGACGAGGGAACGGTCGTGCATTACTGAACTTGCCACATTCATCATGTTGACTGATGGCACAGGGAGTCGCTCCCCAGGTCCCGGTGGTTAATGTAGTGGGTAATTAACTGTCATTTGCCTAGTAATAGGCCGATGATCAATGGTTTGTGAGGAAACAAATTCTAATCTGGCAGCTGATGAATGCATACCAAGGCTGGAGCAATTGATGTGGTGAAGGGGGTAGAAGAGATGGGGGTTGTGGAAGGGAGCTGGAGAGAAAAGCTGCCACCGGAATTTCAAAAGGCCACTGGGAGCACTGGTGCTAGCCGCCGCTCTCCAAAATGAATTAAAGCAGCTTCAGTTGTTTCCTTTGATGGTGCTAGAAAACCCAGTCAAGGGAATGATGGAGGAGCTGACTGATCCTCTTAACAAAATTTATTCAGCAATTCATTTGAAAGAGTCACCAAAGTTACAGATAACAAACTACATAAGCAAACAAAAAAATATTGTTTCCGTCCTAAAGCTGTATCTCTCCACGTGGATGGCTTTGTTTTGTTCATATATTTGTCTTTTCTTCATAAAATTGTAAATCACAATAAAACATTCAGCCACATGACCTTCCTCCAGATACTCCACTGTGCACAGTTAACACATTTTGGTTTATTTCTCTGGTTTCCATGTAAGCTGAACAAAATTTTGATTTTTCAATAGTTGCTACCAATCTGTGTGTGCAGTGCTGGAGTGTGTTGTATGATGCAAAGAAGAATATTTTTTCTTGTTTTGGTAAAGGTACAGTATACAAATACTTAAACAACATATAATAGCGTCTGTTGGTGTGTCGGTGTGTATGGGGTGCACTGTTGAGCTGGGAGAAAACATTTGGTTGTGATGAAGCACAGGAGCGACAGATAAGCTGTATTTTGATGAACAGCCATCACACATGCTCTTTAACACTGGGAGAACCATGAAAACACATTTGTGGTCATTTGTAGCTCCAAAAGTTTCAGGCGTAACTTAATAATTTAAGCAATTAAATATGAATGACACTGTGTGTCACCTGTTAGGAAGATAAGGTGAGGACATTTGTCCTGCAAAACAAACAAAAACAACAACTCAGGGGTATATGAAAGTACAACATTGTGTGTCTTTGCCAAAACAAAATATAGTTTTATCATCGAGTTTCATTCACTCTGAGTGTTAGCTTTGGAAAATCACTTCACCATTAGAGGCTTTGCATCTTTGACAGAACATTTGGCTCCCTGTATATATAATCCAACACAACCTCTTTTTACACCTCAGTAATCAGCTGAAGTGTCACCGTATTTTGGATTTAACTTGTCAAAGTTCAAACATGACACCATTCCAGCACTCTCCAATGGGATGGAAGCCTGCAGGCTCAGATTGGGTTTAGGGTCGATTGGGATCAAGCCTCGTGGAATAATTGAATGGGTATATGTTTTTCTTGTGTCAAAGGAGTACCACTGAGTCATAGCAGGCTGCAAATCACAGTGAATGCATTTTGACTGGAACAAAGTATCAAGTATTGACTGTCACCATTCTCTTTCAAATTCAGATTTGAGCAAAGCATGAATTTTAATTTCATGTTGTGTCTTCAGCCTCTTTAAATATGCAGGCTGTCTTGTCAGCCATGGATATGAAGTGTATGTCAGTGCTTTTTTACATGTGTTATTCTATTTTTTAGCAGCACTCTCGATACAGCGGTCGCTGTACTACTGTCAGATGAAGAGAAATGCATTAGAAATGTATGTATTTTTCACAAAGTAGAATCCAGAGCTTCAAGCACTAGATGCACTGCTTCATATTCGGCCTCTGAACCACCTTCCTCTGATTGTGGTGAACCCTGCACCTTTAAATTCATTACAACTAAACCACACCTAATTTGTCCCCTCCCTTGAGACCATTAGCATCTGCAGCATCAAACCAGCAGAGCGGTGAAAGACATGTGGCAGGTACAATACATCCATCTTTGGTCTCTGCAGCAAGACAGGGCTTCCTGTGTGCTGCTGATCTGAAGAGCGTTTGCCACCAGCAGACTCAGCCAGTGAGGTACTGCAAACATGTGAAGATGCTAGAACGAATGAGGAGGGCGTGTCTGCACTGTTCTCATCAGGCAGCACAGGTTGGACATGGTAATAAATAGTTTAAAGAAGTTACATTTGCACAGGAAGGTAGAAGTTGAATTATGCAACAACAAAAAATGCATCAAACTAATGGATGAGAAGCATCTAGAAGTTTGGATAGTCTGTTTGATCACTGGTCTTTGATCTTTAGTTTTAATTTATTTTATCTTATTAAGTGGGTCTTCTACATGGATTCAGTTTCCTCAGTAAGAAAAAGGAATGCATGTATTGTCTGAAAACAAGAAACTGCTGTGTTTGTTTCTATAACTACGATCACGTTACTAACAATGGCATTTTACTGCTCACAGGAATAGTCACAGTAGAATAGAATAGAATAGAATAGAATAGAATAGAATAGATCATTATTGTCACTGTTACAGAAAACAATGAAAACTGGTTTAGTATTCTCTCAATAGCAGCATTAAAAATAAGCTATATAACACACTCTAAAAATATATATACAACATAAGAGCAAATATACAGTATGGAAGCGGCTTGCTGTTAGAGACGTGCTCTACACATGATTATTGCACATAATATGGATTACACTGATATAAGTATTGCACTTATGTGATATTGTCATTCAGGGGGGAGGGAGCAAACATCTGACAGCTTGGGGAACATTTTGTATTGCACTAACAGTACCAACAACGATTTTTATTGTAATTTGTTCGTAATGTACGACTCTTTCTTTAATGCTAAGAACACTTGGCTGTCTTTTGGAGAAAAAAAACACACAAAAAAATCAAAACAGTTCAGCATAACTGCAAGAGGTTTCATCCAATGTCTATTCTTTCGGCCTTCCATCTGCAGTTTAATGTAATGTGTCTCCTTTGTCAAAGATTTTGCTTTTATTACTTTGCTAAGGAACACGGTTCAGTTATGTGACGATCGGCATTGGTCTGTCTGTCTGTCTGTCTGTCTGTCTGTCTGTCTGTCTGTTAGCAGCATTATTCAAAACAAACCAACAGATTTGGGTGAAATTTTCTGGGAAGGTCAGAAATGACACAAGAATCAAGTGATTAGATTTTGGCAGTGAGGCAGCTTATAGTCTGGATCCAACTATGACAAGTGAACACTACATCAGCTGCCCGCTGACCTAGTGTAGCATTTTTATTTAGACTTTCTTAGCTTTAGATATGTATATTTATTCTTTTACTGTCTGTTGTTGTTGCTAGGCACTGCAAGTCTATACACCATGTCAAATTTCTTGTGTGCCTTTAATGCCAACTCACTTGGCATTAAAGGCTTTTCTGGTTTTGATTCTGACGATCACACGACTGAGCTGATGATGATAACTCAATAATTATCCTTGAAAAGATTAACATCCACAGTTATTAATTTCAATCAATTAAATTCAGCTGTATTTAGCTCCACTTCACAGGTCGCTTCACATAACAAGACAAAGACTTAACAAGAATATATTGTAGAGAAAAATCTAACAAATATAATGATTTTCTTTGAGCAGCACTAAACAAAAATACACCTTTAAATAGGAGGAAACCTCCATCATATCCAGGCTCAGGATGGAGATCTGTCTCAGCTGGTTGGAATGAGGGTGAAGATGAGAGAGAATGTGATAGCAAGGAGGAAAATACAAACAATATGTAAACACTGACAATTGATGTTAAGCTCAGTTATTACAGATTAGAAGTGTACAATCCACAGCCAGATATGAAGAGAGTGCTCATTTATATGCCACCATTACAGTTAAAGTTATATAAAGTCTGTCTGTCTGTCTGTCTGTCTGTCTGTCTGTCTGTCTGGTTTTAGAACTATTTTTTAAGGAAATTATGACTGCCTGATATTGTTGAACTTTTTTGAACACTGCCTTTTACTGTGATTAGGTTAACGGGAAAAAACACCCCGAAAGCATTGGGTTTCCACCTCCATGTCTGACAGTGGGGATGGTGTTAAACGCCACATGAAGACAACATCATTGTGGCCAAACAATTAAATTTTTGTTCCTGGCCATAAAACCGAAGACCAGAAGTCTTCTTCTTTGTCCAGATGAACATTTAAAAAAGCCAAGTGGGCTTCAGTGTGCTTTACCTGAAGAAATGGTGTCCTCCTTGGTCTGCATCCATGCAGTGTCCATTGGACTGTTGCCACCAGCAGAGCCAAGATTCTCCAGGATAGACTTGGTGGTGATCCTTGGATTCTTTTTCACCTCTCTCACTGTCCTCCTGGCCAGCACAAGTGTCACTTTTTCGCTTTTGACCACATCCTCTAAGATTTTCCACAGTGTGGGGAATCTTGTATTTTTTAAAATACTTTACACTGTAGCCACAGGAACTTGAAAACATTTAGATTTGGCCCTATAGCCAGGGTTCTCACCAGGATTTTTTTTTACAGCGTAACTGCAGGTCGGGACGGCCCGACACTATGCGCATGCGCAATAGCCTTCATTAAATCTCGCGAGCGGCTGGCCCAGATGTCAGTCAATGAGCGTCACGCAGATGCTCCAAATGCTCGTGATTTAGGTCACTATTCACCATACATGGCATCATGGAAACAACCGAGACATGCTAATTGTAACCCCGAGATTGAAAGCGACTCTTCATTTTAGACGGGAACGGGTCAATCGACAGGAAAGTACGGCTGAGGTGGGGAGACATAAATTAACCTAGATAGGCACCCAGTCGATAAAAACAAACGCACATGACGTTATCTGTCAAAATAACTCTCTTTCACAGCGCCAACTGCCCCAATAAAGAAGTTTTCTCACATAAATATGGAAATATTATGCAAGCAAATGTGCTCAAAACACAATACCACAACTTGAAAGGAAGCGTAGTGGCCCTAATCACAGCGTGATCTTTTAAAACTGACAGCGTAACGGCCCGTTACGCTGAAATGCGCTGGCAAGAACCCTGATAGCCCATTTTCTGACTTGTGAGCAGCCAAAATGCACAACTGCAGATTCTCAGTGATCTCCTTTGTCTTAGCCACGATTGTCCACCAACTAACTGCAGAGAGCTGCTGTTTTTCACCTGTAGAGTTGATTTAAACAGCTGTGCCCCAAGAATCAGGTTGATTAGGATGCTGCTGAACAGCTTAGACTGTTTGGAATGGCATGGAACCTTGGATTTGGATTTTCTCATAGACTGTGACTGATTGCAATGGATATGAATAACTGTGGACATGTCACTTTTTGTTCAAATGTAAATATTTTTTCCAAAATGCCTCTTGTATAACATCTTATTATCTTTTGGGAGAAGCCTGTTTCATTTTCGGTCTGGTTGGGGTATGAAGAATTTGAGTTTGGACTCTAATGTACACATATATATATATATATATATATATATATATATATATATATATATATATATATATATATGTATATATATATATATACACTGCTCAAAAAAATTAAAGGGACACTTTTTAATCTAAGTATTGCATCAAATCAGTGAAACATGTGGGATGCTGATCTGGTCAAGTAAGTAACTGAGGGGCTTTTTAGTCAGTTTCAGCTGCTTTGGTGTTCATGAAATTAACAACAGATGCACTAGAGGGGTAACAATGAGACAACCCCCAAAACAGGAATGAGTTTACAGGTGAAGGCCGCTGACATTTTTTTCCTACCTAATATTGTCTGACTGTTTATCAGTATTTTTGCATTTGGCTAGGTTAAGTGTCACTTCTGGTAGCATGAGGCGATACCTGGACCCTACAGAGGTTCCACAGACAGTCTAACTCCTCCAGGATGGCACATCAATGCATGCCACTGCCAGAAGGTTTGCTGTGTCTCCCAGCACATTCTCAAGCGCATGGAGGAGATTTCAGGAGACAGGCAGTTAGTCTGGGAGAGCTTGACAGGGCTGCCGAAGGTCCGCAACCAATCAGCAGGACAGGTATCTGCTCCTTTGTGCAAGGAGGAACAGGATGAGCACTGCAATAGCTCTACAAAATGACCTCCAGCACACCACTGGTGTGAATGTCTCTGATCAAACAATCAGAAAGAGATATAATGAGAGTGGTCTGAGGGCCCAGCGTCCTCTAGTGCCCGCTGTGCTCGATGACTGGCACCGTGGAGCTCAGCTGGCAACACAGGAATTTGCAAGTCCACCACTGATGCCCTGTGCTTTTCACAGATCAGAGCAGGTTCACCCTGAGCACATGTGACAGACATGAAAGGGTCTGGAGAAGCCATGGAGAACGTTATGCTGCCTGTAACATTGTTCAGCATGACCGGTTTGGTGGTGGGTCAGTGATGGTGTGGGGAGGCATATCCATGGAGGGACGCACAGACCTCTACAGCCTGGACAATGGCACTCTGACTGCCATTAGGTATCAGGATGAAATCCTTTGACCCATTGTCAGACCCTACATTGGTGCAGTGGTCCTGGATTCCTTCTGGTGCACGACAATGCCCAGTCTTATGTGGTAAGAGAAGTCATGCAGTTCCTGGAGGATGAAGGAACTGATACCATTAGCTGGCCCCCACGCTCACCTGACCTGAATCCAATAGAACACCTTTGGAACATTATGTTTAGTTCCATCCAACACCATCAGGTTGCTCCTCAGACTGTCCAGGAGCTCAGCGATGCCCTGGTCCAGTTCTGGGAGGAGATACCCCAGGACACCATCTGTCGTCTCATTCAGAGCTTGTCCCGGCATCGTCAGTCATGCATACAAGGACATGGAGGCCATATAAACTACTGAATACCATTTTGAGTTGCTGCCAAGGAATTTCAGCAAGATGGACTAGCCCGCTACATCAGTTTTTCACTTTGATTTTGGGGTGTCTTGAATTTAGCCCTCCTGGGGGATAATTTTCATTTCCATCAAACAATGTGGCACTTTTCATTCCTAACACATTATCCAGTCCATATCAATGTAAATATCCAGTATGTTTTATCCCCGTATTGAAATATGATGTGTTTTCAAAGTGTTCCTTTAATTTTTTTGAGCAGTGTATATTTATATATATATATACTGGAAGGGCATTTGCCGTCAAACAGTGAGAGGAGACGGCATCGGGACCTCTGTTTGAGTTGTCCTACAGAGTACTGCCGTTATGCTCAGACATTGATCGTCACACTAAATCTATTATTTCTTGTTATTTTTGTAAAGAACGTTTTTAGATCAATTACTGTGCTTTTTAAGGAGACAAATCAGTATTTCATCTATTTCATGCCTTCTGGCAACACACATTTGAGATACGACAAAATGATCTAAATTTAGATTGCTCAAAGGAAAAGGCATAATTCTCTTAATTAAGCCAGCACTAATCCATTGAATAGGCCTCCTTTATTGTCTCTCGCTGACCATGTTACAAAAGATATCCTTTATTGTCTCAAGGTGTGTTGACAGTGGCCCTTAATTCTGGAGGTATTCATGAGGGTGCAATCTATCTGCTTCTTGCCTCTGGGAAACATACTTTCTGAAGGTTAATAAACAACCCTGCATATCCCAAGCCCTGAGATCATTTATCAGATTGCGATCTCTTACAGACTCTGAGAGTGGCAGGCTGTTTTATCATTTTAACAATGATGGCTAAAAGTGCCTGAAGAAGTCTGCCTAATAGGTTATTTTGTTATATCATTTTGTTATCAGATATTTTTCCCTTGCTAGCCTGGTCTAGGTCGCTGTGTAGTTACAGCCCTGAATCCCTAATGAATACTCACATTAATGTCCCCGGAGCTGGCAACAGAATAATAGGGTCCTCCCTGGGCAGTGTTGCTAGCAATGTCCCTTCTATTTCTATTGCACAAGCTATTTTTTTCTTCTTTTTTTTTTTACTGCTCGACTGTTGTCCAGCTCTGTCCAGCCTATTTTTGTGACTGATTTGGCGGCTCTCTCTGTCCCAGCAGCTCATGTTAGTGTGTTTATCACTATTTCTTTGGCAGCTGTCACTCTCATTCTCTGAGTAACCAAGAAGCAGCTGACGCGGTCTCCTCCTGTAATTCTGTTGGTCTATTTTCTGTAATAATTGGGTTTAAAATGTGAGCCATAGTGGCTGCTGAAAAATTATTCAGAAGTTGAGATGTGCAGTTTAATTGACAACATAGACTGGACTGAGAATGGGATTAAAATAAACATGCTCCAGTACGTTTATATTGACTTTATTTAAAACTATAATCACATACTTATGTTTTGTAGTTTTTACATTTTCTTTCGTCACAGGTTCAGTTCACAGCAGATAAAATGTAAATTGCTCATTATTGCAAGTTCATCAAAAAGTTGCACAAACTTCCAAGCTTTTTTGTTGGTGTAGTTGTGCTTTAAAATGATGACTTACATCTTATTTGTGTGCATTTATTTGGCTCAGGTTGTTTGGTGTAACAGGAAACTGTGCAGCGTGCAGCAAGCTCATTCCAGCCTTTGAGATGGTCATGAGGGCCAAGGAAAACGTCTACCACCTGGACTGCTTTGCATGCCAGCTCTGTAATCAAAGGTAAGTGACTGTACCACACTTCTGCTTCTCATACCTGTGTCCAGGAAGACTGGGGTGCAAGACTGCAGCACAAAGTCTGAAGTGCTGCAGATAGATTTCACATGAGAAAATGATCATTGTAACCAGTGAGCAATGTAGACACATCTAAGGCTTTGGCCCAGCACAGTGATTCTAATTCTGCTCTACTAATGCAGAGAGTCGGCCTAGTGCTACAGCTACACTTATAGGATGGGGTCAGAAATTTTGCTTCTTATCGTAGCACCAGTTGAGAAGAAGCTCTTTTCCAGCTACTCAGCTATCACAGATACTGACCTTCAATATAACTCTGCAATGAGTTTATGAAGTATACTGTTAAACTTAATTGTAATCCAAGATAACAGAACAACAATAGTAAGGTAGTAATAAAGTTTGGATAATTTAGGATTTATTAAAGACTCTACATGAAAGGCTTGTTAGAAAAATAAACACTTTCTATCTGACAACATTGACAATAGTGTTTTGCTGACTTATTTGAAAAAGCACTGCTACCACTTCAAACAAGGGCTTCTGCCATGGTTTACAGGTGCTTTTGAAGCTTGAATCTTCTGACTAGCATGTATGACACTGCATGGCCACAGTCAAACGTGGTGAAAAAAAATCTGCCTTCATAGCCTCTTGTAGGATGTGCCTTACTTGAATTTATTGAATTATCTATTGAAGATAGATATATCTATTTTATTGTTATCTATTGAATTTTCCTTCTGGGATAAATAAAGTTATTGTATTGCAATTTATTGCATTGTACTGACTGTACCCCTGTGTGATGCAACTAGTTCTATACCAGATGACTGACAAGACTTTTGTGTCCACACAACTAATCCATTAACACCGTCGGAAATTGGATTTCAGGTAATATTAGATGATTCTTTTGGTAATTTCTTCAATGATATCCCTGCACATTTCACTCAAATTTCTGGGGAGCTCTACAGGATTAATGCTCTACAACAGTTGTCATATTACTATGATTGAAAAACTTTGAAGACTCTCTGTGAACAAAACTGAATGTTGTTGAAGGTTTTTAAAGGTTACCACAATCACTAACAGAAAGACTCACGTAAAGGTCTAGAAGATTATATGTTGGTTGGGTTCTTGTGCTTTCTAGCCTTTTATCTCATTCCAGCCCTGTTGCACACGTATAGACGCAAGTACCAGCACATTCACACAAAGCAGACACACTGAGCATGCTGAAGGCAAAGGACCTGGTTATGCACAATTAGAACTCAGTTATTGTCTTGCCACCTCAGCTGGTTGCACTAGACAGCCTCTCCTAATGGAAGAAGTCAGGTAATCTTCATCAGTCAGGCCCAGGCAGGCTCACTCTGGTCTCCCACATTAAAACCCATTTAAGCATGAGCAAATCTTTCTTTTACATTAGGGCAGTTGATGAACTGTTGAATAAAATCAACGTTAGTGTGTTTCACATGGTCCGCTGTGGCTTTGCAAGCACAATTCAGATGCCCATCACAATTTCAACAGGGACTTGTCACGAATTCTGGTCTAAAGCTGTTGCTCAGGTCGGACTTTTTGTTTTCCATTGTGCTTTAAGCAGAGTTTGTGTGTTTGTGTATACCTGTGCAGCAAAGTAATTTTTCACAGGACTGCTCCAAAACAAGCTGAAGGTTTGATGCGGTGTTTGTTATAACCTCATAATTACTAAATGAGGCTCACCTAAGTAGCTATCTCAACACTTACAGATATATCCTGATTAATAGAACGTATTTTCCCACCCTCTGCTTGAGATCTGTCCTGAAATCTCACTTAGGATTCCCTGAACCGTTTTTTTTTTTTTGCATTTTGTTGTGGCTGACCTGGAAATGAGCTCTTGCTCTTTGTCTGGCATACCAATCTGTCCTCTTGTTCATCTACACCAGCTCTGTCCCCTTTCGTTTCCCCGCGTCAAACAAACATGAAAGCTCCCATCAACCCCTCCCCCATGGGTCCTTCAATAAAGCAATCTAATCCATCTCACAAATGGCCTAGGGATTTCTCTGTGGAACGTCGTCAGAAAATGTGAAATCTGATAAACATAGCAGGCAATCGTAAGGTCAGCTGGGGTCATGCAGTGTAATTATCCATCACTCTTGCAGGTCAACCACAGCCCATGTTGCCTTTGAAGGTTAAATTGCAACAAGTATGGGCATATAGCCACACACACACACACACACACACACACACACACACACACACACACACACACACACACACACACACACACACACACACACACACACACACACATCTGTTCACGGCATCAGTTGCTTTGTGGGTACGTCCACTCCACTGTATCCCACAGTTTAGAACAGAGAACTCAAAGCCAGCGATTATTCTGATTCCATCAGGGACTCTTGGCAGGACACTAATGGTCATTGCCATGTTCAGCTATTAAGGGGCCTTGCTTAAGTGATTGGCCTATTAGCGCAGGGCAGAGATGGAGAGACTGGCCTGTTAGCTGAGAATGGAAATGTCATTGCATTTGTGACCTGTGACCATTTCCTTGCAGTTTCTCATCATCACTAGCAAAATAGCAGTGATCTCTTGCTTTCCATTAACCAACCATTTAGAGCTGAACCTGCTCCAAGAATAAAATAAGTATCAAAGCTTTTTTACAAGGCAAAAGCTGTTTTTTACCTTCCCATCTCTCTCTTCTTTCTTTTCATTGTGCAAAACTTTGAAATGGTTTCAAGCTGAGGGGAATGAACGGTTCCTGTCTATGGTGTATCAGAACAAAAAAAGAAGATCCTACGTTGGATCTGATTTGTCATGTCTGTACCCAGTGTGGCCTTACTCTTATAAACTGGACATAAAGCTGCAGACATAACCTTCCCCCTCTGTGTGCTAGGAAAGGAAGCACGACTGTGGTCTTGCAGCCAAAGAGATCAGGGGTTGACTCTAAGGAGAGACGTTATGTTGCTGAGGGTGGGGGTGTTAAGAATAAAGAAGGAGATATGAGACTCCATCCAGCAAGCAGTTAGCCACAGATCAGCCCTGGGGGACAGCTAATCGATGGGGCTGTCGCCCAGCCTCATCATCTAGCCAGTGCTGGCCCAATTTCCCCATCATGAGCTGGAGGCCACAGTCTAGGGAGGCTGGAGGAAGGTTAGAGCAGAGGGGAGCAGTGGAGAGCAGGATGGGTGACAGTGCTAGAAGGTCGGCATCGATAATTTCGGAGGCTCAGTACTGGAGCTTGTGAAGGAGAGACTGACACCAATTGGGTTCACCACAACTAAACTCAGCCACTGGTGCCTTGTATGTCATCAATTAGGGTTGTTAGACAGATGCCCTAATAGGCAATAAGGGACACAGTTGTGACTTTGTGATGGCTGGTGTTGATGGAGGTTTTGCAGCCACCCTACTAGAGAAAGCAATTCCACTTTCTGATCTTTGATATTGGAAGAGAAAAAAATATTACAAGAGTAATAAATGTGCATAAATAGCCTCATACATGGGGCCAGTATTGTAAATAACAGTGGGTGCACCACGTCACTGTAGAAACAACACTTGATGATTAAAACTGTACTCGTTAATTTAGGGCCACCAGTCTCAATTTACTGAGGAAATTATCATTTTAGACTAAGTCTAAAAGAGACTTTGATTGAAATGAAGTTGGTCACTCTGTTATCTGAAAGCATAAAAACAACATTTATTAGCTAATAATACAAACAAACACCAAACAACAACAACAGACATTGAATAAATGAGTGAATAAATGCAGATAAACTAATGAACTGTGATCGTCATTGGAATTGGAAAACCAGTTGTAATTTGTACATTTGCCTGTGTAGCAGAAGGAAAATGATATTTGCTTTGTAGTAGTGAAAGGGAGGCTGCTGTAGGACGTGGAGCTGTGATGATCTGCTGGATGAGTCGGTTCAGGAATGCAAAGACAAGGAGGAACTGTTGCTTTGATGTCACGAGTCTTGACTATACAGCTTATGAACTCCTCATAACTGACCACTTTCTCCTCTCATTTACAGTCAAACTCACTCTCTCCATCACTAAGACGCCATGTCTCATCTCATTCCTAAGATTATACTAAGAACATTAACCCCGCCACTCTCACTTCAAGTATCGACTGCCTCCTCGACAATCTATCCACCCCTGACGAACTGGTTTCTCATTGCAACATTGGACGCCATAATATTATTAATTCTTAAAATCCAAGTTTGTTTCTTTCTTCATCCGATTCCCTTGGTTCACCCTCGATCTTCGACTCATGAAAGCCAAACTTGAGTGACTTTATAGAAAACCTGGTCTTACTATTCACAAAGAAATGTACAATAATCACATCATACAGTATAAGGACTCCACTGCCGACGCTAAAACCTACTACTACTCTAGCATAATCACTGCAAATGAAGGAAACTCCAAGTCACTGTTCTCCCTACTGAGCAATATCACCCAACCCCAGGGCCCTCTCCCTCCTCACTTGTACACAACCTCCTTCTATAATGCCATTATGTCCTTTAGTGGCAAGAAAGGCGACCTTCAAAGGAAACTGATCGTTCTTAATGTAAGATGGCACTTGTATCGTCCACTACTGTCTGCGGTCACCAGCTCTTTTGCAGAGATTGTATTCTGGTATTGAAGTGGAAGGTGTGACACAGCTAGCAGAATGTCTGCATTTGCTGCAACAGTGTTTGATATATCTGTTGACTTGGTGCTTTAAGCACCAAAGACAGAGATTGCGCAGCAGCAATCTGCCAGAACACATTTACAACATGCTGTTACAATTAGACATCAGTGCCATAGGGCCAAGTGTTTCTGAACCTGTATGCATCGTAACAGTAATTAGATTAGGGGCAGCTGAGAGTATTTTCTGTCTTTGAAAATCTCAGTTTCTTTATTTGAGTGGAAAATGAATACTTGAGTTAAGGCAGGCCTGCAAGGCAAACAGTTGGCATTGCAATGTACCTTTTAAGTGTGTGCCTGTGGAGGCCAATTTTTCTCTTCCTCCTACATCAAGAGGTCTCCAAAGGCTCATTATTCAGTCACCTCTACGTGAAGGAAAGAAGATAGAAGGAAGAAAGCAAATGCAGCACAGGAAAAGAGGAAGACAGAACCAGGAGAAACTCACTGACTGGTGGATAAGATTGCACACCATCATATTATACATACTGCACTTGTGATAACAGATGTGATGTTACATTGGAGCGTTTATGAAAGTTCAGTCATAGCTAGTGCCTGTTCTGAGAATTATGTATTACTTGTATGTGTTCTAAAAAAGTGAAAAAGAAGGTAACACCTCAACTGAGTATGTAATAGAGGCCAGATTTCTGTATCCCTACTTTATAAAGAAAGGTTAGAAGGCTATATGCAAGTGTAATAGTACAGGTGGACATGGTATAAAGCATAATCAGAAAGTGCAACCCCAACCATGGCACTGTATGGTTGGAAGCCAGAAGAAGCCCTGCACAAGTATGAATGGTAGAGGCCAAGAAAAGTCCCAAGGATCACCACCACGACCATCTTGGTAAATCTGATACTCCTGCAGATACTGAACAAGGCTGACAAGACAGACACACAAAAACAGCTTGATTAGACTTTGGGAAAACTTACCTGGATGAAGAAGAACATTTTTGTCCAGCATATCTGAGGCATCAAGATCGTAAGATTCTGGAGGAAAGCATCAGACAGTCTGCAAAAAAAGTTGTCCTTTGGCAGCACTGAACTTTCTCATGTGACAATGATCTGAAACATACTGCAAAGTTGAGAGAGACACAAAGAGGTCAAGAAATGGTTAGCAGAAAACCAAATCAATGTTTTGGGGTACAATCAGAGACCAGACTTAAATCTACTCAATAATCCTTGTAGGGAACTAAACACCAGAGTAATGGCAAGATAGTCATCGAAACTCAAAGACCTGGAGATTATATGATTCACAAAAAGGGGAGTTTCTTTGTAAAAAGAAATTATAGGATCTGTTTAATTGTGGTAGCAAATAAAAGTTTTGCCATTGATTACCAAGAATAGGTGTAAATTATTTTGGACATGAAATTTTTGGTATAAAAAACAAAACAAAACAAAAAAAGACACACACACAAAAAAGAACCTCATTGAAATAGTTCAAATGTATTATTAGCATCTCTAACATAACTTTGTACTATGTTTTGTGACTTGTTAATGTCATTCCCAGCCAGGGGAAACCTATTCAAATAAAAATTCACTATCAGTTGAGGCCATGTCCACATGTATCCGGATATTTTTAAAACCGAATATCCGCCCCCCTCCGTTTAGGAAAAAATCTGCGGCCACACGTCTCCGTTTTCTACAAAAATCTCCGTCTACACGTATCCGGAGCGGCCACGGCGTCTCTCGCGTCGAACAAGCTGAGGACGTGGAATGGTTGTCTGGTGCAAAATAGCGGAAGTCACAGCAGTCCTCCTTCTCCGATGCTCTTCGAGGTGAAGCAGTAAATGAGCTTGTAAGATCAAAAAAGCAATAAGCGCCTGTAGTATTGTTGAAACCGGTACACTTTTGAGCGCGTCCATTCTGCTCCGATTGTCTACAAAGGTCGCATGTCTGACGTCACAGCAGTTCTGTCACAGGCAGTGACGTCTGCGCTCCTAAAACTCCGGTTATGTCTGTCCACACGTAAACGCATACCCAGGGTTTTTCCCAAATCTCCACTTTGGCCGGAGTTTTCAAAACCTCCGTTTTCAGAACCAAAAACCTCCGGTTACGTGTGGATGACAGGCCAAATCGGAGAAAAATATATGCGTTTTCAGACTTATCCGGATACGTGTGGACAGAGTCTGAGATTTAGCCCGGTATACAGAAGATTTGTGCTGCATATCCTTTAAAAAGAAAAAAAAATACAAAGAGCAACACAGAGTATTTTGTTTGATACACCTGTGATGGTCCCAGAGTGATATACTCTTCATAACTGGTGCACAGATGTCACATATGCTGTTGACATTTCACAGAGGAGAGACAGTTTGGCCATGTGAAATAAGTGGAAAGAAGGGATAGAAACTGAAGGAGAATGTTGAAGGAGAGACAAACAACAAACAACTATGGGGAAAAAAATTATCAAAAAATAACGCTAAAGTGGGAGTGAGCTTGGTGTCAGTGTAGACAGACACTAATAGATTATAGGAGAGACTGTGACAATAAAGAGGACCTATGTGTTAGAAACACACCCCTGTCTCTCTCTATTTTAAATCACTGTAGCAGCCCAAGAAAATGAAGATTTGTTTTTACTTAGGTTCCTAATAAATGTGTTCAGGCATCCAGGTGTTAACCACAACAGATAAGTACAGGATTTCCAGCTATTTAAAAAAACACTATTCAGTCTTGAAATCATTATCTTGAATTCCCACTGTCTGTGAGATTCTGGCTACTCCACTAGCATTTAATGATTTTCAGTTTAGTCTTTGGAACAGATTCTCTCACTTTTGATCTGACATGTTAGAGAAAACACAACCATGATTGCGGTAACTTTTAGCCTAAATAAAACTGTCTGGATGTGTCGCATATGTATTTAGTCTGGTTGTTACTGATGTAGTGTTATTTATTTGATCAGAACATTGGCAATATGGCACCTTGGAGTTTTGTACTGTATGTATTGTACAGATAATTGGCCTGAATTTTATCAGGCTCTGAATTATGTCTTTATTTCTGAGAAACACATCATACTCACAGTTTTTTGCTGTTTGTGTCAGTACCGATGGTATTTGAATCCTTCTAATTGGTCCCAAATGGATGGAACAAATCGTGCTTTCAATCTGCCTCGCAGCTGTGAATAAATGCTGTTAACAGAGTGACCTCATCAGATACCTGAGCTCCACTCTGAGAACAGCTTCCAGCCCTGGACTCAGCAGTCTTAACACCAGGGAAGTCAAACAGAAGCGATGCTCACTGTTCCCATCCCCCCACCCCAGCTCCACCTCCCCTTTGGTAAACACTGGCACTGCTGCTTGCTGCCCTTGTCCAACCTACACATTGCGGGAGATAAGCAGCCCTCAGGACAGTACAACAAGAGTAACTGCCTCTTACACATTCAACATAATCTCCACTT
This sequence comes from Acanthochromis polyacanthus, assembly GCF_021347895.1. NCBI lineage: Eukaryota > Metazoa > Chordata > Actinopteri > Pomacentridae > Acanthochromis > Acanthochromis polyacanthus. The sequence continues at coordinate 67,239,204 of NC_067113.1, read as the reverse complement.
ACCACTGGACTGAAAGGTCAAGCGTAACCATGCACCCCTCCATCCCCAAGCAAGAAGGGGCTGCTGAGGTGGTGGGGTTTTTAGAAGAGTTGCTGGTGGAACAGAACCTTGGGCTGAAACTTTGATAATTCAATCCCCCTGTGCATCCTAGAGGAACTCCATGTCTGCACGCACAAGCATCACAGTTAAAGGGTGGGCTTGTGACCAAGGCTGCAGTAGCTAAAACAGACATTTTGAAATGTCAAGAAATTAGCACAGCAGCCATGTTAGTCCTCCAGCCTACAGCACAGTTGTAATGATGACTTTCTTGCTTTGATGTTAATGTAAACACCCTTCTTTTTCTGTGTGGTTTGTGTGTTGCAGGTTTTGTGTGGGAGATAAGTTTTTCCTGAAGAACAACATGATTCTGTGCCAGACAGACTATGAGGAGGGACTGATGAAGGAGGGCTACGCTCCCCAGGTCCGCTGACCCTCCAAGTCCAACATGGAGAATGAGGAGGAAAAGGAGGAATGGGAAAAAGAGAGAGAGACTGAAGGAGCGCTTGCAATCAAAAAACAAAAAGCACTATTGCCTCCGGTCCAGCTCCTGTCCCCCACATGTACATAACTAAGAATGCCCTCCCTGAGAGGGGACTCTGCTGTACAGAATAGCCATAGAGACGAAGTGGCGGGGAAAACCCCTGGAAGCCGACCACAAATTACATGTATGAAAAACATGTTTGTATATTCCTTTGTTTGTGACTGACAGATGCTGCCTCTTTCCACCAACAAACACTGGCCTCAGAGCAAGTTTTAACCGACAGCTGATCCTGGCTGTTGAAAAAAAAAAGACTCTCCCAAAAGCAGACTTGTCTCATCTTATCTGGCAAAGACAGACAGCATCCCACCTGACAGCAAAGTTCAACAGCTTAAGCTTGAATCTAAAATACACTGAGGCATTGTCAGTCAGCGTAATTTTGAGATAAAGACATTTTTACATGATGATGTCAGATTTAAAAAATACAGCAAATTTTAAATGAAAAGTGGAAAAGTAATGCTTTGGGATGACTGGCTGGCTGCTGTGTATGTGTGTGTTTGTGTCTCGCAGGGCTTTGCCTGGTCATTGTGCTTTCAGAAGCTTAAGATTAAAAAATGGATTACAAGAGTATCATCATGCTTTCAACTCAAACAGTTTGATTCCATATCAAGCAAATAATCTGAGATTGTGAAATAATCTAGGCCGTCTGAATGAATGAAACTTCTCACAGTCACTATTTAAAATATGTTTGAGAACATGTCACAACCACTGAGCCACTGTACTGTTGTTGCCCCTAGCCGAGTGATTCATATCTTCTTGTTTAGCAGCACCATTTCTCAATTGTAACTGTTTATTTAAAGCCAACAAAAAGACAAAGTAAGCATGCTCTAATACATTTAGACCACAAATAAAATGGCTTTTGATGTGAAAGGCTCGTATTGATGAAGAGAAAGAATCATTGTCCTATTTACAGTACTTTTGAGCTTTTTAGCCTTTACCTTGTTAGCACCAACCAGATTTCACAAAGATTTAACATCTAATCGGTGAAGAAAGAGGAGCATTTAACACCTAAACAGCCAGATGTTTCTTGCAGGCTGGTGGAGCTAAAAGGAGAGTATGCATTTGACCTGGGTTCATCAGGTGGACATAAACATAGCTGCCTAATTTGGTCTGTGTGCTGGATATGTATGCAAGCAAACATTAGTCAATGACTTTATTAGGGAGTAGTACTGTGTGTTGGATGTTTTAGGCTTGTCCTTTAGCCCACAAGTGGCCAAAAATCAATCTAAACAGCTTTTAACATTACGGGCCCAATGTAATGCCAGTAGACAAAAACCTGGCTGTGCACGATCTCTACTGGAGTGACAAGAGTCAGTTCCATTACATCAGCACATGAGAACTCCTCTGGTATTATTTGTGCGGCCTGGATTTGGACGGTGACTCCAGGCTCTGTTTTTGTGTAGGAAAATTGTGTATTTTCTGGTGGAGACAGTCTTTCTATTCCTTTCTATTGGTAACCTATGGGTCAACTGAACATATGGGGAAACGCTCATGGAGGTACGTTGTTGTAAAGGTTGTAGGGGTGTGGGGGTCACTTGGGTAGGGATTGGTTAATTTTTGTACACTATTTATTTGATATGCATTCAGTGCATTATCTGTTGTCCAAAATTTGGCATTGTTTAGTGTGCTGATACTTGAATCCAATCTACGATTTCTCAGTATCTGTTTAGCTAATGCTGAGAATGGCTGAGTAATTTTCAACACAACTTGGGTTCAGTGAATTGCACTCTGCAGTGGGTCGGTCACCTTATGACCCAGTTATCCTGATTACACTGGCGACCTGCTGCAGAGGAGGTGCATCCTTTTCAGCTGAGAGGAAGAAAAACTTTTCACCAAGCTGCACAAAGATCAGCATCTGAATATGTGCAACAGCACTCTTTCTTAGTTTGAAAAGGAAATGCCATTCCTTAATTTGTAAATTGTTGGTGTACATAAGAGAAATATTCATTTTTGCTTGCTCTTGTACAATGAGTTCTTTTTAAGTGTCATCCAGCATGAGATGTTTATTTTTAGGACAACACTTGTAAATACTATAATTGTAATAATTTTAAGCACAAATGTAATACAGTTTTATTGTGTTACATGTGAGTATGGTGTGTTTTTCTCCCACTCATAATTTTGATTGTATTTTCAGTTGTTGAGATTGATGTTTGAAGAACGTTTACACACTTTAAATATTCAGTGATAAGTCACTGTGCTGGCTGAAGCAACAGTGGTTTAGTCCATAGCTTAAGATACAAACCTGCTGCCAGAAAGAACCTGTTCTCTGTCCATTACCCTAAGTGACAGAGCATGTTGCAGTTGATAAATGATTGATCTAAAGTGTAATCATTTCCTCCATTTGTTGTCTCTGCTCCCTGTAAAATGTCCTTTTCAGTTTTGTTCTGATGAAATGGAGCTCCCAAAATCTGAAGTGAAGTGCTTTGGTTTCAGGGTTGAGATTTCTCATTCAAATGAGATCTTCACACATTTTTTCAAATCCATCTTTTGTACAGCTCTAAAACACAACAGGTGCTCATCTTGTCAGAGGAATAAGTGGATTTTCTATTTTGGCACTGTCATGTGTCAGGCATGGAGCAAGAGAAAACCCAACGCTTCATTTATACTTTGCCATCAGCAGCCTTCAAGAGCAGCAGCAGCTATTTCCTCGTGGGGTCTTTCAACTAATTACCTGGATTTCAATTAGGAATCATCTGGAATGCCAAGGTAAAACATTTGTAATAAAGATATTGCTGTAATTACTGAGGTGCATCAAATTGCCCTGTGAAGTTTGTAGATACTTATGCTTTCATCACATTACAGCGTATAATTTCCAGGCCAAATACGATAATTGAATTTCCTTATCCAGAGAAACAAGCACGGGAGATCAGCTTTTTGATTAGGCTCAAGCTATTGAAAATCCTTTAGTAGATGAAAATACTACAGGAGATTACAGTCTTGTCAAGTTTAAAGTATGTTAAACATGGGAAGAATTCTCACTGATGGCATACACGTGTCATTAAGGCTTCAGATTCAGATGTCAACCCCTGAATCCTGCAGATGACTATCATATCATTACCACAGGGGTGATGCAACATAATGTGATGGTCATCTGCACCATAGTATACACAGTATACAACCGGAGTGAGCTGTGCCATGCCATTAAATATTCATTCATTTCCTATACACTGCTTAATCCCCTACAGCAGACATCCAGAACAGGTCGATAGTCCATCACAGGTCCGTACAGAGAGACACATTCACACCTATGGACAATTTGGAATCACCAGTTAAACTCAGCAGGTTTTTGGATTGTGGGACGAAACCAGAGAACCCGTTGAGAAACTATGCAGGCACAGGGAAAACATGCAAACTTAACACAGCAAGACCCCAGGCTGAGGTTTGAGTACAGGATCTTCCAGCTGCGAGGCAACAGTGCTGACCACAGCCTTACCATGCTGCCTCAGTTAAATGCCAAATGACTCAAGATTTTATCACCTTTTTATAGCGGCATTATTTCTTGGTTGGCTATTCGAATATTTGCTATTAATAAAAATCAAAAATTAGGCCCACAAGGGGTTCTCAAGGCAAAAAAAAGTTTAAAAAAATATTACTTTGTCAAGCGTATTGACTGACATGAATCCAGTAGAACACTTTGAGGGTATTTTGAAGAGAATGGTAGACTAACGCGATCACTCCAGCAAAGAACAGCAGCCAAAATTGCCTCTAAAAATGGCAAACCATCTCTGTACAAACTTATACAACTTGTATTCTCCTTGCAGATGAAGACTGGGTCTGCCATTAAAAATAAAGGGGGGCATAGAAAATTCTGAACAATAAAATATTTCAATCCTATAAATGTCAGGTGTACTGACTTTCACAGCATTGATTTCCTACTGTGGAAGATTTTCATGAACTCAATCCAAACTGTTTTCATTGGACATAAGACCAAATATCCCTACTGTACATCTTAGAGATAATGCAGTTATAGAGAGGTGATATGATGGTGAATTATTTGACATTTAGGTGGTATTGCACAGGGTTGTGGTCACTACTGTATTTAGATTAATGAAGGTAGTGTTTTAATAAACTTCCCCAGACTGAAGCAGACATGCCATCATCTATTGACCAAGTAAAAGTCTGCGCTGGAATTTTATCACTATTTAGCCATAGATAACAAATGCTGTTATGGGTGCTGCAGAAGAAACAATGTTTATATATATATATATATATATATATATATATATATATATATATATATATATATATATATATATATATATATATGCTACAAGTAAAACACTGTCCTCATCCTGGGTTTTGCTTTCTGTTGTATTTTGAAAGACCTCGTAATTTTACATTAGTTTTTTTGCACTTCCAATTACCTGCTCCTATCTAATAGTTGTTACTTGTGACTCATTTTCCCTGTGGTCCTTGTGTACTTAACTGACGTGCTTTCCATTTAGCGTCTCTGTGTCATTCTGTGTGTTCTAGTACACAATAGTTTTCTTTCCACGATTTTTGACATTAAAGTTCTATTTTTGTTTTTGCAACTTCCCTGTGAATGTATGTCTGGTGTCTGGGCCTCTTATTCTGAAACCCAACAGAGTTCAGAAGTAAATTATTATAAAAGTTTTATGTCTTAAACCAAGAAGAAAAGCCTTTTTAGGCATCTGGCCTAATGACTAGAATGTGTTTCTCTACAGTCAAGGCAAGTCAAAACATGTTCATTATATAGAACTTAAAGAGTAATTAATATATTCTTACCCAAATAAAATTATTCTGATTATTATGCATTCTCCTGAGAACATTACACGAAATTTGAAGAAGTTCATGCAGATGATTTTGGGAAAATTTCATCAGGATTTGAAATAGTCATCTCTGATTCTTTGCTTTCACAACAATACAGCTGCACAGAGAGTTTTAAAGAAATGACATCTAAAAAAAATGTCTGCATCAGCATGTTTGTCAGGAAAGTGTGTAAAGTCAACTTTGGAATATTTTTTTACGTACAGCTTAACCAAAGGAAGGTTGAATTCGGAGACATAACATGGTAAGACTGCTTATTTTTAGGAGACTTTATTACAATATTAGCAGCTTTCCACAGATTACTTGGGATTGCAGTGAGACTTCCCTCTCTCACCACCTGAAAGGCCAATAAAAAATGCATCAATGTAGAAGAAATCCTGAGACAAGTAAAGAAAATTTCAAAAAACAACAATTCTGCCACATCTCTGGCATCTACAGTGAGCTGACAAAGCACAAAGAAAAACAAATAACCCATGATCTCCCATATTGGGGTTTACACTCATTTAAAGCATTTAGAAAAAACATTAGCTGCCAGGCTGCGTATCATTAGCGTCTTCATCCCTGTGTCATAGCTGACCCTGGAGTTAGCATTGGGTGTGCAGTTATCCCTGCTCTCCTTTGCCAAACAGCTTCAGGGCCAAAAATAATGATCTTTATAGACATGCCAATATTATCCAGACCAGATAAGACTGCTTTAATGACTCCTTATCCTTTGGCCCTTTCAAGGAGATGGGTGGCCTAGCAAATATATTCCTGTTGTTGGGTCATTATCTCTTTATTGCAGGGATAGTAGACCTTTGAGTTTTTGCTCTGAGTTAAGTGTTCTCCCCAACTGAGTACAATGCTCCAAAAGATTAGTCAGCTCTCTGTAACAATGCACAATTAGCAAGTCGCCATTACTGATTAATTAATCAGACCCTGCACTGTAAATCCTTGTGTTTACCTGAACTTCTTTGTGATTGTTAACTATTCTTTTATATTTTTAGTTCAGTGTGCTATTGCATAAGCATGGAAGCACACTCAGTGCTATTCCTCAGGCTTATTCTCAAAGATTTTTCAGACATAACTAACTTGTCCCACAGGTTTGAAAAAAAACACAGGAGATTGCATTCTTTACTATAACCTTCTGGCCTTGTTCTCCTAACAACACCCAGAATCTTCTATACAAGTATGAAATGCACAGTTTTAAATCTTACATCTTGACTCAATCTATGATACCAGGTCATCAAAAGCAGTATGGAAGAGAACACCTCATATACAGTATGAAGTGCTTGTGGAGGATGCACACACAAGACATAAACACCACCCTCCAACTGAGATTTTTATCCAGGTAAGTATATAATTAAATCTTATTCCTCTCATTGATGAATGCACGTACTTGTGTCCTTGTTCCTTGTCAAGATCCCCGCTTCAGCCTCTGCCTTGCTCGCTCTCTCTCTCTCTCTCTCTCTCTCTCTCTCTCTCTCGCTCTCTCTCTCTCTCTCTCTCTCTCTCTCTCTCTCTCTCTCTCTCTCTTCCCAATTCTACCTGCAGTCAGCCTAGTTGCAGTGATTGGAGACAGCTGCAGGAACTGGCTTTCAGATTTTCTGGTCCACACCACCACCACCCAACAACCGTCCTGAACCTGTTCACCGGCATTCCAAGGAGCCACCTTCTGGAATGTCTTCTAGAAAAAAGTGTGGCTTCATTGGACGCCAGACCTCACTGCTCCCCAGTGGGGAGGAGGTTCTGCCTCATCCATCCTGTTTCCTGGCCACTTCCAAGGGGGTCAACGCTGTCTCCTCTGTTCCTTTTCCCGAGGGGGTCGACGCTGCCATGTACTGGGACCTACCAGAGTCAGCTGATGATCCCCTGGGAAAAAAGACTGTCCTGGAATCAACCTGTCTCAGGGTCTTCGCCAACAGTGGCGCTCCACCTTTGCCAACTCCTAATTTGGCCACCCAAGGGGTCCCGTTTCTACCAGCTCCCACTGTGGCCCTCTGAGGGGTCCTGTCTCATCTGTCACTGTCCTCCAGCTTGGCTGCCTGAATGTCCCCATCTCATCCATTACAGGCCTCCAGCTCGGCCTCCTGAGGGGTTGCACCTCCTTTATCGCCGGTCTCTCACCTGACTCCAAGTGGAGTTCCTTCCTTCCTGCCTGCAGTCTCATCATCAAGTGTGTCTCAGTCACACTTCTCCCTCTTAGCCTTCTCAGTTTTGGTTGAGGAACGCACAACAGCTAAATAGGTCATTTTATGCATCAGGCAGGAACAGACTGACAGAGCTATGGAAGAAATTAAAGTTACACTTTCTGGGTGCTTGTTTGTCTGACACCACTGAGTCACATGATGACACAACATCCAAATACAAGAGGAAGGAGGAGCAAAGTGTGCTGCTCTGGGTAGGGTGTGTCTGCAGAGATGGAGGCTGAACTCTCACGGCTGCACCGAGAGGACTGCACTTCTAGGGCTGCACATTTAGAGTAGTTTTAAAAGGTAGTTTCTAAAGTTTACAAGTTATAGTTTAATTGCACAACTTACGGTTTAAAGGATGAGTTCACTCAAAACATGCTTAGAATTTACATGGTTTATCCAAGGAGTATTCCACTTTCACTTTAACCCTAGTAAGTATGTCTACAGAGCTGGAAGCTGCGCTTAAAGCTGCTGTCCGGAGTTTGAATCGCAGCGTCTCCCAAAACACTGTTGGTCCCTCCCTCCCTCTGATTTCGCCCCTTTATTTGTGCACATGCGCAGTACCTGAGAGGGGTGCCCAGAGTGCTGCAGCATCTTGCCTGTTTTGCTGTTTTCCACTCTTCTACATTTAGTAAATAATAAAGGAATTACGTTAGAATGCTGTATTGAGTCTAACTTGTCCTAATACCAAAATAACATGAATCTGCTAGGACGAACGAGTAAAGTTTCAGTATGTGATTACACTCGTGTATCCCTCTCGATGACGTTGTTTATCAAACTTTGTGCATTTACGCGTGTATATGTGTTACATTGTTTATCTATTTCTATCTAGAGTTCAGAATTGCATGACTCCTCTGACGAAGAGTATGTCCCAGATGCCCCAACATCTTCCTCCAGAGGTCGGGCATCTAAACGAAGCCGTCAGGCGGGCTATGGAGGCCGTGGTCGGGGAGCGACGCGAGCACCCCGAGCCAAAAAACATCCTGCAGTCTCTTGGCCTGACAAGCCGTGGGATTGGTAACTTTTCTGGAAGTTGCTGATCCCTGATGCTCTCTCCTCCACAAGCAAAACAAATGTGCGCGTGGTTGCGTAGTGCGTAGCTCGCCCACCTCTGCATGGGCTTGCTTGCTGTGCGTGTAACCGTTGATTGACAGCATGACAAAGCTGAAGCTCGAACTTAATTGGTCGGCAGCAACCGGCGCTTTTTGGAATAACATGGGGGTCTATGAGAGGAAGGCGGAGTTCAGGAATAAATTTTCATATCGCGTTATACTAACTTTATATTATAGTATCGAACTAGACTAACACATTTAAGCTTTGTTAAAAAATGATACATGAATTGAAAACAAACGGAAACTCCGGACAGCAGCTTTAAGCCTAACCCTAACCCTAACCTGACCCTGAACCTACACACGTGGACAAAATTGTTGGTACCCCTCAGTTAAAGAAGGAAAAACCCACAATTCTCACTGAAATCACTTGAAACTCACAAAAGTAACAATAAATAAAAATTTATTGAAAATTAAATAATCAAAATCAGCCATCACTTTTGAATTTTTGATTAACATAATTATTTAAAAAAACAAACTAATGAAATAGGGCTGGACAAAAATGATGGTACCCATAACTTAATATTTTGTTGCACAACCTTTTGAGGCAATCACTGCAGTTAAACGATTTCTGTATTTGTCAATGAGCGTTCTGCAGCTGTCAACAGGTATTTTGGCCCACTCCTCATGAGCAAACAGCTCCAGTTGTCTCAGGTTTGATGGGTGTCTTCTCCAAATGGCATGTTTCAGCTCCTTCCACATATGTTCAATGGGATTCAGATCTGGGCTCATAGAAGGCCACTTTAGAATAGTCCAACGCTTTTCTCTCAGCCATTCTTGGGTGTTTTTGGCTGTGTGTTTTGGATCGTTGTCCTGTTGGAAGACCCATGACCTGCGACTGAGACCAAGCTTTCTGACACTAGGCAGCACATTTCTCTCCAGAATGCCTTGATAGTCTTCAGATTTCATCGTACCTTGCACACTTTCAAGACACCCTGTGCCAGATGCAGCAAAGCAGCCCCAAAACATTACTGAGCCTCCTCCATGTTTCACCATAGGGACAGTGTTCTTTTCTTCGTATGCTTGGTTTTTGAGTCTATGAACATAGAGTTGATGTGCCTTACCAAAAAGCTCCAGTTTGGTCTCATCTGTCCAAAGGACATTCTCCCAGAAGCTTTGTGGCTTGTCAACATGCATTTTTGCAAATTCCAGTCTCGCTTTTTTATGAGTTTTTTTCAGCAGTGGTGTCCTCCTTGGTCGTCTCCCATGAAGTCCACTTTGGCTCAAACAACGACGAATGGTGTGATCTGACACTGATGTACCTTGGCCTTGGAGTTCACCTTTAATTTCTTTGGAGGTTGCTCTGGGCTCTTTGGATACAATTCCAACGATCCGTCTCTTCAATTTGTCATCAATTTTCCTCTTGCGGCCACGTCCAGGGAGGTTGGCTACTGTCCCGTGGGTCTTGAACTTCTGAATAATATGAGCCACTGTTGTCACAGGAACTTCAAGCTGTTTAGAGATGGTCTTATAGCCTTTACCTTTAAGATGTTTGTCTATAATTTTTTTTTCGGATGTCCTGGGACAATTCTCTCCTTCGCTTTCTGTTGTCCATGTTCAGTGTGGTACACACCTTTTCACCAAACAGCAGGGTGACTACTTGTCTCCCTTTAAATAGGCAGACTGACTGATTATGAGTTTGGAAACACCTGTGATGTCAATTAAATGACACACCTGAGTTAATCATGTCACTCTGGTCAAATAGTTTTCAATCTTTTATAGAGGTACCATCATTTTTGTCCAGGCCTGTTTCATTAGTTTGTTTTTTTAAATAATTATGTTAATCAACAATTCAAAAGTGATGGCTGTTTTTGATTATTTAATTTTCAATAAATTTTTATTTATTGTTACTTTTGTGAGTTTCAAGTGATTTCAGTGAGAATTGTGGGTTTTCCTTCTTTAACTGAGGGGTACCAACAATTTTGTCCACGTGTGTAGAATAATCAAAGCTGATGAGGATGAGCAATTCCCGATATTTACCAGCCAGACCTGTTTTCTAAGTAGGAGGTAAACCAGTTCAGCTTTGTGCCCTGGTTGCCAATCTTGTTCTTGATGGTTTTTAAAGAATGCTGTGATTAACTCTATCAAAAGTTGCGTTGAGTAGACCCTCCAGAAAAACGCGGGCAAAAATCCTTGATTATGCGAATAAATATGCGGCGGTTTTATGCCATTTTATGCGGGGAAATTGCAGAAAGTTGCAAAGTATGCAAATAGTTGTGAAATGTGCAAAAATATGCACGATTCACCTGCCGTCTGGCCACGGAGGGATGTGTCCTCTAATCAGACACTGGGACTGCTGCGGGGTTACTGAATTGACAGCCTGTGCTTTGGGAGGGGGAGAAGCTCACAGCAGCATCTGCTGCTCATTGATAACAGTAACTGCAGAATGATCCGAGTTTTCCTGTCAGTCTCCAAAACGGCAGAAAAACTCGCTAGATTTGTGGCTAGTCGCTTTTGACAAAAAAAAGTCGCTAGGACGCTTTGGAAAGTCGCTAGATTTAGCGAGAAACTCGCTACGTTGGCAACACTGGCGCCACACTCCGCATCAGCTCGTGCTTCTAGTGTATGTGTGTGAATGCGCAAACTGATGACGTCAGGCCGGGCATCACATAAAAACTCACAACTCCATTTATATTGGTTATAGTTTTCTCATTTTATGCGGAAATTGTGAAATCAAGCGAGCCCCGCATATTTCTCTTTTTTTTTGTGGAAATGTGAGATTCTTGCGGGAATTATGCACTGTTTTGCGGGTATCATGGGGGGCTTTTGGGAAATAATTGACCCCCGCATAATCAGCGGCATTTTGGTGATTAATGCGGGAATTCATGCACTCGCATAATCGCATTTTTCTGGAGGGTCTAGTTGAGGCACAACATAATTAGAATGGACGTTGTAGTTTATACAATGCAGACATCATTTATGCTGAACATAGCCGTTTATTCTATACAGCAGTATGTGCACTGTGCTAGAAACATTGACCAATGCAAGTGGACTCATCATTTTTGTAAAGCATAAAGTAACCCCTTCTCTGATATATTAATTATGCTCATGCAATGTCAGTATATTACTAGACAGACTTACATTTGACGTATGTCTGAACAAAAGCAGTCATTATCATTGAGTTGAATCTGTGGACAGAGTAAGTGTCAGGGCCTCCTCCTCAGCCTCCACCTGACCTCCCCCCTCCTGCTCTCTCTCTCTCTCTTTCTCTCGCTCTCCCTCTTCCTCTGCTGCTGTTCTCCACAGCTGCCACCAGTTACCAATCTTCATCCACAAGATCCTGGGCAGCTGCGATTCGACACACCTGTCTATCATCTCAGCAATAAAAACCGGTCTCACCCTCCATCCCCTGCCAGATCATAAACTCTGCTCCTGCAGTCAGTTTCAATCTAGCTCTTCCGCACGCCTTTCTGCCCTCCTGATATCTTTTTACTCATTCTGTTTTCCTGTTCCTAGTTCGTCATTCCTGCAGCCCGGATCTCTCCAACCCTGTTCACGTCCCACCTTCCCCAGAACCCCCAAATCATCACCTAACCTCCCAAGATGCCCTGCCGAGCCACCCTGTCCCCCAGAACACTCCGCCCCCCCCCCCCCCCCCCCCCCGGAACTGAAGCCTCCTGCCCGCTCTCCACTCCCTCCTGGATGCCTGCCCTGCTGCCGGTCCCTGGCCCCGTCACTCCTTCCCTGTCCCCGTCACTCACCTCCAGTCTGTCCCCCAAACCCTCATCCCTCCTTTAGTTTCCTCTCACTCTTAATCTGTGTTCTCCACCATACATTAAACCCATTTTCTGTTCCAGTTCTGCCTCCTCTGTGTTCTCTCTGCTCTCAGCTAAATGCACTTACCGACCAGAAGACTCAGGTTTCCACTGCTCTTGCCCAGCTCACTACCACTCCCACTCCCTCGGCCCCTCCACAACCAGTCCCAGTTCCAAACCCCGGAATTGTCAGTCCCGCGCCCCCCATTGCTCGAGAACCTTATGTGCCCACTCCCGAACACTATGGTGGGGACCAAGCCCCCTGCCGGGCCTTTTTAATGCAGGCCTCTCTGGTATTCAAATTACAGCCACCCACCTATAGCACCAATAAGTTCCGTGTAGCATTTATTTTGAGTCTCCTCACGGGAGCAGCGTGTGACTGGGGATCGGCGGTTTGGGCAGCGCAAAACCCCATCTGCAACTGTTATGTTGCATTTATCGAGGAGATGAAGAAAGCTTTTGACCACCCTGTCCGTGGACGAGAAGTCCAGCTCTTTGCGCCAAGGAGGTGGATTTCCGGTCACTCATGGCGGAGAGCAGCTGGAATGACGCCGCCCTGCAGGAGGCCTTCCAGCGGGGGCTCAATGAGAGACTTAAGGATGAGTTGGCCACGCGGGATGAATCCTCAAACCTGGATGCCCTTATTGACCTCGCCATCCGGTTGGACAACCGCATCCGGGAACGCCGCCGGGAGAAGGGGTTCCAAGTTCTCCAGCCCTCTCAGCCACATTCCCCGGTCCACTCACGCCCCTGCCCACATAGCCTCAGTCCCGGACCCAGTCCATTAGCCCGACCACTCCTTCCTCCCCATCCTATGCCATCTGTGGGTTCTCTGATCCTGCCAGAGGAGGAACCAATGCAGCTTGGCCGGGCCCACCTCTCTGAAGAAGAGAAAGCTCAACATCGCAAAAGGAACACCTGCCTCTACTGCGGGGAGGTGGGTCACTACGCAGCAGACTGCCCGGCCAAGCAGGGAAAAGCCTCGGCTCGCCAGTGACCGGGGGGGTCCTGGTGAGCCAGACCACTGTTTCCTCCCCCCTGCTACATCTGCCGGTTGCCACCACCTTGTCCTGGGGAGACCAACAGCTCATGGTCTCTGCTCTCGTGGATTCGGGGCAGAGGGGAGCTTCATCAATGAATCCCTTGTCCGGCGGCTGAGGATCCCCATGGAGCTGCTCCAGCACCTGCTGTATGCCCGCGCCCTGAATGGTCGGCGGCTGGCCCAGGTCCACCTCCGGACCATCCCCATCACCATTCGTCTTTCAGGCAACCATAAAGAACAACTCTCATTTTGCATTCTCCAGAACCTCCACACCCCCCTAGTTTTTGGCTATCTCTGGCTCCAACTCAGAGTGGAGCCAGGGAAAAATCCTGACGTGGAGTACCAACTGTCACAAGACCTGCCGCCGTTCTGCCCCAGCCCCCGGTAATCCTGTTCCTGTTACCCAACCCAAGTCCATTAACCTGTCTAACTTTCCCTCAGAGTACCATGACCTAGCGCAGGTATTCGACAAAGATCAGGCCCTGAACCTTCCCCCTCATCGCCCCTATGACTGCGTCATTGAGCTGCAGAAGGATGCCTCCCTGCCCAGCGGGAGGATCTACAACCTATCAAAGTCAGAGCACTCAACCATGGAAGAATATATCCGGGACTCCCTGGCTGCTGGTCTGATCCGCCCGTCCACCTCCCCCGTCAGAGCCGGATTCTTTTATGTGGGGAAAAAAGGACAGCGGTCTCCGCCCCTGTATAGACTACAGAGACATGAATAAAGTCACCGTCAAAAATAAGTACCCGCTCCCCCTCATCAATTCTGCATTCACCCCTCTGCATAGAGCCACAATCTTCTCGAAACTGGACCTCTGGAACGCCTACCATCTGGTCCGCATCAGGGAGGGGGACGATTGGAAGACGGCGATCAACACCCCGCTCGGGCATTAAGAGTACCTGGTAATGCCCTTTGGCCTTACCTGGTGACGCCCGCTTCATAGGCCCCTTTAAGATCGACAGTATAATCAATCCCAGTGCCATCCATCTCAAATTACCCCGGACCATGCGCATCCATCCCACATTCCATGTCTCTCAAGTAAAACCGGTTCAGGAATGTCCCCTCAATCCCCCGCACCAACCCCTCCACCCCACGAATGCTGGACGGGGACCCGGTTTACACTGTCCGCCGCCTCCTGGATGTACGTCACCATGGCAGGAGCGTGCAATATCTTCTGGACTGGGAGGGCTATGGACCGGAGGAGAGGACTTGGATCCCCCGACGGCAGATTCTGGATCCTATGTTGATCAGGGACTTTCACCAGGAAACTCCAGGTCGCAGAACATAAGCTGGACAAAACACATTATGCAAGGCTCTAACCCTGGCCTTCCAAGACTATACAGCACTGTCGGCACAAGAATGTACCTGGACTACCTGCAGAGAAATAAATAACACCCAAACTATGAGTATAAATTATTGATATGTGGTACAAATGGAAAAATACTTAAAAGTACAGCAATAGAGGTATGAAGTTATACTGTAATCAACATGATACATAAAAGATTTTTTATAAAATCGGCACAGCAATGCACTCAATGTAATCATTATCATTTTTAATTTACTCCAAAATATGTCCTCTGTATGCAGTACATTCACATGTAGAATAACACATCTATACAATATCACTCTACCTACATTACCTCTAAATTCAACAGTAAAATATTTGCTCTTTTGTAAAATTAAATACTAACAGTTTGGATTCCCTAAATAAATTTTTAGGCTCCACAGAAGGAATTCAATGCAACAAAAGTCAGTACACCTTTAGCTACTGAGAATAAAATCTTTATTTTGTTAATTACTTCATGTGTCCACCTTCATTTTTGATGACCAATGAGTTAATCCTCATTGGTACTGAGGATACCAGTTTTACACAAATGTGATTTAATACCGTTCAGGCATTTTTTTCAGCTGCTCTTTGCTGCAGTTGTTTTGCTTTTCTACCTTTAAAATACTCCAAAGGGGTTTGATTGGATTTTTTAAAATTCCCTTTTGGATTTTTTCTTTAAAAACTCTTGTGTGAGTTTGGCACAGTGCTTTGGATCGTTATCATGCTAAAATATTTCTCACCTGCCAAACTTCTGCAGACTACGTTTCATCTTCTCAGCCAATATTTTGGTATATCCACAGGCATTCATTGTGTCAAATGTCATCACCCCAAACCCTTCGCACTCCCACAGCCCCATGTTATTACAGTCATATCTCTGTTCTACACTTTCAGGAGTATGCTTTTTTCAGTACTCATGGACAGGTTCATGCTGGACCCTATCTGAGCTGAACAAATTTATCTTGGTCTCATCTGACTAAAGAATGTGCTCCCAATGTTAATCCATCCTTAAGCAAAGTTTAATGTTGTCATTTTGTGCCAAAGAGCTTTTTCTTGGATGCCATCCATGGAGGCTGATGTTATGTAATGTCCTTCACAGAAACTCAGATATCGACTGTTAGCCCTGTGCCAAGTCTGCTGTGTTTCAATTAGAGTGTGCCAGTAGTGCACTGTCCATGGCTAGAATCAGTGGTACTATGACTTATTCTGTTCATACTGATTATCATATTGATGTTACATTTGTACTACTAAACAAAGGTTTAAAAACTGACCAGTCTGCATCTATGTCAATTGTATCACATATACATAAAAACTGACCTTGAGAAATGAGTTGGTGTTATAACCCATTTCTTTGTAGGGTCTACTGGGATCACAACAAAAACAAAGTCTTCTTGGTATGGTAAAGCAATTTATCGCTTATTGATATACAGTAATTAACAAAAGCAAAGATAATCAATCAACAGGGTTAGGGTTGGTGGTTGTGGCTAAATCAAAGAGCCAAATAAAAGCAAGCAAAGGCTAAGAGAGTTACAAAACTAGCTATAACAAATACCAGATTCCCTAGCCAATCTTAAAGACACAATAGCAAGCAGAAGTAAACACAGCAAATGAAGGACAATGAGTTACTTCTAAAGAAATAGTTAACCAATTGATAATAGAAGTTACAAGAAGAAGAAGAAGAATACTTTAAAATGCTTTATTGATCCTTTACAGGAAATGCCTTTGTTACAGCAGCATGTTAACACGCAGAAAACACACAAACCCAACAGAACACCAACACTAATCGTCATCATTATGACATATACAGAGTATATATATACAGAAATTCTAAAAGTTAAAACATATGCACAGCATAGAAATCATCAGTTAAAGTATTTATGTGAATGAATGTGAATTGAAAAGCCTGATTGCAGCTGGTAGGAAGGACTTCCTGCTGTATTCAGACCTGCACTGAGGAGGAATTAGTCTGCGGTTGAAGGTGCTCAGGAGAAACATCTTCAGAAGCTTTGCTCATAATAGAGTTCAGTTTCATCAGCTTTCTTACGCCAGCCATTTATTTTTATTTACACTAAACACAAACAGGGCTGCACAGTGGAGTAGTGATTAGCACTTTCGCCTTGCAGCAAGAAGATCCCTGGTTCATGTCCCGGCTTTCCTGGGATCTTTCTGCATGGAGTTTGCATGTTCTCCCTGTGCATACGTGGGTTTTCTCCGGGTACTCCGGCTTCCTCCCACAGTCCAAAGATATGCTGAGGTTAATTGATAACTCTAAATTGCCCGTAGGTGTGAATGCGAGAATGATTGTTTGTCTATATATATAGCCCTGAGACAGACTGGCAACCTGTCCAGGGTGTCCCCTGCCTTCGCCCGAGTCAGCTGGGATAGGCTCCAGCAGCCCCCGACCATAGCGAGGATAAAGCGGTGTATAGAGAATGGATGGATGGATAAACACGAACACAAGAGAGGCACCAAGGTGAGCTGCTCATGTTTAATCACAGCCGCCCTGACTGTGAGTTGTGGTTGCAGATTTAGGACCAACTGTGGTGATTGTTGCAGTCTAATTGAAGGAGGAAACTGGGTGGTGGACTAATCAGGCATGGCAGTAGACAGAGAGTGGAACAGGTCTCCAAGTCCAGGCCAAACATCCATAATTGAAGTTAGTGGAGTCTGGGGCAGGTTCTTCAGCCAACTTTTTTTTGTCATCTCAACACACTTTACTTCCTAAGGTAAAGAGCGAAAAGTGTTTTACAAGGCAACCCTGCTGTTTTTCATTTCACATCATTGTAGGAGGACGGCCACTGTGGCTTTGTTCTGTGGTATTATGGCTTGTTCTAAACCTCCTGATTACTTCTGCAACAGTTTTTCCAGTAAGTCTAGTTGATCACCAATCTTTCTGTAAGTTTTTCTGTCTTGAAGTTTGTGTCAGATTTTTCAGTTGCTCAGACAATATAGAGTCCATACGTCCAAAACTGACCAAATTCTGGTGTTCACAGGTTATTTTATAACCATGCTAATGCAATTAGGCTGATAGTAAATTGCAGGTGGAGTCAGTTTGTACCATGTCCACTTCAGTTGCACTAAGTTTGTACTGATAATAATCGTAAAATATAGTGCATTATGACTACCTGGGCAAGATGAAAAAAGTCTAAAAATCAAATCTGAATGACAGCACAGGAGTTAATGCCCTCGATGGTCGCATCATGGCCACATAGCAAAAGTGGAGTTAAACTAACCTTCTTTTAAACTTGTGAAAATGGCAGTGAAGGATGCTTTGAATCACTGAACACTGTACCATACAAATATCACCCTTTTGACAAACCAACCAAAAGAAGTCATCAGATATTTTGGCATAGTCAGGTGTTGTGGGTGTCATTTCTAGTCAGTACATAAGTTGCTGGGTTCAGTTTGATCCAACATTAGCCTGTCACAAAAAACTATGGAGGCACAGCTTGGCTAAAATTTTAATTTACATTATATTTAATTATTAATAATTTCATTGTTATTATGGAATCATAGCATTTCCAGCCAGCAGAAAAATATTGATCAGATAAAAAATTCACTGTAAACCAAAATTGGGATCATTTGGGGCTACAGTTTTTCTCAGTCGCTTTGGTACATTTCTCAGGTCAGAACTGAAATTCTTAAACTACTTGTTCAATCTTCACATCACTGTGTCACTTCTGCACATCAAAAAAGCAGTTTCTCATTTCTTTGAACAAGCTGCAAATGCTTTGGTCCATTCGTGCAAATAATTATGTACAATTCTCTGCTGTTTCCTACATTTTCAATTGCTTGTGTCATGTTGATCAAAATGTATTATTATGGTTCTCTGTTTAATAGTCTCACCCCCCACAACATTTAGGCATTAGTTCATTGCATAAGTCTTTACATGCACAACAGTTGAACATGTTGTTATAATACGTCAGGATGTTTCTATACATTTCCATGAGAGTTTTTTTTATAAATCTGTCCTGAACTGGTAAATTGGTCCCAGGTGAATCTTGACTTTCTCTAACAAAGAGAAATATGTGAAGGTTTAGGGTTTTCTGAAATCACTCAAAGACGCAAGAGAAGATATTTGTGATGTGGATGAGAATTAGTGGCCCAACACACAGGAATGTCAGGAAGTGTAGGAAGACTGCACTGTAATTCCTACAGCACTGCATGTACAGTTTTTCCTTAGGAGACTGTCCTATGTTCACATTTCTACTGTTGTTGTTGTTTTTTTTTGTTTTTTTCTATGTGCTATTCAGCGCTGTTTTCCTTTTTGACATAGTCTGTCAACAAATAGTACAAACAGTAAAAACATAAATGTGAATCTTGTCCAGTCTCTTGCAATCAATCTCCCACATACACTGAGGTGTAACTTACAATTTACAATAATTGTCATCAAACCTTAGCCATAGTTTACATCAGAACATCTCTCCAGAGAACACTGTTATAATGACAACATGACTAAGCAATCTGTCTGTCTTATCCACACACACTGACACAATGACTGGTCAGTCTGATGCCACTGACATCTTCATTGACACAGATATTTACTTTTGAGAGATGAACTAAAGATTCTGAGCAAGAAACTGGCTTTTGCAGGTACTCCATGATGTTCTGCTCTTTGTATGAACCCTGGTGAAAAATAAATGTGTTAAGTGTATCAAAATTCAATATACTTTTGTGTACTTGAACCCACACTAATCATCAGTATACTTCAAGTGTGTCTGTGATTATTTAATTTAAATCATGCTATTTTGGAACAACTAATTTTGTACTAAATATATGTTAATTGTAATTAAATTGTAGAAAAGCTCAACTGCAAGTGCAATTAGTGTACTTTAATGTGGAACAACTTCAATTATATTTTGTATACTTTAAGTACATGAATTTATATGTGTTAATATGGAGCTTAATTAGTTAAATTGAAGTGTACTTTCTTTGTATTACAAGTACAATAAAAATTAATTGTGTCTTCAAAATATATGTGTTATACATTTAATATATATATTTTTTACTGTGGTAATAATGTGCTTACTTATTTTGGTTAGTTAGTAAAAAAAAAGAAAAAGCATACTTTACAGCTATGGCCATGTATAACTAATATATTGAAGGCTGAAAGACTTGTGGGACTACTTCCAGTTGAAAAAAATATACTTTAATGTATTTGTAACATCAACTTGCAAACATTGCAAATAATAAAAAAAACTTGTACTATCTCTTAACATTTACACATATACACATGGCCTTTAAAGGCATTCATTATTACAAATAACACCACATAAAACATTTTCAAATATGTTACAGACATTGGTGCACTTAGCAGAAACAGATCCATTTCAGGCAGCAAACCTAAACATTGCACTTAAATGTTCACCGAGGAATACTGAACAATGAAAAACATTCTTTACTATTGCCAACTTAACCCCTCCAACCACACAGAAAGACCCACTACACATGTTCCTTTTTGTGGTTGAACTACTCATTGTTACACTTTCATCTGATGGCTGCATGTACATCTGAGACACCTGTCTGCGGAAACTCCAGAAGAACAGCATCTGTTAACCAAACAGAGAAGATAATGTAAGTTATGCAGCATATTCATAGTATTTTTGGACAGTACATCAGGAAACTCAGAGAAATTGCATCACTATATCAGTATCAATATTGCAAAGTGTAGGTAGTACAACGTGTAATTAATAATTACTGGCGGTCTGTTTCCATTGATCGAGCTGCTACAGAAATCACAGAAGCTTATGGACTACATGTAAAAAAAATGATATACCTGTAATAGCCTGCACTTTGGCAACATCAAGCTGTGTTTTTGGTGGCCCTCCCTTTCCATACTTTCCAGTTAGGGTGGACTGTGCAAGGCCCTCCTTTGTGAATACCAGGACAGCCAGTTCCTGTGCGAAAATGGTCATGCGAGATGTATTCAGCCGCATTCTCTTTGGTACTGCCACTGTGCTGCCTGCCAATTGGTGCTGCATATGGAAGAAAGACAGGATAATTTAGACAGATTATCTTTACCTACTTAGAAGGAGAGAACAGACATTATCCAAACATTAAAATAATATGCTTAATTTAATGTTTATTTGGAAACAGTGAAAGTATATATAAAATGCTAGGGAGTGCTATGACCAGTGGTGTTGAGGTTCCCGCTGACAAGATGATTCACATGGCTGCTTTGTGAAACATGAAAACTATTAAATCCCATCACTTTATTGGTGACCCTATTACCAAGACACGATAGTGCTGCCAAAAACAAAGGGTCCATTTTGCAAATATAGAATTCTTTATGAATGAACTGTAAAGTAAAAATGTTCATCCGTCAATTATCATAACATACCATTTCAATGTCACTTTCCACAGGAGATGATGACGATGCAGATGCAGGGGTGCCCCTGAACAAGGACATCAATGCCCGCACAGACTCCACACACTCCCTTATTAATTTAATCTTTTCTGGGAGGTCTAGGGTAAATGTAGTAAGAGGTGGGAGAACATTTGGTCTCTAAGTTAGTCAACATGATGGTACCTATCATCATCAATCATAATCATTGTTTTTTTTTCAAACACATTTTATTGTTTTTAAACATACAAAACACAGAAAACACAGAAATACGACCCCACCCAAACCCAGCAGACAGCACGTATCAGAGTTACAGACTCATAAAAAAAGAAAACAACAAAAGAATAAATAAAAGAGAAAATAAATTAATTAATAAAAAAAGAGAAAAAAGAAAAAAAACTCCAGTTACCCACCTCCCATTATGCTCTATATCTTACAATTTAAGGGTTGCAAGGGGAATCCCTATTCCAATCAGAAAACCGTCTGCCCTTCAACAAGAGATTTTTCAGATCCACCGGTATATAGTCAAAGAAGGGTGCCCAAATTTTTAAAAATAACTCGTTCTTACCCTTAACAACGGCTTGTAACCTTTCATGAGGAAGGATATTAAAGATCTTCCTGTACCAAAGGGTGGCACTAGGAGCCAGAGTTTTAATCCAGTTTTTCAGTATACATTTTTGAGCAATTAGAAGAAGCTTTTCAAGGAGTTTATATTGTAATGTGGTGAGATGTAGGTCTCTAGAGGGGAGGCCTAGGAGGAAAACACCAGGGTCTTTCCCAATTTTCCTTTTAAAAATTCCACTAATTACCTTTGAAATAAGTGTCCAAAATCTGGAAATGATGTTACATTCCCAAAAACAATGGTAATACGTCCCCTTTTCTAAGTTGCACTTGGTACATAGAGGAGAAATAGTGCGATCAATTTTATTTAAAATAACAGGGTTAATGTGCAGTAGTGAAATGTCAGTAGGGTATTATCTCTAAACAAATCACCAAATACATGAATCCCCATGTCTCTCCAAGAGAAGAATGTGGGTGAGCTGATCCCCGCTGGAAAGTCAGGGTTTTGGGTTATGGGAGACAATAAAGACTTTACATTTTTCCCACCCAGGTATTTAGAAATATCTTGCCATATCCTAATACTGTTGTAGATAATAGGATTGTGTTTTATTTCCGGATTTAACTTCTTTGCATCACATGTTATTAGGCCCCATGGGGAATGAGGGTGGCAGGCCCACGAATCGATACAGGTCTCTCTGTTAATATATGACTGTAACCAGAGCCAGAAGTGGTGTGCATGGCAGGCCCAGTTGTATAATAATATGTTAGGTATAGAAAGACCTCCCATGTCTGTTGGTAATTGTAGTATCTTAAGCCCCTGTCTAGGTTCTTTGCCTTACCAAATAAATTTAGAAAACATCTTTTCTAAATCTAGATTGATTTTCTTTGACAGATATAAGGGAAACATTTGCAAAGCGTATACAAGTCGAGGAAGCACATTCATCTTAATTAGACTGATATGACAAAACGGAGAAAGAGGTAAGTTCTGCCATAGCTCCAGGTCCCTTTTGACTGAGGTGCAGACTGAGGCAAAATTTAATTAAGTCTGAAGACACTTTTATCCCCAAATAAGTGAAGCCAGATTTTGACCATTTAAAAGGAAAACTCTCCTGAACATCCACAGTATTAAAGGTTCCCAGCGGCATAGCTTCAGATTTATTGAAATTTATTTTATAACCTGATATATTACTAAAATTATTAAAAATATCCTTAATTGCAGAAATAGACAGCTGAGGGGAGGACAGGAACACAAGGATATCATCTGCGTACAAAGCAATTTTATGTTCCTTGTGTCATATTGTTATTCCCTTTACATCAGTATGCAGGTGGATGGTTTCGGCTAACGGTTCCAATGGTAAAGCAAAGAGGAGCGGGCTAAGAGGGCACCCCTGGTGGACACCCCTAGCTACTGGGAAAGGCTCAGAACGTCAGCCATTAGTTATGACAACAGCTGTAGGTGAATGATATATGGTTTGGATCCATTTAAGGAAGTCCCCACCCAGACCAAATCTCCCCAGAACATCAAACAGATAGCTCCACTCGACCCTATCAAAGGCCTTTTCTCTATGTCTCTAAGGAGACAGCCAGTGCCTTTTGTTTATATTGTGAAGTAAACTGTATAATATTGAGGAGCCTCCTTACATTACTGGATGAATAGCATCCATAAACAAAGCTTGTCTGATCTGAATTGATGAGAGTGGGGAGTAGTTTCTCCAGCCGCCTGGCCAGAAGTTTTGACAGCAGTTTGCTGTCTACAGAGATTAGACTAATCGGTCTATAGGAACCACACGTCAAGAGCTTTATCCTTCTTCAGAATGACAGATATATTGAGATATATATATATATATACCTCATTATGAGGTTCAAATTTGAAAACTGTCTGTTTCCTCCCTGCCTCGCTACACCACATTTTGTGAAAATGCCTGCTCAAACGTCCGATTTTGATTTCGGTCCGCTTAACTCAGTCTGCGCGAATGGGCACAATTTATTACTGGACCGTGGACCAGTAAACAGTAATTTTTTACTGGACCGAAACAGTTTTTACTGGACCGAATATTTTATGCATACCATACCATGGATTATGGTATTACATACCATAATCCATGAAATAACCTCCCATACTCTCATAGCAACAGCCCAATCTAACTCAGCATCCACCCACTCTCATTATACACCTGGCAAATTACCATCTACATGCACTGTCACCGTCACTACACCCTACCACACCATTCTACCATCCCACCATCAACCCTTGCATACCATAATCCATGAAATAATCTACCATACTCTCATAGCAACAGCCAAATCTTGCTCAGCATCCACCCTCTCTCATTATACACCTGGCAAATTACCATCTACATGCACTGTCACCGTCACTACACCCTCCCACACCATTCTACCATACCACCATCCACTTTTACCATTAAATTACTCACCATACACGTCCAATTTGACTAGAAAAACAGCTCTCAGCTTCGTTTTGGCGCTACTTTCACACACTCCTGCAGAAACTTGAATTTGTACTCAGGGATGGGAATTTTCCGCGGATCCACGGATTTCATTTCAAGTTTGAACACTTTATTGTCGCTGATACTCCCGCGAGATGGTAACGGCGTTAACGATAGCTTGCTAACGACGTTAACAAGCTGTCGTTCGATTGTAAATGGCCCAGCAACTGGAAGTCGCTGTGCCGCCGCCGCCGCCGCACTTTAGGGTGATTTACAGGAAAAAAATTACACTGGACATGAGACCGGTAATGTAGTAAGTTTTACCGGACTTTTGGTACACAAATCGGATTTGACCGATGGTCCGACGTCATTGGCACACACTGTTAACTCCTCTCCCTGACTGCGGGTCGGCTGCCGGCCACTGGCCACTAGCCACCAGCAGCCAGCCGCCGGAGCATCTCTCCTGCTAGCGGCTGCTGCCTGTGGCAGCCCACCGTTTCGTCAAGGGGCGGCGGGTTCTTGGTGTGGTGGAGCTGTCGGGGATTACGGGAGCGAACTCTCCGCTGGCTGGCTCTTTTCCTCTTGGGTTTGCTCCCAAGAGGCGGCTCAGTCCCTCGGTGACAGCTTGATGGAGCTCCCTCAGTTCTTCCTCCATCTGCAGTCGAGCAAGTGCCATCCCACTTCTGACACCAATGTAGCACTGAGCGCGTCCTCTCCCAGAGAGGGGAGGGGGAGGGGGAGTGGGCGTGGACAGATGCGTTCATTTGCATACCTGGAAGCAGGCCCAGAAACAGCCTGTTCTGAGGAGAGCTGGTGAGAGTGAATTTTTCGACCGCTGAAACTCCGAACAAAGGATGATTTTGAGGCGAACAAACTTAAATACTATGTTTTTGGGCTTCTGAGACCTATATGACGTGACTGAAAAATAGCATAATATGGGACTTTTAAAGGAGTCTAAATACATATCTGTGAGGGGACTGATTAGTTCCTGACTGAAAGTCTTGTAAAATTCAGGGCCAAAGCCATCTGGTCCAGGGCCCTTACCTCCCTTAAGAGTACATATAGCTTGTAAGACTTCCTCTTTACTGATTGACCTGGATAAATCTGCTTTCTGTACATCTGAAAGAGACGGTAGTTTTATCTTGTTTTATCTTTTATTTTGTCCCGGTCTCGGAGGAGGCTGTAAATTCAGCGCTATAGAGGTCTTTATAAAACAGTTTCATGACTTTATTTATATCAGATGAAGTAAGATGCCTTGCTCCACTTCTGTCCATGAGAGAAGGGATTACATTGGGTTCAGTTTTACCTCGAGCAAGGCGAGCTAGTAATCGACCTGGCTTATTGCCTGATTCAAATAGTCTATGTATAGCAAAAAAAATTTGTGTCTTCGCTTTCCTCGTTAGGAGCTGATTTAATGCAGGGCGAGCTGCATCCAGCTGTTTTGCCAAAGAGCTGCTGTAAGATTTTTTTAATCCTTTAAGCTTCAGTCAATTCCAGCCGTTTTCAGTACAAAAAATCGCTAATATTCTATTTTTAAATAAAAAAAATTACGAAAAATACGGGGAATATTGGACGGGCATCACAAGGTGCATTTCCTTGAAAATGACCGATTCGGGGATTTTATACGACTTCAGGACATGTTTTGGACAAAACAGTTTACTGGCTTGTGTCGTCTGGATGTAAAAGGTTGGATTATGGCCGTTTTTTGTGGAATCTTTTTTTGTGTGTGTAGTAATGAACCCGGAAATGTGAGTCGCGCTGTGTGCGTTGAAGCCGTGTATAGAGAACGGATGGATGAATATTCGTTTTTGTCGGACAAATGTGTTTTTCTCACCCGCTGTAGTAATCGCATCTGAAAGTGGTTTATACCGGCGGATTCATGAGAATCTAAGCTTTCCATCGCCGTATAGTGTTTGTATAATCGTGTTTGCAGCCGTCGGACATTCTTGAAATTCCTATGCAAATTAGTAGGTGTGCCGCCGGCGGTACACCTACGACGCACTGAAGCGTAAAGGGTTAACTGAGGTTCCAAATCGTGTATTGTCTTTTCTAAGTCCAGCTGTCTTTTAATGGAATCTTTCCTTTGTGCTGATGTATAGGACATAATAGCTCCATGTATATATGCTTTGCCAGCTTCCCACAGTGTAGAGGGACTAATATCTGGGGTCTTATTTATAAAAAATAAACTGCTGCCACTCATATTTAATATACTCAGTAAAGGAATGGTTACTTAGTAGGGTGAGGTCAAGCCTCCAGTGCCTGCAGTCTGGGTCTTTGTATGGTGGAGAGACAGTCACATTGATAGGGGAATGAACAGAAAGAAACTTGGTCCCAATTGTACAATCCAGTATTCTGCCCAAGACTGTCCTTGAGGACAAAAAGTAGTCTATTTTGGAAAAAACCTGGTGGGGGATTGAGAAGAATGTATAGTCCCTATCTAGTGGTTGTAGCACCCTCCAAGCATCATATAAATCTAAGTCTTTACAAAATTCACCAAAAACCACATATTCCCCATAAAGGAAGCCAGACAGAAGTACATAATGTCCCTCCTTATCCGATAGTGTTTTATCGAGAGTAAAAGCCAGGGAGCGATGTAGAAGAATTGCAACCCCTCTACTCTTCGAGTTATAAGAAGAGTAAAATACCTGGCCCACCCAGCTTCTTCTCAGTGTTATATGTTCCAGGTCAGAGAGGTGTGTTTCTTGGAGGAAGGCAATTTGGCATTCCTCTTTTTTAAGGAAGAACAGAATTTTCTGGTGTTTTATAACGTGGTTAATGTCCTTTACATTAAGTGAAACAATCTTAAGGTCACTCATGAAAAACTAAGTCGTTCATTTATATTCTATGCAGCCACTCATGAACCACAGAAAACAAAGGGCAGTAACTGAACTGGTAAACAATAAAGGACTGGAGCTATATACTGTAAAAATGAAAATAATACATTAAATAAGGCTGACTGTGGAAACCCCTCCCCAAACAATGGCTTAGAACCCTGAACAAAACAGAGCCACCCAAATAAGAGAACAAGAACAAAAAACAACCTTGCAAAGGT
This sequence comes from Acanthochromis polyacanthus, assembly GCF_021347895.1. Classification (NCBI taxonomy): domain Eukaryota; kingdom Metazoa; phylum Chordata; class Actinopteri; family Pomacentridae; genus Acanthochromis; species Acanthochromis polyacanthus. The sequence continues at coordinate 67,212,031 of NC_067113.1, read as the reverse complement.
ACCAAAAGTCTTAGGGTAGGTGAAGCAGAGAGGCATCCTCCCACCCGTAAGAGACAATGCCACACCAGCGGCAGTAACGACCACCCGCATCCCACCGCTGATGCTCATTCCCCGCAACCCCCCCACCCCCCAGCCAGTATGTGCACAGTGATTAAACCCTAGACATTAAGCAATTAAAAGACATCAATAAATAAAATGCAGGTATATTACCTGAGCTTGCGTCTATCACCTTTAAGAGTATGGAGAAAAGAGAGAGAGAGAAAAAAAAAACGCTGTGCTGACAGCCGTGACAGATGCCGCTCCGAGCCAGAATGTCAATAAGCATGTAAATTAAGAAGATCTTAATTAAGAATAACACTGAGATCAGGAGTAAAACGAAAAATGTTAACCTTAATACTAAACTACAGATACCTGTTGCAAATCAGGGGAGTGAACCTCACTCACATCTTGAAGCTCTGAGAGTAGAGGCGAAGTCCATTCACCAAGTGGTCCATAAACATCCAGAGTATAAATCACATACATTATGAAAAATAATCGTCCGGTACTTATCTCTGAGTGCTGACCCCGTGTCAATCCTCTATTCCTCATCTTCAGTCAGCAATTGCTGCACACTGTGATGAAAAAGAGAACACTTAAAGTTATCCTTGTTGCTTGTTCAGAATTAACCATTCTTGCTGAGAAAGTCCTCCGCCTCTCCTGGGCTTTTGAAAGAGCGTTCTTCCCCGTTGAGGGTAAAGCATAAGGTGGCCGGGTAGCGCATCTGGAACCGAAGTCCTCTCTGAATGAGGCGTTCACATACCCCGTTGAACTGGCGCCAGGCTTCCCTCACCTGGGTTGATAGATCCTGGCGGATGTGAATCTTGTCCCCCTGGTAGATGACTTCACCTTTCTCCTGGACAGCGGCAAGGATTGGTTGCTTGTCGCTGAAGTTGTGCAACTTGATAATAACTGGTCGATTATAATTCTTCTTCAGCGTGCCTAAGGCTCTGTGTGCCCGGTCAATTTTGATCGAGCCCTGCTTGGTCTCCATGCCCAGCGTTTCGGCAAGCCAAGTCCCAAAAAACCTGACAGCCTGATTTCCCTCTGCACCTTCCTTCAGGCCGATGATTCGTATATTGTCTCTACGGCTCCTGCAACCCGGTCTCACAAGGATTCGTGAAACTGTCATGAAAATTAATCTATGGTTTCGTGCGCACCAACACGATTTTCTCATGTTTTTCGTGCTGCATACAACGAAATTCAAACCAATGTATTTCAAGTGGAGGATATTTCGTGCCACTCAGAACGTATTTCAAACGGATGTGCTACAACCGGAAAAACTACTGCAACGACGGGTTTGATTTTATTTTCATATCTGAATCTTAATCACACCTAGTGGTGTAGTCTACGTGACATGCAGGTATACGTCGTATACCCACTATAAATTTTCCAAATTTCCGTATACCCACTTAAAAATGCGCAAAGATACATATACCCAGGGGTGTAAACACGCAGGTATACGCCTTATACCCACTAGAAAAGGTCCTGAATTTCCATATAACCACTTAAAAATGCGCAAACATATGTATCAGTATGTTTTTTGACGTTCACTTTCCCGTTCATAAATTCATCTTCTCTGTGTTAGGAAGCGGTGAAGCTGGATGGGGTGGGGGAAGGTGTCTGGCTGACAACAGGACTCACTAAAGGCTGACCGCGGTCCGGATCTGGACCCAGACGCCGTCTATACGGTTGTAAATTTGACAGGTCACTTCTATTTTACCGGTGCAGCTTTCCAGTGTTTATCATTGGTCTGTCAGCTCAGAAACGCACAGACCAATTATGTACGAGTTCAGGCAGAAAACGTGCATGAGCGTTCACATTAGTCTCTATATATAGAGCCTGTGCAGTTTGGTCCATATTGGTTAAGGAATGTGTGAGATTTTGACCTTTTTAGCCCGTTTTGAAGCATTTGGACATTAAAGGGTTAATCGTCGAGTAAGAAACAGGCCCGTGCTCAGGCCCCTTTTGAGCTAACTCTCTGAAAAAAAATATGCAAGGTCAGGGGGTGGTCTAGTAGGAGTGTGTCCGATTTGGTGTCACTACACCCAAAAATGACCGAGCAGGAATTTTTTTACTTGTTTGAAGGCCTCAGGCTTCATCACTACTAGTAGGCCTCACTGCTGAAAAAAGCGGGTTCCCATGGGGCTAGACCCTTGAAAACAGATACAGTGCTTCGTGTGACTGCTCTGAATAGCCCCACACAATATCAGACTTGAATTCCATTGGGAATGACTTTTATGATACTTGATATGTTGCACAAAATGTCTCCTTCATTCGAAGTCTTCAGATTTAGTGACCCTTGACCCCCTTCAAAGGTGTTTTCACTGCATTTACGTGACAGTTTCACAAATCCTTGTGAGACCGGGTTGGCTCCTGTTCTCGCCATCCTCAGCTCGGGCGGTTAGAATCTTCACTCTCTGTTCAAGTGCAGCTAGCTTGTTTTCCAAGGTGGTTGTGCGGTCCTCGCCATCAGATATGCGGTTTTCAGTCTCAGTTATTTTGTGTTGTCTTCAACGCGGCTGCTTAATTTGTCCAGGGCAGAGTACAGGTCGGCGAACTTCTGCTCCATGAGAGTGCTAATCTTTTCAGTAACAGTCATGGAAACCGTGTTAGCCACGCTCTCCTCAAACGACATGTTGTCATCGTCCACCATGTTAGTCACTGAGTTAGCTGCAGATGGCTTTTTGGCTTCGGAATGAACTCTACATGATGTCTCTTGATAATTACTATTCCCTTTCGTGCCAGACATGTTCTCCAACCGAAAGGGCCAAAATAACTGAGGTTCAGTCCGTCAAAAATGAAATTTATCGGCTGGGAAAGCGGGAGGTCAGCAGAGGCGATCCTCTCAGTCCGAATGCATCACGTGACCCCCAGTCATTGTTTAATAAACATGTGTTCTAACATGTCAACTCCTCTAAATCCAATCTGGACACCAACCATAAAGACAAGAAATAAGTTCCTTCATTCCAGGTGCCTTGTCATGACAGGTATCACCATCTGTCAGCTTCTTCAAGGGACAATGAAATGGGAGAAAGGAGAAAAAATAGTTTAGAATGATATTAAACCTAATTGAAATACAGCATACATTTACTGTAACCTGATGTGGAAGATTCTGTCTCACATTCCATCTTGGGAGTCATGGGAGGAAATAATGGCAGATATAATGTCACGTTCATATTGTATGATATTAGATCCTGATCCCAATAAACACAACAAATTCACACTAAAGTTTGTCCAGCTGTCATGCTGACTGAACTGATCAGTGACTGACTGTCTGATCAGAATAACAATCTGACAACAGTGATCACATGCTGTGCACAAATAAGAATTTTGTTTGTAATTATAATAAAAGCTGTTGTAAAGGTTCTACATAAATAAAGCATTCATTATTATACTCATCCCTTATTTGTTATGTAATAAAATAGAATTTTATCATGTCATATATAATATTCGATATAAATATACTTGCCATTGTCTGGGCTGGGGAGGAACCCAACTCTTCATCTGAAGAATGGTTCTGAAAAAGTGAAAAGAAAATATAACTGTAAAAAGCAATACAACAGAGAAAGAAATTGTGTCAGTAAACAACAGCTAGAAAGAAGGCTTACGATGTCATGTCGTTGTGGACTTCCAATATATGTGGCGTCATCAGAACAGGGACTCACGAGGATTCGTGAAACTGTCACGTAAGTTTTAGTTTCGGTTTCGTGCGCACCAACACGATTTCGTCATGTTTTTCGTGCCGCTCACCACGAAATGCGCACCAATGTATTTTAAACGGCGGACTTTTCGTGCCACTCAGAACGTATTTCAAAAGAATGTGTATATTATATTTTTAATGTAAAACCGTGGCGAATCCAACGCTATATTTTGCATGACATCGTTCCTAAACATAACCCTAACCATAACCATAACCATAACCTAACCATAAGCCGGTGGTACACTTACCAATTTGCATAGAAATTTCAAGAATGTCCGGCGGCCGGCGGCCGCAAACGCGATCACACAAGCAGTATACGCCGATGGACAGCTTAGATCGTCATGAATCCGCCGGTATAAACCACTTTCAGATGTGATTACCACAGCGAAAAACATTTCGTGGTGAGCGGCACGAAAAACATGACGAAATCGTGTTGGTGTGCACGAAACCGAAACTAAAACTTACGTGACAGTTTCACGAATCCCCGTGAGACCGGGTTGGGATACCAGGGGTAGAACCGCATGTGTTGCTGCCTTGTTCCTCTTTGCTTGCTTTCCCTGGAGAGAAAGGTTTATATAGTAAAAGTAGGAAAATGATATCATATATAAATGATATATATGTTCTATACTGTAATTTGAGTAGTGCTAGTGATTACAATATTTAATTAAAAAAAGATATGTCATTGATAGTATTAACTACTATAAGTTGTATTTGAGGTTTTTTTAAATAAAAAGGACAAACTACTATAATAATATAATAACTATAATATATATATTGCTGTTGTAAACACTGCAACACCTGCTCAAGAAAAAGTATGACTTACCCTATGAACATGCTGTGGAGAGTCATCCTCAGAACTGCTGTGGCAGTCTTGTGTGTCCATGGCTCTCTTCTGAGACAATGAATTATTAAGGTTTTGTAACACCTGGTCCCTGGCTGCCTCTTTAATCTTGGTTTGCTTTGCCTGTACAAAATGTTTTATAATATGGAAACAAAGATAAGAATGTCATCACCATGACAAATTCTCACTAGCTAATTAAATCCATAACAAATTTATACTAGAGAAAACAAAAATATTTCATCAGCATCCTGACAAACATCAGAGGTAGAGGTGCAGCATTTAGACATAATCATTAGTCATGATATAGTATTTAATTGATCATTTCTGCTTAGTGTTGCTTAAGTGCATCCTGCTGACAGGTGTAAAAAAGTTGTCTCAAAGAATCTCAAAATATAGCACACAGTTAATGACGGAGTTAGTGGTTTCCAAGATCTTTGGATTTATTGGATGCTGAAACCATAGTTGAATCTATCTGTAGGCCCACAACTGGCAGCTACAACATAATGCTGCTACATCATGATGTTTCAGTATGATTCCTTCATTAAATATTGTTTTATATAACAATATATGAGCCAGATGGAGCAAATCAGCACTGCACTCACTATTTAGCGAAAATATACTTAGGTAAAATGCTAGCTCTGAAGTATTGGAGCTAGCATGTCAACTTGCATGCTAGCACTATTGTTTGCACTCACCTGCAAGGCCGTTTTGGGCTTCACTACGTCAGTCTCACAAATTGTCTTGTTCATGCGGACACCCCTGCTTTCTTCCTCGGCCCAAATGTCCTTACCGAGAATGAACAGATTCTTCTTTGAGATGAGATCTTTGCAGGAATCTGTTATAAACAGAGGAGTAAGAAAATACAATTCAATTCAATTCAATTTTATTTATATAGCGTCAATTACAGTCAACTCGTCTCAAGACGCTTTACAGAACCCAAATGCCTGACCCCCAGAGCAAGCCCAAAGGCGACAGTGGCAAGGAAAAACACCCTTTTAACAGGGAAGAAACCTCGAGCAGAACCCGGCTCTATATAGGGGGGACCCATCTGCCTGCTGGCCGGGCGGGTTGAGAAGGACAGAAGAGGGCAAGGGGGAGGGATGGGAGAAGAGGGAGGGGTGGGAAAGCAAGGAAAACACAACACACATTTGGATACATGCATGACAGGATATGTGACACAGACAAAGTATAAGCTAACATTGAAAACTGACTCATAATTTACTCTTATGATGTACGGCTCTAACATTAAACATACTCCATATATAGCTAGCAGTAAAATTCAAACAGTATGTAAGTTAGCATAACAGTATAGTGAAGGCAATGCAGAGTTGACTGGTGGAAAAAGGGAGTTGGAAGCAGAGGGCTGGAGGAAGGTCAGCAGCAGCATCCCACAGTGGACACGATGGAGACTGGACCAGCTGGTGGAACATCAACCGCAGATCTGAAGCATCCAGCTCTGGGACCAGGGACACTCGGAGAAATAGCACAGGGGGAAACAGAGTGAATGTACTGCAATAACAGTATACATATTAAATGTAAAGGTAGATAGAGAAGGGCTCAGTGCGTCAAGAAAAGTCCCCCAGCAGCCTAGGCCTATAGCAGCATGACTAGAGGCAGAACGAAGGGACGTCCAAGAGGGAGTCAGCTGTGCAAATGAAGACACAAGCCGAACCCCTGTGGGTCACCCAGTCAGCCCCAACTATAAGATTTGTCAAAAAGGAACGTTTTAAGCCTGGTCTTAAAAATAGAGAGGGTGTCTGCCTCCCGAACCCAAACTGGGAGCAGGTTCCACAGGAGAGGCGCCTGATAACTGAAGGCTCTGCCTCCCATTCTACTTTTAGAAATTCTAGGAATTTCAAGTTTAGCAAGTTTAGCAAACACTTTCTTCCTAACAACTACAAAATTAAACAGTTTTCTGCTATCTAACTGAAAGAGTTCTGCATACTTGCCTCCAAATAACAGGACCTTTGCAGCCACCGTCTTCTGTGGGTATTTTCTTGTGGGACATTTTATTTCAACCCAGTTAGAGTCGTCTTCAAGGTCCAGTTGGGATTCTACTTGGGTGAATTGGTAGTCACCCACAATCGGCGACGTACTTTCAACTCTAATAGTTTTGTCAAATAAATAATATATCGCAAAACTGAATGCCATTGTCTCCCTACATGAAACAACCTGTTCAGACCGGGCTCAAATGCAACCGATATGAACGTCTGCGGCGCTGGTTGGCTGATAGTTCAGTGGGAGCGTTTGATTGCAGACCAATCAAATGCATCGGAGACTCGGTGCCAGTCTATTTTTAAAAATTAATTTTATACATGGTTTATACATTGTTTTACAATACATTTATTGTGCGAAATCACCATGCCAGCAAAACGACAGTTGAAGAGATATTTGAATTCTCAGGAGACTCAATCAGAGACGCCAAGAACTTCAAAGTTTAGAAGACTGCAACAGAACCAGGTACTGAAACACAAATGGTGCACACTTGTGCTACAACGAAAATTTTAATGTCCTATATGAATTCTGTGTAACATTATGAGATAAAAACAGTACAAGACACTTTGTTGTGTGGAGAAATGAAAGTGTAAAAAATAAGACAAACTTGTCAAAATCTTTGATGATCATGTCCCAGCTAGTACAATGGCCTATCTGATGTTTAATATAGTTCTTAACCCGTTGCGCTTCAGTGTTCCGCACTCCGAACACTTTGAGATCTGCAAAAGCATTTCCCGAAATGTCTGAAGCTGCAAACACGATTATCCAAACACTATACACTGATGGAAAGCTTAGATTCTCATTAATCCGCCAGTATAAATCACTTTCAGATGTGATTACCACAGCGGGTAATATAAACACATTTGTCCGACAAACAATGAATATCCATCCATCCGTTCTCGATACACGGCTTTAACGTACACAGGGCGACTCACATTTGCGGGTTCATTATTACACACAGATGAAAATATTCCACAAAAAACGGCCATAATCCAACCTTGGACATCCAGACGAAACAAGCCAGTAAAATATTTTGTCCAAAACATGTCTTGAAGTCGGTATATAATCCACGAATAGGTCATTTTCGAAGAAATGCACCTCGCGATGCGCATCCTATATTCCCTGTATTTCTCGTCATATTTTTATTTACAAATAAAATATTAGCGATTTTTTGTACTGAAAATGGCTGGAATTGACTGCACCTTATAGGGCTATATACTTCCCGTACTATATTTTCATCCTAAAATGTTCAAGTCCACTGTAAGTCATCAAGGGTATTCATAAATCAACACTCATGCCAACTGTTGTATAAAGCATGAGTATTTAGTTTTCCTGTTATCTTTTTTTTAACCTCATCCACAGAAACAGAGAAAATTGTCGTACAAGAGATTTCTCTGTACATCTTCAGTTCCAAGAACATCCCTGTACAGAAGAAAAATTACTGAAAAGGTAAGGTCAGGAAAAAAATGGTAGCCTTAATAGAAAACTTATTTGTACAAAACAATGTTCAAAAATGCATTTTAGACCACTGGAGTTGCACTGAATTGCTCTATATTTGTCTCAGATTTGTTTTACAGATCATGGTAATGCAGATTACCAACAAGTGGATAGAGAGAAACAGCAGGACAAAGAGGACAATGGTGGAAGTGGACAAGAGGACAGAGAGGAAGAGGATGCAAGTGGACAGGAGGACAGAGAGGAAGAGGATGCAAGTGGACAGGAGGACAGAGAGGAAGAGGATGCAAGTGGACAGGAGGACAGAAGGGAAGAGGATGCAAGTGGACAGGAGGACAGAGAGGAAGAGGATGCAAGTGGACAGGAGGACAGAAGGGAAGAGGATGCAAGTGGACAGGAGGGCAGAGAGGAAGAGGATGCAAGTGGACAGGAGGACAGAAGGGAAGAGGATGCAAGTGGACAGGAGGGCAGAGAGGAAGAGGATGCAAGTGGACAGGAGAACAGAAGGGAAGAGGATGCAAGTGGACAGGAGGGCAGAGAGGAAGAGGATGCAAGTGGACAGGAGGACAGAGAGGAAGAGGATGCAAGTGGACAGGAGGACAGAAGGGAAGAGGATGCAAGTGGACAGGAGGACAGAGAGGAAGAGGATGCAAGTGGACAGGAGGGCAGAGAGGAAGAGGATGCAAGTGGACAGGAGGACAGAGAGGAAGAGGATGCAAGTGGACAGGAGGACAGAAGGGAAGAGGATGCAAGGGGACAAGAGGACAGAGCAGAAGAGAGGAACAAAGCTGCAAATCCAGACTCAGACCCATTGATTTACCATTTAATTACAGATTAACATTACCACACAGACCACACTATCAAAATTTTGACTCGTGTCTTTTTGTGTTTTAGGTACTCTTAAAAAGAGAAACAATTCAGTTGTACAGTTAACTGATGGAACATTCTGTGAAGTTATGACCCTAGTGGCCTTTACATCTGATGGGGCCTCATCCACATCCACCAAGTTCTGTATTTTAGTAAAAGAGCTTACCAAGAATGGAGGAAAGGTTTGTAGAGATATTCAGTTAAATATATCTTCCACATTTCTAAATGAGGTGTCTCACACCCATAATGTATTTGCCGTGCATCCCCATTCCCTCAAATGTAAATGTGTATTGGTTAAGTCCAAGGAAAAAATGTATGTCATTCCCCTTCCAAACACTGTTGAAAGAGATTAAAACTTTGGGTGAACTACTACTTTGCAGGCACCAGTGCCAAACCAACCTCCACATATCAGTCCTATACGCATCAAGTGCTGTCATTGACTTTTTGATCTGTACAAACATTTTCCAATTGTTCTTGTTGCCCAGCTTTTTCTCCACTAGACAATACTAATGAAATATTCTTTTTTTGAACACAAAGTGTGAGCAAACATTATATTTTGTCTGTAAATAATTCAGTATTAACTGTTGTAATGTAGGTGATGCCATCTGTGAAATCACAATGTAGCACTCTACCAACTCCGCCACTTGCTTTTTAGCACAACAGTTACATATTTGTGCACTAGCACTTTTGAAGTGTGCATGTGTTTGTGTTTAATTTTGTGTTGTGTCTATGATGTATCATATCATGTTTTTTGTTTTTTGCAAAACTCATTAAAAATCATATAACAATGACAAGGATTGCTATCAGTGCGTTTTACATACAGCACAAAATTTCTTACATTCTTCTTATATTCTTGCATTTTCTAAAAGATTGTCCTGAAGTACAGTACAGTACAGTACAGTAAGTAAATAACTTCACTTTATCATTAGACTGAAGCGTGACACTCAAACTTAATATTACAGTGTTGATATTAAAGTGTGCATTTTTTAAAAAGTATGCTCTCAGTGAAAATTACAATAACAATTTTGAGCATACATTTTACAAATATGTCAAAAAATATATGTAAACAGTAATTTCAAAAAGTACATTTTAGAAACTACACATAACTTATACTTAAAATGTACTGTAATGTATATATTTATATCAAGTGTAATATAGTATAATTTTTATAGTGTGTTAAAAGTATAAGCATGATTGTGTGATATTAGTATACTTTTTATATATTAAAAAAGTACAATTTGTATAAGTACATTTTACATATACTACTTAAAATGTGAATATACTTGAAATACAATAAAGCACTTTTTTTTCACCAGGGAAGTGTTTTGAGAAATGCACTTCCTGTTTTGCAAATGTCGAGGATAATTCGAGAAATGTACCAAAGCAACTGAAAAACATTGTAACTGTAAGTGCATAGTGTACAGAGTGTGGTATGTCGACTTGTACTAACACAAGCACCTGATTTGAGAGATGGCATGTGTCTCTGTATATGTAAAAAGAACAAAATCAAACTGTGAATGCCACAAAATAGTTCTTGGTTCCCTCATAAAATCTGTATGGAAAAAACGTTGTCCCATAAGACAGAATTCTCACTGGTAGCTACCCTCAAAGTGTTACAATCAAAGCAACTCCTCCAAGACCGATTTATTGGGGTTGGCATTAAACAGCACCCCCATCCCCTCACTAAGCCTAATGACGTGATGGAGTGAGGAAACAAGGGGTAGCAGATAAAAGTGTTGGAAATGGTAATGATGCCAAGAAATGATTTCCCTGGAGACATTCTATTGCCATAGGGAAGAGATGGAGAAGAAAAACCTAGGAGAGGGAGGGAGAAACACATCAACATTTTATGCTAAAGCACCTAAGCTATAGAATATGGACCAAAATCATGGAGGGGAAAGATTCGTAGCACCCTGTAGGTGGCTTCACCCCACATCTCTCTCCCCCATTTTCTTCATCCCTTCGTTCAAGGAACTAATAGCATGTATGAAGCTCATGCTCAGGGGAAATGGAGTGCAGGCACAAGGTGAAATTAAACAGCCGAGAGAAATAATTTACGTTCAAAATTCAACAAGTGTAAGATAAACATTAAATTAGATATGTTGAGTTAGGAGGAAGAGAAACAAGGGCCAAATTGTCTCCATTGATCCCAGTTTCATCTGCTCATCCTACCAAGGTTGGTAAAAATAAAGAATTCCAGCCAGTTAGGGGAATGGTTTTCATCTGTGCTAAGTACGCTTTTCAGAAAATCAAATTCTAGTTTCTTTTTTCAAATTCTACTTTGATTACGGTGACACTACAAAGGCACTGTCCAGACACATACAGTACATTATGCAGTTAGGTATGTATGCAACCTGCGGCAGTGGCAACTTTTTCGAAAACACAGTGCATGTTTTGAAGGTTTAAAAAAAAAAGACAGTTTTCATATTGTGTCAATTTTTAAGAGTGGATGATTCGGGGCGCACCATTAGCTCAACAGGTTTTTAAAATCATTTTTATTTAGCATTTATTTAACCAGGTTAATCACACTGAGATCAGAGATCTCCTTTACAAGGGAGACCTGGCCAAGAGGGCAGCAGCATAGTCACGTTAAAAACAACAAACAGCAGCTAAAATTAACAACATTAACACTTGCACACAGACAGAGGAGACTGTAATGATTTCACCAGAGCTTTAAACCATTCAATGCAACAAGGGCTTGAAGTTAAAGATGAGATTATAATTCATTGCAAGCAATAGGTGGCAAAAACCTAAAAACTTTCTTGCCCGGTTCAGATCATACTTTAGGGACAACAAACTGAGGAATATCCATAGATTGAAGATTGTCATTTCCATGTGTCCTTCTTAAAAGACAGAAAAAAAAACAGGATGGAATAATACCTCTTCTGTAAATAAACACATGGCAATGACTGAGATGTCAGGGAGGTAAAGATGTCCAGAGTGTGTGTGTACATACATATGCATATACATATAGGTAGGTAGATGGATAGATAGATGGATGGATGGACAGACGGACGGACGGATGGACGGGCAGACAGATAGATACGACGCTAACAGCAACATGTTTTGCATTGAGGTGATATTGTCGGCTTGAAGTGCTGTGGTGATCATGAAAACTCTTTGTTTCACGATTTGCACACGACCACGTTTTTATCCAAGTTACCATCGGGACGATTTTTAAAAGAAAACTTTCTGTCCAACAAGCTCAATGTGGTCTCATCTTCCGTCACTGTTCACCAAACTTTCTTGTATTCTGACATCACTCAGTGCATCCTGGGTACCTTCTTAATGGCTGCAAAACAGACTTGAGGTTAAACAGGCCTCCCCAGATTCCTGACTTAAACCCCATCAACAAACTGTGGACTGTGCTGAAGAAACAACCGTGTCAGAAAGCCAACAAATTTATTTGAACTGCACCGATTTTGTCAAGAGGAGTCATCAAAGAAAATTCAACCAGAAACTTGCTAGAGCTTGCAGATGGCTACCTAAAGTGCCTTACTGAGGTGAAAATGGCCAAGGGACATTCAGTCAAATAACAGCATTTCTTCATGTATATATTTTGACTCTGCTAATAACTGTAAGAGTCGCTGGAAACACAAGACTGCCATGACATGCACACTCCTGTGTATGTAAACTTTTGTTAGCAATAGTACATCTACATGTACTTTTCTTTATCGGTATGTTAATGAAAATTGTAAAAAAACAAAAAAAATTTAAATCAAATCCAGATTCAAGCAGGTGTATCCCATTGTTTCACACAAACATCAAATGGCCACAGTGAAGCAGACCTTTCCACAGTGTCACCAGGGTCTGAGGACTAAGTTGCTTTTGAAAATTTATTTGCATTCAGATCACACTGTTATGAATTATTGTGAAAGGATGTATGAGAGGAAACCGATAAGTGCTTTATGTGTTAGAAGACAAATAAAGCATTTACAGAATCCCAGGATATAAGCAAATGTGTGCACAACCAGCACTACTCTCCATCCATCCTTCAGAAAAAAGACAGGTGAACAACTCTAGACCAAATGATGCAATTTATTCTGTTTCTAAACTAGTTTCATTCACTGTGCATGTAGTATGTAACTGTTTATTTTCCTTGCTATGTTCAATTACAAATTTGTGAGTGCCACAGGCTGAAAGCTAATGTACACAGGTAGTCAAAGAAATCTGTCTCGTCTCTTCAGCTTTGTCTCCCTCTTTACCTCACTCATTCTGCCTCTACCAGATCACTTTTGCTACCAGGCTTGTACTTACAGCACCTCTGGTTTACCCGAATGCAGCATCACGGTCCCACCTATAGCATCTCCACAGTGTATGACAGATTCTCTCCTCATCCGCTCAGTCTGATCTGTCAGAAGGCTGGCAAGACAACTAACACACTGACATCATTCTGTGCTCAGTCTTCGCCTGCTAGGAACAGCTTTATCTACGCCTCCTTGGCCTGGAGAAATGTTGCGATGATCACACACAAACTGCTGTAATAGTCTGTTACATCAGTTCAGTACAGACACTGAATAACCCACCCTGATGGCATCATCCATTACTTATGTCTAAGTAAACTCCTCAAACTCAGGGAGAACACACTACTTGTTTTTCAAAACAGTATACTGTATTTTTGCATTTTGCATGTGCTCATACAGTCGCACTGGAAAACGGCATCAGCACTGTACTGTCTTTAAATGAAACAATTTAAATGAACATATTTAATATATCAGAACAACACATGGTGATGCTGACTTAAACAGGACATTTAAAAAAAGGCTCTATTTGTGAATATGTTGTCTATATCCAGAAATTGATTTTAAAAAACATATGTTAATAGAGAAACACTAACTGTAAAGAACATGTCTGGTAAACTAGCCAGCAAATGTAAGTAGGGCTGTAACTGTGACCTCCGTGTGGTGTCTTCCATTATAAAATGAATCTCACAGAGCCTGTCAGGGTGGTGGTAGCAGCCAATTTATTTAGCACTCTGCATCTACATTTAGAAAGACAAAAGAATCTCTTCTAATCCATGGACCAACAACCCATATTTTTTGGTTTATCCTAAACATGGCAACAGACAGACATGGCGCTAACAGCAACATGTTTTGCATTGAGGTGATATTGTCGGCTTGAAGTGCTGTGGTGATCATGAAAACTCTTTGTTTCACGATTTGCACACGACCACGCTTTTATCCAAGTTACCATGGTGTTACAATCCAAACTCCAGGGATTGGCTGGACGCAACAAAATAACCAAATGTTATTGGTTTAGGTAAGGGATTTATTGCTTAGTAGCAAAAGGAACGTAAAAGTGACAATAAAACACAAGACTGGTGAGTGTTGCTAAAAACGGAATAAAACATAACGAAGGCTAACAGAGTTTGTAACTAAGCTAACACAAAGAAAGCAACTAAACTCCCTAGCCAAACCAAACTACAGAAGCAACAGGAACAAAAACTAATACAAAAGGGTGTACATACGAACCAAACAAAACCGGTGCCTCACACATTAATTTCACAGTTCACAAAGACTCTAGGACAGAGTGGCTTCTTCACTAAAGTGGCAGGCTGCTAATTTGAGCCTCAGTCTCCGCTCAACAGCAAGCTCTACACCAAGATAGCAGCCGCCAACAGAAACCCAGTGTGTCGGCAGATCTCACCACAAGTATCTACTGACCAAAGTGTCTGTGGTACCCGCCAACCCACCACCGTACCTGCAGACCGAAACACATTGAAGTACAAACAAAGTTCACACACAGAGAGGCACCAGGGTGGACTGGTCAAAGTACCAGCCACCTAATGGCATGGTGGCAGCTATATAGGTTGCAGGTGTGGTGAAAGCTGCATCTGGTTGGATCAGAGGTGGAGGGGAGCTGGAGGGTGGCCCAATCAGGACGGCCGGAGGGCGGAGAGAACCGGATTGCAGGGCAGGTCGTCAGCTCTGGTGTCATCAGCTGGAATGGCTGGCAGCTGGGTTCCTAGAGACTCTGAAACGACCAGAGCTGAGCCCACACATGTAACTCTCCCCCACACAAAGGCCCAACAGGAACACCACCTCAAGAATCAAACGGCACACCAATACTGGTGGCCGTAACACATGGGGACGATTTTTAAAAGAAAACTTTCTGTCCAACAAGCTCAATGTGGTCTCATCTCTAAACCCAAAACATGGCTTAAGGGGATTCTATATACAGTAGTTATCATAGAGACATAATACAGTGGTTGATAATTTAATAAAACTAAGGGACAGAATTTGCATCTGTCTAAATTTATACAATAGAAAACACAGAAGCAATGTAATAGCTGTATTTACAAAGATGTGATAAAATTGGTCTGCTACATTTTTCCATCCATCCATCCATCCATCCATCCATCCATCCATCCATTGTCTTCCGCTTATCCGGGGTCGGGTCAGGCAGCAGATGAGGCAGGTCATTTCAGACGTCCCTCCCCCTGGCAACGCTTTCCAGATCTTCCTGGGGGATCCCGAGGTGTTCCAGACCAGACGAGATAAATACTCCCTCCAGTGAGTTCTGGGTCTACCCCGGGGTCTCCTCCCTGGCAGACATGTTTAGAAAACCTCCAAAGGAAGCCTCTCCAGAGGCATCCGAATCAGATGTTAATACCACCCAACCCGGTCTCACGGGGATTCGTGAAACTGTCACGTAAGTTTTAGTTTCGGTTTTGTGCGCACCAACACGATTTCGTCATGTTTTTCGTGCCGCTCACCACGAAATGTTTTTCGCTGTGGTAATCACATCTGAAAGTGGTTTATACCGGCGGATTCATAACGATCTAAGCTGTCCATCGGCGTATACTGCTTGTGTGATCGCGTTTGCGGCCGCCGGCCGCCGGACATTCTTGAAATTCCTATGCAAATTGGTAAGTGTACCACCGGCTTATGGTTAGGTTATGGTTAGGTTATGGTTAGGGTTATGGTTAGGGTTATGTTTAGGGACGATGTCATGCAAAATATAGCGTTGGATTCGCCACGGTTTTACATTAAAAATATAATATACACATTCTTTTGAAATACGTTCTGAGTGGCACGAAAAGTCCGCCGTTTAAAATACATTGGTGCGCATTTCGTGGTGAGCGGCACGAAAAACATGACGAAATCGTGTTGGTGCACACGAAACCGAAACTAAAACTTACGTGACAGTTTCACGAATCCCCGTGAGATCGGGCTGTACCACCACATGAAGGAGCAGCGGCGCTACTCCGAGCTACCTCTGGATGTCTGAGCTTCTCACTGTCTCTCTGAGGCTGGGCCCAGCCACCCTACAGAGGAAGCTCATTTCAGCCGCTTGTATCCGCGATCTTGTTCTTTCGGTCACTACCCAGAGCTCATGACCATAGGTGAGGGTTGGAACGTAGATGGACTGGTAAATCAAGAGTTTCGCTTTACAGCTCAGCTCCCTCTTCACCACCATGGTTCAGTACAACGCCCGCATTACTGCTGACACTGCACTAATCCGCCTGTCCATCCTTTGCTTCATTTTCGCATCACTTGTGAACATACTTGAACTTATTTGCTTGGGGAAGCAACTCTCCCCCAACACAGAGGGAGCAGTCCACAGAGAGCCATGACGTCAGACTTGAAGGTGCTGATACACATCCCAGTCCCTTCACATTCAGCTACAAACTGCTCCAGTGCTGCTGAAGGTCACGGTCTGATGTGGCCAACAGAACCACATCACTTGCAAACCGCAGAGATGTGATCCTGAGGTCCCCAACATTTTTAAGTATGATTATTAAAATCTAAAAATACTGCAGTCACACATGGCCAACAAACAAGAACAAATAGTGAATCATCTTGTTATCTTCTGCTGGGAAACCTTGAGTCCTGACATTCACGTGGATGTTTGACATGTACCACCCACCTACACATTGCAGGTCAAGTAACCCCCCACCAACAGCACTACTTGATGCCGGTTGTCATTCTCAGTAGGACAATGCACCTCGACACACCACAAAAACTGCTCAGGCATGACTCAGGGAACATGACAGAGCTAAGCTGTTCACCTGGATTCTACAATCCCCAGATCCAAGTCTTAGTGAGCATCTGTGGGATGTCCTAGAATAAACCTGATCTAGGTAGGTCCCACCCTGTAACCCACAGGACCCACAGAATTCACTGCCACCATCCCGGTGCTACAGGATATCCCAGAGGTTCTGAGTCCATGAACCACTGGGTCAGAGGAGTTTTAGCAGCATAGAGGAGACCAACACAATACTAGGCAGGTGGTCATTGTGTTATGCCTGATTGGTGTATATACTTAGTGCTGTCAAACGATTAAAATTTTCAGTCAGATTAATCACAGTGTTGCTGAGGATAAATCACGATTAAATATTCATTTTCAATCTATATTATTCACATTTCTTATTGCACACGCAAACAGATTTGAGAAAGACGAGAATATATATGCACTTAAAGTGTTTATTAACACCTTTAAAGGTTCACATTAGAATCACCGACTAATTCCGCTTCACTTTAATGTGGTACTATACGCTGAAAGTGCTTCAGTGAAAAGAACAGTCCTTCCTACAGAGTGCGCTTATTACTGTTTCATCTTGGGGGTTTTTTGTTTTCAAATTTCACACCAAGAGAGCCAATGTTCTGTTTAGTAGGGCCCGACCGATGTGAATTTTTTGAATTGATTCCAATATTTGGCAGAAAAAAATTCCAATAACTGATTAATTGGCTGATTAATCTAAAATATATAAAATGAAAATAACTTCCTTTTTGGTCTCTTAACGGTTACAACAACAAAGAATGAATTACAGGCAGAACATTTTACTGTCTTACAATACTTTGTCCTTTAGAATTTGTTTGCATGTTATTAAAACATTAATGCATTAATTAATTAACGCCAACAAATATTTTATCGCCCGTTAATGCAGTTTTTTTTATTGTTGTTATTCTGAAAGTCTGTTGCTGATTGGGTCTAAATCCACAGACAGACAAACCATGGGTCACAGGAGGGCTGGATGTTGATCAGGACTTGGGATTGACGTCATCACATCTCACCCAAACTAACAGCGGAGGGTGGCTTTAAACTGGCTGGCGTGTGGAAAAAGTAGTGATGAACTAAAACAAGAGATAGTAATAAATGCCTCAATGAAGTAGTTAGATGCAGACTGTATTATGATTCATTTTGTGGAAGATGTCGGTCTGAGTAATGTTCTCGGGATCACAATGAATGATGGCACATATGAGCTTCAACCTGCATCATTAGCATGCGATCCAAACACAGCAGCTATATTCCCTGACACATAGACTGTTTCTGCTGCTCCCTGATATAAGAAAAATGTTTCTGTGGTACCTGTTCAGAGAAAAAATAAGAATATAGATGTATAAATGTTAACTTGCTGTTGCTGGGAAGGTTCCTGTTTTAATGCTTTGATTGTGGCTCTGGACTCTGAGGGTAATTTGTTTTTCTACAACAAACCAGATAAAATGTTAATACCCTTGTAGTGGCAAATAGCTTTGGTTTCAATTGATTTGATTATATTAGTGTTTAATGTTGGATTTACTAGAAATATTTTAACTGCTACTGTATAAAGGGAATACTGCTGGTAAAAAGCCCTGTATTTGTTTAAAGTGTTTGCAAACCAAATGTTTTATTTTTGTTCATACAGAAGTACATTCAAATAAAAGTGTGGAGTACACTACTTTCAAATGCATTATTACCTCCGCCAGGAGGTTATGTAATCACCGGAGTTTGTTTGTCTGTTTGTTTGTTTGTTTGTTTGTCTGTTAACAGCATAACTCAAAAAGTCATGGACGGATTTTCACCAAATTTTTACAGGATGTCCGGAAGAGCAAAAGTAACAATCGATTAGATTTTGGAGGTGATCCGGATCACTGTCTGGATCCAGGATTTTTTTGAAGGTCGAAGGACAATTGAGAGATGGTGGCCATCTCTCTCATAGTAAGAATATTTTTGCTACATTTCTGTTGCAAAAATTCTTTAAATGTCCTTTCGTATGTTATGGAAGAACTCTGGAGAGTGAGCACCTATTTCCAATCCTGACGAAGCAGATGATAGGCTATTTTTTCTTTAATAAAACTTGTCAGATTTATCTATAACTTGGCTTCTCATAATAGCAGCATTTATTTCTTGCCAAAATGGACCAAATGATTAGCAGTTAATTTGCCTCCCTCCAGGTTATTGATTTTCCTCCCACAGAACTCATTAACTCCAAGCAGATCGCCTTATAATGGCATGGTTGCAGTTTGCTTCATAACACAGCATGAGATGCCAAAATTGCTGAAGTTTCAGTTAGTTATTAATCACAGGCATAGGTTGAATTATTTTATTTCAATGAAAATTAAGAAGCTTAATTGTTGTGAAGGAAGGAGGTATCCCTGTAAATATTGAAAGAACAAGATCACCTGGATTTTAAATCCATCAATTTCAGTGGAAAAGAAATGCTAAATTGACATAAAATCCCATGAAAAGAAAAGCAATCCAGATAATGCAAAAGACAAGTATTCAGGGCTTAGTTGTAAGCTTGTACCTTATCCAAGGTCAAAGCTGTGGTGGAAATATTTTACAGGTGCCATTAAACATGTTGATGCTGCAGTTCTGGAAAACTTAAAAATGGCTGGCTTAAATACAGTCGCAGCCCCATACTTGTTCAGTTGCTTCGCATTCTGCCTACTCATGTACAATTGTTGCGTTTGACAGTAAACTGTAGTTTGTGGTTCTAATGTTTTCCTTGCACTTCTAGTAACTCTGTTTCTTTTTGGATATCAGATCTAAAGCATCAACACTCCCAGTTCCCCAGCTGTATGAGGGGCCGTACAAGACTTAATTCATTCTCGTCCTCTCACACACATATATTTTCTCTCATACTCACATACATTCTCCTGTTGTGGGAAATGGTGTGTTTTATAATTTGCTAAGTGTGCATATTAAAGAGTTGTATTGGTTCTGAGGAATAGGAAGGTGAAGAGCATCATTACCACGGTGTGACTGTAATGAAACAAAGAAGATAAGTCCAGCTTTATTTTACTTATTACTCATGTGATTGAAACCAAGGATGATCAAGACATAAAGTGATTGATAATCAAAGTACAGACAGTTTTTGATAATAAAGGTACAGATAGTTTTTGACGTAAGCCATAATCAGTAAAGAACATGAGCGAGTTGTATGTATACTGCTTGCTGCAGGCTTCTCAAAATAAAAACATGGTGGCTATTCCTTTTATTTTCCGTGGAAAATGCATTATTTTAAGATAGTTTGGACAGAAAAAAACATTTTTATGACATTTTTAGCAAGAAATATATATAACACTTTCACATTATACATTCAGTTATTGGAAATGATATGTGGTTTGGTTTGTTTTTACGCTGAATTTCATGTCACGGCATTAAATTGTGACAGTGTCACATCTTCTACCATTATGCTGGTTGATTAGGATGCTGCCACAGACGCAACCAAGTGGTGTGTTTATTTTTGTATTGTTGCATTTTGTAATTTTTTGAGTTGTTAAATCATTTATGTAACACTTGATGATTACTGCTAGTTACTGAGATGTCTTCCCCGGCCGTTCATTAGTTGACACGCTTCGCTCCCTTGTTAACACGTTGCATTTCAATGATCCACAAGTCGCTCGTTGTCAATGCAAACAACTGTATTTATTTCCATGAACGTGCTTTTACCGCAATCATTTGTTGAGCTCATCCATACACCAGTCAGCGCACAGCGATCTAAGAACTTTATTCCCTTCCGGGTTCGGAACACCACAACAAGATCCCCCTGTCTTTCTACCTGAGCCTCAGGCATTACAGCGACACCAAAAAATATATACATTTTAATTTCATAATATTCGTTTAGTTCTTTTGTATAATCTTTGGTTTGTTATGACGATGAATCTTTCACATCTCGGAATGGAATTGTTACATTGTTACGTTTTCTCCCGTTGCTGTGGTCGTTGCTAAGGACGCTTCCACCGTTGTTGTGGTGGTTGCTAAGGAAGCGTCCACGGGCTAAACCAGATGGCGTAGGCCTATATGTTATTGTATTTATTCGTTACATTGTGTCGTTATCTGAGCTCTTAATATATTTGTGTAGTTACTGACAATATCTATTGTTAACCTTTCCTGCTGTCCGCTTCCTGACCGTGGTCGGGAAAACACAGGGGAGAACTGATACGTTTAACTGCTTCTGTTTAAATAAAATGTGCGGAGACGGTCGTTCAGTCTTTCTTATTTACTGAAGAACGGTGCATTAAATTATTCCACTTATCACAGTTTCTTCTGGCACGGTCTTTACCGGCTCACCCATTTTTCTGAACAACAACATAACAACATGCAGCACTTCCGGCACCTTTCCTCTTCGGTGGTGTCTGTGTAAAACAATGTCCAACATGCAAACAGCACACCTAGCGCCATGAAGCACAAAATGCAGGTGTAAATCAATGACATCTTACAATTACAATGTCCTGTCTTTTAACTAATAAAGACACATTGCCCACATATAAAGTACTTCACATCAGTGCATCGGTGTTCATTGTTTGTTTTGTTCACTGACATAGTGCAATAAAGTTTTGTTTTTTCAAAACCATCCAGTACAGTAATGAATATTGAATGAATATGGCATCTCGTTTACATCTCTTATTAAGGAGCGAGAAATTTACTGATGTTGATTTATGATTCAAAACAAGCAGAGGACACACTGTGTGCCCCTTTAATGTCCAAAAGGCCAATTAAGGTCAAAATCTCACAGATTCTTTGACATATTTGGACCAACCTACACATGCTTGATATTGGGTCCTAAAGCAATACTGGTGTACGTTTTCAGACCACCAGGACCTACAACGGCAGAATAGGAGCAAAAAAGACACTGGAACAGGGGCCTTTTTAAGATGGAAATGTAAAATGAATGAGAAACAGTGTGAGAACATCAATCAAAGTGCACCAAAGTGCATAAAGTCATAGAACAGGGTGTGCTGAATGCTCTGGGAAGTGAAATCACCTTTGAAGGGGTCAAGGGTCACTAAATCTTTAGACTTCGAATGAAGAAGACAGTTTGTGCAACATATCAAGTATCATAAAAGTCATTCCCAGTGGAATTCAAGTCTGATATTGTGTGGGACTATTCAGAACAGTCGCATGAAGCACGGTATCTGTTTTCAAGGGTCTAGCCCCATGGGAACCCGCTTTTTTCAGCAGTGAGGCCTACTACTAGTGATGAAGCCTGAGGCCTTCAAACATGTAAAAAAAAATTCCTGCTCGGTCATTTTTGGGTGTAGTGACACCAAATTGGACACACTCCTACTAGACCACCCCCTGATCTTGCATATTTTTTTCAGAGAGTTAGCTCAAAAGGGGCCCGAGCAGGGGCCTGTTTTTCACTCGACGATTAACCGTTTAATGTCCAAATGCTTCAAAATGGGCTAAACAGGTCAAAATCTCACACATTCCTTAACCAATTTGGACCAAACTGCACAGGTTCTATATATAGAGGCTAATGTGAATGCTCATGCATGTTTTCAGACCTTCAGGGGCCCTGAAGAAGGAATGAGGGCCAAAAAAACAAAGTGCATTTTTGTAGTTCTTTATACTTCTATCCATGGTTGTGCTGTTTTCATAGAGGCATACAACTTTATATTGCAGTAAAAACAATGAGCCCAGGGGGAGTTAAAATATGGCTGGAGCAACTAGAAACTACTCAAGTTAACAAATCAGGAATTTAAACAAGAACTAACCCAAACAAGGGAAAACTTGGCTAGGAATGTTAGCGGACATCCAAGGCTCAGTGTTACAACTGACGCCAAAACTTTGGCACTTCAACAATAGTTCTGAAAACTCCGAAATAAATAAATTGACTTGCTCCAACAGGGAGAGGGCAGGGAAGTTTGCTGATGACCGGCTGAAGGAGGAAAGACAGGCAGAAGGATGGGGGAGGTAGGTGGCGTGTGGCACAGCAGCGGATGGCGTCTAGGTGGTGGCTGTGAATGGAGGAGTGCAGTCTGTGGAATCCAGGACAGTGCAGACTGATGAGGGAACAAGGCAGAAGATCCAGGAAGGTGGAGACAAGTAGGTGGGAGTCCAGAACTGTAATACAGGAGATCGGAATAAGTATACAACAGGACACAAGGGACTCAGATGGAACTAGGATCAAATACTGACTGTGCAGTTGAACAGTCCAATGAAGAGTGGTGGTAGCTCCCGTCCTTCATGGAAAGAGAGGGTGATTGTGGAGATCACTCACACCTGCAGTTCTGCTGGTAATCACTGGAAGCACCTGACCATGCCACACACCACATTCATGCCCACCTGATGGAGAGGAGGGAGGAGGGGTTAAGGGAGGAGGGCCTGCCACGACCTAACGTCTGAGGTAGAGGGCGTGATAGTTTGATTTAATCAGCGTTGTGGGAAACGGGTCCAGAGCACAGGTGGATGGTTTCTTTTTCCTGATCAGGGCTTCTGTTTCACAGTGTGAGACCTTCAAATGCAGCTGTACTGCTGAGTCTTGTCTGGAGAAGCTGGCGATCCTGTGTTGAGCCATGTACTTGTGGATGATGTCTGTGCATTTACCCACTGCATTGCAATGCATATACAACATTACTCTGCTTGTGTATGCATTTTATGCTTGGGGAGAACCAATTTTTTGGGGGGAATGTTACTGGATCTGAAGTGCACTGATATGTTGTGTTTGGAGAAAATCCTTATGAGTTTTTTTTTTTTTTCAAATCACCAGCTGCACATGGAATGACAACGTTATTCCCCCTGTTCTTCCTTCCCTGTTTGTTGCGGTGCAGTATTTTTGTGTTGGGATGGCCACAGTTCCTCAGTGCTTTCTTAATGTGAATGTGTTTGTTCTCCTTTCCGTCTGCATTTGTAGGGACATTCTCAGCCTGGTGCTGTAATGACTCTGGTTCTGAATACTCCAAGCTTATGTTCCAGTGGACGGTGGGAATCATACCACAGATATTGGTCTGTGTGTGTAAGCTTTCTGTAGACTTCAATGCTGAGGCTTCTATCCTCCTCAACATGCTTAGCAGAGTTCAAAACAAGGCAGTTAGTTATCTCTTACATCGTCCCTTCAGATCTTGATGTTGATGTAAATGGTAAATGGTTGTATTTATATAGCGCTTTTATCCAAAGCGCTTTACATGATACGTCACATTCACCCACTCCTTGAAAGTCTCTACTTGCAGGGCTTTGACTTTGACCCAGGTGTCTTCTACATACACACGTGGACAAAATTGTTGGTACCCCTCAGTTAAAGAAGGAAAAACCCACAATTCTCACTGAAATCACTTGAAACTCACAAAAGTAACAATAAATAAAAAATTATTGAAAATTAAATAATCAAATCAGCCATCACTTTTGAATTGTTGATTAACATAATTATTTAAAAAAACAAACTAATGAAATAGGGCTGGACAAAAATGATGGTACCCATAACTTAATATTTTGTTGCACAACCTTTTGAGGCAATCACTGCAATTAAACGATTTCTGTATTTGTCAATGAGCGTTCTGCAGCTGTCAACAGGTATTTTGGCCCACTCCTCATGAGCAAACAGCTCCAGTTGTCTCAGGTTTGATGGGTGTCTTCTCCAAATGGCATGTTTCAGCTCCTTCCACATATGTTCAATGGGATTCAGATCTGGGCTCATAGAAGGCCACTTTAGAATAGTCCAACGCTTTTCTCTCAGCCATTCTTGGGTGTTTTTGGCTGTGTGTTTTGGATCGTTGTCCTGTTGGAAGACCCATGACCTGCGACTGAGACCAAGCTTTCTGACACTAGGCAGCACATTTCTCTCCAGAATGCCTTGATAGTCTTCAGATTTCATCGTACCTTGCACACTTTCAAGACACCCTGTGCCAGATGCAGCAAAGCAGCCCCAAAACATTACTGAGCCTCCTCCATGTTTCACCGTAGGGACAGTGTTCTTTTCTTCGTATGCTTGGTTTTTGAGTCTATGAACATAGAGTTGATGTGCCTTACCAAAAAGCTCCAGTTTGGTCTCATCTGTCCAAAGGACATTCTCCCAGAAGCTTTGTGGCTTGTCAACATGCATTTTTGCAAATTCCAGTCTCGCTTTTTTATGAGTTTTTTTTCAGCAGTGGTGTCCTCCTTGGTCGTCTCCCATGAAGTCCACTTTGGCTCAAACAACGACGAATGGTGCGATCTGACACTGATGTACCTTGGCCTTGGAGTTCACCTTTAATTTCTTTGGAGGTTGCTCTGGGCTCTTTGGATACAATTCCAACGATCCGTCTCTTCAATTTGTCATCAATTTTCCTCTTGCGGCCACGTCCAGGGAGGTTGGCTACTGTCCCGTGGGTCTTGAACTTCTGAATAATATGAGCCACTGTTGTCACAGGAACTTCAAGCTGTTTAGAGATGGTCTTATAGCCTTTACCTTTAAGATGTTTGTCTATAATTTTTTTTGGATGTCCTGGGACAATTCTCTCCTTCGCTTTCTGTTGTCCATGTTCAGTGTGGTACACACCTTTTCACCAAACAGCAGGGTGACTACTTGTCTCCCTTTAAATAGGCAGACTGACTGATTATGAGTTTGGAAACACCTGTGATGTCAATTAAATGACACATCTGAGTTAATCATGTCACTCTGCTCAAATAGTTTTCAATCTTTTATAGAGGTACCATCATTTTTGTCCAGGCCTGTTTCATTAGTTTGTTTTTTTAAATAATTATGTTAATCAACAATTCAAAAGTAATGGCTGTTTTTGATTATTTGATTTTCAATAAATTTTTATTTATTGTTACTTTTGTGAGTTTCAAGTGATTTCAGTGAGAATTGTGGGTTTTTCCTTCTTTAACTGAGGGGTACCAACAATTTTGTCCACGTGTGTATCTGAACCAGTGGCTGGAATTGTTTATTTCAAGAGCTCAGTGCTTTGTTTTCCACTTCCTCCATGTAGAGGTTGACCACAATTGGTGATTCTTGGGACCCCACAGTGCAGGTGTGCTTTTGTATGTAGAAACCTTCATTGTATTTGAAGTAAGTGGTGGTCAGGCTTCCTGGGCTGAGAATGTTCCTACCAATGCAGAGGGAAAGGAGAAGAAAGACACTCACACTCAACAAACACCAGGGAACTGTAATTATTTCATCTGAGCTTTCATCAAATCAACAAAAAGATCTGGAAAACCCAGCACCACAAATAGAGAAGAAAAGAAAAACAGCCGGAACAATGCTGACATCCCATATGTAACTGGAGTATCTGAGTTCTTCAGAGACTCCAGAAGAATGATTCTGGAGAAGAATGCAGAAGAATGATTTTTTACCAACACAACATACCAGTGCATTTCAGACCCAGTAACCACAAGGACAAAACACCCACCCACAATAGTAGTCCCTGCATTGGACTACCAGATGCAGTCCAATGCAGGGAGGAGTGCAGAGTCCTTTGTGGAGAGAAAACAACACCTTCTCAAGCAAAAAACTCAACATGGGAGTGCTTGCTTCTCAGGACAAGACTCAGCAGTTCATCTACATCTGAAGGATAAGTGGCACTCTTTTAAGGACAACAATGTACACATTTTGGACAGACAGGATAGATGTTTTAAGAAAAGCCATCTTTGTCAATGGTGGCGGTTTGAGGAAGCCATCTACTGTATGTAAAATTGGAAAAGCCATCTCTAAACAGGAGGGAGTCAACAGCACCACTTACCAAGCACCTACAATGCAATGCTGAAGATTCTCTCCAGAAAGTTCCCCATCATAAACATCTTGAGTCAATTTGACATGGCAGATTCATATCCTTTACTGTGTAAACTGGCAACGCCATAACCATTATTGCTGTTGTTGCTGTTGGACCACCTAGTATCACAACCATTCACACCTGGAAGCATGTGAGTCCTGGGTTGTTAATGATTACAAACACCTTTAACTCCCAACCACTCAGACAGAATTGAAGAAGCCTCTTGGAAGAGAGGTAAAACATTTTCAAGAACTTAAAGGGAAGTCCAGTTGCTTTCTGCTGAAGCTTGTAGGATTACCATGACCGATATGAATGAAAATCTTCACAGATACTTTCACAGGCATTCATACCTAGAGGCATGAGCCAGATCCATAGATAGATAGATAGATATAGATAGATAGATAGATAGATAGATAGATAGATAGATAGATAGATAGATAGATAGATAGATTGTCACGCTAATCTTGAAGAGGCTTCCCGCCTCCTCTGCGGCCTTCAGGAGACGTCTCGCCTCTACTGCGGCCTTACGGAGGCCTCCGTGAAGAGAATTCACGCCTCCCCCGAGTCCTTGTCGAGGCATAACGCCTCCCCCGAGTCCTTGTCGAGGCGTAACACCTCCCCTGAGTCCATGTCGAGACGTAACACCTCCCTCGAGTCCTTGTTGAGGCGTCGGGCCTCCTCAGCAGCCTTTAGGGGACATAACACCTCCCTGGCAGCTATGAGGAGGTTTGAGACCTCCCCTGAACCCGTGAAGAGGTGTAGTACCTCCTCGGCAGCCTTGAGGGGGTGTAACACCTCCTCGGCAGCCTTGAGGAGGCGTGAGGCCTCCCTTGAAACCTTGAGGGGGCATGGCGCCTCCTCGGCAGCCTTGAGAAGATGTAGAGCCTCCCTTCCAGTCCTGAAAAGGACTAACACCACTCCTACACCAAGTGGCGCCCCTGCAGGGGCCACCCCAATTGGTCTTTCTGTAGCTGTGGCCTCCTTAGTCCCGAACCCAGTCCTGTCCTCAATCCTACCCCCCGAGGGGTCCTCAGTCCCTAATTTAGTCCTGTCCCCCGTCCCTTAATCAGTACAGTCCTCTGTCCTACTCCCTGTAGGGGTCCCAATCTTAAACCTAATCCTGTCCTCGGTCCCAGTCCAGTCCAGTTCAGCTATAGTCCAGTCCAGTCCACTCCAGCTATTGTCCAGTTCTAGTCCAGTCCAGTTCGAGTCCAGTCCCGTCCAGTCCTAGTCCAGTCCAGCTATTGTCCAATCCAGCTCGAGTCCAGTCCAGTCCAGCCCTGCAGCAGGAGGGGCCTCCGGTTCCAGCCCCGTTCCCGGAGGGGCCTCCAGCTCCACCCAAGGAGGAGTCCCCGGCTCCGGCTCCAGGTTCGCCCTCAGAGGGGTCCCTGGCTCCGGCTCCAGCACCGCCCCGGAGGGGTCTCCGACTCCAGCTCCAGCCCTGCCCCCGGAGGGGCCTCCAGCTCCAGCCCTGCCCCAGGAGGGGCGCCCAGCTCCGGCTTCAGCTCCGCCCCTGGAGAGGCCCCCGGCTCCAGCTCCAGCTCTGCCCCTGGAGGGGGCCCCGGCCCCGGTTCCAGTTCAGTCCCTCAATGGGCCTCCCGTTCCGGAGCCAGTTTCGCCCTTGGACGGGTCCCCGGCCCCGGATCCTGTTCTACCCTCGGAGGGGTCCCACCGCCGCCGGTTCCAAGTCCGGCCATCAACTCGGCCCCTGGAGGGGTCCCACCACCGCCGGTTCTCAGTCCGGCCTCCAAAGGATTCCCGTCAAATAAGCTGCCGGTTCCCAGTCCGGCCCCCGGAGAGGTTCCTCAACGGTCCAGCGGCCGGTTTCCAGCCCAGCCCCTGGAGACGCACCTCGAGGGGGGGGTACTGTCACACCCCCTCCAGCTCCTGTGCTCTGGCTCGTTAAACTAATGACGAGTGGCTGTGCTTTCCAGCACAGCCTGTGCTTTCCAGCACAGCCGGCTCAAATCTTCAATAAAGCGCAGCATAAAAGCCTGGCTCTCCTCACGTCCCACTGCTGGGTCATTGCATGCCGCACTCCGTTGGTTACACGTCGCTGTCTGGACTCTGCTCTTTGGATTGCCCTGCCGGCTCCATTTTCCCTCCTCACCCCGGAATCCCCTCGTCCACTCTGCACTCCTCCTCCGTCTGCCTGCTTCTCAGTCCTCGCCACGTCTCCACCACCGGCTCCCTCAGCTCTGCCCCCACCTCATCTCCCGATTCCCCGGACACTCCGTGAGTCACCTCTCCCTGTTTAGTTTCAGTTTAGCCCCACCATGGCCTCGCGCTGTCGCCTTCTGTTAGTTTAGTTCCCAGTTCTGTTAATTTCCCGTGCCTCCCCAGTGGAGAGTTTATGTTTTGTTTTTTTGTTTCCATTAAATCTTTTTTAAATTACCCGCTTGTCTGTTGCCTGCTGCTTGGGTTCACCCGCCTAACCGTGACATAGATAGATAGATGGATGGATGGATAGATGGATAGATAGATAGATAGATAGATAGATAGATAGATAGATAGATAGATAGATAGATAGATAGATAGATAGATAAAACCTTTATTGATCCCACACCGGGGACATTTTTGGTGACACAGCAGCAAAAAGAAAACAGTACAAAGAAAAGAGCAACACACAATGCACACAGTACATAGATATGAATAGATACTTTCACTTTCTAGAACAAAATATAGATATTTACTGAAAAAATTACATGGAATTATACACTGTCATTATTTACATTTTTATTGCACAGTTTGTAAGAAGGTGAACTGAACTGCTGGGAGCAGGCTTGATTGAACAGCAGGAAGGAAGAACCTTCAGTATCTCTTCTTTAGAAACCGTGAGTGAAGCAGTCTGTCACTGAAGGACCTCCCAGTGATGTTACTGTTTCCTGGGGGGAGGGGGGTCCTCCATGATAGACAACAGTCTCCCACCACCTCCACAAGATCAAGGGGGCAGCCCAAGACAGAACTCTTCCTGTTTGCAGCCGTGATGCTGCTGCTCCAACAGACCACTCCATACAGGATGGCTGATGTCACCACAGAATCTTAAAAGGTCAGTTGCGGCTGGTGGTGAAATTTGTTGGGTGGACTAACAAATGCATAATACCGATTAAAAGGTTAACACAGCTGCAAAAGCAACATCACTTATGATACACACAGTTACATCAATTACAGGTACACTATACTTTTTTAGTGCTCTACATTAACACTCTCTCTCACTCACTCACTCTCTCATTCACACACACACACACACACACACACACACACACACACACACACACACACACACCACTACAAAACGTGTTCCAATTGCAACGACTGCCCACAGATAGCCTGCTGCAACTGTCTTATTACAATTGTTTGGTGACATGTAGTACAAAACACGCCTTCAGAACAACAGATGACCTCAGCAAAAACAAGGTGTCACAGTCCTTTAACAGGTCAACATGGGCCTACCTTATTTGAAAAGAAGCTCACATTGACGGCCGATGTGATCCCAGTCTTTTAACTTCCAGCTTTTCCTCTAAAGACATTGAGGAAAATGGACATGAACGCAAATAATCCACCTCGTTCATGCTAATGCCCGCCATAGCTTAGCCTTTTCTCGCTGCGTCAAAGGCCTGTGGGCTGCCTGAAGTT
Organism: Acanthochromis polyacanthus; assembly: GCF_021347895.1. Lineage (NCBI taxonomy): Eukaryota > Metazoa > Chordata > Actinopteri > Pomacentridae > Acanthochromis > Acanthochromis polyacanthus. The sequence goes on along the minus strand of NC_067113.1, from coordinate 67,181,820 downwards.
AGCCCAAATGATCTGTAAATCACGTCGGCGGGACATGACACCTGTCAATCGCTTACAAGAAGGAAATGAATGAAAGCCACCGCTGTGTTAACTCACTGCTATTGGTCAAAAGTCAGTGGCCTGTGGGCTGACTGAAGTTAGCCCAAATGATCAGTAAATCATGGGGGCAGGACATGACACCTGTCAATCACTTACAAGAACGAAATGAATGAAAGCGGATGGCATCTGCTGGGGCTGTAAAAAAATAAGCCCATTTAGAGATATTCTATGTTTTTCTTTTGACTGATTGGTGCTGTTGCTACCTTTGGTTTCACCTAAACTGAAAACAATCTGTTGTAAGTTATTTAAAAAATAATTTTCTCATCTTTTTTGTTTTGGCCTGGGAGGGCTTAGCCCTGTTAGCCCATTTATACCAGCCGTCCCTGTAAAAGGTCCTCAGATGTGCTCCCTTCACCCTGAAGGACCTCAGTTTTCTGAGCAGGTGGAGTCTGTTCTGAACCTTCTTAAAGAGTGCGTTGGTGTTAGTAGTCTAGTCCAGTTTCTCATTTAAGTGAACACCCAGGTACCTGTAAGAGTCCACAATCTCAATGTCCATTCCCTGGATGTTCACTGGTGAAGGAAACGTGTGTCTGTTCCTGCTAAAATCCACAACCACTTCCTTGGTTTTCACCACGTAGATCTGGATGCAGTTAAGCAGGCACCATGAAGCCGACAATGGCAAAGTCGTCAGAGAACTTCTGAAGATGGCAGTTTGTAGTGTGATGAGAGAAGTCTGCAGTGTAGAGGGTGAAAAGAAAGGGGGCAAGGACAGTTCCCTGTAGACCCCATACTGCAGACCACAGTGTCGGACACACAGTCCCCTGTCCTCACAAACTGTGGTCGGTTGGTGAGATAATCCAGCAGCCACATTGTGAGGTGGGAGTCCACTCCTGTCTGCTCCAGCTTGTCCCTCAGAATCACAGGCTTGGTGGTGTTGAAAGCACTGGAGAAATCATAAAACATGATTGTCACAGTGTTCTTCGTCTTCTCCAGGTGAGAGAGGCATCTGTGCAGGAGGTAGATCACCTCGATGCCGGGCTGGTGGGCGAACTGCAACAGGTCTATTGATGAGCTCACCAGGGATCGCAGATGACAAAGGACCAACCTCTCCAGGGTCTTCATCAGATGGGATGTCAGTGCCACTGGCCTGTAGTGGTTGAGGTCCTTGGGGTGTGAGATCTTTGGCACTGGTACCACGCAGGACGTCTTCCACAGCTGTGGTACTCTCCCCAGCTTCAGGCTCAAGTTGAAGACACAATAATGCTCAGCTGATCTGTGCAGGATTTGAGGTGCTGATGCTATCTGGACCCATAGTCCTCCTGACCTTCAGCCTGCTCAGTTCTCTCTTCACCTGGGATGGCATTAGGGACAAGTTGGGGCAGGGGGGGGCTGTGTGCTGGGTCCTGTGGGGGAGGTGAGGTGTGATAGTAAGACAGCTGTGGTGGAGCAGTAAGGAGGGGTGATGCAGCAGGAGATCCTGTTACTAGCTGCCACCAGGGTGGCACCATCTTGAAAATCAACCAAAGAGAGCTACAGGAGTCATTTGTGACAAAAGCGTTTGGTCAAATCGGCTGACAGAGGAGAGGGAGAGATCAGTTTGGAGTTGAAGGCTGAGGATTTGCATCATTTCAGAGAGAACGGTGGCTGTGGTTTGACTGTTGAGGGAATATCATGGCTGGAGGAGAATTGTTGTTAAAAAAATGTCACTTGAGTCAGATGGATCTATGGTGAATTGGCTGTTTGCTTTTGTACAGTAGCATTGATCTGTTTTAGGATGCAGTCAACCAATGGCATGAAGCATGGCCTGCTGTCGAGAGAACTGGATGAACAGTGTCGACTGGGTAAGAAAATGCCTGCAAGGTAATTAGCGGTGTAGTTGAGGCGTGTCCATGTTCCCAAACCTTAGTTAGCAAGGTAGAATTATATTAAACAAACAAACACAGATCACAACATTCTTGCCATTGTCATTTTTGATAGAATATATTTGAACCACTCTGGCTGTTATGTTTTTATGTCGTTCTGAAAATAGGACATTATTTTCCGTGACAGTGTATGTTTTTCTCCTTCCTCCTCTTAATCTCAACAACGTGGGACATAGCTGATAAACACAGGATTATCAGCACTAAGATCCACTTTAGTTTTACAGTACACCAGTATATTTACAGACAAGGTCACTGGCACTAAATATGTTCACTACTGCTTATAAGAGTGGTACAGTGATCAGAATAACTTGCTAATTCAAACAAAGATGTACGATTGATTCGTGAACACAGTGTCTTTAATGTATTCTTCAGTGAAGTGATAGGTACATTAAGAGTTACATATTAATCCTCCTCAGACACTCCCTGTGGTTTATGCCATAAGTGAAAGATGACACTAAGTGCTGGGCAGTTTGTCTCCTGCACTAATCATCACCACTGTGTCACATGTGTCTTACCAGCCCATTCTTCCATCTGAGAGGACCAGAGAATGAAATATGGCGCTTGAGGCTCTCCACAGCCCCAGCTCAACTACCACTGTGGTGAGGTGCCTGACAAGCATAAATTATGGTAATAGAATTTAATAAAAACACTTTATTCCAAAGGTTTCAGTACTTTGAAATGTCAAGATGATCTAGTGTGCTACCTGGAGAGAATTCTAAAGCTTAAGTTAGAACACTAAAATATTAAAACAAGAAATTGTGATCCCTCGAGAGGAATGGCAGTGGATGATGAAAAAGGGAGAATGTACGAGTGTGTCTCCCAGGTGGAGTTTTCTCCATTTATTAATTGATCTGACTGCAGGATCTAGTCTTCCATTATGGCTCAGAATAATGAAAAAGATATGAAACTGATTTGGGAATATTTTAATGAAAGAATTGCAAGTATCATCTTTTTTGTCAGTCCCTCTCTGTAATTCACAACCATACTGTCTTTGTTATCTATAAACACCAAAATTGTAATTAAGTGAAAAAAGGGGCTTTTGTGTTAAGGTTGATGATTAGTAATGATGGTCTTTTTGAAAATTGGAATTATCAGAAAATGATTCTAATGAATACAGAAAACACAGCTTTGTGCTTTTCCTCTCCTGAGCACACACACACACACACACACACACACACACACACACACGCTCACACACACGCACCCACACACACACAAGGACACACACACACACACACACACACACACACACACACACACACACACACACACACACACACACACACACACACACACACACACACTGTGTATTCCTATCCTTGTGGGGACTTACCATTGACTCCCATTCATTTCTAAACCCTAACCCTAACCTTAACCAAAACAATGCCTAACCCTAAAGAAAAGTTTTTGCACTTTTACTTTTTTCAAGTAACAAAAACATGGCCAAGAAAACACTGTTTCCCCTCATGGGGACCCAAATGAGGTCCCCACAAATGACATTTCTTTTGGTTTTCCTATGGTTGTGAGGACATTAAGTCCCCACAACCCCTATAATTACCCGCCCACACACACACACACACACACACACACACACACACACACCTGCACTCTTTTTGTTTGAGATCTCTACCCTATTATTTATGACATTGTGGCTTTTTCTCTGAATGTTTTTATTGTTTTTTAAAGGATTTGTCATTTTTATAATGTGTTATTGTTATTGAGAACAGTCACTTTGCATTTCACTGCACATACTGTATGAGCATGTGACTCCTGAATCTTGAATGTCAGGTGGAGCCCATTAGAGCAGGTAATCACACAGGAAGGAGAGCAGAAAAAGGCCGGGGAGTGTACACACACCTGAAATAGAGGGTGAGTATAACACACACAATACAAAATTACAAAATATAACAGGAAATAAATAGAACATGAGCTAAGAGTGGGAGGTGAATATGACACCTTTGCTAGCATGTGTTTGCTCTGCCACCAGCTGCCTGACCAGTTTTGTGCCTGCTCTCCCTTCTGCTACATCTGAGGAAACACTTCGACATACCCCAGTCAGTCAACTTCAGCATGGCCTTGGGATACACCCCCTTGGATCTAGCTGGATCAAAGATCACTGAGCATGCTACTGTTAGCTTTAGCCTTTGGCTAACCGGCTAACCTCTCCTCCTGTCCAGCTCGGCCTGGTTCCAGATTTCAGCCCATGGCTCATAGTCAAACTTTGTTTGCCCAGGACCAGCTTCTAAAGCCTGTCAGCTAATTTTAATAGACACACTGGTCAGCTGTCTACTAGTGTTCTTTTCACACTTCTGTACCTGCTAGTTAGTCCCTACTTAAGACCTGCTGGCACTCTGCATGTGTCTATTTATTTTAGGTCTCTGATTCGGTCTCTGAAGGATTGTGGTGAGCAGGGACGGCTGGTATAAATGGGCTAGCAGGGCTAAGCCCACCCAAGCAAACACAAAAAAGATGAGAAAATTATTTTTTAAATAACTTACAACAGATTGTTTTAAGTTTAGGTGAAACCAAAGGTAGCAACAGCACCAATCAGTCAAAAGAAAAACACAGAATATCTCTAAATGGGCTTATTTTTTACAGCCCCAGCAGATACCGTCCGCTTTCATTCATTTCGTTCTTGTAAGTGATTGACAGGTGTCATGTCCCGCCCCCGTAAGTTACTGATCATTTGGGCTAACTTCAGTCAGCCCACAGGCCACTGATTTCTGACCAATAGCAGCGAGTTAACACAGCGGTGCTGCTATTTGTGCCAGAGTTGGGAAGGAGGGAGAAAAGTTAAGCTATATGACGGGTGTTAGCATGAACGAGGTGGATTATTTGCTTTCTTGTCCATTTTCCTCAATGTCTTTGGAGGAAAAGCTAAAAGTTAAGAGAGTGGGATCACATCGGGATCAAATAACTCAACGGGACAAACGACAAAATTGTAAGTTTTGCATTTCTTGGTTTGACAGAAAGGACTGGCTAACGGCAAGTGAAGCTAAGAATTCACTTTTCTGTTTCCCATGCTTACTTTTTGGAGGAGATACCGTGTGGACTCAACAAGGAATTGTGGATTTGAAACATTTTTCAGACAAAATTAGAAAACATGAATGCAGCACAAGTCACATCGGAAACAGCGTCAAGCTGTCCATGTTAGGAAAAGTTAACATCGCCTGTTAGTTGGATGAGGGCCACCGCATCGCTGTACAGAGGCACAACGAGCTGGTGAAATAAATAGACATTCACTATCAAGGATTGTTGTCTGTATTAAATTTTGTGGAGCACAAGAGCTAGCTTTACGGGGGTCTGACGAATCCCCCACTTCAACCCAACGTGGCGTATTTCTGGACCTGGTTGACCAATTTTCTTTTTTAGACAGCCAGTTAGCAGATCACCTGTCAAACACACAAGTTGCAAAGTACACGTCCAAGACTAGCCAAAACGAGTTGCTTGATTGCATGTTAGCTGTTTATGAACAAAAAGTGACTGATGAAATATCGCAGACGGCATTTGTGGCTGTGCAAGCTGATGAGACAACTGATGTGGTGTGTGTGTGTGTGTGTGTGTGTGTGTGTGTGTGTGTGTGTGTGTGTGTGTGTGTGTGTGTGTGTGTGTGTGTGTGTGTGTGTGTGTGTGTGTGAGTGAGAGAGAGAGAGAGGGGGGGGGGAGTTGATGTAGAGCACTAAAATATAGTGTACCTGTAATTGATGTAACTGTGTGTATCATAGGTGATGTTAACTATTTAATCGGTATTATGCATTTGTTAGGCCACCCAACAAATTGTACCACCAGCCGCCACTGGTGGTGAGGCTATTGTTGTACTGTTTCAACCTCTGATCTGGTTTTGAAAGGGAAGTATCTGTTGTGTAGCTGCAGCGGACTCTATTGTATCTGCCTTAAATATTGGTGTCACGTTTCCATTGATAATAATTCTTCACATTTGATTTAGACATTAGTCATAACTAACAGATGAATGTGAATTAAAATCAACGTCTGAGCTTCATTTTATCTGTATTTTTATGATATTGTAATATTTGGTTTATTATTCATTTCCTTTATTGACTGAAACAGAGATAAAATGAACCATGTTTTGATTACCTCAGCAGCTGATGTCAGTGTGAATAATGTGTAATTATGTGGTGCTAACTGATAAAACAAAGAATGAAACCATCTGATGAATTATAGGGTGGTCTCTGAAATTCACATTTAATGGTCTGTACTGCACTTGTGATATTTATTAAGCACAATCACTCCTACATATTGGTGTAGGAGAATTTATTTAAAATGCTTTGTTTGGAGGGGAGGCAGAATAAGTGAGATCGAGCATAGAGCTTTAGATGAACATGTCTGACTTCCAGTAGAGGGCGACATTTTAAAAGTCAACTGAGCTGCTCATCATTAGGAGTCATTTATGGACCAGATGCATCTCATAAAAATGTTTCAACTGAAGCAATTAACTTGATTAACTTTTCTGAAAGCATTTTCCTGGATACCCAGAATGCAATGTTTTTTTCATTAATTCTAACTGAGCCTTTCTGGATGTAAGATTTCTGCAAAGACTTGGTAGGAACAAAATATAAAATTAAATCAGAAAAATGTGTTTTTGATTTAAGTCAGTTTGCTAATATTTAATACAGAATATGTCATCATGTCCCGTCACTGCTTGCTGTTAGGAAGTGTACTGACTTGTTTGGAAGTGTCAGCTGCTAATATGATAAATGCAGCATGCTGCACATGAAGGTGACTGGCTCCTACAAAGAGCCGCAAAACCCATGGGTGGGCACTGTAAATAGTGGAATAAAATTACCATGAAGACTGCTTTGGCTGCTGCTTGTCTGCATTGTGTCCTGTCCCTGTGTAAGTAGAAAAGTTTTATGAGAGCTCATTTGTTCGGGACCCTTGGTCCTCCAGGGTCTCTCATTCCTCAGACAAGCCAGGCGTTTCACACTCAGATGGAGGGGGAGGAAAACCCTAACCTCCTTCTATAACTAATAACCTCAGACACACCCAGAATGCATTACTCACACCGTATGCAATGCATGTTGTGTGACTCTGTCTGCAACCTCTCCAGTGACTCTCCACACTATGCTCATATGTAATTGTTTTGCATTAGCACAATATGCCTTAGTAATTCTGCCTATAATGTATCTATCACAATATTAACATTGAATATATTGGCAAAATGTTTGTTGCTTTTAGTTGTTTTTTTCTGTCAATATCCACAAAGATTGTTTAATATATGACTAAGGTTAGACACAGTGGTGTGGTCTAGTTTTTTCTAGCGGGTATACGCTGGCCTCATAAACCGAAGCCAGGTCAGAATCTCATATATGTGCGCGTGCACTCACACGTGCGCGCGCGCGCACACACACACACACACACACACACACACACACACACACACACACACACACACACACACACACACACACACACACACAGCAACAGCAGCTCCTTTATTTCAAACTGCCAATTAGATACTTATAGACATTAAAGCGTCAGCAGCTCCTCCTCCTGCCATCAGGTAGAGCGATGTTTCCTCTTCATCGTGTGCAGAGTTTTGTTCATTTATTTTTGTGCAAAAAAGTTTTATTGAAATATTAAACAAAAGTAAGAATGCCTGTTTTTGTAACAAAACAAATGCACAAAATGAGTCAATTATAAGGCTTCTCATAAAAACACTGAATGAAAAAGAGTTTGTCAAAATACAAATGATTCATATTTGCCAGGTTAGGCTAAAATATGAGGCTAGAAATAATAATAAATTAGGAACCGTTTGGGAGCCAAAAGAAACGGCTTTTCTTTGGAAGCTGTGCCAAAAGCTCTCTGAAAAGAGCCGAACTTCCACCGCTACTGTCCTCCTCTCTGTCCCTCATCTATCAACTGGTTTTTGAAGGCAGATCTACAATGCAATGTAGCGACGTCATTAACTGAGTAGCGTCACGTGGGATGCCTGAACTCATACATAATTGGTCTGTGCGTTTCTGAGCTGATAGACCAATGATAAACACTGGAAAGCTGCACCGGTAAAATAGAAGCGACCTGTCAAATTTACACCTGTAAAGACGGCGTCTGGGTCCGAATCCGGACCGCGGTCCGCCTTTTAGTGAGCCCTATACAGTCTATGGTTCTCAGCCAGACACTGTCCGACGTCCCATACAACTTCACCACTTCCTGACACAGAGAAGACGAATTTATGAACGCGGAAGTGAACGTTATGTCAAAAACATACTGACACATATGTTTGCACATTTTTAAATGGTTATATGAAAATTCGGGACCTTTTCTAGTGAGTATAAGGTGTATACCTGCGTGTTTACACCCCTGGGTATACATATCTTTGCACATTTTTAAGTGGGTATATGGAAATTCGGGACCTTTTCTAGTGAGTTTACGGCGTATACCTGCTTATCACGTAGACTACACCACTGGTTAGACAGCCCACCTGGTCAAGGGAAAGTTGGGATTGATGACTGTTATGCTATTTTTTAGCTATGCCAGGGTGACAGTTGTGAAAGTAACACAAGATGTCCTGGGAGATGTGTTTCATTATCTCATGCCAATGAATGCTGTGAAAACGGAAAACATCTGCACTGGAGGTCAATGAACTGCAGCAGAATTTAGGACTGCAAGGATTCTATGTGCCAACTGTTTCTGCAGACAGAGCTGCATCTGCTTTAACTGTTCATACTGCAGTTCATTTCGATGTATGTTTAGTACTACCTATCTTGGTTCATGCCCTTGAAATCATAGCCAGTATGGCTTCCTCTTTAATGACTGAAATAGGTTTGGGTGTGCTTGTTGATGAATGTTTACTCTGTGAGATAGTATTGACGAATCAGATATCTTCACATACACACACACACACACACACACACACACACACACACACACACACACACACACACACACACACACAATATCACTGAACATCAGGCCTCAGGCTTGAATTTTATCCTATAGCTGCTGATTGGCCACCACACGCCACATGTACACGCGCACACACACACGCACACACACACACAAAATGTGAGACTGACTCTTCGAGCCAGCTGATGCCTCTTCATATGTTTCAATCTATGGTAGAACATGACTGGAGTCAGCAGATCAGACTGCTTATGTAGATCCCACTGATTGGAGTGTAGGTGATTACCATAAGCAATTTAAATGTTATTGATTTAACCTCCCACATGCTGTAATTGGAACACCTTGGAAAAGCATTCAACTTTACTCCCCCACCTTTGGATTTTCTTTTTATTTATATCACAAGGTTTTTATTACACCGTTCTCTGGCATTTTTCAGCTCAGTCTTACATCATTCCAGCCTCTTATCTGTCTTTCTGTTTTCAAATCAGTCTCCATGCAATACATAAGCTGTCCCTATGTATCGTAGGGCTTGGGGATGTGGCGAAAGCACCAATACCCAATCAATATGTAGTCTGTCATGGTATCAATGGAAATATTCAAGTAATGGCTAGCCTTGGATAATTTACTGTCCCACAATCCTTACTTGTCTACTCCTTGCATGCATGCCTGCATGCGTGCGTGTGTGCATGCGTGCGTGCATGCGCTTGTGTGTGAGGGTTTGTGTGTGTGTTATGTTTGCTATGTATGAGAGTGTGGGTGTGTATGTGTGTGCGTTGACCTGCATGTTATTTAAATATTCACGTTCATTCAGTGTGCTGCAATAGACAGATGATGCTTATGATTTGGATTTTTACCTGAGGTCAGAGCTCACAGGGACTCTCTGTGTTCGCCTTGATCTTGATGTTCCACAGGCGCTGTCCAGAGCGTAGCCACTCAAACAGTCTTGCTGGGGTGGTGGGGGTCCTTAGTGATCCTGTTAGCCTTGACCACACTTCTTGTATAGTCATCCTCCAGGGCAGGGAGTGCTGTAATCATGTTACGTTCCGCTGACCTCAGCACCGTCTGCAGGGCTCTACGGCAGGAGTTACTAACTGGAAGACCGTGGTCCGGATCTGGACCCAAACGTCCTTTTATATGGACTCGGACTTGTAATCAGTATATTATAACAAGATTTTAAATTTGACGGGTTGCTTCTATTTAACCGGTGCAGCTTTTTCAGTGTTTAAAGCATTAGTTTATCAGCTCAGGAAACACTAGAGGTGTGTATTGGTCCTGCCCTCACGATTCAATTCTATTTGATTCGGCAAGGTCACGATTCGATTCGATTCTACGATGCATCTAAATTCTATATTACTGCAAACAACATGGTTCATTTTTTTTATCAGTCATGAGTAAATACAAGTAGTCAGATATATTTAACAACAAAATTTATTAATAAACTGGCTGCTATTTGTGTATAATTACCACTTCTTCAGGCAATTAAATCAGCTGCAAACAGCAAAACATCAATTTGTAATAAAATGAATTATAAATTATATACCAAAAATAAAAGGTGTAGGCCTAGTCTACTACCATTTACCACCCAAAACTTTTCTCCTGTAAGGACGAACAATACTATTCTTCTCTGCAGTGTATTATTACTGCGAAACTTATTTTCAAGAAGTGTAAGTAAATTCCCGCTCTCTCTCAAAAAAAAGAAACAGAAAAACAGCAGCTGCTTAGTACCTCTAAGACAAGGACAATAATATACCTGAAAATCAGTTACATCAGCTGCATACAGCAAAATATCAATTTGTGCAAATAAAATAAATTAAATTGTAAACCAAAAATAAAACGTGTAGGCCTAGCCTACTACTTTTTTTTTTTTTACAAACGTCTTAGTCTGAGTTCACCATCAATCTGTTTCAGAGTGAGGAAATATACAGTTTGACCTAAGCCTATATAACTAATCACTGTTCAGCATTTTGGAATTTCAAGGTTGCTGTGTAAGAACACAAGCTGATCAACATGCTGTGGGTCGAGAGTGCTTCTTTTTGCCGTGACAATATCTCCTGCGGTGGAGAACACTCTCTCTGCAGGCACACTTGTCCCTGGGATGCTCAAGTATTTCTTTGCCAACCTTGAGAGGATAGGAAATGAGCCTGCATGGCGATGCCACCAGTCCAAGGGGTCCTCCTTGAGAGCCACAGATGAAGACTTACAATACAAGTCCATTTCCTCCTCCGTCTTTGCATAGGGTCTTGACCTGTACTGCAGGTTCACGGTTGCCACTGAAAGAATCTCCCAGCAAACTTTCAAGCAGTGATGCGTTGGTCCTTCTTTTCTTGGCAGCAGAGGGGCCTGCTGACACCTCATCATCATCATCCACAGACAGCAACTCTTCCTGGGTCCCTGAACTTCCTGTTCCGCCAGGGGCTGATTCTGACCCACATCCTCTTCTTTTGTCCTCCACCTCCTATTTTGGAAAAAAGAAATAAGAGCAAAAGAACAGCAGCAGTTAGCACTTTCTCATCCAATGCTTCAGCTCACATCACAACAGGTTTTCTTCTTATTTTTCCTCTGTCACGAACTTGGGAGGGCTGGACCAAAACAGAGAGCCACACTACCAAGACCAGAGGGAATTGAGAATGATTTATTGCCAGGGATGAATAATGGCCGGGATGGGGAAACCAGAGTGCAGGAGTGGCTGGTGTAGTGGGGGGTTTTGGCCAGGAACGGGGGGGTCCAGGCAGGGACAGGAGGGGTCCAGGCAGGAATGGGGGGTCCAGGTAGGAACGGAGAGTCCAGGCAGGGGAACGGAGGGTCCAGGCAGGAGGAAACCGGTGATGAGTTGCTGGGGAAAAATGGACAAGGGTTCTGGGTGGCTGGATCCTGGGCAGCTGGGTCTGAGTGGAGGCAGGAGAGAACAACGTAAGAAAACAAAGGCAGGAACTCAACAGAATATGCAGGAGGCTAGAGAGTGAACTGAACTGCGTGGTCTTTGTTCAACAATCTGGCAGGGAGTGGAAGGATGAGCCGGTTCTTATTGTGGAGGTGAGTAATCAGTGTGATGATCGTCAGCTGTCCGGGAGCCGTAGGGGTGGTTGATTGCCTGAGTGGAGTCAGCTGGGAAGCTGAACTCCACTCAGGCACCGAGCTGTAGGGGGAGAGACAGGGCAGAGTAGCGGATGGGAGAGAGAGACAGACAGGGCAAAGGAACAGGAGAGGGGGAGAGGAGCATGAGAGGGAGAGAGATGGGGAAAGGGGTATTTGGGATGCCAGATGGGAAAGACAGGTGATGAGAAGGGAGCTCTGACATCCTCAGTCTTCAATATTTTACTGACTATGTAGCTGTTTAACATAAAATTACATTATTATAATTGGTAGTTATTACATTATATACGTTTTACAAGCAGAAATTAATTACGTCCAAGGATGCTGCCTCTGAAGTGACTGCTGCATAGACATCCAGTCTCTCCTCCTTTGGCAGGAAAGGAAGCAACTTAAAGTGAAGATCCAGGGCAGAGGATCTAAGAAGATCAAAATAGTTCATTTTATTTCACATTAATGTACACTCAGCACCCCAACTTGACAGAAAAATGTAGAATTTTTTGCAAATTTATTAAAAAAGCAAAACTGAAATATCACATGGTCATAAGTATTCAGACCCTGTACTCAGTATTGAGTAGAAGCACCCTTTTCAGCTAGTACAGCCATGAGTGTTCTTGGGAATGACAAGTTTTTCACACCTGGATTTGGGGATCCTCTGCCATTCTTCCTTGCAGATCCTCTCCAGTTCTGTCAGGTTGGATGGTGAACGTTGGTGGACAGCCATTTTGAGGTCTCTCCAGAGATGCTCAACTGGGTTTAGGTCAGGGCTCTGGCTGGGCCAGTCAAGAACAGTCACAGAGTTGTTCTGAAGCCACTCCTTTGTTATTTTAGCTGTGTGCTTAGGGTCATTGTCCTGTTGAAAGGTGAACCTTCGGCCCAGTCTGAGGTCCTGAGTACTCTGGAAGAGGTTTTCCTCCAGGATATCTCTGTACTTGGCCACATTCATCCTTCCTTCAATTGCAACCAGTCGTCCTGTCCCTGCAGCTGAAAAACACCCCCACAACATGATGCTCCCACCCCCATGTTTCACTGTAGGGATTGTATTGGGCAGGTGATGAGCAGTGCCTGGTTTTCTCCACACATACCGCTTAGAATTAACACCAAAAAGTTCAATCTTGATCTCATCAGACCAGAGAATCTTATTTCTCATAGTCTGGGAATCCTTCATGTGTTTTTTGGCAAATTTTATGCAGGCTTTCATGTGTCTTGCACTGAGGAGAGGCTTCCGTCGGGCCACTCTGCCATAAAGCCCCGACTGGTGGAGGCCTGCAGTGATAGTTGACTTTGTGGAACTTTCTCCTATCTCCCGACTGCATCTCTGGAGCTCAGCCACAGTGATCTTTGGGTTCTTCTTTACCTCTCTCACCAAGGCTCTTCTCCCACCATTGCTCAGTTTGGCTGGACGGCCAGGTCTATAGGAAGAGTTGTGGTCGTCCCAAACTTCTTCCATTTGAGGATTATGGAGGCCACTGTGCTCTTAGGAACCTTGAGTGCTACAGAAATTCTTTTGTAACCTTGGCCAGATCTGTGCCTTGCCACAATTCTGTCTCTGAGCTCCTTGGGCAGTTCCTTCAACCTCATGATTCTCATTTGCTCTGACATGCACTGTGAGCTGTAAGGTCTTATATAGACAGGTGTGTGCCTTTCCTAATCAAGTCCAATCAGTTTAATTAAACACAGCTGGACTCCAATAAAGAAGCAGAACCATCTGGAGGAGGATCAGAAGAAATGGACAGCATGTGAGTTAAATATGAATGTCGCTGGAAAGGGTCTGAATACTTATGACCATGTGATATTTCAGTTTTTCTTTTTTAATACATTTGCAAAGATTTCGACAATTCAGTTTTTTTCTGTCATGATGGGGTGCTGAGTGTACATTAATGAGAAATAAAATGAACTTTTTTGATTTTGGCAAATGGCTGCAATGACACAGAGAGTGAAAAATTTCAAGGGGTCTGAATACTTTCCGTACCCATTGTAGATCACTGCATAAAGCAGGAACTTCACTAGACACATAAATCACAAACTCAGACATTGAAACCAAGAACTGTATACTCGGTACCAAAAACTATACAAAGGTGTCAGAACAAACAATGTCTTAAGTGTATCCTGCCCAGCAATGCAGGAGTTTTATGTCAGTCACATTTTTGTATAATAGAACTTCTCTACTCTGTGTCGGATGGAGAAACTCACTACAGCCTACAAGCTGTGTATTTGACCTTCTCGCTCTTGCTGCAAGTGTGGCGAGCGCTGTAGCAGCTAGGAGGGCTAACTTCTAAGTGGAGCTTGACAACGCCACCTTGGGGAGAGAGCCCCCAAGGAAAGTCTTTGCCTCTTAAAAGCACATTGAGGCACACAGGTCCATATATCATGAAGCGAGAGACGTGTTGTTCCCGTACAATAATCCAATTTTATTTACACAACTAATTAAAATCAATTAACACATGATAAAATAAGGATAAAAGGGGTACAAAGGGTCAGAGGTCTGCTTACCATGTGGCGGTGTGTCGACGGAGGGGAGGAACAGGGCCCAGGGAGAGGTCACCAAGTGAATAAAGAAAAATAAATAAAGAAATCACACACACGTGCAAAACTAAACCAAAAAAACCAGGGTTCACACATCATACGGGGAGGGGGACCACCACCGACAACACCACGTCCCGACCACAGGTACACAGCCTCTGAAACATAGAAGGGAATCAGTGGAGAACACAAACAAAAAAAACTAAACTAATAACCAATTCAGAATGAATATTTTAACCTAGAAAACAAATATCCCAAAAAAAAACAAATAAAGCTCAGAATAAGAACAGAAAAAAACTAATCAATACTAGCTGGACATTAAACCAATAAGGGGCATAAGGAAAAACAGAAAAACAACAAAACCCAACTAATGTCCAACGAATAACACTGTGTCCCCCACTGTGGGCACAGATAAACAGACAAGGCAACAATTAAAATCACAGAGCTAAACACAGTTAAAAATAACCCAGTTCATAACTTGCTTGGTCCAAACCCGGCTGACACCGGATAGAGGTAGGCCAAGCGAGTGAGGCAGAGAGATAACAGCAGCTAGCCCCAGTTAGCCGTGTAGCAGGCCACAGAGACACGGCCGAGCGAAGCGAAGCACAGCGGTACACATGCAGTACACAAAACAGCGAGCAAAGCAGCAGCCAAGCAAAGCAGCAGCGGGTCCTTGGTGCTGCCACTAAACAGCATAGGAAAACAGAAGGGCGGTGTTACAAACAGGACAATTAGTTCTGCTCAACACAAAAGAAACTGAACCTACCTCTGTTACAGCAGCGTGGCACACACACACACACACACACACACACACACACACACACACACACACACACACACACACACACACACACACACACACACACACACACACACACACACACACACACACACACACACACACACACACACACACACACACACACACACACACACACACACACACACACACACACACACACACACACACACACACACACACACACACACACACACACACACACACACACACACACACACACGTCAGAAGCCGGTCCAGCCGCTATGGCTTCCTACAATGGTAAAAACATTTACCATACAGGCAGGCTCCTGACCGTAATAAACCAGACAAGAGGTAAAGACCCTACCTTTAGCAACCCAAATGTGGCTACACAACACCAAGCAGAGTAACGCGCCGAATGTTTTGAACGCCGGTGAGAGCAGCAGGGCGAGCAGCCGGAAGGGGCGTGTCTTCAGCCTCAGCAGAAGAGAAAGAGAGAAAGAGTACAGGGGCCCCTCTCAGCTTTTATAGTGGGTGGGCGTGTTCCAATTGGCCCACAGCCCAGCACTACCTGAAAGGACACAAAATGTCCTTAAGCAGAACTCATCCTGCTACACAAGAAAATAAATGACTCAAAGAGAGATCCAGTCTGATTGAAGCTTTTGTTTCTTACCTTGAGCCTTGTTAAACAGAAAATTCCACAACAGATCACGGCATGGGTCCACTCTGATGCCATATCAGCTGAGATGTGGGCACTCTGAGCTGGACATGGACCCTCTCAGATGCAGCAACAAAACAGAGGAGATGTGGACCCTCTCAAATGTAGCAACAGACAAGACAACTGCCCTCTCAGAAGCAGGAACAAATCAGATGTGGGCACTCTCAATGCAGGATCAGGAACAACAGGGGCAGCAGGGCATGGGGGAAACATCAGCCAGTGCCAGAACAGACTTGGCATTGTTTGACGTAGGAACAGGTGAGACATTAGCCAGGATGAAGGCTTTTTGTTTTTTTGACCGGAACCTCGGCAATGACAGACTGGTTGATTGGGACCTCCATAATGCCCAGATGTGGGGGAGAGATATCCACAACATTTTGCTGCTGGGGCTGGGAACTCCACAACACTTGGCTTTGGGACTGGGACCTACAAGGCTCTAGAAAATGGTGAGACAAAGGTGCTATGGAGCAGTGACGTTGAAGCGCTCGGGAGTTGTGAGGCTGAGGTATTGGGGAGAAGTGAAGCTTGGGAGCTGGGAGGTTCAGTGAAAATCCACTGGACAACTGACTAAAACCTAACATGCAGAGGCTAACCTCACTGGTGATTAGCAGGTCGGTAACTGGCTGATTCTGGAGCTGGCAGAGAATTTGCAGGCAGCTCAGAAGCTGGAGCTTACATGGGGCAAGTAGGCTGGGAAGCAGCAGTGTCAAGAAAGTCCCTTTGCCAAGGCTTTTTTTCAGCTTCTCTGTGTGACATCAACAAAGTTCATTCTTTACATCATCCCAGAGGGGCACATTTCCACTCATAAAGTGTACCAACAGATCAAAAAATCATCCTCAAATATGTCTGCTAGGTCAGCTTTTTTGGCATAAGAAAATCAAGGGATGACCCAAATACAGACTAACAAGGCAGGCGGTCAAACATAACAAAGAAAACTTTAATATTCTAACAGAAAGGTGTAACACAGGCTGGCGGGGGAATCACAAGAGGTAGCTGCTAATAGAGGACAACACAAACTTAAACCAACTGGATACCGAAGAAAAATAGTTAAAACAAAAATTACAAAAATCCAAAATCCAGAATGGTACAAAAACATTTTTTTTAAAAAAAAAAAAGCGCATGAAGAACAAGGAACAAATCAAACAGGTAACAGTGAACATGAGGGAAGCAAACAGGATCACAACAGGAGACAAAACAGGCCTGCAGATAGGGCTAACAACAGGATGAACTGGAATAATACAAGAGAAAGACAAGACTGTTTACACACTGAAAACTAATTGAGGAGACAAGACACAGGTGACTAATGAGAAACAGATGAAACTGATGAGGGCAATTTAGAAAAGGAGGGAAACAAACAAAGGACACACATTATCGGAATCTTTTCTGTTTTAATGACTGTGTCCGTTGCTATTCCAAGCTGTTTAAACAGGCCAACCTGACTGTCAACGGACCCATCAGTGATCCGATGCATTGCTGCAGTATGCATGCAGGTAATTTTTAGTTAACTGACAACCAGGTGCTATTTTCAAATTCTTTGTTTTTACAAAATTAGAAACATTTCACTACAAATTTAGTGACTGCTTTCATGAATGATCTATCCATCCATTAATCTCAAAACATTGTCTTACATGCAACATTGTGTTTTCTCCATTCTATTATTCTCATTCAGCTTTCTTTATTTTGTGTTGTTTAATTTTGTCTTAGTCTGCATTATTATTGTGTCATAGTTTGCAGTTTGTTGCTTCTTTATTCACATCTTAGTTCCTAAGTTGTATGAATTCCAACCTAGTTTTTTTGTAAAGAATTTGCCCCTAAATCATTTTTCCAGTCATTTTTGATGCTCCTTTGACACATCAGGAAGAGCTTTATATGGGCACTCGCAAAGATAGATTGTACAATAATTCTGCACAAACATTTATAAATCCATTTGAACATATTTTTCTACATGTAAAAGAAATTATAATTCATCAAACCAGGCCAGCTTCTTGCATTGCTCCATGATCCACTTCTAAAGCTCACCTGCACATGTAAAAAATAAATTATTTATTTTATTCATGGTATCATATCCACCTGAGGGGATATGTTGATATGTGGGTTGTATGCTGTACAGATTTTAAAGGCACCTGGTACAAATTTGTGATACTTGACCATATAAATAAAGTTGACTTGACTTAATTGATGAACAGATCCCACTATCTACTCTGATAAAGACAGGAAACAAATATTTCCCAGCCCAGGTGTTTGTGGGATCACATTCTCTGTGAAGTTTAAGACTTCATATTTAAGATGAAAAAACATTACGTTTGCCAGCTTTTTCTGTGAGATTTGGAATTTGCAAGAGAGTGGTCATGTCGCAGTTTCATTTCATATTGCTTGACAAATCAACTGAAAAAAATCTGTATTTTATGAAGAACTGAAATTATTACCTTGCAGCTGTGTACCTCTGCCAAGAATCATTTCACAGTTTAGAGCCTAAGTTGGCAATTAGCGGCCCGCGGGGCACATCTGGCCCACAAGCAAAAACATCTGGCCCGTGAGATTGTTTGAACTAGAGAATGAAAATAACAAAATAAATTATACTTTTTAAAAATCGGACTGACAGTCTCAAAAAGCTCTTTATTTGGAAACTTCATTTTTCAGAACAGAAACATTTCAATCGATCTCAATTATTATTTGTGATACGAGGGTGAATAAGTGCATGAGCGAGGTGCAGCGTGGACGCTCAACATGCAAAAACATTTCATTATTGTGAAAATTAAAACACTTCTTTCAAACAGGCCAGACATCAAACATAGGTGTAGGAACAGCAATGTGAGTAGCACGAGTTTCAAAAATAACGTGCGTGTTATTTAGGCCTTTATATGACTGTGATGGCACAACAAATATAAACCGATAAAAATGCATTGCACTGTCGGAAGCAAATCAGAGCAAAAAGGCTGAATCCATTCGACCGTGGGCTGCCGGGCTCGGCCCGGAAACGACAGAGCAGACATGCTTACAGTAGCCCTGAATTATGTCCAGCCACATTCATTAAAAATACAGTTCAGATTTCAGACACAGTAACTACTCATCTAGTGTGAAAAGTGGCATTTCCCGCTGGTCACTATTTTCTGGATATCTGGTGAAATAGACGTCACTTTAATCCTCAGGCAGTTCTCGAGGTTTTGGTTAGTCAGTCTATTGCTCTCGTGCGTCTTTATTGCATTCATTGCTGAGAAGGATGACTCGCACACGTAGGTGGAAGGGAACATGGTCAGAATGAAAAGTGCGAGTTCCTTGAGGTTGCTGTAGTCCTCTGAGCCTAGTAAGTCCACCCAAAAGGCACTCACAGTCTCTGCACTTCTGAGCGCATCTCGCACAACTGAGGTCAACCATTTCCATCTCCAGCGCAGCCTGATCTAAAGAGGGATCATTTCTTTTGCCAGGGAGGAGAAGTTGTCAGCTGGTTTTACTGCAGGGTCACGTATAAAGCCAATGATGTCTTTTGGGATGGAGTAGTCATCAAACCGAGAAGTGAAGTTGGCTCGAAGCCCCTTGATGAAGTCAGCCATCAGCTCTGTCACTTCTCCCGCTGTCTTCTTCAGTGTGCTGAAATGAAGGAGCCTGCCGTTAGATACGTCTGCTTCAAGCATCTCAAACTTCCTCATGAATCACTCCAGTTTTTCAATCATGTACACGATGGTTTTGTGTCTCCCCTGTAGCTGAAGGTTAAGCAGGTTTAGGTGGCCAAAGATGTCAGATAAAAACGCTACATTGGACATGAACTTTTCATCCTCCAGCAGGATAAGGTGGTCAGCTGCTGCCTTGCTCTTGCTCATTCCAAGGAATGCTTTGATCTCATTCAGTAGCGCACAGAAGCGATCCAGGGCTTTGTAGGTGCTTTTTAACAAATGTGCAGATAATTAATAGCACCCCCAATGGCCAGTCAGCAAATTTAACCTACATCAGCCAGCTTGAATGTCTCAGTACGTCTATTGTGTCATTTCATGAGAGCCTATCATTTTCATCCTCCCCTATTAATTCAATAAATTAACCATTGTTTTGGTTGTGGCCCGCCATGTAATGGCTTGGACAAAATCTGGCCCAAGGCCAAACTTAATTGCCGACCCCTGGTTTAGAATCATGTTTTAGTAGAATCAAAATCCAAATTGTTTTCTCCTCCTGCTCCTGACTGCTAGGCTTCTCACCATTCTCTATGTATTGTGTGTCTTGGATTTTGATGTCTGTTTTCTTCTCAGTTTTTTGCGTGGTTGAATTGATTACTAGTTGCGTTAGGGAGCCTTCACCACAGCACCCATTCACATCCTACCTGACCTTCAGCTGCGATTCGTGGTCAAGGTGGAAGCCTTGGATGTGGGGTAGCATTCCTCTCAGGACAATAAATTGCATCCCTTTGCATTTTTCTGTGTGGGAGGAGTGGAGGCATTGCCTGTAGGAGGTGAAAAAAACATTCCTATTGTGGATGCATCACCGCACATCCAACCTGTTGAGTTTAATCTTATTTAACTTTATTGTTTGACTATTTCTTGTAACTGTTTCTAATGCAATTTCCCCCTAAGGATTTATGAAAGTCTGGACACACCCTCTCATTCAATGGTTTTTGTTTATTTCAGTTATTTTCTACATTGTACATTAATACTGAAGACATCAAAACTATGAAAGAAAGCATATGCAATTACGTAGTAAACAAAAAAGCGTTAAACAAACTAGAATATGTATTATCCTTTAGATTCTTTAAAGTAGCATCCTGTAGCGGCCGTGGGTTGTTGGGGTTGTTTTATGAGGTTATATGTGTGTTCGAGATGTTCTTTTATTACTAGTTGCTTTTAGTTGTTCCAATTCTACATTCTGAGTTCTTTTTGTGTGTTTCATTGTTTTCGTGTTGTACCATGACTCGGGGGGGTTGTTAGGGGAATGACCTCGGCCTGCGAGCCGGTACAGGGTGTGTAAGTTCTGAGTGTTTTTTGTGCTGATGATAAAGCACGGGTGTGTTGAATTCAAAAGCTCTCTCGTCATTTCCGCCTGAAGTTGCCGCTCCAGTGCTACAATGGTTTTGGTTTGATGACGGTTTTGTACACTCCTAGCATCCACTCAGTCAACTTCATGAGGTATAGTAACTTGAAATAGTTTGAATTAGCAGGTGTGCTTCATCAAAAATCAGTTTGTGGAATTACTTGCCTCCATAAAGGAACCACACTAAAAGGTTTAAATCGTATTTATCAGACATATTCTAATTTATTCATGCTAATAATGATTCTTGTGCTCACACCAGAGTTAGTTATAGAGTTCCTCAGGGTTCTGTGTTTGGACCAATGTTATTTGTTTTGTACATGCTCTATTCAGGCAATATTATTGGGAAACACTGCTTACTTTTCCATTGTCTGTGTCTGTGAAGCCAAATGAAACTAATCAGTTCGACAAACTTCAGCCATGTCGAAAAAGACCTGGATTACCTACAATTTTCTTCATTTAAATTTGGACAAAACTGAGGTTATTGTATTTGGCCCTAAACACTGATGTCCGCTTTACTCTGGATGGCATTGCCTTAACCTCCAGTTCTGCTGTTCTGTTCTGTTCTACCTTGGCATTATTTTTGATCAGGATATGTCATTCAACATAAATATAAAACAAGTTTGAAGGATAGCTTTATTGCATGTGTATAATGTTGCAAAAATCAGCAACATATTGTCTTTGAGAGTTCTCTGTTCTGTGTAGTGCCCAAGATGGCAGATTAATGACGGGTTTAGGTCCAGAACCTAAACAAAAAGGGTTTGTTACCTGGATTGACCTCCACCAGGCTTCTCCGTATCCGTTACAGGTGTGTGCGTGCGTGCGTGCGTATGGCGTCAGAATCGTGTCAAAACAATCAAAGCAACTCGCAGCAACGTGTCTGTACACGCATGATTATTTTCTTACGCGTGCGTGCGTGCGTGCGTGCGTTGTCGTGTGCAGATTGTATTTCACGCGTAACAAGAAGCTGCGTGCATATGAAGCAGCGCGTACACGCCTGTCTGTCACTGTTTGACAAATACTATTACGCGTTCACACACGCGTGCGGTCGCCATACACAATAGAACGTTTCTGCACCGTGCGTACCAGTCCGCCTCACATGAGCGTGTCGTGTAGTTGGCCTTTTCATTTTAGTCAGCGAGGGGAGGCAGCAGTGAGCCATACTGGCGGAAAAGAAGAAGACGAAGAAGAGTCTCCCCTTTTCGACCGAGGCAGTTCCGGTTCGAGGTTGGAGTCGGTGGCCGAGTCGGTGGCCGATTCGGCTCCGGTTTTTTGTTTTTCGACAGGCGGTGGGCCGCCTCCGGGCTCCAAAAACTGGGACTCGCACCGGCCCCAACTCGTTGCTGGGCCAGAGGTGGCCCGAGGTGAGAGCCCAGTACGTCAGAGGCTGGGGTTACAGTCCGACCGTCAACAGCGGAAACACAGAAGCGCCGTTTTTAAACAGCCGAGTGAGCAGCAGTAATGTTCAGTGTTTGTGTTTTAAAAACTGGTAAATATAGAAGCAAAATCCAAGCAGCAACGGTCTGAGGAGACCCAAAGCTTCCTGGAACTGTGGTCTTCATATTAAATTCAATGGAAGTTAGAGGGAGCCTCTTGGACCACACCAGTGTTCGAAACAATCCAGTGGGAGATGGCTACAGCTGTACGAACAGAGCCTGACTAACTCCTCAACAACTAAAAAGTTTAGAAATGACTACAAGAACCAGAAAAGGCAGCCGGGATGCAGCAGTTTTTGGCCAAAAAGAGCCCCAATTTTTTCCGGCTGCATTCCGTGATTCCAACCGGGTCCCTGAACGCAACAGCTGAGCAGGAGTTGATGCAGGCCGCAGTACCGATCCTGATAGGTAAGTTTTATTTCTTAAACACCCTGCTGTTAGCCGACTATGAATACGCCAGCTACAACAGATCCACATCAATATTATGAACGTTACGCCAGCTAACGTGGTCCGGACACAGGATCAGAGGTCGACTATTTGCTAACCAGTTAGCCACTGCTAAGCTAGCAAGCTATGAAAACCGTTTCATAAAACCTGAGAAACAGCAGCAATATTTCATTACCAGACCTGTATTCAGAACCTCCCACATTGTTACATAATGGCCCATTAATCATATTGCTGAACTATATGATAATCACTGAAATTTCCCTTGAAGAACCAATAAAAAAAACTGTTTAACATTATTAATACGAGTCTAAAACTTATTCAAAAGATAAAATTAACACAATGAAGTGAGGAATACTGGTAATGTGCAGCTATTTTTATAATTTCAAGGTAAAATGCTGATTGTTCTGTGATTTTCCAGCTTTGCAGATGTGGAAATTCAATGCATTCATTACTTATACACAGATTTCTTTGGTTTTTAGTTGTTGCTCAAATATATCAAGGCATTTAGCACTGCTGGAAATTATTACAGGCATTTTTTGTAACATTTTCTAACATCGTACGGACAAATTAATAATTAATGGAGAAAATGGTTTTAAATTACAGATGCTATCAACAACATTTCTTGTTAATTTTATTTAGTTGTCGGCCTAGGATGATGAGGTCCAGTTACCAGGATCACTACTCTGCAGCTTACTGGTTCCGTCCTGCAGCTCCTTCATGCTGTCCTCCTCGCGACAGACCAAATCAAGTAAGATTTTGATTTAATTAATAAACACCATACATTTACAATAAAAAAAATCAAGTAAGATTTGTTTAGACTATGCAGACATCAACATGATCAATATGTTATCTTTTGGCCCATCCTAAAATCACAACGTACAACATTTATTTTAATCAATCAATCAATCAAAGTTTATTTCTATATCACTTTTCTTACATAAAGTAGCACTAAGTGCTTAACAAGTTAAAAACAAACAATAAAAAGACAATGCCCCACATCCCTCCCAACTCAACTCCCATCATACTCCCTATCAACACACACACATACACACGCAGACAGTCACACAGCCACGCACACACACATACACACTTCTACAACAGAAATAACTACAAAAGCATGCAGAGAGCGCAGACTTCCGCCAGGCCATCTGTCTGTCTGCCTGTCTGTCTGTTTGTTAACAGCATAACTCAAAAAGTTATGGACAGATTTTCACCAAATTTTTACAGAATGTCCGGAAGAGCAAAAGTAACAATCGATTAGATTTTGGAGGTGACCTGGATCACCGTCTGGATCCAGGATTTTTTTGAAGGACTCTGTACAATTGAGAGATGGCCGCCAAAATCCGTCCATAACTTTCTGAGTTATGTTGTTAACAGACAAACAGACAAACAAACTCCGATGATTACATAACCTCCTGGCGGAGGTAATAAGTTAACTGTGTTCATGAATATAGAAAATAATTACTGACAACTAATGCTGCTTGGGTGCTTTTATGCAGGATAAAGGAACCAGGATGCTACTGTGGATCTGCTGCAGTATCTGGAGACATCAGAGGAACGGTTCTTGGAACAGATCTGAAGACACCGAGACCTGACCACTGCCCTGCTCCAGAACATCCAGAGGACGGATGAAAATTCAAACACCTTGGCTGGACTGATGGGACGCATGGTGTCGGTGCTGGAGCGACTGTCACAGAAATAAACTGCATTGTCCACTATTCCTGCCTTTTTTAGAAAAAGTAATCATATTTTTTATAAATTCTTTTCCTTCTTAGCTATTTAAGTACACTGGTATTTTACTCTTGCACTTTGGGTGAATACAAATATATTTGTGATGAAAGATGTGTGTTTTGTCTATAATCTACAGAGATTTTATTCAGTGTTAAGTGCACACTTCTACGTACGCACATTTTGACAGATAATCAGTTGTGCTTTTCAAGCAGATTTCATTCTGAAACATATCGGCAACATACCAGTATGTTGTTTCTTACAACATATGTCACACCAAGCTAGATAAACTGCACTACTGCAACAGATGTATTATTGAAGTGTGCTTACATTACATGTCTACATACACTACTCACAAAAAGTTACTCAACTTTCAGGAGACATTTATAGAAATTGTAAAAATTAATGCTATGGTGATATTAAATCATGAAAATAGGGCATTTAAGTAGAAACATGCAATAGTGATTTCCTCATCTCAAACAATTTATTAAAACAAAAGCTAACAGCAGTGAAGGGTATATCACAATAAAAATGTCTCATGACAGTTTGCACAGAACAGCAGCCTTCAGCTGAAATCCGGTACAGTTGTGTCCCACCAGTAGAGTGATCACGGATGTTCCCAGGCAACAGCTGACCTCTGTCTCGTAATTAAAATCATCTATAAAGGTAAATATACATACTATCATCAATTTATTGCATTTGTTTAACCGCTATGTAGGTTAGCCGCAGCAAGATGGAGTATCTGTGTGTGAATGAGAGGGACCCAAGTGGAAGAGTGAGGTTACAGGGAGAAGAGATCAAGAAGGTGGAGGATTTTAAGTACTTCGGGTCAACAGTCCAGAGCAATGGAGAGTGTGGAAAAGAGGTGAAGAAGCGTGTACATGCAGGCTGGAACGGCTGGAGAAAAGTCTCAGGTGTGATAGAAGAGTTTCAGCTAAAATGGAAGGAAAGGTCTACAAAACTGGTGAGACCAGCCATGTTGTTTGGTCTGGAGACAGTGTCCCTGAGGAAAAGACAGGAGGCAGAGCTGGAGGTAGCAGAACTGAAGATGCTGAGGTTCTCTTTGGGAGTGACCAGGATGGATAGGATCAGGAATGAGTACATCAGAGGGACAGCACATGTTAGAGGCTTTGGAGATAAAGTCAGAGAGGCCAGACTGAGATGGTTCGGACATGTCCAGAGGAGAGAGAGTGAATATATTGGTAGAAGGATGCTGAGTTTCCCACTGCCAGGCAGGAGGCCTAGAGGAAGACCAAAGAGGAGGTTTATGGATGTGGTTAAAGAGGACATGAAGGTAGTTGGTGTGAGAGAAGAGGATGCAGCAGACAGGGTTAGATGGAGGCAATTGATTCGCTGTGGCGATCCCTGAAGGGAAAAGCCGAAAGGAAAAGAAGTTTAACCGCTATGTAATGGATGCAAACGTATTTGAGGCTAAGTAGCTAAGCTAAATGAATTATGGAATAATAAAGAACGTCAGAAGAACTGCAGCCTAGTGGCTCGGGGCTGTGAAGTCTGAGAACCTAATTTAAATAATAATAAAAACTGGGTAAGTTTATCCCCGTGTTTTGGAACAATAGCGCCATCAGCTGGAACCGAACAACTACACGACGTGCTCATGTTACGCGTAATCTGTAAATGTAGCAGACAGATGAAAAGTGCAGATAAATATAAATGAAATATACTTGTTGTTTAAGTTAACGTATATGTCTGTTCACCAATTCATCCACCAAAAATGATTTCAATTGAAAAACTTTGCTGATGATGTCAGATATTGCTTTTTGATGCCATCAGTCGTGATTGATTAATTACAAAGCCTCTAATGAGATAGATTCCTCTTTTAAATTGTATCCTACCACTAATATTTATCTTACTTGGTTAATGTCATTTTTGCTCCTGGACCTTATATGTTACGGAATGTTAGCTGGAAATCAATAATTTGCCAATGTCTATTTAACCCCTTAAGCTTCAGTGTACCGCCGGCGGTACACCTACTAATTTGCATAGGAATTTCAAGAATGTCCGACGGCTGCAAACACGATTATACAAACACTATACGCCGATGGAAAGCTTAGATTCTCATGAATCCGCCGGTATAAACCACTTTCAGATGCGATTATCACAGCGGGTGAGAAAAACACATTTGTCCGACAAAAACGAATATTCATCCATCCGTTCTCTATACACGGCTTCAACGCACACAGCGTGACTCACATTTCCGGGTTCATTATTACACACAGAAATAAAGATTCCACAAAAAACGGCCATAATCCAACCTTTTACATCCAGATGACACAAGCCAGTAAACTATTTTGTCCAAAACATGTCCTGAAGTCAGTATAAAATCCCCGAATCGGTCGTTTTCAAGGAAATGCACCTCGTGATGCCCGTCCAATATTCCCCGTATTTTTCGTAATTTTTTTTAATTTAAAAATAGAATATTAGCGATTTTTTTGTACTGAAAACGGCTGGAATTGACTGAAGCTTAAAGGGTTAACTTGTGAAATCTATTTATCTACAGGTCCTTCTCAAAAAATTAGCATATTGTGATAAAGTTCAGTATTTTCTGTAATGTACTGATAAACATTAGACTTTCATATATGTTAGATTCATTACACACAACTGAAGTAGTTCAAGCCTTTTATTGTTTTAATATTGATGATATTGGCCAAAAAGTAAAGAAAAACCAAAAATCCCTATCTGAAAAAATTAGCATATTATGAAACGGTACTCTAAACGAGCTATCAACCTAATCATCTGAATCAACGAGTTAACTCTAAACACCTGCAAAAGATTCCTGAGGCCTTTAAAACCTCCCAGCCTGGTTCATTAATCAAAACCGCAATCATGGGTAAGACGGCAACGGCTAGGATTTAGGAATGGTGGCCCGCCGCTGCTGAATGAATGTAGAGCAAACACTGGGATCCGAAGATCAACAGGACTCCGAATGAATACCCGCAGGCCGGTGAGTGTCGGAGATTGACGGCTGGGACGCATATTTTGACAGAAAAAAATGAAGACGTTTTATTTTGATGTTACAAGATCACCATAATCTTCAAATTTAGAATTAAATTTTAAAACCTAACAAACTAAAATAAAAGAAATTTGAATGAAATAGTCTGCTTATTATTTATTTTCCAAAGCTACAGGGAGCCGCAACAGAGGGATGAAAGAGCCGCATGCGGCTCCGGAGCCGCGGGTTGCCGACCCCTGGCCTAGACGCCGGCTCCTGCCTACTGCCCGGTTGGCATAGCACCCGACCCCGATTTCCTGCCCGGTGGATGGTGGGCCAACCGGGCGGCGACCCCGTGTTACTTTTTCGGGCTGTGCCCGACCAAGCCCCACGGGGCCCAGAGACTCGGCCACCAGGTGCTGTGTGACCAGCTCCCCTCCAGACCAGGCTCCAGGGAGAGGCCCCGGTTTCCCTAGTCTGGACGAGGTAGCGGCTTTCGTCTTTGTCATCAGGGTTGTCACAATCGCTCTTTGTCTGGTCCCTCACCTAGAACCAATTTGCCTTGGCAGACCCTACCAGGGGCTATTGCCCCGGACAACATAGCTCCCAGGATCACAGGGACACTCAAACCCCTCCACCGCGATAAGGTGGCGATTCTTTAGAGGGGAACATAGAACACATAGGACGCAAGACAGGACGCAGGACAGGACGCAGGACAGGACACACATGACAGGACAGGACAGGAAAAGAAAAGAAAAGAAAAGAAAAGAAAAGATGGAAGGAAAGGGAAGAAATAGAGAGGATGAGGGTGACAGAGGTTGAAGAGGTGAGGAGAAAGGCGGCAGAAGGGGTGAGGAGATGGAGGAAAGGGGAGGCTCAAGGGCAACAGCACTTGAGCAAACTCCAGAAGCTCTTTTTCTTATTCTTGGCTTTCTTCTTCTGCTCCTGTTGTTCATTTGTCTCCTCGATCACCTCTTCACTTGTTTTTTTGTTGATTTTTCTACCTTTGGGACCTCTGAAAAACTTGAAGCCTCTCTTTTTCTCTTGGACCGAAAGGATTTTTTTTTTTTATTTTTTTTTTTTTGG
This sequence comes from Acanthochromis polyacanthus, assembly GCF_021347895.1. Lineage (NCBI taxonomy): Eukaryota > Metazoa > Chordata > Actinopteri > Pomacentridae > Acanthochromis > Acanthochromis polyacanthus. The sequence continues at coordinate 67,153,247 of NC_067113.1, read as the reverse complement.
GGGGGGGGGGGGTAGAGCCGTAGAAAAGGATGGGTTGCTTGACACTGGTGTACAATAGTAACGGGAGGTGTGGGGCGACAGCGAGGGTACGAAGTTTACGGAGGAACGAAGAGCAGAAATGGTGAGGAGGTGGAAGATGGAGGATGCCGAAGGAGCTACACTGAGCTATCATTAGCCTCCTCCACGTTCCTGTCGCTCCTCCTGAACCACCTCCAGAAGCTCTTTGTCTTCTTTCCTTTTCTATTCCTCGCAAGTCGTATTTTTACTTCGTCCATCATCTCTTCATTAGTTATTTCCATATTTCTCAAGCGCTCAAAGACACTCCCTTTGTTTGTCCTTTTGAGACAATACGACACCAGCGCCTGATTGTTGGCTTTCACCAGTTTGATCGTCTCCTGCAGGTGATTGTTGACGGCGTCCGTCTGTTTTTGTTGCTCCTGCAAATCCTGAATGTTAGCTTGCAGCAGTCGGACTTCCTCCTTTAGGTCTTTGATGACGGCGTTGGACTGGTTTTTTTGCTCCTGCAGCTCCTTCATGTTAGCTTGCAGAGTGCTCCTCCAATCCTGAATATTTGCTTTCAGCAGCATGATCATCCCCCTTAGGTCGTTGTTGATTGCGTTCGACTGTTTTTCTTGCTCCTGCAGCTCATTATAGTTAGCTTGCAGCAGTCGGACTTCCTTCTGCAGGTTGTTTTTGATGGTGTTCGACTGTTTTTCTTGCTCCTGCAGCTCCTTATTGGTAGCTTGCAGCAGTCGGACTTCCTCCTGCAGGTCCTGGTTGACAGTTTTTGATTGTTTTTCTTGCACCAAGACTTTCTTTGCTTTCTCAACCTCTTGTTGTTCTTCATGGAGGGCCTTTTTCTGCTCCTGCAGGTCATTACTGACCTCCAGAGATTTGTCTCCATCTCTCTGCAGGTTCTGGGAGGCTTTCAGAGCAGCAGACAGACTCTGGATCTCATTTTTGAGATTCAGGATCTCTCTGTCTTTCAGTTTCAGCTGCTCTCGACTTTCATCCAAGTCGTCCATGTAGTCTCCCCAACTCACAGACAACGTTTCCATGTTGTTAAAGGAAACCTCAAAGTCCTGTTGTTCATCAGACTTGATGGTGTTCTCAGCCTGTTCTTCGGCCTCTTCCAGGGCCCACATTCTTTCCTCGTTCTGCCGGCGTTCATACTCCAGTTCCTTCTCTTTGTCCAGCAGAATCTCTTCTAGGTGCTCAATCCTGGCCCTAGAGCGAACCATCTTTTGGGAGTACTGCTGGTTCTCAGCGATGAGCTCCTGGATTCGAAGGCTCATATTATGGTTGTGCTCTCTCAGGTACTTCATTTCTTCCCGAGAGGCGCCACGAGAGCTGTGGGGCCCGGCGGGGTTGACGTGGTGTTGGTTTGCCCCACGGTAATTCGGCCCTCCTCTGCACCTTGGATTGGTCCTGATGGACATGGTAGCAGAAAAGTTCAACAGTGGTGGTTGAAAAAAATAAAACGTTACAACTGCAGTAGTTGTAGGTGGTTGCAGAAGTTGTAGATTCTTCAAGAACCCTGAAGTTCAGGAAGACGCTCGAAGGTTTGTGAGTTCGGTTAATTCCTCGCTCTGGTTTCTTCGCTGCTCACTGTCTTTGGCTCTAGACAGAAGTGAGTGGTTGTAACAATTCACCCTACACTAGTAATCTCTGCTCATGATGTCACACGTGATGTCACTTTCCGGAACCAGAAACAGTCATCTTAAAAAAAACCAACCTATGTCTTTCTATAGCTTGTTTTTTTTTTAAATGATTGTTTCAGTTGGTCAGCTGAAAACCATTAACAGAATGCACTGAGGTACAGTATCAAAATAAAAGTTCTGTAATGTTACAAGGGACTCTGAAATATGCTGGCTTTTCAAAATAAAAGATAAAGATCCCATTCCAGAACTGGAATCAAAATATATATAAAAAATACACATTAAACTTTAATAAAGCTGAACCCTAAGCAATTAAAAAAAAATGTTTTATTCAATAATGAATGAAATTATGGAGAATTAATACAGAATTATTGTTTCTTCCAAACTTTCTATGCAAAATCGTGCACGCTTGATAATTTATGTATATTTATTTAAGTGAACTCATATTGAAGTGCTGCCACATATTGGTCGTGTAGGATTTTCTTGTTTCTACACAGTTTCAAGTGCTTTACCTGGTAAAAGTATTTGAAGAAAGATTGAAGAAGCGTGTTCCAAACTCGGCCCTCACACAGTCTAGTGTTGCTCTGCACAGATAAACCCATCAAAGTGGTTCCCAGTGTGTGTTGTGGTCCAGGCAGGGGTCGTTTTACCACTGAAGGAAAAAAATCTATAAACTCACGTTGCTGTAAAGTGCTTTGGTTAAAAGTATATCGTGAGGATTTGAATCTGGCGGCCGGTTCGGAGGCAACGCAACCGTCATTGCTCCCTTGGAAACACCTGTGGCTCAACAAGAAAAATGCTCTGGAAAATCCCACCTAATGTCTGGAGACAGTCAGATTTTTGTGTATTTCTGTTTATTTCTCAATAAAGACCAGTGATTCCATCAATGCAGCCATTAATGTGAGAAGTTATTCTCTTTTCTGCCATTTGAGACAAAAAAAAAGTGAACCAGTTTCAGGTTTTACATGGTGGTTTAACAAAATTTAAAGAGATTGCCATCAAATTTTGACATTTTCTTTCCAAAATGAAGCAAATAACTGTTCATTTTTAGCTATTAATAGAGTCTTGTGACAATTTTTGTAGCTTAAGTGCAGAATCTATGAGAATAGAAGATTGTAGAATGTAAGAATTTGACAGTTTTTGTCATCTTTTACCGTACAGTGATATAGGTTTTAGATGGTCATTCAACAAAGTTTAAAGGCATTATCAGCACATTTGGACATTTTATGGCTAAATGAATCAAAGATTTGTTCATTTTTAACACTTAACTGATTCTTTACAGAATTTTTGAAGCACAATACAGAATGTTTAATAGTCCCAGGTTGTAAAACGCAAGAATTTGCTGACTTTTTTGTCATATTTGATGGGAAGGTGAACCAATTTCAGGTTTTAGATGGTGGTTTCACAAAGTTGAAGGACACCTCCATCAAATTTGGACATTTCCTTGACTAAATGAAGCAAATAATTGTTCATCTTTACCTATTACTTGATTCCTGAGACAGTTTTTCAAGATTAGTTGCAGAATTTATGGCAATCAGAGATTATAAAATGTAAGAATTTGACGTTTTTTCTTACATTTGATAGTACAGTGACCCAGATTTAGGGTTTGCATGGTGGTTTTAGGAAGTTTAAAGACTTTATCAGCACATTTGGACTTCAGTTCTTGGTTCTCCTTCTGCACATTCTCATACTTCACCTCTTTTCTTGCTGGAATTCTTTTTTCTCGTCCCGGTGTCTCTGGACGTCTCCTCCAAATTCTAATCGGTCCACACTTGAACTCAAGTGACCATTTTTGTCACGTGCTGAAATACTCTGAAATGTTTTAGAGTCCTGTGATTTTGTGTTCATGGGAATGGGACGGATGTGCAGAAAGACAACCCCAAAACGTACGGCGTCAGATTTGACATACACAGATCAAAACACTGGGGACGACGACCTACGAGGTATTTCAAAAAGTTCTCAGTCTCACATGAAAACAAGGGACAGAACTCTCATTTTGCCACATAACTGGATGCACTGTCAGCGCACAGCAAAGTTTGGTGAACAGTGATTGAAGACGAGAACACTCTGAGTGTGTTGGGCAAAAAGTCTCTTTTAAAAATCTTCCTGATGGCAGCTTGGATAAAAGTGTGGTTATTTGCAAATTGTGCAACAAATAGTTTTCTGATCAGCGCAGCACTTCAAGCCGGTGTGTCCATCCCATAATAGACCACTTTTCCAGATGCTAAAGGTGCTTGAGTTTACAAAAAGCTTTAAAATATTGAATATAATCGCTATAAATGAACTTTGAGTTTGCCGTAATCTGTAAATGTAGCAGACAGATGAAAAATGCAGATAAATATAAATGAAATATACTTGTTGTTTAAGTTAACGTATATGTCTGTTCACCAATTCAGTCATCCACCAAAAATGATTTCAATTGAAAAACTTTGCTGATGATGTCAGATATTGCTTTTTGATGCCATCAGTCGTGATTGATTAATTACAAAGCCTCTAATGAGATAGATTCCTCTTTTAAATTGTATCCTACCACTAATATTTATCTTACTTGGTTAATGTCATTTTTGCTCCTGGACCTTATATGTTACGGAATGTTAGCTGGAAATCAATAATTTGCCAATGTCTATTTAACTTGTAAAATCTATTTATCTACAGGTCCTTCTCAAAAAATTAGCATATTGTGATAAAGTTCAGTATTTTCTGTAATGTACTGATAAACATTAGACTTTCATATATGTTAGATTCATTACACACAACTGAAGTAGTTCAAGCCTTTTATTGTTTTAATATTGATGATATTGGCCAAAAAGTAAAGAAAAACCAAAAATACCTATCTGAAAAAATTAGCATATTATGAAACGGTACTCTAAACGAGCTATCAACCTAATCATCTGAATCAACGAGTTAACTCTAAACACCTGCAAAAGATTCCTGAGGCCTTTAAAACCTCCCAGCCTGGTTCATTAATCAAAACCGCAATCATGGGTAAGACGGCAACGGCTAGGATTTAGGAATGGTGGCCCGCCGCTGCTGAATGAATGTAGAGCAAACACTGGGATCCGAAGATCAACAGGACTCCGAATGAATACCCGCAGGCCGGTGAGTGTCGGAGATTGATGGCTGGGACGCATATTTTGACAGAAAAGGGCAGAGAGAGAGAAAAAGAAAAGCAAATGCTCAGCATGGAAAAAGGGAAAGATCATGATAATGATGGAACCAGTGTTGTGTCGAGCGCTCTTGTGTTTCATAATCCTGTACAGGTCATCACTGCTCTGATCCAAACCCTCGAACCTCTCCCACCGTCCTACTTTGAACTGGACCAGACAACAGCAACAGGAAGTATACAATTCCCAGCACACACACACATGCACGCACACACTATGGCGTCAGAATCGTGTCAAAACAATCAAAGCAACTCGCAGCAACGTGTCTGTACACGCATGATTATTTTCTTACGCGTGCGTGCGTGCGTGCGTTGTCGTGTGCAGATTGTATTTCACGCGTAACAAGAAGCTGCGTGCGTATGAAGCAGCGTGTACACGCCTGTCTGTCACTGTTTGACAAATACTATTACGCGTTCACACACGCGTGCGGTCGCCATACACAATAGAACGTTTCTGCACCGTGCGTACCAGTCCGCCTCACATGAGCGTGTCGTGCAGTTGGCCTTTTCATTTTAGTCAGCCAGGGGAGGCAGCAGTGAGCCATACTGGCGGAAAAGAAGACGAAGAAGAGTCTCCCCTTTTTGACAGAGGCAGTTCCGGTTCGAGGTTGGAGTCGGTGGCCGATTCGGCTCCGGTTTTTTGTTTTTCGACAGGCGGTGGGCCGCCTCCGGGCTCCAAAAACTGGGACTCGCACCGGCCCCAACTCGTTGCTGGGCCAGAGGTGGCCCGAGGTGAGAGCCCAGTACGTCAGGGGCTGGGGTTACAGTCCGACCGTCAACAGGGGAAACACAGAAGCGCCGTTTTTAAACAGCCGAGCGAGCAGCAGTAATGTTCAGTGTTTGTGTTTTAAAAACCGGTAAATATAAAAGCATAATCCAAACAGCAACGGTCTGAGGAGGAGACCCAAAGCTTCCTGGAACTGTGGTCTTCATATTAAATTCAGTGGAAGTTAGAGGGAGCCTCTTGGACCACACCAGTGTTCGAAACAATCCAGTGGGAGACGGCTACAGCTGTACGAACGGAGCCTGACTAACTCCTCAACAACTAAAAAGTTCAGAAATGACGACAACAACCAGAAAAGACAGCCGGGATGCAGCAGTTTTTGGCCAAAAAGAGCCCCAATTTTTTTTTCCGGCTGCATTCCGTGATTCCAACCGGGTCCCTGAACGCAACAGCTGAGCATTCCGTGATTCCAACCGGGTCCCTGAACGCAACAGCTGAGCATTCCGTGATTCCAACCGGGTCCCTGAACGCAACAGCTGAGCATTCCGTGATTCCAACCGGGTCCCTGAACGCAACAGCTGAGCAGGAGTTGATGCAGGCCGCAGTACCGATCCTGATAGGTAAGTTTTATTTCTTAAACACCCTGCTGTTAGCCGACTATGAATACGCCAGCTACAACAGATCCACATCAATATTATGAACGTTACGCCAGCGAACGTGGTCCGGACACAGGATCAGAGGTCGACTATTTGCTAACCAGTTAGCCACTGCTAAGCTCGCAAGCTATGAAAACAGTCTTATAAAACCTGAGAAACAGCAGCAATATTTCATTACCAGACCTGTATTCAGAACCTCCCACGTTGTTACACAATGGCCCATTAATCATATTGCTGAACTATATGATAACCATTGAAATTTCCCTTGAAGAACCAATAAACTGTTTAACATTATTAATACGAGTCTAAAACTTATTCAAAAGATAAAATTAACACAATGAAGTGAGGAATACTGGTGATGTGCAGCTTTTTTTTTATAATTTCAAGGTAAAATGCTGATTGTTCTGTGATTTTCCAGCTTTGCAGATGTGGAAATTCAATGCATTCATTACTTATACACAGATTTCTTTGATGGTTTTTAGTTGTTGCTCAAATATATCAAGGCATTTAGCACTGTTGGAAATTATTACAGGCATTTTTTGTAACATTTTCTAACATCGTACGGACAAATTAATAATTAATGGAGAAAATGGTTTTAAATTACATATGCTATCAACAACATTTCTTGTTAATTTTATTTAGTTGTCGGCCTAGGATGATGAGGTCCAGTTACCAGGATGACTACTCTGCAGCTTACTGGTTCCATCCTGCAGCTCCTTCATGCTGTCCTCCTCGCTACAGACCAAATCAAGTAAGATTTTGATTTAATTAATAAACACCATACATTTACAATAAAAAAAAATCAAGTAAGATTTGTTTAGACTATGCAGACATCAACATGATCAATATGTTATCTTTTGGCCCATCCTAAAATCACAACGTACAACATTTATTTTAATCAATCAAAGTTTATTTCTATATCACTTTTCTTACATAAAGTAGCACTAAGTGCTTAACAAATTAAAAACAAACAATAAAAAGACAATGCCCCACATCCCTCCCAACTCAACTCCGATAATACTCCCTATCAACACACACACAGACAGTCACACAGCCACGCGCACACACTTCTACAACAGCAATAACTACAAAAGCATGCAGAGAGTGCAGACCTCCGCCAGGCCGTCTGTCTGTTAATAGCATAACTCAAAAAGTTATGGACAGATTTTCACCAATTTTTTACAGAATGTCCGGAAGAGCAAAAGTAACAATCGATTAGATTTTGGAGGTGACCTGGATCCAGGATTTTTTTGAAGGACTCTGTACAATTGAGAGATGGCCGCCAAAATCCGTCCATAACTTTCTGAGTTATGTTGTTAACAGACAAACAGACAAACAAACTCCGATGATTACATAACCTCCTGACGGAGGTAATAAGTTAACTGTGTTCATGAATATAGAAAATAATTACTGACAACTAATGCTGCTTGGGTGCTTTTATGCAGGATAAAGGAACCAGGATGCTACTGTGGATCTGCTGCAGTATCTGGAGACGTCAGAGGAACGGTTCTTGGAACAGATCTGAAGACACCGAGACCTGACCACTGCCCTGCTCCAGAACATCCAGAGGACGGATGAAAATTCAAACACCTTGGCTGGACTGATGGGACGCATGGTGTCGGTGCTGGAGCGACTGTCACAGAAATAAACTGCATTGTCCACTATTCCTGCCTTTTTTAGAAAAAGTAATCATATTTTTTATAAATTCTTTTCCTTCTTAGCTATTTAAGTACACTGGTATTTTACTCTTGCACTTTGGGTGAATACAAATATATTTGTGATGAAAGATGTGTGTTTTGTCTATAATCTACAGAGATTTTATTCAGTGTTAAGTGCACACTTCTACGTACACACATTTTGACAGATAATCAGTTGTGCTTTTCAAGCAGATTTCATTCTGAAACATATCGGCAACATACCAGTATGTTGTTTCTTACAACATATGTCACACCAAGCTAGATAAACTGCATTACTGCAGCAGATATATTATTGAAGTGTGCTTACATTACATGTCTACATACACTACTCACAAAAAGTTACTCAACTTTCAGGTGACATTTATAGAAATTGTAAAAATTAATGCTATGGTGATATTAAATCATGAAAATAGGGCATTTAAGTAGAAACATGCAATAGTGATTTCCTCATCTCAAACAATTTATTAAAACAAAAGCTAACAGCAGTGAAGGGTATATCACAATAAAAATGTCTCATGACAGTTTGCACAGAACAGCAGCCTTCAGCTGAAATCCGGTACAGTTGTGTCCCACCAGTAGAGTGATCACGGATGTTCCCAGGCAACAGCTGACCTCTGTCTCGTAATTAAGATCATCTGTAAAGGTAAATATAGATACATCATCAATTTATTGCGTTTGTTTAACCGCTATGTAGGTTAGCCGCAGCAAGACGGAGTATCTGTGTGTGAATGAGAGGGACCCAAGTGGAAGAGTGAGGTTACAGGGAGAAGAGATCAAGAAGGTGGAGGATTTTAAGTACTTAGGGTCAACAGTCCAGAGCAATGGAGAGTGTGGAAAAGAGGTGAAGAAGCATGTACATGCAGGCTGGAACGGCTGGAGAAAAGTCTCAGGTATGATAGAAGAGTTTCAGCTAAAAGGAAAGGTTTACAAAACTGTGGTGAGACCAGCCATGTTGTTTGGTCTGGAGACAGTGTCCCTGAGGAAAAGACAGGAGGCAGAGCTGGAGGTAGCAGAACTCAAGATGCTGAGGTTCTCTTTGGGAGTGACCAGGATGGATAGGATCAGGAATGAGTACATCAGAGAGACAGCACATGTTAGAGGCTTTGGAGATAAAGTCAGAGAGGCCAGACTGAGATGGTTCGGACATGTCCAGAGGAGAGAGAGTGAATATATTGGTAGAAGGATGCTGAGTTTCCCACCGCCAGGCAGGAGGCCTAGAGGAAGACCAAAGAGGAGGTTTATGGATGTGGTTAAAGAGGACATGAAGGTAGTTGGTGTGAGAGAAGAAGATGCAGCAGACAGGGTTAGATGGAGGCAATTGATTCGCTGTGGCGACCCCTGAAGGGAAAAGCCGAAAGGAAAAGAAGAAGTTTAACCGCTATTTAATGGATGCAAACATATTTGAGGCTAAGTAGCTAAGCTAAATGAATTATGGAATAATAATAATAAACGTCAGAAGAACTGCAGCCTAGTGGCTCGGGGCTGTGAAGCCTGAGAACCTAATTTAAATAATAATAATAATAAAAACTGGGTAAGTTTATCCCCGTGTCTTGGAACAATAGCGCCATCAGCTGGAACCGAACAACTACACGACGCGCTCATGTTACTCGTTATGCTGCGCACGGTGCAGATCAACAACTATTGTGTACCATCAGAAATTGCGACCGCACGCGTGTGTGAGCGCATGAAAGTATTTGTCAAACAGTGACAGACAGGCGTGTACACGCTGCTTCATACGCACGCAGCTTCTTGTTACGCGTGACAGAGTTCGCGCACGTCATTTCCGCGTACATGTGAGCGCGTGACCGAAATGTTCTATTATCTTCATGTGAGCGTTAAGGCGTGCGTTTGTAAATAAACGCATGAATTTTACGCGTGACCGCTCCGCGTAGTGTGATTGCCGGTGCGCAGCAATGATCACACGTGAACGCACGCGTGAACGGGAGGCCATTATAAGTCAATGGGGAAACTGCATTACGCGTCAGGCACACAGGCGTCAAAGTACGCGCGTGTGACACGTTCAGTTGATAGCTGCGCACGCTTTTTGACACAATTCTGACGCCATAGCGTAACAAGAAGCTGCGTGTGTATGAAGCAGCGTGTACACGCCTGTCTGTCACTGTTTGACAAATACTTTTACGCGCTCACACACGCGTGCGGTCGCAATTTCTGATTGTACACAATAGTTGTTGATCTGCACCGTGCGCAGCATAACGCGTAACATGAGCGCGTCGTGTAGTTGTTCGGTTCCAGCTGGTGGCGCTATTGTTCCAAAACACGGGGATAAACTTACCCAGTTTTTATTATTCAATCCAACTTTCTTTTATTAATTTTCAGCATGATATACATCTTGACAGTTGTGAAATTATATTCAAAGAGAATTACATGCCTTTATAACATCAACTCCCCCCCACCCTTGAACTAACCCATATTCCGGTTCAGATTTGGGGCACAATTGCAGAGAGCCAGTCTCTACACACGAAAAAGTAATACTCTCAATCACGCACTCATACTAATACATCAATAACGCAATAAAAAAAAAGAAAAAAAAGGGGAAAAATCAAATAGATGACAATAAATTAAAATTACATGAAAAAAAGAAAAACTAATAAAGGAAGAAACTAATTCACCTCCGTGTCAGGAATGAGAACAATACTATCAATCAGCAATAGAAATGGTTGCCATATTTTTTTGAATTTATCAACAGAACCCTTCAACAAAAATCTAAGTTTTTCCAACTTCAAATTAAACAGCACGTCCCTCACCCAATGATCGTGGAGTGGGGGGTGGGGAAGCTTCCACTTCAGTAAGATAAGTTGACGAGCCAACAACGTTGTAAAGGCTAAAGCCTGTCTGAGGGGACCAGAAATGCTGAAATCAGGGGGAATGCCAAAGATCGCAGAGAGAGCATTAGGATCAATGGTCTGACCATAAGCTTGGCTAAGTGTATGAAAAATGTCCTTCCAGAAGGCCTTCAGTTTAGGGCAAGCCCAAAACATATGAACGTGGTTGGCAGGTGATTGCCCGCATCTATTGCAAGCATCATTGACAGCTGGGTAGATTTTAGACAATTTGGCATTAGTATAATGTATTTTATAAAAAACTTTACATTGGATCAAAGCATGGCGGGCACAAATTGAGGATGTATTGATCAGTTTCACAGCTAATTCCCACTGTTGTTCGGACAAAGATGTCTGGAGTTCTTCTTCCCATTTCACTTTAATTGAAGTAATAGACTTTAAATTGGCTTTGTCAAACATATTATAAAGGATTGAAATACATTTTCTTTGTTTGGGGTCCGTTTCCAAGAGAGTGTCTAGGCATGTTTCAGGAGGTCGGTTAGGGAAATTAGGAAATATTTTCTTGACAAAATCTCTAACCTGAAGATATCAGAAGAAATGTGAATTAGGTAGATCAAATTTGGATGAGAGGTCAGCAAATGATGAAAAAACATCATCAAGATATAAGTCCTTAATCTTTCGAAGTCCTTTACTATACCAATTTCTAAAGGCTATATCTGTCACTGAGGGTGCAAAATTGCAGTTTTTTTGTAAAGGTGTTGCTAAAGATGGTCCAAGTAGTCCATAATGTTTTCTTAACTGCCTCCATATGCAAATTGTTTCCTTCGGTATAAGATTATCACTCACCAGAGTAGTAGAGAGAGGAAGTGGGGAACTAATTATTGATAAGGAATATCGGCTTGATGATTTTTCTATTTGAACCCAGGCAGGCAGGGCATTGTCATCCAATATAAAAGTTTCTGCACATTAGTAGCCCAGTAATATTGTCTGAAGTTGGGTAAAGCAAGGCCCCCATCACATTTTGCAGACTGCAAAATAGACTTGCGGAGTCAAGCTGCACTTCCATTCCATAAGAAATGTGAAATAATTTTATCTAGTTTATCGAAAAATGATTTCTTAAGGAGAATAGGTACATGTTGAAAGAGGTATAAAAATTTAGGGAGAATAGCCATCTTGATCAAATTGACCCTACCAACTAGAGACAAAGGCAACAAGGACCAACGCTCAAAATCCTTTCTAACACATTCTAATAAAGACATAAAGTTTTGTTTCACCATATCAGGTAGGGAAGAGGAAATAAAAACTCCAAGGTATCGGAATCCACAGTCCGACCACTTAAAAGGTGTAATTGAACGTGGGAGCTTTTTGGCCAAAGAGTTAAGTGGAAACATTTCGCTTTTTTGGTAGTTGAGCTTATATCCAGAATATGTGCCATACTTATCCAATATATCCAAAATCGCAGAAAGTGATCTCACTGGATCAGAGATATACAAGAGCAAATCGTCCGCATAAAGGGACACTTTATGGGTTACCCCCAGCCTTGTGATGCCTTTAAATCTCTCTTCCGAGCGCAACCATATAGCAAGAGGCTCTATAGCAATGGCGAATAACAGGGGCGAAAGAGGGCACCCTTGCCTAGTGCCCCTCCCAAGCGGAAAAGGTGCAGATAACGTATTATTAGTGCGAACTGAAGCTGATGGGGAAGAGTACAAAAGCTGAACCCATTGTACAAATTCATCACCCAAACCAAATCTAGCCATTACCTCATAAAGAAAGCTCCACTCGACGCGGTCGAAAGCTTTCTCCGCGTCAAGGGATACGACTACCTCTGGAGCTGAACTGCTCTTTGTGTGGATTATATTCAAAAGACGTCGAGAGTTATGGTAGGAATGGCGTCCTATCATGAAGCCAGTCTGATCCATAGAGATTATTTGAGGAAGCACTCGCTGCAATCGAAGTGCCAGGACCTTAGAAAGAATTTTAAAATCTACATTCAGGAGTGATATCGGTCGATAACTACTACATGCTAGGGGATCTTTATCTTTTTTCAGAATTAACGAGATGGTGGCTTCAGACAAAGTCTTAGGGAGTTGGTGGTTCAAAAGAGCCTCATTATACATTTCTTTCAGTACTGGAGCAATAATATCAGGATTAGCCTTATAATATTCTGCTGAAAAGCCGTCCGGGCCCGGTGACTTACCAGCACTCAGAGACTTAATGGCTTCTTGTACCTCAATTATTGTAATAGGTCCACCCAATTGCTTTGCTGAATTGGCATCAATCTGTGGGAGTTGTATACCATGAAGAATCTCAGATGTAATTGGTGGCGACGTAGAAGAATATAAGTCTGAGTAAAATTCTACAAAAGCTTTATTTATTTCCTCGGGATTAGATACTATCTCCCCAGTCGCAGATTTCACACTGGGAATAAGTTTTGAAGTTGCATCAGCGCGGGCTTGGTGAGCAAGAAGTTTACCAGCTTTATCACCAGACTCGAAGAAATGTTGCTTCGTCTTGACTAATTGAATCATAGCAGCTTCAGCAGTAGTCAGGTTAAGACTAGACTGAAGTTTCACTCGCTCTGTGTAAAGATTTGGGTCAGGATTTGAGGCATACTTGTTATCCAAGTCCTTTATGTTATTTAATAAATTGGTAGTATAGGATGACTCTTCTTTTTTTAAATTTGAGATAAAACTTATCAGTTGACCTCTCATATAGGCTTTTGAAGACTCCCACAGTGTGCTCCAAGATATCTCAGGAGAGATGTTGATTTCAAAAAAGAATGTTAATTGGGTTCTCAGAAATGTATTATATTCATCTTTAGTTAGAAGATTAGAGTTAAATCTCCAAAGTTTAGTTGGGCGAGATTGGGCTTTCAATACTAAATTTAAAGAAATTGGGGCATGATCAGATATGGCTATGGCATGGTAATCACAAGTTTTTATTCTTGAAAGCAACCTAGTGTCAACAAGAAAGAAATCTATGTGTGTATATGTACGATGAGGGTGAGAAAAAAAGGAGAATGCCCTGCCATTTGGATTCCCATGTCGCCATGGGTCTACGATGCCCAATTGATTTTTGAAAAACTCAAAGGTTTTAGCAGATTTACTCAGAGAAAAAGGTCTAGATGAAGATCGATCCATGATAACATCCTGAATAAAGTTAAAATCACCTCAGATAATGAGTTGATAGTTTTCTAAATTTGAAATGTTGTTGATAGCATCTGTAATTTAAAACCATTTTCTCCATTAATTATTAATTTGTCCGTACGATGTTAGAAAATGTTACAAAAAATGCCTGTAATAATTTCCAGCAGTGCTAAATGCCTTGATATATTTGAGCAACAACTAAAAACCATCAAAGAAATCTGTGTATAAGTAATGAATGCATTGAATTTCCACATCTGCAAAGCTGGAAAATCACAGAACAATCAGCATTTTACCTTGAAATTATAAAAATAGCTGCACATCACCAGTATTCCTCACTTCATTGTGTTAATTTGATCTTTTGAATAAGTTTTAGACTCGTATTAAACCCTTTAAAGTTCAGGCAATTTCCGCCCGAAATTTCTACTGAGATGTACAGAAAGTAAATTGAATGCTGTTCTTGAACTGTTTGGAGTACATGCATGGTTGGGGTCTCATTTGAAAGCTGACAACCTGAATTTTCACCCAGTGCAGTCAGAATTACTCTAGGTGCTACTGGCACAGAGTATTTCATGTTGGCACACACTGAATTAGGATGAATTTTTTTCTCGCCTACATTTTTTCCCTAATAAAACACCTGAAAATCAGTGTGGCAGCACTGTAAGAGCTTGAAAACACAATATTGCAAAAGCCTGGGGTCTTACATAGTTCAGGTCAAAATTTCAGAGCAATACTACAAGAAATGAGTGTTTCACACATGTATTTGTACTGATATGCCCCGCCCCTGTCAATGTTGGACAGCCTTTGTATACCCTCTGCACACCCTCTATACAATGGTATTACTTCCATTTTCACATTATTTTCACTCCAAAAACTCATAAAGAACTCAAAAAATCACTTCAGATAGGCTTCAGTGTCGATCACACACACAGATTGAGAGGAATACAGAGAAACAGCAGGTGGAGCCCAGAGCTCACGAATGAAATATCATATAAACCCGCTGGCAGAGGCGGGATTTATATTCAAGCCATTCAGCAAGCTCATTGGCTCCCAGGCCTGTCAATCTAACGTTTCCTCCGACGTGATTTGCTGAGAAATAAGTCAATCAAGTGATGTAATCCATATCTGTCAGACTCGGCCACGGTTGGATGTTTCGCCGTAGTAGGCGGAAACGAGTCACTTGATTGGTTGAAGTTCGGTTTGAAGCTGAAGAGAAGCCTCCAGTATCCATTTTGAATCCCGAACAAAGGAAATACGAGCATGTTTGATAAACTTGTAATACAAAAAGGCACTGAATATGAAACGCACAGCGCCACCACGCGCCGCGTACACGCGCACGGAGCCGATCGTTTTCTGGATTTTTTACTTATTTCGAGACACGTTTTGGCCAAAGTATTATACTGGATTGTTTTCTCTGGATGGCTAAGCTTGGGTTCTGGCCGGTTTTTGTGGATTATCTTCTTTTATGACCAGAAACGAGCGTCCAAACTGCGTCGACAGGTGAGCTGTGCACGTTTACGTGACTTGTTTGTTGGACAAATGTGTTTATATTACCCGCTGTGGTAATCACATCTGAAAGTGGTTTATACCGGCGGATTCATGAGAATGTCAGCTTTCTATGTGTGTATAGTGTTTGTATAATCGTGTTTGCAGTGTCCTTCTATTTAAAAAAAGCGTATACCGATATCAAAACGGCCCGCCCGCGGGCCGGTGTTCAAGATTAACTGGTGATCCGATCAACTGGTGATTTCAGCGTTTCTGAGACAGATGTTTCGTAGGCGTGGCTTTTCAGGACCCCTTACCGACTAACCAGGAAATAAACAATGGAACAACTTCGCTCCTAAAAATGAGATTTCTGCTGTTTTATTCATTTTGGTCCTGACAAAAATATCTGGAAATAAGTCGCATTCTCATCGTAAGAGTCATGCGCTGTCAGGCAACAAGAAAGAAAACTACGTAACCGCGGTTGGAACTAGTGGAGCTGTGATCACTGTCAAAACCTGTTAAAGCAGCAGACAGGAGACCAAGACACGATGTACACGTTATTTAACAAGAAGTTCACCAAGCTGTGTGATAACAGAATGCCGAAGTGTTGCAGTATAACATTAATATATTGATACAGTATTGGCAGGTTTAGATCACATTGTAGCTACACCGTAGCACTGTCTTATTTAAATAACACAAACGTCAAAATTTTACTTAAACAGCCCAGCAGTATTTAACGTATTGGATTTGAAATGCAGGAGTTTAGCAAAATTCACAGGACATTCATGTTCAAACCAGCAGCAGAACTTTGTTGTGTCATACTACTCTAAACTGACATGTTATTGAGAAAAGACACCGATTCCTTTCAGTATATCACATACACTGGGACGTTAGCTCAGCTGACTCAACAGGAGATCTATAAACCCGATGCAGTGGCTAATAAAAGGGGGGTATTCACAGCTATTGGTAGTCATAAGTATATATAAGTGTAAAGGTGTTCAGTGAAGAGGCAGTTTATAGTCTGAGAGGGAATCTGCAGATGGAACTTATGGTAGAACAATTCAGCAAGATGATCTTATTTGGTCTGTTTTTATTCATTCTTATTTTATTGTTTCACGTCTTGAGTTGTGAGATCTTGTTTGAAACAGCAGCTAGCTATATAGTTCAAGGGTGGGCTCGTTAAGGTTTTGTAGAATAAATATCCTCGTCTATATTATTGTTCTAGGTCTTTAGAAGTAAAAATACCTTTAATTTTGTGTTCCATAAAGTCACAATGCATTGATTCTATAGAATACAATGTTGATTATAACTTGCAATGCCCCAGTAAAATAAATAAATCCTGAATAACGGGGGAAAATAGATGAAGCATATCGACGTTCTGAAGGTTGGAATGTGAAACCTCTGGTTAGAATGCGGTCAGATGGTTTATATGATGTCATTGTTTTACTTAAAATCTGTTTAAAAGTAGAACAACTCAGGTCCGACTGGTTTATCGTAGTAAGCTTTGAAAACGGTATTAGAACTTCTCTTGCTGTTTCTGTCTGACCGTCGGACTGAGGCCACAGACTGTCACCAGTTAATCTGGTGGAGATTGTCACGCTCTACCGCAGCGAAGTGATATTTCCTCTCCGTTAGGTGGAAGTCCTCATTAAACCGAGTATTTTACTGGTAGACTGAACACCCGTGAGTCCAAACAGAGCAATAACAACAATGTTAAAGCTGCAACAAGAACATTTTGGAACAGTTTATTGACATTTGTGTGTTTTGAACAGGCATCAAGACAGTCACCTATGCTATGTATTGCCGTTGTAACAACTGTCTTGCTCACTGAATATCACCAGTTGATCGGATCACCAGTTAATCTTGAACACCGGCGTACTTTAACGGGTTAAACAGTTTATTGGTTCTTCAAGGGAAATTTCAATGATTATCATATAGTTCAGCAATATGATTAATGGCCCATTGTGTAACAACATGGGAGGTTCTGAATACAGGTCTGGTAATGAAATATTGCTGCTGCTTTTCTCAGGTTTTATGAAACGGTTTTCATAGCTTGCTAGCTTTGCAGTGGCTAACTGGTTAGCAAATAGTCGACCTCTGATCCTGTGTCCGGACCACGTTCGCTGGCGTAACGTTCATAATATTGATGTGGATCTGTTGTAGCTGGCGTATTCATAGTCGGCTAACAGCAGGGTGTTTAAGAAATAAAACTTACCTATCAGGATCGGTACTGCGGCCTGCATCAACTCCTGCTCAGCTGTTGCGTTCAGGGACCCTGTTGGAATCACGGGATGCTCAGCTGTTGCGTTCAGGGACCTGGATGGAATCACGGAATGCAGCCGGAAAAAATTGGGGTTCTTTTTGGCCAAAAACTGCTGCATCATGTTCTTGTCGTCATTTCTGAACTTTTTAGTTGTTGAGGAGTTAGTCAGGCTCCGTTCGTACAGCTGTAGCCGTCTCCCACTGGATTGTTTCGAACACTGGTGTGGTCCAAGAGGCTCCCTCTAACTTCCACTGAATTTAATATGAAGACCACAGTTCCAGGAAGCTTTGGGTCTCCTCCTCAGACCGTTGCTGTTTGGATTATGCTTTTATATTTACCGGTTTTTAAAACACAAACACTGAACATTACTGCTGCTCACTCGGCTGTTTAAAAACGGCGCTTCTGTGTTTCCGCTGTTGACGGTCGGACTGTAACCCCAGCCCCTGACGTACTGGGCTCTCACCTCGGGCCACCTCTGGCCCAGCAACGAGTTGGGGCCGGTGCGAGTCCCAGTTTTTGGAGCCCGGAGGCGGCCCACCGCCTGTCGAAAAACAAAAAACCGGAGCCGAATCGGCCACCGACTCCAACCTCGAACCGGAACTGCCTCGGTCGAAAAGGAGAGGCTCTTCTTCGTCTACTTCTTTTCCGCCAGTATGGCTCACTGCTGCCTCCCCTGGCTGAGTAAAATGAAAAGGCCAACTGCACGACACGCTCGTGTGAGGCGGACTGGTACGCACGGTGCTGAAACGACGACGCTGAAGTTAGCTTCCGATTCGGCAGCTTCCGATTCGGCACTTAAGGGAAAAGTTAAGGGGAAATGAAATGAACATGCGGTGCGACAGTTTATCCACTGATTATCTGTTTTTTTCGACACTTCTTGATGTGTAAACACTTTAGACATTTGGATAAGACATTAACTATACCTGACAAGAGCTATTGTATTTGTAAAATTTGTATTTTATTTGTGAAAACGTTTAAGGGGATATTTCACCGTTTTTGCTTTATAACCAGTCCTTATTAGACCAGGTCCAGATTGAAAACCACTGTACCTACACTCCTCAAATCTGTACTGAATTATTCTACAGAGCCTGTAGATTCATAAAAACATCGTCTCTGATTTGTGAAAACTTTACTTTATTTGTGAAAATGCAATAAAGGCACATTTTACTGTTTTTTTCTCATCCAGACCACATTAGACCAGGTCCAGGTCGAGAACCGCTACACTTAGACTCTTCAAATCTGGACTGAGTTATTCTACAGAGCCTGTAGATTCATAAAAATACAGTCTCTGATTTGTGAAAACTTTATTCTATTTGTGAAAATGCAATAAAGGCACATTTCACTGTTTTTTCAGCATATAGACCACATTAGACCAGGTCCAGGTCAAGAACCGCTACACCGAGACTCTTCAAATCTGGACTGAGTTATTCTACAGAGCCTGTAGATTCATAAAAACCCAGTCTCTGATTTGTGAAAACTTTACTCTATTTGTGAAAATGCAATAAAGGCACATTTTACTGTTTTTTTCTCATCCAGACCACATTAGACCAGGTCCAGGTCGAGAACCGCTACACTTAGACTCTTCAAATCTGGACTGAGTTATTCTACAGAGCCTGTAGATTCATAAAAACACAGTCTCTGATTTGTGAAAACTTTACTTTATTTGTGAAAATGCAATAAAGGCACATTTTACTGTTTTTTTCTCATCCAGACCACATTAGACCAGGTCCAGGTCGAGAACCGCTACACTTACACTCCTCAAATTTGGACTCGATTAATCTATAGAGCTTAAACATTCATGGAAACGCCGTTTCTGTTATGAAACGGACGGAGTGTGAACCCAAGCAGCAGGCGGACAGACAGGCAGGTTTTTTTTAATAATAAAACAGAACACAAACACTCTCCACAAGAGAGGCACGGAAACTAAACAAACAGGGCTAAACTATAACATAACTGAGGGCGACGTGGTGGAAAGATGACTCACACAATGTCGGGAGACGAGGTGGGGGACAAAGCTGAGAGAGCCGGTGACAAGGATATGGTGAGAACCGAGGAGCAGGCAGACCAGTAGCAGACGAAGGAGGGGTGCAGAGCGGGGGGAGTAGTGACGAGTTCCGAGGTGAGGAGGGAAGAGGGAGCCAGCAAGATCACCCACAGGGTGATTGAATCCAAACAGCAATGTGTGCACGACTGAGTTCCACATGCAATGGCCCAGCATTGAGCTGTGGGAAGAGCCAGGCTTTTAAGCTGTGCTGATTATTGATCACCAGCAGCTGGGCTCCTTCACAGCCGTTGGTAATTAGGAGAGCCAGAGCACAGGAGTGAGGAGGGGGCGTGACAGTTTCTGATTTGTGAAATCTTTATTTTTTTAATTCAATTCTTTGTCATTTGTCATTTTGGTACGTCTCTCCATCTCATTTGTGAGAAACATGAAGAATTCTTCTTTCTCACTTTAAAACAAAAGTAGAAAAGTTATGTTTACTTCTTATGAAACATTAAACACATAATATACGCAGATTGGTCAAGTGGAAAATATACACCCAAAATCTCTGATTTGCTGTTACCTTTCCTCCATCGTGTTCCCATGTTCCACTGCTCCCACAGCTTCTGTCACTGTCATTTTTCTCACCTCTTGAAGAGCCTGTACTGTTGCCTGTGTTAGAACCACTTTAGCTGTTAGTGTGCTTATTTTTCATCTGAACAATATGAACACATACACGGTAAACCTTTTCTATCAGTACCCAAAACACTTAGGAATATTTGATAATTAATTTGGTAGTATTTTTCTAACATCTGCTATTATTTCATACCCTGCTCATGTTTTCCTGGCCAGCAGCTGTCCTAACTGTGTTCCTTCCTTTGCACCTGACCTTCTACTTACCTGCAGACATGATCCTAATCCTAGCCCACAATACAAAGTTTATGTAAACCTGCAAATCATGTTTAACATAGACATACTTCACAAAAAGGAAATTAATTCAGGTTCAATAGGTTTACTATTATTTATAAAGGTGTGCTATATGTACATCAATAGCATACCAGGATAAAATTATTTATTATAATGTGTAAGGCTGCTACCCCCCCTTTTTTTTTTTTCCAGATTCTGCCTTCCTGCAACATTCAAGGTTTTCCATTCTTACTGTCTGCCTTACTGCCTTCTCTGTAACAACAGTAAAATGTGCCTTTATTGCATTTTCACAAATAGAATAAAGTTTTCACAAATCAGAGACTGTGTTTTTATGAATCTACAGGCTCTGTAGAATAACTCAGTCCAGATTTGAAGAGTCTAAGTGTAGCGGTTCTCGACCTGGACCTGGTCTAATGTGGTCTATATGCTGAAAAAACAGTAAAATGTGCCTTTATTGCATTTTCACAAATAGAATAAAGTTTTCACAAATCAGAGACGATGTTTTTATGAATCTACAGGCTCTGTAGAATAATTCAGTACAGATTTGAGGAGTGTAGGTACAGTGGTTTTCAATCTGGACCTGGTCTAATAAGGACTGGTTATAAAGCAAAAACGGTGAAATATCCCCTTAAACGTTTTCACAAATAAAATACAAATTTTACAAATACAATAGCTCTTGTCAGGCATAGTTAATGTCTTATCCAAATGTCTAAAATGTTTACACATCAAGAAGTGTCGAAACAAACAGATAATCAGTGGATAAACTGTCGCACCGCATGTTCATTTCATTTCCCCTTAACTTTTCCCTTAAGTGCCGAATCGGAAGCTGCCGAATCGGAAGCTAACTTCAGCGTCGTGCAGAAACGTTCTATTGTGTATGGCGACCGCACGCGTGTGTGAACGCGTAATAGTATTTGTCAAACAGTGACAGACAGGCGTGTACGCGCTGCTTCATACGCATGCAGCTTCTTGTTACGTGTGAAATACAATCTGCACACGACAACGCACGCACGCGTAAGAAAATAATCATGCGTGTACAGACACGTTGCTGCGAGTTGCTTTGATTGTTTTGACATGATTCTGACGCCATAGTGTGTGCGTGCATGTGTGTGTGTGTTTTTGTGTGTGTGTGCTGGGAATTGTATACTTCCTGTTGTTGTTGTCTGGTCCAGTTCAGAGTAGGACGGTGGGAGAGGTTCGGGGGTTTGGATCAGAGCAGTGATGACCTGTACAGGATTATGAAACACAAGAGCGCTCGACACAACACCAGTTCCATCATTATCATGATCTTTCACTTTTTCCATGCTGAGCATTTGCTTTTCTTTTTCTCTCTCTCTGCCCTTTCCTTTTCTTTTCTTTGTCTGCTTTCCTGCCTTTTTTGTGTTTGGCCAAGTCACATCCGTGCACACTCTAATCCATCTTTCTTTTCTCTCTTTTCATCTCCCTTACACACCTTCACGATGCTTTCAACTAATTTTTTACTTTCATCAACTTGCAATGCATCTTCAAAACCATATTTATTCCTCCATTTTCCAAGACGTTGTATGTTTGAAGAATTGAACACAAAAATGTATTTCAGATCTCTGGTATTGTTTTTACTCTGATTGATTCCAGTGGCTATTTCTCCACAACTTCTTGTCTCACTTTAGGTATTTTAACTAAGATAAACTCAGAATACTTGAAAAACAATGCCTGTTTTGCAGTATTTGCAGTCGGGCTTACCCAACACAATATAGGCCTTGATTAGTCACTCCTTTATATCGTTTTTTTTATACCCTCTTTTTATTCCAGAGAAGAGATAACTCTGTTGAACCTTTTTATCGCTGATAAAGAAGTGGACTTCTCACCTCAATTTGATCCCGTTTACCATGTGCTCCTGCCGTGGAGTGCCTTATTCTGAATTCAAAGATAAGAATTTTAAGTTTGTCGTGCGCTGTCTTTAACTTCTAAGCTTGGAGGAGGAAAAGATGGCGCCAGGGATCTGGCTCAAAGGATCAATTTATGTTGGTGAAGAAAAAGAATCACATTCTCAAATCGAGGATCTTGAAGTCAGCATCACTTTGTTGGGCAGTGCACAGAATCTTATACACAACAGGTTATGGGAGAGGAGCTCCCAGAGCAAAAAGGACTGTCAGTATTTATACCACATAGCCTATAGCCTCTATTTTGTCTTTGCCCTGTTATGGGAGGATAGCTCTATGTTTTTCTTTCACCTCGCATAGGAACATAACACTAAGTACGTGCGCATTACACTTAGCTCTAGGGGGCTTTCACCGTTTGAGATGCTGTATGATAGACGACATGTAATTCCAGTACTTAGGGCAGAATATCAAGTTATAGACTACATGATGAGAATGTTAAAAACAAAAACAAATGTAATGCCACCAGTGTTGTCCCTCTATCTACACAGGTAATCAGCCATTCAGAGATCCAGCCAGGAGCTTGGGTGTTGATCAAGGTCATCAGAGGGAAACATTGGCATTCGGGTAACTGGTATGGACCATACTGAGTTCTTCTCACCACACCGACTGCTCTAAAGATTGCCAAAAGACGCTCCTGGATACATCTGTCTCACTGTAAAAAGGAATAGCGGCCCTCTTCTGACTAGTGGCAGATCCTACAATACTGTAGTTCTCTTTTCTCAGCTTCTCTAACAGAGACTCATGTTTCAAACTCATTGAAGCATCCAACCTGACACAGAGACTTAGACTGACCAGAGTAATAGCTGTAGCTTTTAAGAAGAAACCAAACACATGAGATGGTGATGTTTTATTGGTGTGGGGGGCTGTGAGTTTGGAACATGTTTCATCCTCATTCTTGTCATTTAGTGAGCCTCTCCTATGTAAAGGAACATCCTCATCTGGTAAATGAAACAAAGTACATACACATAGCAGATAACAAGTGGTGCAAGTGGGTCAATAATGCTGCCAAATTGGACACTAACAGGACATACCTGGTGTATACAGGCTCGGAAAGAAATAATAATAATAATAATAATGCATTTTATTAATATAGCGCTTTTTAAAAACTCAAAGACACTTTACAGAGATAGTTAAACATAATCAGAGACACAGAATACAGGATAAAACAAACAGTAGGGAAATACGATATAAAACAATATGGAAATAAGATATAAAACAATATAAAGTTGTGATCGTACTAAGATTAAAAAGTTGAGGTAAAAGCAAGTCTGAACAGATGGGTTTTGAGGGTGGACTTGAAGCTGGTGATGTTGGGGCAAGCACGGACAGAGATGGGGAGTGAGTTCCAAAGGGTGGGGGCAGCAACAGAGAAGGCCCGGTCCCCCCGGGTTCAATGCTTGGTTGTGGAGGGGCATGAGAGGAGGTGGGCTTCAGCTGAGCGGAGGGGACAACTGGGGATGTAGGGGACGAGGAGATCAGAGAGATAGGATGGGGCCAGATTATGAAGGGACTTGAAGGTGAGGAGGAGGATCTTGTACTGGATGCGGTAGGTGACAGGGAGCCAGTGGAGTTGACGGAGAACAGGGGTGATGTGATCAAAAGGGCGGGTGCGGGTGAGGAGACGGGCAGCAGAGTTCTGAATGCGTTGAAGTTTGCTGAGGGTGGTTGAAGGAAGTCCGTGAAGAAGGCTATTGCAGTAGTCGAGTCTGGTGGTAATAAAAGCATGAATCAGGGTTTCAGCAGCAGAGGTGGTGAGGAAGGGACGGAGCCGTGCAATGTTTTTGAGCTGGAGGAAGGTGGAATGGACAAGCTGTGAGATATGGTGGTCGTAGGTGAGGTTTGGGTCAAGATGGACACCAAGGTTACAGACGAGGGATGAGGGGGAGATGTGGGAGTGGTCGATGGGGATAGAGATGCTGGTGGTGGAGCTGGTGAGGGATTTTGGGCCAATAATAATGAGATCAGATTTGGCACTGTTGAGTTTTAGAAAATTTTGGTCAAACCAGGATTTTATTTCATGGAGGCAGGAGGTGACAGTGGCCAGAGTGGAGGGGGTTATGGAGAAGGTGGAGATGTATATCTGGATGTCATCGGCGTAGCAGTGATATTGAAGTCCATTATGTCTGATGATGTTACCCAAGGGGAGAAGGTAGAGGGAGAAGAGGAGGGGGCCAAGCACCGAACCCTGGGGAACACCATAGAGGAGTGGAGCGGTAGAGGAGGAGCAATGACTGATGTGGATGAATTGATGACGTTCTGAAAGGTAGGATTTGATCCAGGATAGTGCCATTCCAGTGATATTGAGATCTGAGGACAAGCGGGTGAGGAGGATGGAGTGATTTATGGTGTCGAAAGCTGCTGACAGGTCGAGGAGGATGAGGATTGTGAGTTGGCCAGAGTCAGAGGAGAGCAGAAGGTCATTTGTGATTTTTAATAGGGCGGTCTCAGTGCTGTGTTTTTTGCAGAAGCCGGACTGAAACAGTTCGAACAGGTTGTTGGTTTGGAGAAAAGCTGTGAGTTGGGAGGCGACGGCACGTTCAAGGATTTTGGAGAGGAATGGCAGGTTAGAGATAGGGTGGAAGTTGTTGGGAGTATTGGGATCCATGCCAGATTTCTTCAAAATGGGTGTGATAGCAGCTAGTTTGAGGGAGGTTGGGACGGAACCAGAATTGAAGGAGGAGTTGATGATAGTTGAGATGAGGGGGGAGATGGAGGGGAGACAATATTTGATAAGGTTAGATGGAACGGGATCCAGGATACTGGATGGAGACTTCATTGTTTTAAGGAGGTTATGGATGTCACCAGGAGAGACGGGGGAGAAACAACGGAGGGCCGGGGTTAGTGAGTTGGGGACGGTGAGGGAAGGTGAGATGGGGGCAGAGGATGGTGGGAGAGAACTATAGATAGAACTGATCTTATTTTGGAAGTGGGCGAGGAAGGAGTTACATTTGTTTGTGGTAAAAGACGAGGAGGTGTAGTCGGGGGGTTTGAGCAGGCGGTTTACGGTTGAGAAAAGTGATCTTGGATTTCCAGAGCAGTTGTGGATGATGCGGGAGTAATAGGAAGTCCGGGCGGTGTTCAGGGCATCTCTGTAGAGGTGTGTATGGTCGATGAGGGCGTGGAGATGGACGGTGAGGCCGGTTTTTTTATGAAGATGTTCGAGCTGGCGTTTTTTCCTCTTCATGGCACGGAGATCAGGGGTATACCAGGGGGAGGGGCGTTTAAAGGAAACAGTTCTGTTATGGACGGGTGCAATTGTATCGAGGCAGGTGGAGAGGGTGGTGTTGTAGTAATCGACAAGGTCTGCAGTGTTGGCAGAAATGGAGGGGGGGGAGATGGTAAGGGAATCCACCAGGTAGCATGCAAAAAGTGCAGGAGAGATGGTGTTGAGTTTGCGGAAGGAAATTGACCTTGTCCATTTTGGAGTGGGGTGGGGAATGTGGATGTCCATGGAAATAGCGAGGTGATCAGAGATATGTAAGTTGTACATAAGCTGGAGATGTTGGTGATGTTTATATTTGTAGAGCAGACAGGGTCGAGAGTGTGGTCGTGCTTATGTGTAGGGAAGTTAATGTGCTGGGTGAAGTTAAAGTGGTGCAGTATGTCCAGAAACTCTTGAGCAGTACGGGAGGTGGGGTCATGAAGGTGGAGGTTGAGGTCACCAAGTAGGAGAATGGAGGTTGAGTTGATGTTAAATTGCAGAAGTAGATCTGTAAAATCCTGGAGGAATGAGGGATTGGGTTTGGGAGGGCGATAAAGGACTAAGATGATGAGTGTAGGTGGACCTGGGATTTTCATGGCGATGTATTCAAAGGGGGGGGGTCTGGATGTGCTTTTTGAAGATGAGAGCAATGCCACCCCCCTGTCCTTCCGTACGGGGTTGGTCCAGATACTTATATCCAGATGGGGTGGCTTGGTTGAGGGAGAAGAAATCCGAGGGTCGATGCCAGGTCTCAGTCAGGCCAATGAGGTCCAGTCTATTATCAGTGATGAATTCTGAGAGGAGGAGGCTTTTGTTGTTAAGCGAGCGGGTGTTAAATGAGGCCACTTTGAGAGGGTGGTGTTTGGAAGGTGGTGTAGATACCCGGGGAACGAGGCTGAGGTTGGTGGGGTTACACTTTCTGAGAATGGGAGGACAAGGGGGTCTGTTACAGATGATGGTAGAGATAGGAAAGTTAGTTATAGTTTCATTGGACAGGGAGTGGTGGGTAGCTCTGCAATGAGTGAAGGTGGGGCATAGAACCGAGGTCGGACGGACGGGGGCACTATGGCTGACAGGTGATATGGGGGGGCGTGAAGAAGACCAGGAGGATGTAAACAATAGTCAGCTGGAGGTGTGAACACAGTACTGGAAATGGGATGTGAGGAGAGATTTGCCAGACCTGTTCAGATGGACACCATCACTGTTAAATTACTCAGGTCTTTTCCAGAATATGTTAAAATTGTCAATAAAATGAATGTTGCTGCCACCGCAGAATGATTTAGCCCAGGTGTTTAAACTCAGGAGGCGGCTGAACCGCTCGTCATGGGGAAGGACAGTCGGCAGGGGTCCACTAATAAAAACGGTCGTCCCAGTGTGTTTAACGGCTAACAGAAGGTTTTGAAAGTTCTTTTTGGTCTGCTCCGACTGATGGCGCACTGTGTCATTGAATGATACGGTAGATAGAAGGCGGAAGTGAAGACAGAAGGGACGGGATTTTCTTGGCAATGTCAGACACTGTGGCGCCGGGAAAACAATAAGTTGTGGCATTAAAAAAGCGGATGCCATTGATAATGGAATCTCCAATAATGGCGGTGGTCGGGGGAAACAGCGGAGGGGGAGATGGACGCGACGGTGGGCTGTGAGGGTAAAGAGAGGGGTTTGTAGCTGGAGCTGAGCTGGTGGGAGTGAGGCGGGTCGCTGCGTGTTGTTCCGGTCCGGTTCCAACTTGTGGCGAAGTGTTCGAGGCTAGACACGGCGCTGAGATGGTCTTCAATTCTCGCCGTCCACTGCCAGAGTCGCCGGTAAACCCCAAAGATCGACGACGGCGGACTGCCTCTCTCAGGAGTCTGAGCCGTGGAGGAGGAGCGGTGGAGGCCAGCCGGTGGTCTTGCTCATCAGAGAGTCTCCGGGCTCCGCGAAGCTGCCGCGGCTGCGGGATGGACCCATCGCCGCACGGCCGCCCCTGGGGGCTGCCACACGCCGGCGGGGGAGATGTCTTCGCATCCGCATCCAGTGATGACCAGGAGATGGAAGAGGAGGCCGCCCCATCAACAGTCAGCGTCGGGGTCAGGATATCCGTTGCTTCGGTGTCGATGGGGATCTTGTCTGGGCTAGCAGCCAGATGTTCGGTGGGCTGCTGCAGGGCCTCGAAGCGGTTGGAGAGAGCGATGCGGACCGGGGTGGCATGGCGGCCGAGGTTTTTCACCCTGCCCTGCATCACAACCTCAGACCAGGATGGATCGGTGTGTAGTGTGGAGCAGAACGCAGGGCGAGAGCTGGCCGGGTCCCAAAGTAGCGTCTCTTGGAAGGAGCTGATCTGCCGGCTCTGATTGGAGGCAGCGTCCATAAAGGAGGTAAGTAGTGAAGATTTGGCTTTGAGTTCGGCGGATAAATTACGGATGTCTTCCTTGAGGCGAGCTATTGTTTTATAAGCCTGGGCGAGTTCTGAGCCTTCTTTGGTTCTTGCTGCGGAGATAGGTGTAGCGACAGGTGTAGCAGCCGCAGCCATCTCTATATGCTGTCCCCACACCATTCATTCATGAACAGTGCTTAAATTTGAGCAGTCCTGGGTTTGAAGAACCTCTATGTCTAGCTGAATGCCTTAGTCACATGTCTAGCCCATGCTATAATTTTATTTTCTAAAATGTGCAGTTGTAATCATTGAAGCTACATCACTAACAAGACTACAATTCCCCCATTTTAACTTGACCTCCATAAACAATATGAATGCTTCTTTCTGACAGAATGGGACACGTACTGTTTACATGGGAAGCGTCACACAAATGTAAGGTCATGATAAACATGATCAACATGACAGGACAAATCCCCACCACCACCACCACCAATCCTCGAGACGTCCAAACGTAACTCAATCATAAGTAGGAGCAGAAATATGGTGAGTTTGTGGAGATGTTGCAATGTGGTGTCCCACAATACCTGTCAACTGGTCAGGCACTTGTGCTAGAACTGTGCTTATGCAACCCATCCATCCATCCATCCTCTATACACCGCTTTATCCTCACTAGGGTCGCAGGGGGTGCTGCAGCCTATCCAGCTGACTCAGGCAAAGGCAGGGGACACCCTGGACAGGTCGCCAGTCTGTCAGTCGCATATACAGACAAACAATCACACTCACATTCACACCTACGGGCAATTTAGAGTAATCAAATAACCTCAGCATATTTTTGGACTGTGGGAGGAAGCCGGAGTACCCAGAGAAAACCCACACATGCACAGGGAGAACATGCAAACTCCATGCAGAAAGATTCCTGGCCCAGGCCGGGATTTGAACCGGGGATCTTCTTGCTGCAAGGCGAAAGTGCTAACCACTACTCCATGCAACCTTTTCTGCAAATCCCATATGAGCAGGTAAGTCACCCAAAAGAAACTCTCAAGGCATCGCTGGTCCCTAACTAATGATGACAGTGATGCCATTGGCCAGACAGTTTGCCCAGCCAAAATCTGGATCGATGGAATGGTGGTTTGTGAGGTGTGCTACATGAGTATAAACTCAGAGACCAGATTGCAATGAGGTTCACCTCTATCATCTGTTCCTGGTGTTCCATCAATATAAATCTGAATGACTGCAGTCTGCGCGAATGGGCACAATTTATTACTGGACCGTGGACCAGTAAACAGTAATTTTTTACTGGACCGAAACAGTTTTTACTGGACCAAATATTTTATGCACAAATGTACCAAAAGTTGATGTATAATTTAATTTTAATAATTGTTATACAAATTTCTACTTTATTAATTATGTTTGCAGGTGTGTATGAAACCATGAGCGAAGAGAAATTACCATTTTTATATAGAATAAACCATACAAAATTAACTATTGGATAAAGAAAAGCACTCATTTGAGATCAAAACATAAATCATGTACTCAACCATGCTAGAAGTACTATAAATCACAGAGCAATGTGGCTGGGTCAAGCAGAGCGACCTTGTAGAAGCGAAATGAGGTGTGGTTTATTTATTTTCTGTTTATATCATGCCTTTTTATCGCGTGATATCGCTGTTCACACGAGAGCCTCTCTGAGGAGCAGCCCTCCCCATCCGGACGGCGCTTGCTGCGCAGCAAGACAGTGGCTCTTCGTTCCGTTGCGCGGCGCGGCGCGATCGCATTATGTGGAATTTCGTGGTTACAGGAAAAAAATTACACCGGACATGAGACCAGTAATGTAGTAAGTTTTACCGGACTTTTGGTACACAAATCGGATTTGACCGACGGATGGTCCGACGTAATTGTCGCACACTGGACTGATAAATCATTTTGATTAGCTTTCTTTATTACATCCAGCTATATTTAACAATTTAATCTATGCAGCCCTCTCTTAAATCTAGATTGAGACTGCAGTGAACACTCATATGACACAACAAATCTGAGCGGGACTTGACTTCCTGATGGCCTGATGGTTGTGCGATTTCCGGCCGACCCAGATCAAAGATAACAAAGGTGAGAGAATCGTTGCGATATCTTTGGTCTTGGCTTTAAATTGGTGTCCTATGTTGAACCGTGAGACAGTTCAAGGACGGCCATTGTCATAGTGACCAAAGACAAGCTGCCATAAAATTCTGACAGTGTCAGAAATTTGAGGTGATCATCTCACAGTGTGACTGCTGCTGCAACCTACATCAACCAACTAACCAATAGAAATGCAGGATGAAATGACGTACTGATCAGCATGACACTGGCGCTAAATCCAAATAGATGATTTGCAGTGACAATGACAAAAAATATCAAAACAAGTATGTGGGATTCAAACTAAAAAGACAGCCTAGCAGAGTTGTGGCAGCAGAAGCCTTTTTGAGGCTGGAGGTCTTATCTTCCAGGTCGTAATACAACCGGGCCAAAACGGACGAAGCATGGAAGGATATAGCGGTGGAATTGAAGCTCCCAGGTTAGTAACCTAACGTTAGCGACTAGCAAAAACACACATAAACACCACTGTGAATAGTGGCCACGGCACTTAGTTTACACACGTGGACAAAATTGTTGGTACCCCTCAGTTAAAGAAGGAAAAACCCACAATTCTCACTGAAATCACTTGAAACTCACAAAAGTAACAATAAATAAAAATTTATTGAAAATTAAATAATCAAAAACAGCCATTACTTTTGAATTGTTGATTAACATAATTATTAAAAAAAACAAACTAATGAAACAGGCCTGGACAAAAATGATGGTACCTCTATAAAAGATTGAAAACTATTTGACCAGAGTGACATGATTAACTCAGGTGTGTCATTTAATTGACATCACAGGTGTTTCCAAACTCATAATCAGTCAGTCTGCCTATTTAAAGGGAGACAAGTAGTCACCCTGCTGTTTGGTGAAAAGGTGTGTACCACACTGAACATGGACAACAGAAAGCGAAGGAGAGAATTGTCCCAGGACATCCGAAAAAAAATTATAGACAAACATCTTAAAGGTAAAGGCTATAAGACCATCTCTAAACAGCTTGAAGTTCCTGTGACAACAGTGGCTCATATTATTCAGAAGTTCAAGACCCACGGGACAGTAGCCAACCTCCCTGGACGTGGGCGCAAGAGGAAAATTGATGACAAATTGAAGAGACGGATCGTTGGA
Organism: Acanthochromis polyacanthus; assembly: GCF_021347895.1. Lineage (NCBI taxonomy): Eukaryota > Metazoa > Chordata > Actinopteri > Pomacentridae > Acanthochromis > Acanthochromis polyacanthus. Next base: position 67,122,029 of record NC_067113.1, on the reverse strand, counting down.
ATTGTATCCAAAGAGCCCAGAGCAACCTCCAAAGAAATTAAAGGTGAACTCCAAGGCCAAGGTACATCAGTGTCAGATCGCACCATTTGTCGTTGTTTGAGCCAAAGTGGACTTCATGGGAGACGACCAAGGAGGACACCACTGCTGAAAAAAACTCATAAAAAAGCGAGACTGGAATTTGCAAAAATGCATGTTGACAAGCCACAAAGCTTCTGGGAGAATGTCCTTTGGACAGATGAGACCAAACTGGAGCTTTTTGGTAAGGCACATCAACTCTATGTTCATAGACTCAAAAACCAAGCATACGAAGAAAAGAACACTGTCCCTGCGGTGAAACATGGAGGAGGCTCAGTAATGTTTTGGGGCTGCTTTGCTGCATCTGGCACAGGGTGTCTTGAAAGTGTGCAAGGTACGATGAAATCTGAAGACTATCAAGGCATTCTGGAGAGAAATGTGCTGCCTAGTGTCAGAAAGCTTGGTCTCAGTCGCAGGTCATGGGTCTTCCAACAGGACAACGATCCAAAACACACAGCCAAAAACACCCAAGAATGGCTGAGAGAAAAGCGTTGGACTATTCTAAAGTGGCCTTCTATGAGCCCAGATCTGAATCCCATTGAACATATGTGGAAGGAGCTGAAACATGCCATTTGGAGAAGACACCCATCAAACCTGAGACAACTGGAGCTGTTTGCTCATGAGGAGTGGGCCAAAATACCTGTTGACAGCTGCAGAACGCTCATTGACAAATACAGAAATCGTTTAATTGCAGTGATTGCCTCAAAAGGTTGTGCAACAAAATATTAAGTTATGGGTACCATCATTTTTGTCCAGCCCTATTTCATTAGTTTGTTTTTTTAAATAATTATGTTAATCAACAATTCAAAAGTGATGGCTGATTTTGATTATTTAATTTTCAATAAATTTTTATTTATTGTTACTTTTGTGAGTTTCAAGTGATTTCAGTGAGAATTGTGGGTTTTTCCTTCTTTAACTGAGGGGTACCAACAATTTTGTCCACGTGTGTATGTTATTAAATCAATAAAAATTAAATCATGTTTGACTAGTTTCCAGTGGCGGCTGGTGAATTTTTCTCTTGGGGAGGCGCACTTAATTTACCAAACCAAATAGCAGAGTTGGCAACACCAGAATACAAGAATTGATGTAAATTATGTTCACAGCCATTTGATGTGCTATTACTATGCACCACTACGAGGGTACACCTGAGCACTACTGCTGAGTCAAACAGACAATTAATTGCACGTAAATGTTTCCAGCTAGTGAATTTGAATTGATCTCCCCAGTGTTTGATATGATTTGCTCCAGATAAGGTGTAATTGGTACACACAAACCCTTAAAATCTCCTTTTCTATAATTAAATGAAGAATGTATAAATATGTAAATCTATTTTTTACTTCAAAAGTAAAAAAAAAGAAACAATTCATTTTTCCAGCTTCAAAGAGTGCCAAGTACTTCTTCTGTCCAGCAAAATCTTTGGAACAACATATTTATATTTACATACTCAAATAAACAAAAACAAATCCATACCTGTGAAACCAACAAACATTGGACATTTTGTTAAAAACAAAAACCTAACTATAAGGCTAAAAGCAGACAGTGCTTCTGTGAGCTAACTTTTACATTAACAACCTTACATGACAATGAGAAAACAGCAAATCTGCATATTTAAGATCAAAGCAATAAAAATTTGTCACTTTGTCTGAAAAAAAAATACTGAAACATTAGGCATTATACTATGTATAACTGTGCATGTGACAAATAAAACCTATCTTATCTTATCTTAGGCTTTGAGCCCAAAGTGCTTCTGTCAACTAACATTAAATATTTACAATGAAAATAAAGAAAAACAGTAATTCCTCAGATTTCAGAACATATGAAAATCAACAGGCTTTCAGTCTAAAGTGCCACTTGTGTCAACTAACATTTCTATTTACATTATTAAAAAAGTAAATCCTCACATTTTAGAGATTAAAGCCAGCACCTCTACATCTTTGTTATTTTTTGTATGTAAGTTTTGCTCTTCTGTCTTTGAGACATGCAAATTTCTCAATGACTCTGTGGTTAAAATCTGGGGTCTCCCTGACAACTTTCTTTTCCATAGAGAGCATGGCCAGTGCATTAAGACGATCCTGCGACATCATGTTCCTGAGGAAGGTCTTGATTCTTTTTAGTGTTGAGAAGCACCTCTCAGATTCAGCTGTTGTCATTGGAGTCGTGATGAGGATCTTCAGGAGAGACACACAGGAGAGACACAGTCTCTGAGAAGGTGTCCTGGGGCCTGTTTCATGAAGCAGGTTCACTGAAAACTCTGAGTTTCTTAACCCTGAAATGAGGGAAACAGAGTTTTCCGTTTCACGAAGTGAGGTAACTTAACCCTGAGACAGAGGGGTAACTCTAGCCTGTTTCACAAAGAGGGGTAACTTAAACTCTCGGTCAGTTACCGCAGTAACAGACTCTATGAGTTGAACCTGGTCGGCAGCAGGTTTATCTGAGAAAACCTCGAGTTTCTCTCCGTCTCCGCCCTCTTTCAGCCACACACGCTGTTTCATTTCCTCATTCATTCAGTCAGTAAGCGAGCAAGTTTTGGCGTAGAACAGCTTTTATTAACGATCCAGTGGATAAAGGAGCAGCATTACTGCACAGATAATTAAATATTTGTCGGTAGATTGTTATCAGACCGAGCATAAATGTTCTCGCATTTCCGGACAGTTATCGGTTTGAGCGGTACCGTTTCGTAATCGTTTCAAGTCCATAATCTACATAAACAACCTAATCCGTCCTTACATTTACATTACCAGCCGTAGTCATGCTCTCACATCCAGCAGATATTGTGTGTTGCGCTGCGGTTCTTTGCAAATGGAAGTTTTTATATAATGTCGGAGATGCAGAGCACTACAGTAAGACAACTGTATGCAGGACAGTCAGAAAAGTTTTCCTGGCCCTGAAACGGCTTTAACTCATCATTGTGGACACAAACCTGTCACAGCATCAAGGGGGATTCCACAGGATTGCAGGTGAATGATGTAGAGATCTGTTAAATTCATTTTAAATCATATTCTGTTAATGACATTGTGCTGCAGCCTCAGACTGAGATTAGTCATTGAATTTCTTTTAGGATTTCCCACTGTGATTAGCTGCATAGATGCACACACATCCCCATCACAGCTCCATCACATCATGAACAGGAAGTCCATTCACAGCATAAATGTGCAGGTAGGCTACAGGTAGACTGACTACTGTTTCTAAATGTTAAAGACTGCATCATAGTTCAACATCTGTCATTCTCTGCACTGTCCAGATCATATGTGATGCTGCATACATCATTTCTAATGTGGAGGCCACGTGACCTGGGTCTGTTCATGACTCCAGGATTTATGGAGAGTCTAACCTGAGCAACAGACTGCAGCGTGGTCAGCAGCCTAAAGATTTTCACAATAGAATTCTCTTGTCGCCCTCCTTTAATATACTCTAATGTATCCACTATACATTACAGGAGAGTTTGATGGCCTTCTGCTGGGTGACAGGAGTTACCATGCCAACCCAGGCTGATGACCTCATACCCTGACCCTGAACCAGGCCCCCAGCAGAACTTCAACCGGACTCACTGCAGGACCAGAGCCCGGGTGGAGATGACCATAGGCCTGCTGAAAGCCCGTTTCCAGAGCCTACATCTCCTCAGGGTGACCCCTGAGAGGGCCTGTGATATTACTGTGGCATGTGTTGTTCTTCATAATATTACCACTATTAGAGGAGAGCAACACCCTGCCCTACAAACTGAAGACCCAGATGATGAGCCCATCCACCTGCAGCTATCCAGGACAGCAGAGCAGTCAGAGACACCGTATGCAATAATCACTTTAGAGTTTAAGTCTCCATCATCACCACCACAGCAAATAAAGACATGATGCACATTTCATTTGGTCTTCTTTATTTCCTACAAATAAAATATAGTTCATTTCATGTTCCAATAGTTAACATAATTCACCTGTGACCATCACCACCTCTAACTTGTGCTCCAGTATTTCAATTTCCAGATCTGCCTTCCTAATCTGTTTTTTGGATTTTTCTCAGCAAATGCAGTTTGTAAATCTGTTTTACTGATAACTGGGAATACATAGAGGACATTAAATTATACAGTTGCACATGAATTCCACAGAATGAAGCTCTGGTGTTTCCTGAACATCCATCTCACTGCAGTGGAAGTAGAGGAACCATCCTGCTGCTGTCCAGCCATGCTCTGTTAAAAAAAGATGAGAATGTGCAACACTTCAGTGTAGGCTAAATGTCACACTCTATATTCCACCCAAAATCTGAATGGGAAGAGAACTATCAGTGACATACCTCTGTATAAAACTTAAACTACCATTTGGATAAATCTTTGGAGTATTGCCTACTTACAGTTACAAGGTCTTTTGTGGTGTGAAGGGGCCAAAAGACAAAAAAAGACACAAAAGAGAACTAAATAATCATATATATATATATATATATAATAATCAAATATATATATATATATATGTATGCATCCATGACCTTTTATACCACCGTTTTACAGACATCTGCTTTCTTTCTGTTGGCTGAGCAGAAGTCTATGTTAGTTTAAATAGGTTCAATTACTGAACAGAACATGATATGGATGCAGACATTTAGGCTATGTGTGAATAAAACAACTGCACAGTCAAACAGCCACTTAATATTTAGGCTACTTTACAATGTAAAACATGATCAACATGAAGTACCTCCATGAGATAATGCCGAGGTCTGACCTGTTTGAACAATGTTTTTATATTTCATCTTAAGCTGCTGCCCCGTGCGCTTCTCCCCCGCGACATTTCACCTAAATGAAATAACTTACTAGGCTACCATTCAGACAGTTATTCCCTGTAATATTATTACGATTACAAAGGACTACATTTAAACTGACGCACTGATCCGGGCAGCAGTGTTCTCCACGCCGTCTCCCTCTCTTTTGCAGCTGCAGCGGTGTTGCAGTTCTTTCTAAAAACGTCTTCAAACTCGCCATATGAGCGCGTTAAAAACTTCCAGTTCAAAAACACAGCCTTTCGCTTCCCCGTTTCCATGGTGACTCGTCGAATCGGGGTTCTATTGATGCTGTCTTTTCAGAGTTGCGGTGCATGCGCTTAACTCTGGGTCAAACTACTCCGAGTTAATTAACCCAACTCAAATCAGCCGTTGTGAAACCGAAAACTCAGAGTTTCTATCTCAGAGTAGATCAACTCAGAGTTGCGGAAGAAACTCAGAGTTTCTTGAACCTGCTTCGTGAAACAGGCCCCTGAAGATTGTTGCTCATGAAGAGCTGGTACAGAGCCACAGCACCATTGCAACTCCTGAACTCTGTGTTGCTGAAGATGAGCGCGGTCAGCCTGCACCCCACTGTCTCCTGTCTCTTATATTAAAGAGGAACGAACTGCGCATGTCAAAGTTATAACGAGAGTCAATGGGGAAAGATGAGTGCACCCCAGACGGATTAATCTCCACTACTAGTAATTGTAGACAACCTCGGACGTTTCTAATCTGACTTTTTATTACAAATTATACATTTTAGTAACTCTCTACAGGCTCTATTATCCATTTTGCTTGTTAAAAACGTAGGATATATATGTAAATGTAATTTTAAAAATGTTTTATTAAAGGAAGGGCTGTGACTCTACATGATGTGAGACACTGGGGGGGCGGCACCCTAGCGCCCTCTATTGACCAGCCGCCCCTGCTAGTTTCCCTGTGATTGTAGGTACTCCATTTATGCTTTGGTTCTTTGTTTTTCATAGATGGACAGCGCATGTTTATTGCGCATTCACGTTGACTCACGTGCATCGTGGCTGAGATTCAGCTGCGTTTTCATTGTTAATCTGCACACAGCAAACTTCATGTTGTGGCTAAAGATCATTAGATTCATGCCATATGGTGTAGTAAGCTGTGAACTTATAAAATTGTTAAAATCGCACTTTGTAGCAGCCTATCAGTAAAAAATTTGGACACTAAAGCCTCAGTTAAAATTCAAGAATTTCATTTATTTAGATAGCAAAACATCAAAGCACATTACATTTGTTTAAAGAAAGGCGGTTGAAATACACTTATCAAATAAAATATTCCACAATCGTAAAAAAAAAAGAAAAAAAGAAAGAAATGAAAAGTCTGAGCTCACTTGATTTCTCTCTGTCATTTTTGCTGTGGATTTTAACTAAACAGTTCCAGATCTGCACAGATATTCTTAACAAAGCAACCACAGGTGCAGTTCATGACATTAATAATAAACTTGTTCCCAAGAGAGAATAACCAAAGCTTGTTGTTAATGTGAAAGTGCATTAACCTTGCCTTTTTGCTATGACCAGCAAGGCCACCAGGGGGTGACACCTCTGGTTACAAAAAGTGGGACTGTACAGAAGTCTCAGACAATTAACCTATTTTTTATTACCTCCGCCAAGGAGGTTATGTGACACCAGGCGTTTGTGTGTCTGTCTGTCTGTCTGTTAGCAAGATAACTCAAAAACGCCTGGGCAGATTAAGATGAAATTTTGAGGGGATGTAGACTATGGTAAGAGGAAGAGCTGATTTAATTTTGGTGGCAATCCGGAAAGGATCCTGGATTCTGGATCACTTTGAATTTTTTAGTATGTTTTAGAATGTGGTCCAAAATATGACAAAAAAACATCATACGTTACCACCAAATTGGAGCAAGGTGTCCAGATAGCTCAACTGGTTAAGACGGTGATTTGTAAACAGAACTGTGTCAGAGACGCAGGTTTGATTCCAGCTCATGATCCTTTGCTGCATGAGTTTCCTGTTTTCCTCTCTATCCTTGGCGGAGGTCTGCACTCTGAGTGCTTTTCTAGTTATTTATTTATTTTACATCAGTAAACATTTTCTTCAACCGTTTATGATCTCAGTGACTAGTTTCATGTTTTCTTCAATACAGCATTTTGCAGATTTTTTAAATCATGGTCCCATTTACAGTAAAGCAGACAATAAAGCAGGGTGTGGCTACCTCATTGACAATTTGTTAATGAATGTGCATGCATAGTTGCCTAGCCGCGCTAGACCCAGGTCTGAAGACGCAAGGGTCTAGGAACTCTCGACAGGGAGGGAGGCGGGCTAAAAGGTTGTCTTTCAAGTCACTCTGCAGCAATTAGGTAGGTATACAACCAATCAGTGCAACGAATAGGCTGATGTAGTTCCTCGAGCTCCGGAAATCAGAGGATGCAGGAGTTCAGTGAAGCCTTATTTATGCAGTCAATTGGTGAAGCTCAAGTATATTACAGACATGTTAACAGAAAGATTATTCAAATCTTTAAGGGCTGTGGCCAAAGCCGAGTCGAAAGATAACTGTTTATTGTGCGCAGCCATCTTCTTGTCTATCCTTGTTTCTATGGTTGTTTCCGGTTGTTTCTGTCAGAATCGTCGCGCCTCTGTCGTCACTTAGTTACGCCCGCCTTCCGACTCTACACTTCATGGTGATTCGTCGGCCAGTTTTAGGAGCATCCAACCTCGAGGCTTACCGAGGATAACTAGACCGACCCTGGCAGAGAATTAAATTCGTTGCTATGGGTTGTCTGGCGTGGCTAGGCTACATGCATAGTGTTCTTATTCAGATCCTCCTCCTCATCCAGAAATGGTCACTGGACCAAATAAAATGAAAATTTTTTTTTTGAATTTGTTAATGTTTCACATAAAAAAGGAATGATGATTGATCTTGGAGTTAACCTTGTCTATGAATATAAAGAATGTTATAGTGAATAAAGTCATTGTTTTTCAGAAAAAAATGTAAAAGCAGAATTCATGCAAATTAATCTAAGAATTGATTAATGTGTAGTCATGGTCTAGTGTTGTTGTTGTAATGTTCTCTAAGAAAAGAGAGCTGTGCTGAGCACCGTCCAAGCCATTGAGAAGGTCACCAGCACGCCCACCGTAAAACACAGAGCCCTGCTGGGCTGAGGCAGACAGCCAATGTAGGCAATAGTATGGAAGATCCGAGAGCCGACAAAGACGCGGAAGTGAAGCAAAGCAGTTGAAAGGTCAGGTCCAGTTAGAGTGTAGAGCAGGCCAACCAAGACAAAGGGAATAACATTCTCCAGGTCATTTTGGTGACACCTAGAGGACAAAAATCCACAAGGCAGAGCACTTAAGTCATGCTTAGTGTGGCATCAGCTGTATGAATTCACAGCTGTGTAGCTTGTAACATCAGTCATACACAGGGTGTACAACGCAGACACTAAAACCTGTCACTTATTGATACTCTGCTCATTACATTTATGCCATTTTTAGCCACAGCCACCCTAAGCCCTTTCTGTGTGATATTTTTGTTGTTTATGTATATGCGATTTCATTTGTATGTAGATTTAATGTTCATAAAGCTGTCAAAGAGTCCTTAAACTTTATTCTTTGATAGCCCTCTCAAAGATCAGAGCTTAAACATATACTTAGAGTGATTTTTTTTTTAATTGTTTGTCTGTAGTTGTTATTAATTCCTGTTTGATCGTAGACATCAGGTGTTATTTGTACCTGCGGACTCGTTCCACATCAGGATTTGCAACGACAAATTTCTTGTCTTCTGTTGGGACAACCAACTTGGTGTCTTCCAGGTTTGCAAACGCCTAAAGAGACATCAGAGAGTGGGTCAGATTGAAAACTGTCACATAGATATAATCAAGTCCTTCAGTGTAAGATAGCTGTTTAGTGATAAATGTACCTTTCTTGTCATGCGAAAGTAACTGGTCAAAAATGACATGAGCATCATCTTCAAAATGGCAATGATGGCATATGTAGAAAATGCCAAAAGGACTTGGTTGTCCTTCATGCTGCCCAGGGATGACATTCTGACTGTCAGAAATCACTGGAGAAAAACAAGTGTACAAATGTAATGCAGTAAAACTTTTGATAAAAGAACATGGTGATATATTTGTGTTGCATTGTATCTTACAAACTAGCTACAACATACTTATTACAATCAGGAATTTAAAGAAAGATTAACTGCAATCTGCCTACAAACTTTTGATCATTCATATTTAACACCACGCTAAGTGTTTAATATGTCATCACTCCACCACTATTAAATATACAATTTACATATAGTATAAGCTAAAGCATTTCCTCAGTAATTACTGCTGCTACATTAGAGGAGTTGAGCTAAAGTGGAGTCAATGGAGGCCCAACTGAACACCCTCCACATCCATATGTTTATAGGGAACATCTCAACAAAGAAAATAAAACTACAATGAAGAGTAATAACTCCCTTGGCATAGAGCACCCACAATTTCCTTCCACATTATGACTCAGCATAAAGTTAGTCATGTAAACATGCAAAAATGTACCTGAATTGTCATCATAAAATAGACTGATAAAGATAAAGTTAAATGTCTGACAAAATAATATAAAGCGTTCTGCTCAGTTTGTGTAGTGTAGTAATGCATGCAGTAAGTTGCTCTCACCTTCTTTCTGCAAAGTCACCGTGAACAAGAAAAGCCAGTCCAAAGTGCAGTGTTGTCAAAGAGTGATTATGTAATCAGCAGGAGGAGCCCTGGAGGAGGAGCACTGGAGGAGGAGTCCTGGCATCACTGTCACTGTTGCTGCACATTTACTTCCACATTCCAACTATTTTAAAGTAGAAATGGACATAACTCATATGTGAACTAGATTTGAAGCAAAGTTCATGTCTCAATATTATGTGACATGGATTTTAACCTCTTAAGACCTGGCGTCCACTTATGTGGCCTTTTTTTAAGAGTGTATTTCTCATAATAATAATAATAATAATAATCACATATTAGATACTATCTGATTTTTATATTTATTGATTTCTCATTATCCTAAATAATTAGAAGAAATCTGAAATGCAAGCCCAACCAAAGCTCAGGTTTTAGGAGGTTACAGATAATACAAAGACTAAATGTAAAGATATTAGAGTCACTGTGTCTTATCTAAAGGTTCTCTGTTAGAGTTGAATTTGAGAATATATTTATCATAATCAAGCCGTAGGGCATTAACTGATTGTATATAGTGTCTTTATAGAATAATCTTCATTACATACCCACACACACACATCTTGCTCCTCTAGTCAGTATATTTCCACTCTTACAGCTTAGCACACCCCCTTGTGTAACTCGAGCTATTTCTTATCTTATGCTATGTTTTCGTTTCTGCTTTTGTATAAAATAAACTTCGTATGGGAGCAGTCTTTGTAGCTCGCACTAATGTGTCTTGTTACACTGTGCTGTTACCCTTGCAAGTAAAAAGTTACAGTCTCCGTGTCTTTCTGGTTCGGTGAATATCTTCATTTGATATGTGGGAGCTCTCAGCGGAGCTACACTCTGACATATAACTTGGTCCTTCGAGCCGGATCCGAGGATTCCTTCCCGACGTCGAGGAGAGCCGACACCGAAGTCTGTCGACAGCGATCGTCGCCAAGCAGCGAGATCTGAAAATCCTGGGACGTGAATTCGTGGCCAGGTCGGTGAAAGGAAAAGCGGTCCCTCGGCGCTGGGTGTGAATCCAAGGATCCGATCCAGGAAGTGACACCGATCAGAACCACGGGTGAGAAAGAGATTCCGCTAGCATGATAAAATAGAAGATTCCGCCGGCAAGGTGTACACAGGTGTGAGTGTGAAGATTCCGCCGTAAGGCATGATAAAATAGATTCCGCCGACATGACGAAAGAGATTCCGTCGGCAAGGTGTACACGGTGTGAATGTGAAGAGTGATTGAGAACTTCAAGCACATTATAAGGTCTAGAATACCTTGCTGAATTTCTGATTTATTATTTTCCTTGTTGTTGACGACGTACTGGTGACAAGGGGATTAAGGGCGAGCTAGACTCATAAAAACTAACACCGCTGCAGCTTATCTGCAGTAGAAGGATGTGTTAGTGTCCTCCCGTTGTCTCATGCCAGAGAACTCAACAACAAGCAGCTATGGGACAAAAACAAAGCGTATTAGAAGGCGATGAGAAATTTATGGAAGGACATGTGGAAGAATCAGGAAAAATAAGTCAAAAAAGACGGAGAAAGAAACATACTTTCTCAGGCAAATTAGATGAGAGAGACATCTTAGAACTCCATATTAAAATAAAAACTGAAATCCTTCAGATAAAGAGTGAAAAAAAAAGCGCAGAAAGGATGCCAATACACCTGGGAACCTAAGGAGCTGTTCGAGGGAGACCGAAGTCTGTGCACAGCCCCCTGAAACTAGGTTTGGGGACGAAAGCCCTCCGTGGTTGAATTCCACGTCGGCCGGTTAAAACCCTGTCCGGGTTCTGCGGGGTTCCAGGTTGACGGCATCCGAACAAAGCGCTTTAGGAAAGTGAAGTCCTGAGCTAAGAGAAGCCAGAACTTACAAAATGTGTGCATGTGTAAAACTGTGAGTGTGAAAGGACTGGTCAGTGATTGAAGCAGCGGACAGCCTGAAACCTATCGGTGTGAACGTACGGCTGTTGTCAGTTGAAGTAAATCACTGAGTGTGAACAGTCATTAAGATTTAGGAGGACTTTGTGAAAACTCTAAAACGACCTTTAGTCCTGATATTGGACCCCCAGTGGAAAACCGGACTAGCTAATAGAGCTGGCCGAGGAGCTTGTTTTCCAAGGGCTGAATTTTGGCATATGACACATTGTTTTTCACAAATTTTAAATAAAAATAATTTTGAACAAAACAAAACAAAAATGGGAAATAATCAGGAAAAAAAATTCACTATAAGGCGATGCAAAATAAGCAGAACAGAACAGAAGCATCCAGATTCGATACAATTCTTGTCAGATTGGGAAAAGAAATATGAATTTAATAGCAAATTAATAGTAGGAGGCTGCACAGAGCTATTTACAGAATTAACTGCAAAACAACAAACTGATAAAAGAAATCAAAAGGAAACTGAAAAACAGCTTCATTACGCAGAAATATGGCTGGAAGAAGCACAAAGAGGAAAAAAAGAAATACAGCAACAAATAAAAAAACTGAGGCCTGTGCAGCCAGAGCAGAAGGTGATAAGATAGTGTACAAAAACACAAAGACAACAACGATGGCCTGGTGCATCAGAGGCCGAAGGCGCCGCGTCAGCTGAAGCACCAGATAAATGACCTCTTTCTTTATGGTCAGATTTGCTTTGTAACATTGATTATAGACACCTGCGATAGGGTCAGTGAAATAGGAATCTAATTTTCAGTTGTTCATATGTTTCGAGATTTGGGATTTTTCACTAACGAGCTGTTATGAGGTGTGTGAGATAATTGTTCCTGTAAGACCAAGACTGTATTCTTGCTGTTAATTCGTACCACAATGAAAACTCAGTGCTAAAAATGGTTTCTTTTCAGCTGCTTTTGCTTCAAGGTTCTTTTTATCTCTGGAATGCAGCTCAGCCTGATACATTTCAAACACTTCAGTCTGTTTGCAGTATTAAGACCACAGGAACAATTATCACACGGTTCAACAGATCAAGCTAAAATAAAATTTCATGTTGATAAAGCATAGATGTAATAAAGTATAAATGTATTATGGTGCATATATAAAGATATTAATATATAGATGTGGTTGCATATTTCTTAACGGACGGAAAAAGGAAAAAACTCTATCCCATGAGAGTGCAGACCTGAAAACCAGAGTAATAGAGCTGAACACCCAAATTACTACAACTTTTGCGGTTCATGAAACAGCCTCTTGGGTGGTGTGTAAACACCACACCCTCCACACATTTGAATGGAAAAGAAACCTGATCATTAATTTGTTTGTCCATAGAGGATTACCCAGAATTTGAAAAAAAAAAACCTGCCCAGTGATCTCTGGTCCAACAGCCCTACAGATGTAGGACTGATAAAACATTTTCCACCTGTTAAAGTACAAGCAGCCACTCCATGTCGACCACAAATTTCTCAATATCCTCTGAAGCAATCAGCGATAGAAGGTATAGGACCTGTTATTGCAGATATGGAAAAATCAGGAATTATTGTGAATACGGAAAAGTGCGTTTGTAATACACCCATTTTCCCTGTTCAAAAAGCACATACAGGAAAATGGAGGATGGTTCAAGACTTGAGAGCGGTGACTGATGCTGTACAGAAAACTACACCTGATGTTCCAAACCCAAATACATTATCAAATGAAGTAACTTCAGATAAAAAGTGGTTTTCAGTTATAGATTTAAGTAATGCTTTTTTCTCTGTACCACTACATTCAAACTCGCAACACTGGTTCGGGTTTACATTTGAAAGTACACAGTACACCTATACACGATTACCACAAGGTTTTACGGAAAGCCCCCACATATACACTCAGGCTCTCAGGTGCTCCATGTCAACATTTCAAATTCCAGAACACAGCCAAATTCTGTTGTATGTTGATATTCTTGTGGCTGCAGACACGCAGGAACACTGTAAACAGACAACGATGGCAGTGTTACGACACTTACATGAAACAGGTCATAAGGTTTCATTAAACAAACTTCAGTTGTGGGCTCCGCAGGTGGTGTATTTGGGCCATAATCTTTCAAAACATGGGAAGTCTTTCCTCACTGACAGAAAAACTGCAATCCAAAATGCTCCAAAGCCGCGAACAAAACAACAAATGATGTCATTTTTAGGACTTTGTAATTTTTGCAGATCCTGGGTTCCAGATTAGGCAGTGTTATCACAACCACTGCAGGATTTGATATATGGCAAGGAAATGTCGTTAACAGATGAGATTATTTGGACTGTACAGGCTGAGGAAGCTTTTAAAAATCTGAACTTAGCCCTGTAATAATAATAATAATAATAATAATTGTGTAGGTTATGCAATAACACCAGTAACTACGGTCCTAAAAGCAGAACGCCTGCCACACACGTATTCTGCACAGACGGCTGAACTTCTAGCAGTCATTAACGCTTGTAAGATGTTTGAAGGGAAATCACTTAACATTTACACAGACAGTCAATATGTGTATTCTTCTGTCCACCATTTCGCTCGAATTTAGAATAACAGGGGCATGAAAACCTCTGGTGGGAAACCTCTTGCACATGCCTCTCTGTCGGAAAATCTTCTCTTAGCGATTCAGTTTCCTGCTAAATTGGCGCTGTGTAAATGTAAGTCTCACCTAAAGGACGACTCCGCCATAACACGGGGTAATAACCTTGCAGATGTTGCTGCGAAACAAGCTTCATTTGGCACACAATGTTCTGAGAATGACCTTTTCCTCTCAGTAAACCTAAACATCTTGGCGGTCGCACAAAACACTGCTCCCACGGCTGAACAAGCTTCTTGGCTCAGACGTGGAGCTGTTTTGCAAAATGGCCTTTATCATATTCATAATACGCCCGTTCTTCCGCGTTCTCTGTTCCCCACAGCCGCCCTCGTGAGCCATGGTCTCACCCATGTCTCAACAGGAGGGATGGTATGCATGGTACAGAGACAGTTTTTCTCTGTAAACTTTTCTGTCTTTGCCAAGGAATACTGTAGGAATTGTTTAATTTGTTGTACGAACAATCCGCAAGGAAATATGAGACCAAAGAGAGGGCAATTTCCTCCAGCACAACACCCCTTCCACACAATTCATATGGGCTTTATTGAGCTAACAGCATCAAAAGGACTAAAGTATTGTTTAGTGGTTGTAGATGTGTTTTCAAAATGGGTTGAAATATACCCAACCAAAGATAACAGCCATAACTGTAGCAAAAGCTCTCTGCAACCATTACTTTCCAACTTATGGTATTCCCGCCATAATTAGATCAGACAATGGTACACATTTGTAAATGCAATTGTGACACATTGCTCACAGGCATTGGGTTTTTCACTAAAAAATCACTGCGCATATCATCCACAATCCGCCGGCCTTGTAGAACATACGAATCAGACAATAAAGAACAGGCTAGCCAAAACTATGGAAGAAACCAAGAGGCCTTGGCCAGATTGTTTATCCTTGGTTAAATTGTGGATGAGAATTACGCCTACAGGAGACACAACAATAACACCTTTTGAGATAGTGGATGGGAGACCTTTTCTACTTCCACAAAACAATAATCCACTGAATCATAGTGAGAGAGAAGTAACTTTAGCAGATTGGATGAAAAACGAGAGAAGTTCAGAGTTCCAATAATCTGCCAGAGTGTTCTTCTCCTTTGTCTACACAGAAGCTCCAGCCTGGAGACTGGGTCCTGATCAGAGTCCTGAGGAGAAAGAATTGGAAGTCGCCTCGGTGGGAAGGGCCGTATCAAATACTGCTGACGACACCCACGGCAATAAAAATTGCTGAACGGCCTTCGTGGATCCACCAATCGCACTGTAAGCTGATACAACTGGAAGCCGAGCCAGATCAACCGACGGGGTAGCGGTGGAAGTCCGATACAAAGGGGTCAGTAGCACAATAGGGTGCTGACGTCTCAATCCGGTGAAGAACCCAACTAATCCGCGCCCGACTTTAGAATGGCTCTCTGGCGACTTCTGCTAGTCGCAGGGGTGACTTTGTCACTCCTGTGGTTCCTCTTCCTCTCTCTCTCCTCTACAGGAACTCACAGGACTAAAAGGACCCATGAACACTCCATGGCAGCGACTTGGGAACAGAACTTCTGGTATAAAGCTATGAATTTTACAGCACAACAGAATAATGTCACCAATTGCTACGTGTGCTCACAATTACCTCATCATGCTACACATCAGACCATTTTCACTCCTGTAGGACTTAATAAATCAGAAACAATGTGTATATTCGGTGAAAGCACACTCAGAATGCTAAAGCATTTCACTGGTAACATGTCATACTGGTTTCCAAATTGTATTATTCATGAGGAAAAATGGCTGGATCCCAACAATTAGAGAACAGGACATATATACACACACACCGAATCCAAAGCCGTGAAACTAAAGAAGAACAACAACCTGCTTTCAGTAAACCAAAACGTTTTCTTATGTCTTTAGTTCCTTCATATGGTACATCAAGATTATCCGCAAGTGTAAATAAACTTTGGTTTTCTCTCAATAATCTCACTAACGCACTAATCGACATAACTGATCAGCTAGAAAACGATCCTGAACTTAAGGCTATCAAGCAAATGACACTCCAAAACAGAATAGCTTTAGACCTTCTTTTAGCAGCACAAGGAGGAGTTTGTGAAGTTGTTAATGACCATTGTTGTACATACATCCCTGATCACAAAGGCAATTACACTTTAATCAGACAGAAATTGGATGAGATTAAAATAGACATTTAAGAAACCAAGACAAAGGTATTTTTCCAGGCTGGGATTTTACCTCTTGGTTTACATCTGGTGGTATTTTTCAGACTATTAAAAGGTCTGTAATTATAAGTATATGTATTTTGTTACTATTTTGCATTTTTGCTACCTGCATTTTACCATGTTTGAGATCCATAATTTCTAAAATGATAACTACTTCTATTATTGCTTATGCTGCACTTGAAATGGAAGAACCACAATGTGACTCTAATGATGAGAATGATGATGTTGAAGTGTAGTTTAATGACGTGACAGCAGAATATGTTTTTACAAGATGTTGTTAACTGAGCTTTACACTTCTTGATCATGATAAACAGGAGGGAATGTTAGAGTTGAATTTGAGAATATATTTATCATAATCAAGCCGTAGGGCATTAACTGATTGTATATAGTGTCTTTATAGAATAATCTTCATTACATACCCACACACACACATCTTGCTCCTCTAGTCAGTATATTTCCACTCTTACAGCTTAGCACACCCCCTTGTGTAACTCGAGCTATTTCTTATCTTATGCTATGTTTTCGTTTCTGCTTTTGTATAAAATAAACTTCGTATGGGAGCAGTCTTTGTAGCTCGCACTAATGTGTCTTGTTACACTGTGCTGTTACCCTTGCAAGTAAAAAGTTACAGTCTCCGTGTCTTTCTGGTTCGGTGAATATCTTCATTTGATATGTGGGAGCTCTCAGCGGAGCTACACTCTGACATTCTCCAACTAACAGAGAGAAGTAGGCTGTAAATTTGTAACACATCTACATTAATACCACCACACCTCAGCAGCACAAATGAAACTTTGTTAACATCTATAGGCATAATATTTGTAGCTGATATACAGTTGCGACCAATGTTCATTGGAAAAATTAAACCAAAACATCAAGAAACAATTTGGCACAAATCTTTTATTGGTAATCTATAACGGATTATTTGCGTGATAAAAAAAAAGTTCAGAACATCGTGCACAGAAAGCCATTCTTTTAACAGGATAGCAACACAATAAAGCAACAACTAAGCAACAGTAACTTTATTAACCAAAAAAAGAAGATTGAGAATCAAACTTCAAATTGCAGTAGTGGGGTACTTTAGATGCACAGTTTTGTTTAGATTTTGACTTGAGTTTTCGGAGTTGATGCCAAAGGACCAAGATAATGGGTGGAGCTAAGATGGCTTTGATGGCTTATGTCAGTCTAAGGTTGGATTTGATGGCTGATTATTCGAATTAGCTAAATGCAGATGGAAGTCACAGTGAAAAGTGATTAAAAGAACACTGACATTAAAGGGCACTCTGATTTTATCTACCTCAGCCCATTTGATCGTCAACAATGGAGTCTGACTGAGAATGGATCAGGTTGCTGGGACATGATCAAAGTTAAAGATAAGAAAGAATGCTCAAATACTGGGTTTTATTACCTACATCAGAAGATCTCTGAAGAACAAATAAACCGCACAGATGATCTGAAGAGGAGACAGATGTGGAGAGGATGTCAGCTGTAACACTTTTCGACCACTAAAGGAGTGTTGTGGTGAGCTTGGCGCAGCTGTAATGGTTTATTTCTGCCTGAGTAATAAACTGTGCTAAGTGTGTGGGGTGGACTTGAGTCATGAACAGTTTGACAGAAAAGGGGCTTGTGATTACTACTGTCTGCACTACTGCTAAGCTCCCTGAAACTGTATGGGAGTATGTTACAGTGCTCTTCTGTGCCCCTACAGTATTCACACATGCTACACAGTCATCTTCTTTATGGACATTTATCCATTCCACATATATAGTTGCTTGATAGCCAGGTTTGTTTTCATTGCATTCTAAAATTTAAAAACAGCGAATACAGCAAGAAAAGAAACATCTCTATCACAAACTAAAACTGTCCAGGTTTAATACGCTGCTTTGTAATTTTTCTTTCCAAATGCACTACAAATAATGTAAATTTTGCAAGAGTGGATTAAAGGATTCTTTTCTGCTTTTTTTTTCTTGTTAGTTAAGAATATAGGAAGCAAAAATGATTATGTTCACTCTGCTACTGGCAACTTTTAAAGTAGTTTTGTTGCAGTAGATTTTTGCAAGTTACTTAAAGCAAGACTCAACATTGTGAATCAATCACTACATCTGCACAACTTTGACCATTCCATTGCCTTTCATTTATCATTGCATGGCATAGGGCTATGCTTTAATAGTCTCAGCTACCACCCACAAATATCCAATAATTAAATCCTAACTTTTCACACAGCCCAAGCAATTTTAGGCAGAGACTGGTGATGGTTGAAAGGGTTTATTTAAAACAGGAATGAAACTGAAACCAAAAAAACAACAGAAGGTGTCTAGAACAGTCTGGAAGCAGCCTTGAGGCAAATCAATACTAAAGAGTCCAAGAACCAGAAAGCGCAGTCAAAGAGGGGGAACTGATCAAACTAAAGAGTCCAAACACAGGAAAGCACAGTCCGGGAGGGTGGCCCAGAAGCAGGGCAGAAAAACTAAAAGAGTCCAAAAAAACAGGAAGACTGGCCAATGCGACGGAATCTGTTGGGTAGTCGGGCTGTAGGCAGGTGATGGAGGAGGTGAACCCCTCAGGCAATTGGGACAGTGAAGGCAGAGCCCCTCTGAAGCAAGGGAGGCCACTGCAGACCCTCTCGGGAAATAGAATGACGACATCGACCCTCTCAGAGACGTGAACTGGGGAAGCAGCATCAACCCCCTGGGGAACAGCACCAGGTGAGGCGACATCGACCCCCACAGAAGTAGGTGAGTCAGGGCTGTCCCTACAGTAAAACATGGAGGTGGATCAGTGACCATCTGGAGTTGTTTCAGTCTGGGTGGAGCAGGACAAATGAACCAGGTCATGTACAGGGCTACTCTTGAAAACAGTCTTCTTTCATCATCTGGAGAACTCTTTCCTGCCTCCAATGACTGGATTTTCCAACAAGACAATGACCCTTGTCACACAGGAAGGTCAGTTAAAGCCTGGATGGAGAACCAAAACATTAGAACCATGCCTTGGCCTGGTCAATCACTGGATCTAAATCCAATTGAAAACTTGTGGAAAGTCATCAAATGTAAAATGGAGAACCACAAGCTCAAAAACAAAGTAAATTTGTTGGAATTTGTGCAACAGGAATGGGCTGCTGTGACAGCAGAACAATGCCAGAAGGTGGTGGAGAGCATGCCAAGACGCATAGCTGCAGCCATTAAAAACAATGGTTATGCAATCAAGTACTACCTCCTATGTGTATCATGTGACTAAATCAGACAGAATAGAAAACATTCAATTCCGAAAAGCACTGTTTTTGGCAGAACAATGCCATAGCTATTATTGTAAGAACTGAAGGGATTTTGGTCATTATCAAGAAAACCATGGAAATGGCCAGATAGCAGCTCTTAAATTAAACTCTTATACAGTCCCTGACAAAAGTCTTGTCACTTATTCATTTTGTAGAAACAACAGCTTATAACCTGACTTGTAATTAATCCATTAGTTTTAGAAATGGCTCATATGAAAGCTAAGGGTGCTTTCACACATACGCATTTTGGTCTGCTTAAAGCGGACTGGAGTCCGCAACACCAGCAAGTACGGTTAGTTTGAGCTGGTGTGAAAGCAGACCAGATGTTTTTGGTGCGGACTAAAGAACCGGACCGAGACCACCTCTCGAAGGTGGTCCAGTCCGGTTCTATGTGAACTCCAGTTCGGTTCGCTCCTGGTGAGAACACAAACCTGTCTCCATTCGGACCGGTTTGATGGTGCAGCAGACGTTTTGGTCTCCGGGAGCTTCCGTAGCAACCTGCACGGGGAATTTTGGGATAACGATAACGTCTTGCAATGCATCTTCTCCGTGCCAAAAACAACTGTGTAATGTTCTCGTACCGAATGCGAGCTTCATGCTGGAACAACAGCAGTATTTGTGCTTGCTGCATAAAGCAATGATACGAATATATGGCAACAAGAACGAACAGGAGAGCATAGTTCATTGTTTACGAATAAACCTCGATACATGGAATAAACACAGCCTGTTGTTTTCTTCTGGAATTTTTCCCTCTTCACATGCTGCGCCAATCAGCGTTCACCTACGTCATTATTTTTGTGAACAGCACCGCCAAACGACTGGGGGGAGATATAACATTCATCGTAGTTGGTTCAACTGCGAAAACACTGGTGTGAATGCGAACCGAACCAGTTGAAATTAGCAACATTGTAACAATTTTTGGGTCCAAACGAACCACTCTAACGGACTAACAGGTGTGAAAGCACCCTAAAACCCTCCCAAATTATGTTTAATATACTAAAATAAATTTGCTTCACTGAAGAATGATTGATCATTTAATGGGCACAGAAAAGTCAGATTTTGGTAAGACAAAAGTTTTGTTGCCTACAGAGAGTAATGTGAAAATTGAACAAATGATTTACTTCAGATACAAAAATATGTTACGTAACATCAGTGAATTAAGTAGTGGTGCTGTGAAATACATATTTAATATCTTTTATAACTTTCATGAGCTTGAAGGACTGCATCCATACGGTTCGGAAATGATTCATACAATTTATTAATGAAGTCATCAGGAATAGCAAAGAAAGCAGTCTTATATGCCTCCCAGAGTTCAAAAAATTCTTTGTTTTGTCTTCCATGCTTTCTCTTTCATTCTACCCCAGACATGCTCAATGATGTTTATGTCTGGTGACTGGGCTGGCCAGTCCTGGAGCAGCTTGATCTTCTTCGCCTTGAGGAACTTTAATGTAGAGATTAAAGTATGCGATGGAGCACCATCCTGCTGCAAAATCTGACCCCTTTTATGGTTGGGAATGTAAGAGGTAGCTACTACTTCTTGATATTTTAGGCTATTGATATTGCCTTCCACCCTGCAAATCTCATACAGCCCCATACTGGATGTAACCCCAGACTATGATTTTTCTGCCACCAAACTTAACTGTTTTCTGGGTGAATCTTGGATCCATGCGGGCTCCAGTAGGTCTCCTGCAATATTTGCGGCGGCTGTGATGTAATTCAACTGAAGATTCATCTGAGAAATCCACCTTCTGCCACTTTTCCAGCGTCCATCCTTTTAGCAGGCTGTGGGCCTTGGCAAATTCCACACGGTTTTTTAATTGCCTTTTGTTTAGGTTGATGCTACAGGTACGAACCCGTACCTGTAGCATCTGTACTAGAGGTACGGACTGACTCACTGAAGAGCTGGCGCCGGTTAACTACTATTTGCTGCACATTACAGGCAGTTTATATGAATGACTCTGACGGCGAACATTGTATAATTTAACCAAAAATACACCGTCTCCTCTCACACTTTAGACATTGCAGTTTTTACGCTTTTAGACGCCGTGTCTAAATTGTTTGAAGTCCAGTTCCTATTAATTAGTTTACCGCGTTCAGTGGTGGAAGCGGCTGACGAACTCCATTGCAAATGTTTCCATTTAATTTCGGACGCTAATTTACAAGATAAAGTTAAGGATGTCGAATATGAAACAAACACTCGTGAATGGTGAGGAGCAGCTCTTTAATTCGGCATGAATTAAAAAAAAAACCACAAACTCGATTTACTGTGATATTGTGAGATTTGTTTGTGGTGATGTAACTTAGCCATTCAACAGAGTCCGCTAACATTAAAGTGACTGACGTGCAGTGTCTGTGTTGCCAGACGTAGAAAATACGTCAGGGTTTTGTTTAGGTTGTTAATATGTAATAGTCTGTCGCTACTTTTGAAGGTAAAAAAATACCTGTAGTTTGCTGGCTGTCAGTTCCGCCATTTGTTTTGTTTGCTGTTTGTGCTTTATTAGAACAGGGTCACGTGAATAAAAAGTTTTGCTATTTTTAATAGTAGTGCTGATTTCAACCCCCAAATCGCTGTCCGTGAAAAAGTCAGAGACTATCATGCATAAGCATTATGCATGATAGAAAAGAGAACAGCAGATGACTGACATGACAGGCTTGGCACGCAGATTCACCTCGAATCACGGAAGCGCCTTCATCACTCGGATTACCAAGCCGGCTCATTAATATTTATGCACGTCGGATTACCAGCCAATCACAAAGCGCGTTCATCAGCCGACTCATTAATATTCATGTACGTCTCATTAATATTTATGATAAGGGAAAGTGCCGTATCCGTAGGCCACAGGCTACGGGTAAGGGTCCGTATCTGTAGACACTACCTTTTGTTTAGTGCTGGTTTCTGGGCACTGATTCGACCATGGAGGCCATTTCGAGACAGAATTCTACAAACTGTTCTGGTTGACACGGGGACTTGAGGTGACCCCGTGTCAACTGGAGCTCTGCTGCAGTGGAAAAGGGGTTGGCCTTGGATTTTCAAGCCAACAAACGGTCCTCCCGAGTAGTTGTCTTGCAGGGTCTGCCGAACCTGGGCTTGTCAAAAACATATCCAGACTCTTCAAATTTTTTGTTATTCTTTGTACTTGATGCTGAGACACATTGAAGGTGTCAGCCACCTCAGCAGCGGGTCTCGTCTTCAGCCTCTTGATAATCATCCCTTTGCTCTCAGGGTGAGTCTTAGGCATGTTGTCAGAGGTCAAGTTGCAGTTGATGTGAAGGTCTGATGTGCTCAAGTTCTTTTTATACACACCCACTAATTGACTGATCAATTATTGATCACAGGTGAGGCTGTAATCTAGGACTGGGTGTCATAAACCACGAGTAAACCCAAGCAGCAGGCACAGACAAGCAGGTGAAATTAAGAATGATTTAATAAATATAATTATATAATAAACAAAAGGCTTTCAATCTGGGAAGCAGGGGAAAAACATAACGGGGAAACTGAACTCGACCTGGCGGCCGAGGTAAAAGCTAAATATAAACTGAACTAACTGGGAAGGTGACTCACTGCATGTCCAGGGATTGGGAGACGAGGTGGGGAGCAGAGCTGGGGGAGCGGCGATGGTGGAGGGGCAGACAGTTCGGGAGCAGATGGAGGAGCGAAGACAGAGCCGGTAGTGTAATCCAAAGAAGGCTGAGTCCTGGTAGTGATGTGTGTATGGCGGTGAACGGCGAGAATCCGGCATGAAGCATGATGCAATGATCCAGCGTCTGAGGCGTGGCAGAGCCAGGCTTTTATCACCCGCTAATTGAGACTCGCACCGGCTGTGCAGGAAGCACAGCCGCTCGTCGTTGGCTTGACGAGCCAGAACACCGGAGCGGGAGGGGGTGTGACACTGGGTGCATCATATGACAAGGCGACAAGACTTTTGTCTTTGCAAAAACTGACTCAGTGGGCTTTACCAAGCTGTGAACATTAGAATGCATTTTTTTCGGCACTAAAACATTATTTCAAAAGCTGTTGGGATTGAAATTAGCCATTTCTTGTAAAAAAAAAAATTGATTAGAAATATATTTGAGGAGCACTTAAGGTCAACTTGTACCCAAGCGACAAGACTTTTGTCAGGGACTGTAAGCTATTTCTGTTGTTGTCATATTGACCCAAACAAATGTACCTTTAGCTGTATCAGGCATTAAAATGAACAAGAAATTGAAGAAAACGAGGCTGGTCTAAAAAATGTTTCCATGATTGTACACTGGGCTGATGAATCTAAGAAAACATTCAGTATTTGTGACATGGTACATTATAGATCACACGTGAAAAAAATTCAACATGCTCCACACGTTAAAACCTGTGATTGCATATTTTCACGTGCTCTACATTGTACAACATGTTTCACATGTAGTCACATGTAATCCAGATGTGATCATGTCATTTTTCTACAAGGGGTATCAGCTCTTTAAACATTCCCTGAGATTCCCCTCTGTATTGTCGGGGAGTCTGCTTTAAAGCTCGTGTCCGGAGTTTTAATCGCAGTGTCTCCCAAAACACTGTTGGTCCCTCCCTCCCTCTGATTTCGCCCCTTTATTTGTGCACGCGCGCAGTACCTGAGAGGAGTGCCCGGAGTGCTGCAGCATCTTGCCTGTTTTGCTGTTTTCCACTCTTCTACATTTAGTACATTTAGTAAATAATAAAGGAATTACATTAGAATGCTGTATTGAGTCTAACTTGTCCTAATACCAAAATAACATGAATCTGCTAGGACGAACGAGTAAAGTTTCAATATGTGATTACACTCGTGTATCCCTCTCGATGACGTTGTTTATCAAACTTAGTGCATTTACGCGTGTATATGTGTTACATTGTTTATTTATTTCTATCTAGAGTTCAGAATTGCATGACTCCTCTGACAAAGAGTATGTCCCAGACGCCCCAACATCTTCCTCCAGAGGTCGGGCATCTAAACGAAGCCGTCAGGCGGGCTATGGAGGCCGTGGTCGGGGAACGACGCGAGCACCCCGAGCCAAAAAACGTCCTGCAGTCTCTTGGCCTGACAAGCCGTGGGATTGGTAACTTTTCTGGAAGTTGCTGATCCCTGATGCTCTCTCCTCCACAAGCAAAACAAATGTGCGCGTGGTTGCGTAGTGCGTAGCTCGCCCACCTCTGCATGGGCTTGCTTGCTGTGCGCGTAACCGTTGATTGACAGCATGACAAAGCTGAAGCTCGAACTTGATTGGCTAGCTGCCGACCGGCGCTTTTTGGAATAACATGGGGGTCTATGAGAGGAAGGCAGAGCTCATGAATAAATTTTCATATCGCGTCATACTAATATTATATTATAGTATCGAACTAGACTAACACATTTAAGCTTTGTTAAACAATGATACATAAATTGAAAACAAACGGAAACTCCGGACACAAGCTTTAATCGAGGTGTGCTGTTACCATTTGAGGTACCTCAAGATTCTTTTAAAATCACAAAATTATTGTTCTAAAATAGTCTTTATGAGTTTAATATCCATCCCTCCATCCTTCCATTGTCTATACACCGCTTAATCCTCATTAGGGTCATGGGCGGCTGGAGTCTATCCCACCTGACTCAGGGCAGGGGACACCCTAGACAGGTCGCTAGTCTGTCGCAGGGCTACATATACAGAAGAACAGTCACACGAGTTTAATATTTTATCGTTAATTTATGACAATTTCAGATGAAGAGATTCTTTTACATTCACCAAAAGACAAGCACTTCGTGATTTTCCCCGCTTAGTGGAGTCCAGAGAATTTTTTGTTTTCTATTTTTTTTGCAGTCCAGCTCTCTTCTCGCTGTTCTTCATGCTTTTATCTAAGATCAATGGCTACTATGTCTCAACCATTGCCATCTTTTTCCGTTAATCCAGTGTATGTCATGAACCAGGTGCATAAAATAGCCTGTGCTTCAACAAAGCATCACATCTTACCAACATCAGTTTTGAGAAATGTGCAAAGCACTTGATAAAGAGACCAACCTTGTATTTGTCCCTAATAATCACTCTCTTTCCCTTTCATGTCCCAGTAAACCCTTTGGAGTCACTTTTCTGGGAGAGTAGTCACAGTCTGTTACGGAGAGTTGTGAGCACAATGCTTGAGAAAAACTAAGCGTTGACAGCATGTGTATTAGCCCAAAGGCATGTTTTCATGATCTGACATGTTGATATACATAGAAGCAAGGAGCTAATGACAGGTGGCATGTTCCCAGATAACAATGGCTTTCTCAGTTCCGCTAATTTCAGTTCAGCTCTATGCACTAAAGGCTTGCCTTTATAATAAGTCCTTCAGGGGAAATTTTTAGTCACTTGTGTCACATGGACCTGAAAGAACCAATACATTTCTAATTTAATCAGTACGCCTGCCTACACTGCCTGCACATTCATTCACAATATGTATATGTAACTGCAACCTAAGGCTGATAACTCACTCAGTGCCCTGCACTTAATGTTACAACCAAAGATATCTTGAAGGACTTGCTGCTTCTGTCCTGCCAATAAGAATTTTCCTACATAGCAGCAAAGTATTTGAGGGGGAAAAGGAAAAAACACAAATATCTTGTAATACAATAATACATTAGGAGCCTACATAATACAAAGTAAAAGAATTATTACACAAACATTTATATACAATAGGTTGCTTAATTTCTCCAGTGTCTCTGTGGATGATTTAAAATTGTTTGGATTGGGAAACCATGCATTCAAGTACGCATTAAAATAGAAGATGGCAGATTTGATTCCAGGTTTGCTCCTGATGTCCTCCTGTGTTGTGAGGAGCTTATCTTCAGGTTTGGATTGTTACAGATCAGGCATACTTTCAACTCTAAAGTTATTTTGATACACAGTCAGGGCTACTTGTGCAAAGCTTTAATATTATGATATGGAGTCCCTGGGAAGGAGCTGAAAGAGTGTGCTCACCTGCTTCCAGAGGTCCTCACCAGCATCTTTAATCAATCCCAGACAAATGCGACCTTCCCACCCTGCCCGACATCTGCCACAATCTGCTGTATTAATGAATATATCCTAGTAGCACTCATGCCTGTTGTCACAAAGCGCTTGGAGAGACTGGTTTTACACCACATTTAAGCCAGTCTCCTTCCCATCTTCGATGCACACCAGTTTGCCTATAGAGCAAGAAGATTTACTGAGGACACCATAGCCATACCTCTGTACACTATGCTGAGCCACCTGAAACACCAGGAGAGCTACATAAGAATATGTTACATTGACTACAGCTTTCAAAATGATCATCTTGCACATTCTAGTCAGCAAACTGTACCCTGTTCCCCTCACTCACCTGCTCCTGGATAAAAAGCTTTGCTCCCAGACAGCGAAACTATGACCCCACTTCTCCTCCCCCCATGCACTCAGGACCAGCTCCCCACAGGAATCTGTGCTAAGTTTTTTACTGCACTCCCTCTATACGTATAACTGCAGTCCAGCTAATCACAGTAACAACATTATCAAATTTGCTAACAACTGTGGTTGGACTTCCAAAGGGGGGTGAGTCTACATACATGGATGAGACCAAACGATAAACAGCGTGGTGTCAACAACCTAACACTGAAGACCACAAAAACCAACTAAATCATCTTTGACTTCAGGAAGCATTGTGCCGATGAGGCTCCCCTTTATCCTTTTCATGGAAAGAGTCCAAACCTTTACATTCCTGGATCACCTCGTCTTGGCCGACCTCTGACTTTCCATCACCTCAGTGGTCATCAAAAAGACACAGTGACTACACTACCTGAGGGTACTCAGGAAGAACAATCTGGCTGAAAAGGTGCTGGTGACCTTCTACTGCTCTTCATTTGAGACTGTGCTGATGTACTGCATCACACTGTGGTACAAAAACCGCAGAGGCAGACAAGAGGAGGCTTTAGAAAGTAGTCAACACAGCTCTGAAGATCATTGACTGTGCTCGGCTGCCCTGAAGGATAGCTATAACTCCCGCTATCTCAACAGAGCAAACAACATTGTGAAGGACTGCTCATATCCTGAATTTCACCTGTTTGACTTGTTGCCTCCAAGTGTGACAGGTCCATCAGAACCAGAGACAGTTTCTTCCCCAGAGCCATGCTTGCACTGAGCTCTAACATGCGCTGGCACCTCAAACACTGTATAATATTGCCTAATCATCTGGTTCTGTAGGTTTTAATGTTTGCAAAGTTTGTGTACTAAAGAACCCAGAAAAAGGTCCATCGGTTTGATGTAAAATTTTTTAGCAGCAGCGTTTAATTTGTCTTTAGTAACCAGTTTACTTGAAAATGGATTATTTTTTCTTGTCATGACAAGAAGTGATCAATGCGCCCTGATCGCATATCATCCCAATGGGTGGCAGCAAATTGTTTTTGAGTTAATTAGTTTAGTCTATGTCCTGTCTTATTCACACTGCTGCAGGATCCACTCTGAGCCCAAACCAAATGGCATGAAAGCTCAGCACCTCTGATGGACCTTAAATATCATCAGCCACGCATCATCCTTTGAGCTGCAGATTCCCCAAGACAAATAATCCTGTGATTCTCCAGAAGGAATGGGAACAGCAACAAGCTACACTGATTCCTCGCAAGCCCTGCCAGTAATTAGGATGCTGGCTGCGATATGCTGCCATTGATTTCTTCTGGTAGCCAGGTTATGCTGTTGGTATTGGACAACAATGACTAAATAACAACTTGGCCAATGATCTTAATGCCAGAAGCCAAGCACAGCTATTGATTTCATTACAGAATGCCTCCCGGGTTTGAGGCACATACATTTTTTTATTGATCACCAGCAGTGTCCACATTACTTTCAGCACCATCACATGCAGCCAATCCATGACAACAGGATCCTTCGTGGATTGAGTTGCATAACGGGGTGCAATACATTTGACAGCATTTAATCAGGGTTTGGAAGGTGACCCTGACTGGCAGAACAGATAAGCTGGAGCATTTCTGCTGCAACCTGTCAGCGTAGCCATAGATATTGACTGATTAACTTTTGCAATTGGGTTTCATTTGGCCCAATTCACATCTACCTGGCCAGAGGGTAGCAAGAAAATAAGGAGGCAGACTAGCAGCTAGACAGGACAAACTGCTTACAAAATACACTTTTGACGATATGTAGGGAATAATTTATTCAGCCTGAACTACAAAATAAAGGAATCGTTTCAGCTAATGGATAGCAAAATATAGCCTGAGTGGTAATTGGTTTATTTTTGATATACAGTCACAATCAATCAGTTTTCATTTGCTCTAATCTAAATCACCGGTCAGAGATTTCAAGATGAACATCTAATAATTTTATTAATTCTAACATTATCAATAAATTATAATGAACTCCTTGTAAAAGAGCAGGACCACAGAAATTTGCAACTGTGCCAGAGATGTCTGGACAGGCTTGGTACTTCCCTTTTACTGCATACTTACAAATATCCATAGATATTATGTCTGACTGCCTACTTGATTATGAAGTGAAGCAGTTCCTTCACAAACTTCAATGATTTTATTACAGCAGTAGATTCTGGGCCTGGATGTAGAATGGCTTCCTATGAGTTGTGCCCTACCCTGCAGACAACCTCATGGGATAAGGAATACATGATTGATTGGAAAGAATGAAAGAATGAGAGATGTACATGGAGAGTTGTATTTTGTTGTCCTTGATGTTGTCATTGTCCCTAAACACAGAACTCAGTGGCATGGCAGTAAAATGGTACACAAAATTATCTGAAGACAAATTAATGAATAAATGCCATAGACAACTCTGTAGATTTTTGTTGTTGTTCTTTTCTTTACTTTGACCATTATCATTTAATCTCAACCAAGCAGTAGTAGTTTAGTCACCTACACCTAACCAAATATTAATCTTCAAAAAATGCTGTTGAAAAAATCCTAATGTTGATGCTGATGATGCAGCAAAACTAGTCCATACGTTTGTAACTTTTAGGCTGGACTATTGTTACCGGGATGTCCCAGTAGTTCTCTTCAAAACCTCCAGCTGATACAAAACGTTGCAGTAAAACCCAGGATAGAATTTAAAATCCTGTTTCTCACAAATGAAACTCTTAATGACCAAGCTCCATCCTATCTTAAAGACTTTGTTGTACCCTATGATTCTAACAGAACCCTTCGCTCTCAGATTGCAGGCTTACTTGTGGCCCAAAGAGTTTGCAGAAGTAGAATAGGAGGCAGAGCCTTCAGTTATCAGCTCCTCTGTCAGGGAATGAGCTCCCAGTTTGGGTTTAGAAGACTCAAAACTTTCCTCTTTGATAACGCTTATAGTTAGGGCTGAGCCTGAGCCATCCCTTAGTTATGCTGCTATAGGTTTAGACTGCTGTGGGATTCCCATGATGCACTGGGCTCCTCTCTCTTTCTTCCATACAGATATATATATATATATATATATATATATATATATTATATATATATATATATATATATATATATATATATATATATATCACCACTACATATCTCTGACTCTGAGACTTACAGCCCCAATTCATGGGTAACCTGCTCAACCAAGTGACCTACCTACTTGTACTTTATAACATGTAAATATGCTAAAAGACAGCTGTCAACAAATATAGAGGACCTGCTGGAAAATAGTTGATAAATTATTCTGTCATAACTACCATGAATACCAAAATGGTGGAAGGGCCAATCCTCATCAAATACTTCTGGATTTGTAGCATTTTTTGAAATAGCTATATTTAAATAGGAATTGTAAGACACTGGAGTTGGGGCTGTACGGTGGTAAGTGGTTAGTACTGTCGCCTTGCAGCTAGAAGATCCCCTGGTTATTTAACGTTGGTTCTCTTGGACGCAGAGTTCCGCTATGATTTCTGTGTTGTTTTATACCTTTTCTTTCCTGAAGTGTTAATTTTGTGTCAGAATGTGTTATTTAAGTGTGTAGGAAGAGATGAGCATTAACTGAAAACCTTTTATTACCAGGATTTTTAAAGCGACTCTTTTTTCTTACTGTAAATGCGGTGGAAGCAGCTCTGCTTTCATAGAGAAATACATTTAAAACTACTACTACTGGTTTCCCGAATCATTCTGCATGGAGTTTGCATGTTCTCCATGTACATGTGTGGGTTTTCTCCAGGTTCTCCAGCTTCCTCCCGCAATCCAAAAACATGCTGAGGTTAACTGGTGATTCTAAATTGTCTGTAGGTGTGAATGTGAGTGTGATTGTTTGTCTGTATATATAGTCCTGTGATAGACTGTTACCTGTCCAGGGTGTCTCCTGGCTTCACCCTAAATCAGCTGGAATAGACTCCAATATACAATGACCCTAATGAGGATTAAGCAGTCTATAGATTATGGATAGAGACACAAAGTCTACTGAGGCCAAGAATTAAAAAGTGGTCACTTACAAATATAAAAGATTTGAGCTAAGTCTTTTTTACCAGCCACTGGTAGCATTTCATCATCTTCTTGGCATTGCCCTTTTTCAGCTATCTCTTCTGTTGATAACCAACCTGGTTGGCAAATCTGGTAATGTTTGAAGTTATTTCCACAGACTGTTCAGGCATGTTTGAAATGAGAATATGATCAAACAGCAATCCAAGCCCCTAGAGGCTGCAGTGTTTACTACGTTTTACCATTCAGAACCAACAACACTACCTAGTACTAAACAGTTAGTATATTGTAAGTGTAACATAATGTAACAGAATAGTCCTGCTTAGTGTTTTACTTTCTCTTTGGGAACTTCAGCAGTCATGAGCCAGTCATGGCAAGCTGGCCTACTATAAAGGGTTGGGGTGGTCCTCTGTCCCTTCCTAACATTTTGTTTTTGGTTCGCTGGCGGCTACAGACATTTTGGATATTGGGCTGGTTTGATTCCTTTTATCAGAGATTTGTGTTCCTTTTGTTTTCCATTTCTATTTTTGTTTCATTTTCAGTTTGTGTAGATTATCCATTGTTTTTGTTTCGCTCTGAAGCTGTTTTGTTTTCTTGGACAGTTTTTTTTTCTGTTTTACAATTTGGAATATTAATGTCTCAGTCCTTTGTATTTGAGTTCTTTGTAGACTTTGAGTTGAGATATATGTATGTTTGTTTTTTATTTATCTGGTTCACAATTTATAGTTTATAGTTGAATCTTGTTTTTTCCTTTGTCTGGTAGGTTGAGTGTTCCCACCAATTGTGTTCCCTCCATTTCTAAAGCTGAACGCCTGCGGTGGTAGGCTGGTGTCTTTGATGGTGGTGTCTCTTGCGTGGTGTGTGTGTATATGTGTGTGTGTGTGTGTGTGTGTGTGTGTGTGTGTGTGTGTCTTGCTATCATTGTGGGGACATACCATTGACTCCCATTCATATCTAACCCCTAACCCTTACCCTAACCCTAACCTTAACCAAACCCTAACCCTAACCAAAACAATGCCTAACCCTAAAGAAACGTTTTTGCACTTTTACTTTTTTCAGTAACAACAACATGGCCAAGAAAACACTGTTTAAACTTGTGGGGACCGAAATGAGGTCCCCACAAGTGACATAGTTGTCGGTTTTCCTACAGTTGTGGGGACATTTGGTCCCCACAACTGGGCGCACACACACACGTGTGTGTGTGTGTGTGTGTGTACTTGGTGGCATTCCCCTTGGATCCACTTCTCCCCCATCAACACACTTCCTCTTCCTCATAGGTAAGCGAGCTCTGGGGCCTCATTTATAAAGCTTGCATACGCACAAAACAGGGCTAGAAAGTTCCGTACGCCCCTTTCTATGCAAAGGTTGTGATTTATAAAAACAAACTTGGCGTGAGAATATAAGCACCGGTGCGCCAACCTTGATGCTTGCTTATGCACGCTTTGCAGACAGAGGGAACGGCAGTGCCGGAGGGTGAAGTGGTGAATTGAAACCAGATTGATCTCAAACCTTTATTGTCATCACATATTAGATTTGTAGAGCTGGATAATCATAAACCCTCATTGTTGCAGATGTTCCTGTAGTGCGCCATTTGGCCTATGACTGTATTTGCAGAACTATGTTCATATATCAAACTTCCATCTTCAAATGATATAGAGCGGTGAGTGGCACTGATTGATTACTAGTTTGGAAAAGGCATGTGACAATCAGTCCAATCGCTGATCAAGCGGATAAATAGCGGGTGACAGCCATGCGTAATGTGGCACAATGGATGCGCTGGCATTGCTGGAAGATCACGTTTAGGTAGGCTCAGAATGGAGAGAGTTTTTAGGGACCAAGGAGATTTCCTGGCCCATGATGATGACTGGCTAATAAGCCGATTTAGATTCCCTAGAGCAGTGCTCTTGGATCTATGTGCTGAACTGGGCCCTGTCTTAGACCGACCCACCCGCCCAAACCACGCCATCCCGGTACAGACACAGGAGCTGACCACTGTGGGGTTTCTGGTGACCGGCTCCTTCCAGCGGGAAGTGACCGACAGGTATGTGTTTTATATGAAGAATATATGAGCTTACATTTGTTGTCTAAATCCTATCTGGGTCTGATATACAGTTACATGATGTCCTTTAGGTCTGGGATATCACAACCATCCCTCAGCGCAATAATGCCAGCTGTTTTGGATGACAGTATAAACATGACCAGTCAATACATCAGGTTTCCTTACACTGTGGGTGAACAGCCCAACATTAAACGGCAATTTGCAGTGATGTCCGGTTTCCCAAATATAATCAGCGTAACTGACTGCACTCGTGTTGCTGTAAGAGCTCCGAGTGAAGATGAATTTGTCTATGTGAACCGAAAAAATGTACATTCAATCAATGTACAAATTATTTGTACATCGGACATGATCATAATAAATTTAGTGGCAGGGTGGATTGGGTCAACACATGATTCATTCATCCTGACGCACAGCAGTGAAAAGACTGCAGGCCAGCGCTGCGTAAAATGCCACGGATCAGCAGCTTATTTATATGCAGATACATTCTTGAGTTACTTTACATTGACTATTCATGGTAAAATGTGGGTGTGTTGTGGGCAGGATGTGAGGTGGATCCACCTGCGCAATCTTCCAGCTGGAGTGGGATTTATAAGGGAAAATTGCGTGCAGCTGTGCGTATGCAGTTTTATAAATCAAAATATTTTTGGCATATGCCCATTTCAGATTTTCTACCTATGCAAACTTTAAGTATGGATCCTACGCAATGTTTTATAAATGAGGCCCCTGATCCTGTTCACTTCCCCTCCCTTTAGTTTTTTAGCATAATTGTTTTAAGTGATTTTTATTGAATTGCTGACAAAGATACCTGTATTGTTACAGACCCATGTCTCCTGCCTTATGGTATAATGAATCTGTCTGAATCTGAAGTAACTGCCAGAGGTTGAAGAATTCCTTGGGTGAAATTCCCAAGGTGGCGTTGTCAACAGTTGTTGAGCTACTGAGCGAGTTTACACCCGCTCTGGTGCCAAGCTCCACCATATTTTTAGTTAGCTCCTTGCTAACGCCACAATAATGCTACCTGAGTTCTGTTTAATGATTATTATTTGAAAATATTTTCACTTTTTCAAATTTTTGATACTATATTGTCATAGTCTCCAACAAAGAATTGATCTCTATATATGTCTATAATGGATCAATACAAGATTATAGTCCAAACTGAACCATATCATTGTAATTACGCAAAATTCAACTGTACTGGCCTGGTTTGAATTATACATACACTATCAGTCAAAAGTTTGGACACATCTTCTTATTTTTTTTTCTTCATTTTTATTACTATTTACATTGTAGATTCTCACTGAAGGCATCAGAACTATGAATGAACGCATCTGGAATTATGTAGTAAAGAAAAAAGTGTGAAATAAGTCAAAATATGTTTTCTATTTTAGATTCTTCAAAATAGCCACCCTTTGCTTTGATTACTGCTTTATACACTCTTGGCATTCTCTGGATGAGCTTCATGAGGTAGAACCTGAAATGGTTTTCCACCAGTCTTGAAGGAGTTCCAGAGATGCTGAGCACTTGTTGGTCCTTTTTCCTTCACTCTGTGGTCCATCTCATCCCACACAATCTGGGTTGAGTTTAGGTCAGGTGACTGTGGAGGCCAGGTCATCTGATGCAGCACTCCATCATCTCCTGCTTGGTCAAATAGTCCTTCCACAGGCTGGAGGTGTGCTTGGGGTCATTGTTCTGTTTAAAATAAATGATGATCCTACTAAACACAAACTAGATGTCATGTCGCTGCAGGATGCTGGTTCAGGGTTCCTTCAGTTTGGAATAAATCCTCAACAGTGTCCATCACACCTCCTCCTCCATGCTTCATGGTGGGAACCATGCATGTAGAGACATGTTGGGTGGAACCACAGCTCTCAAATTTAGACTCATCAAACCAAATCACACATTTCCACTGATCTAATGTCCATTCCTGGTGTTTCTTGGTCCAAACAAATCTCTTCTGCTTGTTGCTTTTCCTTAGTAGTGGTTTCTTAGCAGCTCTTTGACCATAAAGGCCTGATTGGTCAGTCTCCTCTGAACAGTTGATGTAGAGATGTGTCTGCTACTAGAACTCTGTGTGGTATTTATCTGGGCTCTAATTTGAGTTGCTGTTAACTTTCAGTTTTTGAGGCTGGAGACTCGGATGAACTCCTCAGCAGCAGAGGAGACTCTTGGTCTTCCTTTCCTCATGTGAACTAGTTTGGTCATAATGCTTGATGGTTTTTGTGACTGGACTTGGGGATACATTCAAAATTTTTGCAATTTTCCAACTGGCTGACCTTCAGTTCTTAAAGTAGTGATGGTCTGTCGTTTCTGTTTACTGACGGGTTTCCGCGGGGTTTTAAATAGTATTAAAAAGTGATAAATCAAAAACGCAAAATTTAATGGCCTTAAAAGGTTTTAAATTTGGGCAAAAGGTATTATTTTTTAAAAACGAGGTATTATTTTTTTCTTTTAGACAATGAGCTGTTTCATTTTGATCAAAAAATAAACATAAATAAAATAAAACATATCTTGCTTGCAAAATTTTATACCGGAACGTTCGTCAGTCGCTCACGTCGACGTCATAGCAATGCATTCATTGGTCGTTAGAGAGCTGAAATCCTCTGCGTGCACACTGAGTACATAGCTGACTTAGCTGCTGCAATGCTAACTTGACATCTCCCTGGATGATGCCACTTCGACTTCCGAGAGCGACCACGGCCTGCAGGATCGCGGAATAGCGCTCATCTGTCCGCAGATTGCTCTCCCACAACCTATACGTGGATCCAAACTTTAAGCCGTATCACTGCCGAAGTCTAATCACTTGGTCCTTGTGTCATTTCTGACCGACCCTGAAAACTTCATTCAAATCCCCGAGTCCGTTTTGAATGATGTGGGTAACAAGGAAATTATTCACACATGCTGATCGTCACATAACTCCGCCGTGGCTCTCAGCGGCGAGACCGAGACGCCCCGTCTGCCCCAGTTGTCCGACTACAACATCTACTACCCTCCGGATGACATGGACATTTCTCTACACTCTTTGGTGGAATAATTAATCTAATTTACCTCATTCTTTCAGTGCTCTAATGGATCTAGATGCAACAGTTTCCATCATGGTGATTTGTCTGGTCTGTTGTCCGCTCATTTCAGCCGTTCTAATATGTTTCGTGAGTGTGTATCAATCAATGATTTTTTTTTCTTTTTTTTGTATTCCACCACAATATTGTACGGTTGTAAAACAGTTTAGCTCCGCCTTGGTGAAGAACATCAGTGAATTAATTGTTTATCACGGTCTTCAGCAGTAATTTTTATTGGTAAATGAGACACATTAGTATCGCACATGTCTGCATCTTCAAACCATAAACAGGAAGTGAATTCGGTGACATACGTGCATTGCGTTTGCGCTGGGAGCTGCTATGATTGGCGGAACTCACGGGAGGCGGGCCAAAATTGCGGGAAAGTTGCGGTGATTGGATAAAATTGCAATGGCTGAACTAATCACAAAATCAAATTCTCTGAGGAGAAGATACAAAGAGAAGAAGGAGGAATTGGTGCAAATGGACAAAACTAACGAGGACAAGGCTGTGCAGCTGACGCACTTGCCGTAAGACTTTGATTTTGTCTCTCTCTCTCTATTTTATGAAAGGTTAAGGCACTTGGCACAAGATTTTTTTATTTTGTCATCCTGCTCTCTTTTTGATTAAGTGTTTTGTGAAAATTTGCGTGCAGATTTGTTGGTCATTTAAACCTAGTTGGTTGTTCAATCCTTGTCTCAATTTGTTTTTACTGGTTTGTGTGGTTGTTAAACATGTTCTTAATGGGCTAGTGGAGTCTTCCATGGGGACAGGAAATAAATGTGCAATATTTTGTCTAAATCTCTTCTTTTATAGTATTAGTAGCTGTTGCCTAATGGTTGGGAGTCAATCTTGAAAATGTTGTACGTAAGTTTAAATTCAATACCATTCCATTGCTTAAGCACCTGTGAAGCAAGGCACCCCACCTGACATTGCACCAGTTACTGTAACTAATACCCTGTAGCTAAATAACTAGGTCTCCTTGGATAGTGGTAAGTATGATGTAAGTGTTGTATGTCAAAATCTGCG
This sequence comes from Acanthochromis polyacanthus, assembly GCF_021347895.1. NCBI lineage: Eukaryota > Metazoa > Chordata > Actinopteri > Pomacentridae > Acanthochromis > Acanthochromis polyacanthus. Next base: position 67,085,038 of record NC_067113.1, on the reverse strand, counting down.
TGCATATCAAAAAAGGTTTCTGATTAATACTTGCAACTCGGTGTCTTGATGGTTGTAAAAAAATCTGAAGGTAGTAAAAAAAGGTATTAAATGGTAGTAAATTTAACTTCAAGATTGGTGTATAAACCCTGACTGAGCTGATTGGTTCTTGTTATAATATGGATTCTAACGGTTGTCAAATAGGGCTGTCAACTGTGGACCAACCTGACTTCTGCAACACAACTGATGGTCCTAACCCCATTAAGAAGGCAAGAAATAAAGAGAACTAAGAGAAAATTAAAAAATAAAGAAATAAGAAAGAAAATATTAAGGCAAGAAGTTCCACAAATAAATCATCTGGACTCACACCAGGCAGATCCTCCTACAAAAATCTGATTATGACAAGCAAGCATCTTACTGCCACCACACCATTGCCAACTAATATAAAGATGACCTTCATGTGCTCCACCTGTGTGTTGTTGTTTCCCTTGTCCCACTGTATATACAGTACTCCTAAAAAATATTATATTATATCAAAATTGTTTTTATTGAATATCACATTTAGAGAAATTGTGGGATGAATATAAATTAGGCAAGATTATACCTTAGAGACCACAACAGGACATTTTATGTGACCTCAAATGATCTCACACCATCTTCAGATTTTTTCCAAAAGAAAGTGAGATTACACTAATGTGAATATCTGATATGAAATTATGCATACAGCATAGTGCACCTATGTGGCCGGGGTATGTTTAGCAGCAAACTCTCTTCACTGTGCAGAGCAAAAGGAAGACATGCTCAGTGATCAGGCTAGACAAGCATAGTGTAGCGGGGTGGTGTCGCTGTGCGTCATTAGGACACTACTTTAACAAAGCACTTTCTCTCCGTGCTGCACAGAGGCATGTAACCACAGCTCAACATTCCATGCTTTTCCTCTCACCCCTCACAACGGTATATTAATCTCCTTTTGGCAGGATAATTACAGAGATAATTTTATCCATAACGATGCTTGTCAGTCAAGAGTGCTGATAAAATTATAGAATTTCTTCTGTGTAAAATTTCTCCCCCAGATTTATGTGTCAGGGGAAGAAGGAAACGAAAAGAGAAACAGAAAGTCTCAGAAACTTTTCCATCTATAAATGGCTGACTCCATAAATACCTGCAGTGTGAAGAGTGCGTAATTTCCTCCCATGGCCTCAAGCCAAAAGTCAAGCATACATTGATGTAAAACAGAGTTTACAGGCAAACAAATGGTCATTGCTAAATTGTTTTTGGATCATTCAGAATGACAAACTTGCTGCTGTGCTATTCCAGATTATAACATTTTCATTGAGTGTCTTCTGTTTTCTGAGATCTTGCAGCTCGACAGATGCAGACATGTGCTATGGATAAATCTTGGGAATCCAGGACAGACCTTTAAAAAAACAGTGTACTTGATTATTGTGCGCTGTCAGAGAGAACGTTGGTGGAAATCAGCCTCAACCTTGCTGCAGAGAAACTGCACTCTTTGAACTTAGATCAGATTTTTTCTGACATGTCTGTGTTTTTTGTTTGTGTGTTTGTTTGTTTTTAAAAGGGCTACCTAAATTACTTCTGAGATGATGTTTTGTGGCTGAGTGGCAAAGGTAAAAGCCTCCTGTGGATAAGAGGAGATAAAAGGGAAAAGAAAAAGACAGCACTGCCTGAATGTTATAATACTTAGCATAAGCAGTTCCAAACTTTTCTTCAAGGAATACAGGTCTTGTGCTTTCTTTTAAAAATTAACATGGAGGATTGGGGACCCTGTTACCCGTTGTATCATTCAACAAAGGCAAATGAACAATCGCTTATGTCAAAGTTTGACATTGACAGAATTAGAGCAGGGTTTTCTCAGCTTCCTGTCCCCCACAGGGAGCCTGGCACACGCAAAGCAGAAAGAAGTTTACTTTCATTGTCATTTGAAATTACACTGATTTGCATTTTCAGGAAGAATGGGGCCATATGAAAATTAAAAACGCCAGCAAAAGGGGCGTCAATAGATGGAAGACATCTTTCAAAAGGAAACCTTAGAGAGCTTCAATAGGATGAGCTTTCTGGTGATCACCACTGCAGGGTTATAAAGAATCTGCAAGTCAGGAGAAATACAAACTTCTCCAGGTGGTTTCTATAGCTCTGCATTCTTCTACTTTTTTTTTTTTTACAAGTACTAATAGTGTGTGTTTGTGTTATCACTGGATAATGGTCTGTCCATTTACCGTCAATCTCTATGACACTCACTGCATTTATGTGTACTTAAGCACTCAATTAGCACATGACTTTGACATCATGTTTTCACATCGGTATAGTTTAGAATACTGAAACACCTTGGTTAAGGTTCATGGAAAATAAGTGTTTTCATCACAACAAAAGTAAGAAGTCAATGTTTACTCTTAATGTGTGTCCATGTGCTGAGCCCATAAGTTGTATGGTGTTCTGTTCTTTCCAACAGGAAGGGTAACAGCAACAACAGACTGTTGTTCCTGAAAGAGTAAATCACCTCTGAAATACACTATCAGTCAAAAGTTTCAGAACACACCCATTTTTCCAGGTTTTTAGTGGAAATTATGCATGTTAATGTCTCATTGTACTCTGAAAATGAAAGCATAGAACAAATAAATAAATTAAGTAAAAAAAAATTTAGAAACCAAAATGTATTCTAAACATTCACTCAAATTAGCACCTTTGGCAGATGTAACAGCTGAACACACTGGTGGCGTTCTTTCCACAATGGAGATCAAATATTCTTCAGAAAGTTCTTCCATCTCTGCTGTAGAAGTTCCGTAAATGTTTGGTTCTTGTAGGTTATTTGCTTTCACTCCTCTGTCCAGTTCATCACAAACCAGCTCCATGGAGTTTAAGTCTGGAGACTGTGCTGCCACTTCATGTTCTCAACCATCTGGTTCTTTGCTCCTGAGGTGGTTCTGCAGAGTTTGGACTGATGTTCTGGGTCATTATCTGCTGTAGGATGAACCTCTGACCAACTAGAAACATACCAGAGGTTCTGCATGGAGCTGCAGAATGCTGTGGTAGATGTTTAGGTTCAGGCTTCCTCTCACTCTGTACAAGAACCGACCCTGGATCCAGTAAAACAGCCCCAGACCATCACGCTTCCTCCTCCATGTTGATGTCACACACTGAGGAACCATGCTTTCTCCTACTCGACGGCTACAAAAATCCTGCTGATGAACCAAAGGTTTTCAATTTTGATCCATCAGTCCATAATACCTTCTTCCAGTCTTCAGTAGTCCATTGGTAGTGTTTCATGGTCCAGACAAGCTTCTTTTTCTTATTCTGACATCTTTGCAATGACTTTCTTGCTACAACTCAACATGTCAAACCCCCAACTCCAAGTCTTCTGTTCACAGTTGAAACTGAGACTTCTTACTACGACCACGATGAAGCTGATTGAAGCTGTTGTCCTGTGAGCTCTATCTCCAAGCTGTTGACTCTCAGAAACCTGTCTTCTGATTCTGTTGTTGCTTTGGGTCTTCCAGACCTCTTCCTGTCAGAGTTTCCTCCAGTCTCTGAGCCTTTTGATGGTGAAGAAAACTGTACTCACTGACACCTTGACCTGCTTCACAATTTCTCTGTAGGAAGACCTCCATTTTTAAGTGATATGATTGTCTGTCTGTCTTCTATTGTTAATTGCCTTTTCCTCTCCATTTTTATAGCAACACACTACTTTCTGCAATACAATACTGTTTAAATAATGCTCTGGAGGGTTTGGTGCCACAGTGTGTTCTAACACCACTTTTATGCAGACAGGGGGTTGTAAGTAACCCAGAAAAGTTGGGGACCTATAGGATTTGGTAGCACCACTTCCAAGTCTTGATCAACCTCCATTGCTGCAGAACATCTTTAAGATGTTAACCCATTTCTGGTTCCCTGAAAAAGGATTTTTTGTCTAATTCTGAAATGTACATTATTTTTCAGTTCTGGGTAATCTTACCTCTGGCAGTTCACCACTTACCTTTGGACCATTTTGAGCTCTTTAGTGGACTTGAACTACTTGAATTTCAATAAAGAACTGGAAAAATAGCGGCATTCTACAACTTTTGACTGGTAGTGTATGTTACCAAGTACATGCAGAGAGGCAGATATTTAGTATAACAGTACCACCCTAAGTGCAATATTGCTGAAATCATGCTTTAGTCATCACAACTTGAGCGCAAAATCATTCATAGCTATGCCAATTTGTAATTTATTTATTGATTTTTTTCTTTACAAAAGATGTTTTATCCAAAATTATTCATACACGTTGAATTTGTTGCATACGTTTTGACAAGATTCTAGCTTGTATACCATTCCAAATGTTCCTGTTTTGGAATGTTGAGCCATTTCTACAATGTTGTAGAGCTTTCTAATACACAATTTACTGAGAACAGCTAATGCAGGAGTTACAGTGCCTTGTGAAAGTATTCGGCCCCCTTGAACTTTTCAACCTTTCGCCACATTTCAGGCTTCAAACATAAAGATATAAAATTTAATTTTTGTCAAGAATCAACAACAATTGGGACACAATCGTGAAGTGGAATGAAATTTATTGGATATTTTATACTTTTTAACAAATAAAAACCTGAAAAGTGGGGCGTGCAATATTATTCGGCCCCTTTACTTTCAGTGCAGCAAACTCACTCCAGACGTTCAGTGAGGATCTCTGAATGATCCAATGTTGTCCTAAATGACTGATGATGATAAATAGAATCCACCTGTGTGTAATCAAGTCTCCGTATAAATGCACCTGCTCTGTGATAGTCTCAGGGTTCTGTTTAAAGTGCAGAGAGAATCATGAAGACCAAGGAACACACCAGGCAGGTCCGAGATACTGTTGTGGAGAAGTTTAAAGCCGGATTTGGATACAAAAAGATTTCCCAAGCTTTAAACATCTCAAGGAGCACTGTACAAGCAATCATATTGAAATGGAAGGAGTATCAGACCACTGCAAATCTATCAAGACCCGGCCGTCCTTCTAAATTTTCACCTCGAACAAGGAGAAGACTGATCAGAGATGCAGCCAAGAGGCCCATGATCACTCTGGATGAACTGCAGAGATCTACAGCTGAGGTGGGAGAGTCTGTCCATAGGACAACAATCAGTCGTACACTGCACAAATCTGGCCTTTATGGAAGAGTGGCAAGAAGAAAGCCATTTCTCAAAGATATCCATAAAAAGTCTCGTTTAAAGTTTGCCACAAGCCACCTGGGAGACACACCAAACATGTGGAAGAAGGTGCTCTGGTCAGATGAAACCAAAATCGAACTTTGTGGCCACAATGCAAAACGATATGTTTGGCGTAAAAGCAACACAGCTCATCACCCTGAACACACCATCCCCACTGTCAAACATGGTGGTGGCAGCCTCATGGTTTGGGCCTGCTTTTCTTCAGCAGGGACAGGGAAGATGGTTAAAATTGATGGGAAGATAAATGGAGCCAAGCACAGGACCATTCTGGAAGAAAACCTGTTGGAGTCTGCAAAAGACCTGAGACTGGGATGGAGATTTATCTTCCAACAGGACAATGATCCAAAACATAAAGCCAAATCTACAATGGAATGATTGACAAATAAACGTATCCAGGTGTTAGAATGGCCAAGTCAAAGTCCAGACCTGAATCCAATGGAGAATCTGTGGGCAGAGCTGAAGACTGCTGTTCACAAACGCTCTCCATCCAACCTCACTGAGCTCCAGCTGTTTTGCAAGGAAGAATGGGCAAGAATTTCAGTCTCTCGATGTGCAAAACTGATAGAGACATACCCCAAGCGACTTGCAGCTGTAATTGCAGCAAAAGGTGGCGCTACAAAGTATTAATGCAAGGGGGCTGAATAATATTGCACGCCCCACTTTTCAGGTTTTTATTTGTTAAAAAAGTATAAAATATCCAATAAATTTCATTCCACTTCACGATTGTGTCCCACTTGTTGTTGATTCTTGACAAAAATTAAAATTTTATATCTTTATGTTTGAAGCCTGAAATGTGGTGAAAGGTTGAAAAGTTCAAGGGGGCCGAATACTTTCACAAGGCACTGTAACTTGTCAATTAGCTTGCTAGCCAATTGCAAGAGAGGGCTAAGACTAAAGAGCTTAGTGAGTTTGCTGTTAGGATTCATTCTTCAGACAGAGTTGCATATTATTACTGCTTACAAGATGAGGAAATATTCACATTTTTTAACGTCCCAGTGGTTACAGTGTAAAGCATAATGGCAAAGTATGAATTCCACACTCTGTCACATCGGAGATCAGATGGAGTCGGGCGGAGTGTTCAAACAGGAATTTATTTTACAAAACCAAACTTCATTCATAAACACAGGAAAATTACTGAACTAAATTAGACTAAACAGATGGGGTACTCAGAAAAACAGGAAGCTAACTGAGGGGGTGCAGGCAGGCTCGGGGGATCCAGGGTCCAGATCAGCTTTTCACCGATGCAGGATTGGTGAAAAGCTGGAGCAGTTCCATCTAGAGCATAAGAACACGTATAACAGGCTGCTTTTTGCTTATTTTAGTTCTGTCTTCAATGCAATCTGGCCGAATAAACTCCATAACAAACAACACAACCTTGGTCTCTGTTCCTCTTTCTGTAATTGGACTTTGGAATTTTTGACAAATCGCCCACAGTGTGTTAAGGTAGTCAGGCATACATCATCCTAATTAACTATTATCATCGGGGCCCCTCAAGGATGTGTGCTTAGTCCACTATTATGTACACTTTTCACACATGACTTCTCCCTGTTTCCATCCAATCACATAGTCAAATTTGCAGAAGAGTGCTCAATCTGTGTATAGGTGGAAGTTGAACAGCTGGCAGCATGGTGTAATAACAATAACCTGGTTCTCAACACAAAGAAGATGACATCTCATTGTTATTTATAGCAATATCAATAAACTGAAATTGATACCCAGGTAGTGTATGAGAACATTGTTTGCTCACTTGTATAACACCTATGTAACAAGCTCAGAAACCTTTCTCTCACAATCATCTTTCCTTTCTGTTCCATCTTAACCATCATATTCAGCTGTAGTTGAATTGCAGAACTTCCTCAGTATGGACAACCTTTGAACAAAAGTACATTTTAAAGAAGGGAAATGAAAGGAAAATCAATGAGGGAGGATTTTTGTGAGAACAACTCAGTGTGAAAAATGCAGCTGAGCATTTCACATGCTGCTGAGCCCAACACTGACCTCCATACATTTGGCAGATCAATGGACAGGACTGAGGCCACTAGGGAATTGATTGATTAATCAAAGCTAATGTTCCTTTGATCAGTAGGCCCGCCCTATTAACCAGCGAGGGCAAAGTAAATCAGCATGTTTAATTTAGTTGTTCATGGCCCCTTGTTAACTGCTACTGCAGACTTCAAACAGACAGTGACACTCCTGTCATAGCTGTGATTGACACAACTTTTTCTTTTGGTGTGCTTAAAAACTAAATAATTTCCTTTTGTACCCCTAAAAAAATGGCTTGTGTTTCCTTCATGCCAGTTTCTTTCCCCTTCAGCTTTCTCCTCAGCATTGTGTCCTTTTAATCTGATGAGCTACTGTAACAAAGCATATATTCGCAAAATACTAATACAAATTTTAATGGATTAATAAAAAGCTAATTTAGGTTTTACAACTACATGATTAAATACTTGACTGGTGAATATTTTCTTCAGCCATATATCAATATATCTATTTCAGTTTAGGAGTTAAGCCTTTGCAGTAGATAAAGTATTTTTATTATGAGGATGAGGACAGGTTTGCCACTGCATCAAGATCTCATCAAATCCTAGACTGTGGCTACATAACTGAACTCTAGTTTAAAAGAGAAAAAGAACAGAACAAGAACACTGCTGATGCTGATTAAAGCCAGTCCAGTCATAATCAGTCTCCCAAATGTTTGTCTCAGCATGACGAGGATCCAAAACTGGCCCTTGACCATGACAAGGCAACCAGCATCACACAGTATGCGTTACATGCTGTCCAAGAACCTCGTGCATCAAAACGTTTTGTTAGGATGACTGTTTTGCCGCTGGATAAAGCAGGAGACTTGAGACAAGATAAGGTGCAGACCAACCTGCTGTTTATTCATCGATATTCACATTACAAAAATTAAAAAAACAAAGCATGGCCATTAATTGGTGTATTTTGTCACACCTTCCCTCTGTCCTCACTCTTACTCAACTGCCAGCCTTATATAGGTATCCCCCTCAGACCTACCAACATAAGGGTTAACCAAAAATAATCAAACACAAGAAATTCACAAAAAATACAATATATCTTTACTTTTAACTATATTTATTTCTAACCCTAACCCTTACTTTTAACTACAATAACAAATATTAAGACTAAGTATCTGTTTCCTGAAAACAACTACCGACATCGTCATCAAGTAATGTATTTATTTTATCACCTGAAGAAATTACTTCTCACCCTCTCCTCACCTATACTTGGTTCCTCTAGGAACCCTTAGAAAGGTGTTCCAGCCTGTGGGGACTCTTTTGGCTGGAACACCTGAGGAGACAAAAGTCATCCTAAATTTAGACACTCTTAAAACAATGCCACATAACCGGTTCTATAGTCATTCAGTTAAGTCCAATCATTTAATCATGGCACTAAAAATGTTATTTTCTTTGTCTTGTAGGCCTCACCAGGGTTTTCACCCCGTGCAGTGTGGGGATGCCATCAAACAGCACATCGCAGAAAATGTTAGCCCCAAAGCTACACTCATTAAACTTATCCAACAGTCATTGTCTTGTGTCGTATTACTATATCTTTGTCCCAGAATGTGAACTCCCACACAGGTAATGAAGCTGACCTTCTTTACATGTTTGATAACACATTTGAGGTTTCAAATGTTTTAAAATGTTTTAATTCTTTTTTGTTTTGGACAGAGATTTTTAATGTATGAATATTTCTCTCTTCAAGCCGATGACTCGGGCCTCTGCTGAATCTCTGCAGTTCAAACCCCCTGCTTCACCTCACTTTATTCTCACGAACACCATGGTGTCCTGAAAGCACTGCTCATAGTTTCTGAGATGAACACAGTTCCATCTTTCTTCTGTTGAGTGGCTCTTCATTCCCTCCATGCGCTTGAGTTTCTCTTCAAAAGCCACTGAAAGAGCTCTGAGGACTCCAATGAGATTTCCCATTGCAAACAATTATTCTATCGCTGGGTCTTCCACAGAGATTTCTCTAGATTTATAAAACTTAACCATGAATCCAATTCATCTGTCTCAGTGGTGCTCTGTGCTTCATAATGATTATGCTATGGACCCAAACCTTAAGCTGAATACAGATTATTCTCTATTGAAGCATCATTCAAAGTTTAGGGTGATCAAAGGTTACAACTACTATGTAATTTAAGACTCTGTACTTGTGGGCAAACATACCTTCCCCCTCTTTCTGTGAAATCCGACAGCCTCTCTTGCTTCTGTACTACCTAGGTTGGGGCTTCTTTCATTTTGTGTGACTACATCATCTAAAATAAATAGGAAAGCCTCACGGTTGCCACAGGAAGGCATTGTAAAGTCTCTTCAACAGGGGTCCTAGAAAAGGCCCCACACAGGCTGCTGGGCTTGTACTCTAAAAGAAGCTTCACTGCAACACAGCACACCTCCCTCAGGTAACGACCCACGCAGACGCTGCAGCTAAGTCCTGGAGGAAAATATGAGTAGACCTGGCTGAATAAATAAATGCGTCAACTTTCTTTATACTGAATTTCAGATTATTGCTGGAGGACTCCCAAGTAAAGTTTTCACTCAGATCAGGTTCACTTGAGATTTGCTGCATTACTGGCAGCTTTGGGTCAAACAAACCTGCCCATAAATCCTACATTTTCTAGTGTTTTTAGTTTTTGTATTAGTGAAACAAATCTTGTACCAGCAGTGCACCGTACTATTTAAATGTCTGGACTGTGTTTTCACAACCTTCCAAGGTTTCCATTAGTTTCAGCACACACACACACACACACACACACGGTAATCTATCACAATGAACAGAAGTTAATGTTTAAACAGTAATTGTACTTACTGTTTAAACATTACTGCAATAAAACATGTTTAGATTGTGTGTATCTTTACTCACCCATGCTCTACAGTTATAAGGATTTACTGACCTCCCAGCAGCAGCTAGCTTAGCCTGTGTGACTGCACACCATCCTCCAGAAGTCCTGACTCTAAATAAAACTAGATGGCTTCTGAGTGTATGTGTACCTATAACCACCATTAGCAGGCCAACTGCAGACACGACATTTAAATAAGAAAACGTGGTGCAATGGCTACCACTGTTGCCTCACAGCTGGATCGTCTGAATCTTAGCTTGTGTTGATTATCACTTTGATGTACATTCCTCTGGTGCATTTTACATTTAAATTTTACGTTGCATAATATAACCAGACTGTCGAATATTCATATTCTTTGTTTTTTGATGGTGTGATGCTGCAGTTCAGTGTCAGTTTTTGTTGATTTTCCACCCACTTTTCAAAAGAAGACATGCTGCATATGCAGGTCACAGCAGCTTAAATACAAGGACTTGTTTTTTTGTGTTTCCCATTTTATAATCTAAATCCACTGATCAGTCTAAATGAACAATTTCAAAGTATCACACTAGGCTATGAGGAGAGTTGATGGGCATTTCTAATCTTATTTTAATGAATTCATAGATTGAGTAAAATCTATATTTGAACATCAAATGCTAAAATTATCAGTATTACTAATTATTCATTACTATACAGTTAGTGTGTTTTCAGTAGATATCAGTGCTAGTAAACAGCATCATTTTTTCCAGTGCACAGTTGTGTCTTGGAGCTGGGCTGAATCAATGCTGATCAACTTCTATAATGAATGTGAGCTGGGAAAACTGTGCTCCAGTGTTTGTGGAGACAGGTAAGCCTGAACTGTTTTGATCTTTCAAACATGTATTCCATCTCTTCTCCGACCACATGGGAGCCCCCAACCAAGGTCAGCACTCAAAGGCAGGGTGCACCATGGGAAATGAGCCTAGCCAGTGCATGCCAGCCTCCCATTTTTGTGGGATCAGCACAGCATCAGAGGGATCAGACTGACACTAGTGAAGTCCCCCGACAACACCTATCACTACCTGTTTCTGCCACAGAGGTAACCAAAGACCCGCTGTAATCGTATCATTAAAGTTATTGCAGTCAGAGGCCAATTATTCTGTCTTTGATTTCACCTGTCTCAACCTTGAATCGGGTTCTGTTTGGATATTTGAGTATAGGCTGGCTGTGTTAGTAATACAGGAGCTTTGTAGCCATCATTGATCAAAGCTATGTGGGTTCTGACCAGAAGACACAGCCAAGTTCAGCATACAGTAGTGTGCACATTAAGGAAAAGGTAGTGTGATATTCATTATATAACGATCTACATGCACGTGAAAGAGGAGAGGACTTCAGGATTGGAAAGTTAACAGAAAGTTACAAGTTTTAAAAGTGATGGAATGGAAAGTGATATAGTATCTATAAAAATATTCACCCCACTTCATCGTTTCAAACCTTTTGTTGCTTTTACAGATGAAATCCAGCTCAGTGTAATTTTTGACAAGAATTTAAAAAAACCTGTAATATCAAAGTGAAAACAGATTTTTACAAAATGTCAAATAATTACAAATATATAAGGTAAAGTAAATGATTGCAGAAATGTTTAGCCCCTTCAGGTCAGTATTTAGTAGATGAATCTTTGAGCTCTTCTCCATTCCAGCTCTGTCAGGTTGTTCGTCCATCAGGAGTCACCAGCTCTTTTCAAGTCCTGCAACAAATTCTTGATCGGATTGAGATCTGGTCGTTGACTTGGCCACTCCAGAGTATTCACCTTGTTGTCTTTGAACCATTTCTGTGTATATTTTGCTTTATGATTGGGGTCGTTGTTTTACTGGAAAATAAATGTTCTCCCAAGTTGTAGTTCTCTTGCAGACTGAGTCAGATTATCTTTCAGGATTTAGCAATATGTTTCAGCATTCATGTTCCCCTCCACCTTTATAAGCTTTCCAGGACCTGCTGCTGAGAAGCGTCCCCACATCATGATGCTGCCACCACCGTGCTTCATGTTGGAGATGGTGTGTTTGCTGTGATGTGCAGTGTTTGGTGTTCGCCAGACACAGCGTCTAGTCTGATGACCAAAAAGCTCAACATTTTGTCTAATCAGACCAAAGAATCTTCTTCCAGTTGATCTTGGAATCTTCCACATAATTTTGCTTGAATTCCAGTTGAGATTTCATAAAAGCTTTTTTCAACAGGGGCTTTTTCTTTGCCTCTCTTCCATACAGCTTTGACTGGTGGAGAATGTGGTAAACAGTTGTTGTATAAACAGTCTCTTCAATCTGAGCCACTGAAGCTTTAACGCCTTCAGAGTGGTCATACGTGTCTTGGTGGCCTCCCTCACCTGTCTTCTTCCTGCTCGATCATTTAGTTTGTGAGGACAACCAGCTCTAGGCAGATTTAAACAAGTGCCATGCTACTTCCATTTCTGAACTCTGTGGGATATCCAGTGGGTTGGGGAAATTTTTGTAATCATCTCCTGGTTATATTTTTCAATGATCATTTCTCTGAGTTGCTTGTAGTGTTCTTTTGTCTTCATTTTACAATTGTGGCAGGAATTACTGATGAACCAGAGGCTGGACTTTCCAGTTACAGGTGTTCTTATATTACAATCACTTGACACACATCATCTGCACTCAGGTGATCTCATTTCACTAATTGTGACACTGCTTTCATCAACTAGCTGGACCTCTGTTGAATTAGGTCAATTCCTTTAAAGGAGATGAATATTTTTGCAATCATTTACTTTACCTTATATATTTTTAATTGACATGATTTTGTAAAAATCTGTTTTCACTTTAATATTAAAGAGGTTCTTTGGCATTTTTACCGCCCGGCAAAACAGCGTTTTCCGGAAGGTATTGTTTTCAGCTGCATGGTCTTGCTTGGTTGTCTGTAACACTTTGGTTTCCGTGCGATAACTCGATAAAATATTGACGTAGCCTCACCATATTTGGTACACAGGTGTACCATAATAAGACACAGGTCAAGTTCGCATTTGGTGATCCTGACCTCATTTTCAAGGTTACAGGGGTCATCTTTGTCGCCGGGTGGTCCAAGTTTGGTAAAGCTTCTTGTTTAATTTTTTTTGCAAATTCTTGTCATAAAAGGCACTGTATGTTCAAGAGGCATTAATCACTACTTTCACTATAGGAAATTCAGATCTTAATAACTCTATATGGACCCCAGCCCAATACTTTCCCTTGTTAGGTAGTACATTCTTCCATATTTCTTCACGGGAGATCACTTTGGTACCAAAGCTCTTGTTATGTTGTTGGTGAATGAGGTGACTGTGAGCAGGTGATCCATGCAGCTATCTCCGATCCCTGCAATTAAGCAAACTTAATTCAAATAACTTAACATGTCTAAAACAGTCTGGGGACGGCCCTGAGGCAGGTGAACATTGAACCAGAAGCTCCAAAAAACAACCAAGGTAGTCCAGAAAAGTCGGTGGTCTCTGAGATGCGCTAAAACTAAACATGTTCAAAAACAGAAGACACAGTGGGCAAAAACCCAAACTAAAGAGTGTAAGTGCAGGCAGGAGGCAGGTCAAACTCTTTAGTTTGGAATTAGTCAAAAGTTTATAATATATTTTGTTTTTTTGTTTTGTTTGTGTTTTTTTTTTTTTTTGGGGGGGGGTGTTCTTGTGGTAGTAAAAGGTTCAACATTCTCTCGATTCTTAGCAGTCTTGGTCATCTTGCCTAGTTTTTGTCCTAACATGTAATGTAAATTGCGGGACTCCATGTGTACATACACTGTCTGTTCAAAAAGAGTCAACACTTGGATTTAACTAAGCGAATAGGTAAGATCCTTCCATTGGATAATTACTGCAGTGATGAATACGTTTCAGCTGCAACAACTTATTTAACTCTAGCTGATGCAGTGAGGAGCTTCTCATTTCTTAAACAACCATGTTGGAAGACATGTCCTGTGGTCATAGAGAGGATTTTGATGTGTCTCAGAAGGGTGAAATTATTGGCCTTCATCAAGCAAAGAAAATAACTAAGGAGATTTCTGAAACTAAAATCATATTAAGAACCGTCCAACACATTATTAAAACCTGAAGGACTGTGGAGAACATCATCTTCCAGGAAGAAATGTGGTCGGAACAAACTCTTAGATGATCGTAGGAAATCAACAGTAGAACTCACAGCTATGTTTAATAGAGAACATAAGAGCATTTAAGAATTAGAATTAGAATTTCCACACGCACAATACAAACGGAACTCATGGGACTGGAACTAAACAGCTGTAGCCCTAGGAAAGCCACTGATCCTTGAGGCTAAGCAGAAAAAAAGGCTGCAATTTGCTACGTAGCATAAAGATTGAACTCCTGAGCTCTGAAGGGTCATGTGGTCTGATAAGTCCAGATCTACCCTGTTCCAGAGTGATGGGGGCATCAGGGTAAGAAGAGAGGTGGATGAAGTGATGAACTCATCATGTCTAGTGTCTACTAGCCTGTGGGGGTTAGGATCTGGGGTTGGTCAGGTTCAGCAACGTTGTGTTCCCAAAGAATGAGGTCAGCTGATACCTGAATATACTGAATGACCAGGTCTTTCCATCAATGGAGTTTTTCTTCCCTGATGGAATGGGCATGTTCCAAGATGACGATTCAAGACAGATGCCAGGATCCATAGGGCTCACATTGTAAATTAGTGGATCAGGGAGCATGAGATGGATTGACCTCCACAGAGTCCAGACATCAACCCCACTGAGAATGTTTGGGATGTTGTGGAGAAGAGTTTGTGTCGCTCTCCCATCGTCAATACAAGATCTTGGTAGAAAATTAATGCTACTCCAGACAGAAATAAATGCTGAGACATTGCAGAAGCTAACTGAAACAATGCCACAGTGAATGAGTGGCATTCTCAGAGCTAAAGGTGGTCCAGTGAAATATTAGAGTGAGTCTTTTTTTGGACGGGTAGTGTATAATCTGTGTTTATTGACAACACATCTGCAGAATATTATTCAATGTTCTATGCTTGACTTTGTCAACACTTCACTTCTAAATGAGCATGGCTTTATTCCAAGCCCTTCCAACACTGTCATAACCCTTCGATGCACGGTGTGGGTCAGGAGATATCCATTTTCCATTGGATTTGAGTCACTTTTGACCCACGTTGCACATCAAAGGGTTAAAGCCAAACAATAAACCATTTTTCTTCAGCAAATCCTACACTTCTTCCTGAAAGATTGCATCTCCTTTCTTTTGCCATTAACAGACTTATTCATCCGCAGTTCTGGTAAAATCAGAGTCTCTGATGTCATCATATAAAAAGAATAAAGTTTTCCATCTTCAAATAAGGGCTAAAATTAGTGAGCTATTCAATCAGATCTTTTACACTCACTTAACCCCTGATTAATTCCAGGCGTTCTGTTGTGAAGGAAACCTCAATAACACATTCAACACATAGCACTGCGAAAAGCTGAAGGTTTAACAAGCCTTTGCAGAATAACAATTACACTACAAAATACAGGCTTCCTAAATGTGCTGGGAACTCTTTCTGATTGTGCTAAATTCTTTCTACAGTCTTATATATATCATGTATACAGATTATACATGAACATAACAGTAAACTATTAGTGTTCTTAATGCAACTTCTTTACCAAGCTATTGTTATTAGGAAGAACAAAGTTGTAGAGAAAAGGACTCCTTTCCTATCTTTATTTTGTAAAGGGCCACAGTTAAAGGTGAACAAAGGACAAAACTTTTTTTCAACTGTAATTTCTTAGTTATTCCTCAGAACACTGACAAACACAACAATTTACGGATTTATCATGTCTGTAAACGCTGTGACAAAGTCGACAGAAGAGATGTCAGAGTCCTGCCTAAGAAAGCACACACTTCACTGACTGCAGTGAATCTGAGGTTCTGAGTTGTAAAACAGGATGTCCATAACTTCAGGCCATTGGCATTTCGTGATAGGCTGCATACTGTCCAGTCACCTGATGGTAGATCTGTGCAAGAACAAATGAAAAAGGCAGAGGTATATGCATTCATATATTTGCACATTTTACACACACGTTCAAAAGTTTGGAGTCATCCGAACAATTTTATGTTTTCCATGTAAACTCACACTTTTATTCATGTGCTAACATAACTGCACAAGGGTTTTCTAATCATCAATGAGCCTTTCAGCACCATTAGCTAACACAATGTAGCATTAGAACACAGGAGTGATGGTTGCTGGAAATGTTCCTCTGTACCCCTGTGGAGATATTCCATTAAAAATCAGCCGTTTCCAGCTAGAACAGTCATTTACCACATTAACAATGTCTAGACTGGATTTATCATTCATTTAATGTTGGAGATTCTAAATAGTCTGTAGGTGTGTATATGAGTGTGATTGTTTGTCTCGATGTGTAGTCCTGTGATAGACTGTTACCTGTCCAGGTGTCTCCTACCTTCACCCTAAGTCAGCTGGGATAGACTCCTCCCCCCATGACTCTAATGAGGTTTAAGCGGTGTAGATAATGGATGTTTAGATTCAACGAGCCTGGCAATAATCAGATGTGGGTGTGGCTGGTGAACTGTCAAATGAATTTGGTCATTTGGCAAATTGGTAGCTAAAGGAGCTTATTACTTTTTCACATAGGTCAAGGTGAGGCTGGACAGCATTTTCCCTTCAATAAATGAAATTGTCATATAAAAACAAGATCTTGTGTTTTCTAGGTTCATCTTTGTCAAATATTAAAAATATTATGATGATCTGAAACATGTACATGTGACAAAAATGCAAAAATTTAGGACGTCTGTAAGGGAGCAAATATTTTTCACAGCACTGCATTTGCAAAGAACTTGGTGTTGCAGTAAGCATGATGTGGAGGGTGCTGAGCTCTCACCTGCCGCTCGATGTCAGCCAACAGGCTACTAGCTCCCAGGCGGAACAGGTGAGGGCAGAGCCAATCATTGCCAAGCTCCTCTTTGACCAGACTGAGCCACACCAGACTCTCCTGAGCCGTCCGGATCCCCCCTGCCGGCTTGAAGCCCACCTGTAAGAATACATACAGATGTCTGTCAACACGCCTCATTTCAACCACAATTATATTGTTTGAGGTTTAATTACTACACAAATTTAATTGACATGTAGAAAAAATTGCCATAAAAAAAACTGTAAAATAGATACTGAATAATCCACAACCACAAAAAAAACTGCAAATGTTTCATGGACGCTTCACACCATGCATGCAACTGTGGAAGTGTGATTGATCAAACTGATATGGACATGTTTTTGTTTGTTTTTCTTAGGAACATACAGCTAGAACTACAGAGCAGGTAACTGATGGTGCACACATAACATTATCAATGACTGAATTTCAAAGGAAGCTACATTTAACAAGGTAATTCAAGGCATTTCCACGTTATCCAAATAATAAAATGAAAACATCTAATTTAGAGATACATTATTGACTAAATGAAATAGCAGAACTAAACTCTGCCTCTTACACAGATTATTTTACACATCCATAGCTAACTGTGGAAGGTTAACATGAACCAATTACAGGACTGTGTGAATACTGTATGACAGTTTTCTAGACGCTGCTGCATCGTTTCACAGAAACTGAGCAGATTTAAGTTCCTTTGAAATCCTTTTGCTTGCTACTGAATGGAATTGATAAATTTAATTCTTTTAGTAGAGAAGACAACCTCTGTGCAACTAGTCTGAAGTGCACAGCTCACCTCCCGTCCTCATTAACCAGGAAATGGTCAGAACGAAAATAATACCTTGTAGCCTGTATACAGGAAGTAGTCACGGATGGCTCTCATCATCACTATGGCAACAGGGTAAGTAGCATTGACAGCCTCCTTTCCTGTGGACGTCTTGATGAAGTCTGAACCTGTTGGGTTTAATCAGGTGATATGTAGCTTAACAAAGTCTAGCAGGTATTCTCTTGTTGCACTCATTCATCTGTCAGCTTCTCCTCATTCAAACCTGTGCAGGATGCTTTAACGGAAGATGAGCGGCTACAGAAGCCAAGCAAAGGCAGCAGGAGTGTTGATGTGAGGCTGCAGACATGGGATGGAGGACATTACTCTGAAAATATGGCCCCGCCAGACAAGAACATATGCTGCTGCTGATGGCTAACAATGGGAAGCTGCATGTTCATCAATAAAATCCTTCATTTTTCCTTCCTTTCCTTCATAACCAATTATGTTTTATCAGCTTTCCTGATAAAAATAGAAGATGAAATGACGCTCTTTAATAGATTGTCCACAAACTGCAGACCGCAGGAAAGAAAAAAACGCAGCCCTCCTACCTCCCTGCTGTATAATGACAGTTCATTACTGAACAGAACAAGATGAACATTTTCCAGTTCATTAAAGACATGTTCTATGTATTTTTCCAGTCAGGTCTTTTTTTTCAGCCTCTCTCCCCTTTCCTCAAACTGGTATAATCCTTAAGATTCGTTATGGGGAGTCTTAATTACCAGATAATGGATTACAGTTATTAAATGTGGGTGGTAGTAATGAAGCTCTATTCATTTGCGAGGGCAAGAGGATAGTGGCAGGGAACAGCAGAGTAAAATAGCCTGCATTAGAGATTAATAGGTGAAATTATCATTCAATTTTAGGAGTCTCATACGCAATTCATAGGAACAAGGAGAGATTAAGGAGCGAGTGTGGCGACAAAAGCAATGCATTTTAATAATGATCTCTATCAGAGCCCCTGACAATTTGGTTCTGTAATCGGCTTATTATGTGATGGCTAGTTAAGCACTGTGTGTGTGTGAGAGAGAGAGAGAGAGAGAGAGAGAGAGAGAGAGAGAGAGAGAGAGAGAGAGAGAGAGAGAGAGAGAGAGAGAGAGAGAGAGAGAGAGAGAGATCCATTCATCAAATTCACCTATTTAAAAAGGAAAAGCTGAGCAGCAGAGTCTCAAACTGGATGAGAGCCAGAACTGCACCTGGCCTTTTTCTGAATTCAACTCTAAAGCCAATGATTTACTGTCTCTGTGTGCGATGAGCGTTGCACACTTTGAATGTGAGTAGCAGACGCACAAGCGGTTAAATTCAAACTACAATCTGAGTCCATGTCTGCTACCTAAATGTCACATTTTATAATAACAAAGTCACAGAACAGAGTCCTAGAAGTGGCTCACAGAAGGTTGAAGAGGTGCACTGCCCAGCTTGAATAGCAGACTATTTTCAACTCATCTTTTAGAGAACATGTGGCTTGATTTGCTGATTTTAAAGACTTGAATGGAAATAAGATGTATTAATAAACTGTAAGACTTTTTCAGGATTTGACATGCAAACTCCATGCAGAAAGATCCCAGAAAGGATGGGACTCGAACCGGGGATCTTCTAGCTGTGAGGCGACAGCGCTAACCACCATTCACTGTGCAGCAAAATGTTTGTTTCTAACAAATGCCAACTATTCCTGTAAATTAACTTTTTCTACATGCAGTAACAGAACAAACAGTGAGTAAAGAATGAACTGTAATCACAGACGTAATGAACTCTGTCTATCGTGGGACTGACCAGCCATCATGGTCACCATGCTGGCCTTGTAGACATTAGTGAATGTGCCGAGCTCCCCAATAGCCAGGATGGTCTTCATATGGGCATCACCACAGGCCTCCCTAAACTGACGGATCTCATCATACATGGCTGTAAACAGAGAGAGGAAATGCTCACTAAACAAACTTGATCAGATCCATACAATATGGTAGACAGCTCCAGATCAACCAAATCCTTTAAGTGTGCAATCATCTCAATCCTTTGAGAATGAACAAAACAAACAAGTTCAATTTTTCGTATGGAACCATCATGGACAAAAAGCCTATAACATGTTTGATACAATAAAATGTTACATTGACAGCTGAGCAACACATATAGATGGCAGTACAGTACAGAAAAATGGTCTGTTGATATTTGGTATTAACTAAAATTACAAACTTATGGTCTTATAAAGGACAGATCCAGCGTGGAACCTGATGTGAAGTAGCATTTAAGCAGAACACAGAGATCCCTGTGTGAATACGTTCACGAACCATTAGCTTTAGAGACTGGGAGGTTCAATGCTGCTCCAGAGAAGGACACACTTTGTTTGTTGTGATTTAGGCATAGGCGTCAGTTTAGGGGGGAACGGTGGGGACGTGTCCCCCCCACTTTTTGTCAGGGGTCATTTTGTCTCCAACACATTCAAATTCTTCACATGTAAGCCGTTGTAAACCCAGTTTTTTCAGTAGTATAGAAAATTCCGACGCTCCTGAACGCACCATCCGCACTCGGCCGAGAGTTGCACAGACATGCAGCACACCTTCGTGAGGTTAAAAAAAAACCGTGCAGATGCTAAATTTGCGCCCGTGCCAAGTGGAAGCTCTGACCAGAGGCGTGCAGGGGCAAAATTTCGGCCCAGGAGAATTAGTACTATATAGCGGCCCACAGACCCCTTTACCAGCATGTTACCGATAACTTAACAGGTTAAGCCTCTGCTTTTGGTGCGGTGGTTGTGAGTTCGAACCCAGCTTGTAGCATTTTGCCGCCGTTCTTCGACATTTTCTCAAAGTGCTGTGGTCTCCGTCCCCCCCACTTTTAAAAACAAACTGACGCCCTTGGATTTAGGTGACGTTAAAAATGAGGTTCATTTAATGTTTTACTGTCCTGTATACTAAGATATCAGAGAGGTATTTTACAGTAATACGTCCTCTGTTTATGTTGATTTGTTTTGGTTGGATGACCACGAAACACTGGAGTTATGTTTTAGAAGGGGAGCCTTTTTCACGGCAGAATTTCTTTGCCAGGATGGGATAAAAGGCAACATATTTAGTTTGAGAACTGAGGAGCAGAATGATGTGTGTTTTGGACGTACTGCTGCAGTGCTGGTATATTAGTGCCTTGTGTGTGTGCGACACTAAAGCAAAGAAATCAATCAGTCTATTTTGTCATGTGGATGTAGCATACCTTCCCACTGTCCTGTGAGGGCTAGTGTCCTGTTGATGACAATGTCGATCTCAGCAGCACCATCAGCAACCGCCATGCGGACTTCTTGCAGGCGGGTCTCCAGTGGTGTCTGGCCTGCTGGGAAGCCAGTGGCCACTGGGAAAGCAGTGAGAACATGCTGTGAGTGAAGCTGAAGTACTCACATTCTATTCATTTTTACCCTACACTCATTCACACTTTAGTGTACCATCAAATTCCCTGCAGTAAAGAGTTACTACAAATGTGACTCAATTTCAGGTGACTTACCTGAGGCAACAGGAAGGCTGGAATTGGCTGCTTTTAGTGATTTGACAGCATCAGCGACACGAGAGGGGTACACACACACTGCTGCAGTAGTGACTCCTGAATCACATCAGGGAGCAGGGCAATGAAAAAGAAACACGATGATAACCTGGTGTGTGTCGCCCTCTAGAGGCTGACCTCATATCTGAACAGTCTGACATCCTCAGCAGGCTGCAGGTCAGCTTCAAGACAAACTCCACTGTTCACCTTCATTCAAGTTCTACAGTTCTACAGTTTCAAGCAGCAGATGCTTTTATCCAAAGTGACGTACTCTGAGAGTAGATACAACACAAGCAAGAATGTAGTCAGGAGAAAACAACCTGGATAAGAGTCATAAAACACGTTCAAGTGTGATAATAGGACCGTGGTGTTCAAAGGCAGCGCAGAGAAAATAAGATTTTTCATTGATTTTATTTGCAGTCTGTCAAGTGCACAGGTGTTCAGTGAAGAGCTGATTTTTTAGTCATTGAACAGAGTTTGGTAACTCGTTCTACCATCAGGGAACCACAGAGGAGCAGAGTCTGGCTATGGACCGGCCCTGTTCAGGTGGTTTGTTGGCTGAGTGTAGTGAACAGGAGGGAGTGTAGAGTTGCATGTTCAGGTAGGAGGGAGCTGCTTTCATTCTAGTTTTGAATGCAAATATCAGAGTTTTGAATCTAATTTGGGCAGCAGCTGGAAGCCAGTGATACGTTGAAATAACCACTAACCCATAACAATCTGCCCAGTTGTCTGACTGTTTGTGTTTTGTTACCTGCCTAATTTATTCTAGCAATATCACCATGTTCCTCCATCTCTGCAATTAACCTGAGTGTTATTATCACAGAGAGATAATATCAAGAAGATAGATTAATTATGAAAACAATACCCAAGTTCAGATAAGACTCTATGAAATATTTTTGTATTTTTCAAAAAAACTAGTTAGTCAGTGAAAAAAAGATGAAATGGTCATTTTGATACCCGAATTAACAATTTAAAGCTAAAACTCTTTGTTTTATAACATAGTAAACTGAATAACTGGGTTATGCACTGTTGGCAAGAAAAAATAAGACATAACATGTCAGCTCAGACTTAGGAGAATGACATCATTCTCATACACATAAAAAAAAAAAAAACAGTTATTTTCAATTAGCAGAAAAATTATCAATAATGAACGTGATCATCATCTGGCTTTTGTCTGCTACTTTTTTCTTTAGGAGTGCTGTTTATTTGCTATTTAGTTGAAAATGTTAAAAAAAATTTACCACACTTTCTTTACCTACATAATGCAGCGGATTTTTTTAAATTGACGGCCATGTATGAGACACTCTCCAGGCATCAGCACCTCAACAGACAAGAAAACTGAGACAGGATCTATAGTGATCATGCTGGGTGAAAACATTCTACTTTATGTTGAAGGGTTAGTAGTGTATTAATGATTAAAACTCTGGATGAGATTCATGGTGGAACCATGCATGTAGAGACCATCCATTTACCATTTCTGGTCTCACAAAGACATGGAGGATGGAACCACAGATCTCAAATTTGGACTCATCAGACCAGATCACAGATTTCCACTGCTCTAATGTCCATTCCTGGTGTTTCTTGGTCCAAACTAATCTCCTCTCCTTGTTGCTCTTCCTTAGTAGTGGTTTCTTCCCAGCTCTTTGACCATAAAGTCCTGATTGGTCAGTCTCCTCTGAACAGTTGATGTAGAGATGTGTCTGCTGCTAGAACTCTGTGTGGCATTTATCTGGGCTCTAATGTGAGCTGCTGTTAACTTTCCATTTCTGAGGCTGGAGGCTCGGATGAACTTCTCCTCAGCAGCAGAGGAGACTCTTGGTCTTCCTTTCCTCATATGAGCCAGTTTCATCATAGTGCTTGATGGATTTTGTGACTGCAGTTGGAGGTACATTCAAAGTTCTGGCAGTTTTCCGGACTGACTGACCTTCAGTTCTTAAAGTAATGATGGTCTGTCATTCTCTTTACTGAGCTGATTGGTTCTTACATAATATGGATTCTAACAGTTGTCAAACAGAGCTGTCAACTGTGGACCAACCTGACTTCTGCAACACAACTGATGGTCCCAACCCCATTAAGAAGAGAAGAAATTCCATAAATGAACCTTGACAAGGAACACGTGAAAATCATTTCAGGTTCTACCTCATGAAGCTCATCCAGAGAATGCCAAAAGTTTAAAGCAGTAATCAAAGCAAAGGGTGGCTATTTTGAGGGATCTAAAATATAAAACATGTTCTGACTTATTTCCCACTTCTTTCTTTACTACATAATTCCAGATGTGTTCATTAGTAGTTTTGATGCCTTCAGTGAGAATCTACAATGTTAATAATTACGAAAATAAAGAAAACCATGAAATGAGAAGGTGTGTCCAAACATTTGACCGGTATGGTAACTCTGTGCTCCACACCTCCTCCCTCACAATCCAAACCACTTTTAAACACTATATATTTTTTCCTAATCCATATTTAAAATGTAAATAATAAAGCATCACAGTGGTCATATCAGTGAACAGCATGTTAAACAAACAGCAGGAGCAGACCTTTGTCGTGCATGTCTATCTTCTTGAGTAGGTCGTATCTGACAGGCTGGATGGCTTTCATAGAGAGACGGTGGACATTGGACGGTGTATCATCTCCAGCCAGAGTTGTCAGGTCGATACATGTTACAGCTTTCAGCAACCACGCCGTCTGCAGGACAAAAAAACTGAAAATGTCACTCAAAATGATAGAGAAGAGTCTTAGTTTTTCTCCATCTTCTGAAATAAATCTGTTAAAAAAAACTAACAGAAACCAGCAAGGACATTAATGTGACACTATTTCCATAGATTCAGTGACAAATACTCTGACACATTACATATTTGTCACGCTTGACATTTAGTCATAGTGTAAATACTATTATTTTATGACTGCACTTCTAATATTTGATTTTTGTTTGGGAGTTGCACACAGTTGCACAGAACAGAGAAAAAGAAACAGAGATAAACACAGAGGTACAGGGATGTAAATGCTGTTTTATGTAATGTTTTGGACACCACCAATCAATCATCATCCCGCCATGTTCTTCGGCTCATTTCGGCTCCTCCGTTCGTGTTTGTAAACACCACCCGAATGGCCGGGTGGCTGCCGACTCTGACGTCACGCTTCACTTCGTTGCATAAACACAAGACAAAATGCCAAAGACCTCTGCTGTTTGGGAATTCTTCAGTTTAACTGAAGACAAAACGAAGGCAACGAAGGTCGGTTTACACTGGGTTCAATCTGTCATCAGGAAATGGTGGCCAGAACTGTCTAAAAATGATAAAGGATCACTTAGTTACGCCCTTCTGACTCTACACTTCATGGTGATTCGTCGGCCACTTTTAGGAGCATCCAACCTCGAGGCTTACCGAGGGTAACTAGACCGACCCTGGCAGAGAATTAAATTCGTTGCTGTGGGTTGTCTAGCACGGCTAGGCTATGAAAAGAGCTCACCTGCCACTGTTTCTTGGGGGTCTTCTGTCCTTGGATTTGTTGAGCCCTCTTCAGAACAGACTGTGGGTTCACTCTCACTTTGCAGATCCTTTTCAGGTCTGACATCCACCAGGAATCGGTAGGAATACAGAAAAAAAGTACACTCAATGTCTATAACTATGTGGGGGTCATTATTTTTTCTTTTAGTATTTGTATTAGTTGCTTTAACCAGGGGGAAAACTCTAAATAGCATATTGGTTGTTCCAACTCAAATCATCAAATATTTCAGAGCAGTTTGAAACTATTTTGCTATAAAATATGGAAAGGCCTTTGAGTTTCACAAACCAGATACTTTGTGAGATCAAAACATTTTTTCCATTGAAATTTGTGGCTATTTTTGAATAACTTTACCTCTAGTGAGTCAGAATTTGAAATACTGGATGAGTAGGTGAGTGTATGAGTGAGTTGAAATATCAACAAAAAACTAATGCCATTATGAAAACTTTCATTTTCAAACACATCAACAAGAATACATGACGTAGAAGAACACTAGTGTTATTTTCTGAACCATGTCACCATAATACAAACCAAAGCACACACAATACTTTATAATATGAAATACTTTGACATGTGAAAACAGAGAGAGTCAGGAGGAGCTTTTTCCCTCGTCAGGACCGTCAAACTCTGACCTCCAGTCAGCAGCTCACAAACAAGGACCAGAAATACATAACTGTACATACTGTAACATTCCACATGCACATCAGACCTGCCTGTATTTATTGTATATTTATACTTTATATATACCTGTATTCTTGTTTTACCCATTTGGATTTTTTGCATTATTTGTATTTTTTTTAGTATTTCATTTTTTTTTTTAATGTATATTTAAAAAATATTTGTACCAATTTTAACATTTTGTGTTGATAAAGTCTGGTGGACAGTCACTGCTTTTCACTGATACACTGTATGTTTATGTGATGAATAAAAATCTAATCTGATCAATGTGATGAAAATATGAAAAATAGAAGAGAGGACATAGCTTTGTTCTAGCTGTTCTTTAGGAAAACTGTTGGATGATTCACTGTATTCTTCTTCTTCCACCAGATAAAAAGGTTATGCTAACAGGGCTCCATGTATAATAATTATTTTTTTAAATATTATGTTCATTTAAAAAAAATGTTCCCACAATTATAAGAGACGGAGAGAGGAGATTTAAATTTCATTTTCATTGTTTTATACGAGTTTGGTCATCAGGGGGGTGGGACAAGAGAAAAATGTCATTTTAGGAGGAACTCCAGACTTATTTGGTATTTCTAAAAACATTTTCAAACATTCTTTTCACCTAGTTTTTTTTATTTTTTAGATTTGGTCTCAGGAGAAGAACATTTAAACAACAACTGCATGTTTTAGTATTTTGTTCATGGATTATTTGAAATTTGATGCGTGAGATGTAAAATATTCTCCAATTCTAAAATGACCCTCATCACTATGTAGTTGAAACAGAAAGCCAAAGTAGCCCCTGTGTTAGTTTCCATTTGACCACATTAGAGGCAGATTGAGCTCCAGTCAGCTGATCCAGGGTGATGGGTATCACGAGGACCCAGCTCCAGTCCTGAAGGGTCTGAATGCAGTAAGACAGGATCTCAAGCAAAAAACGTTCTACTAGGCAGTGTTTCTTTAACTGCTATTTCACAACCTGTGTGTAAAAAGTAAGCTGTACAGTAACATGCTGCTGTTCTGCAGGTCACTTACCTCTGTGTTAATCATTGAGCTGCAGAAAGTTTCAGATCATTTAACGATGTTTCTTGACTGTTCTACTTAAAGTATTAAACGCTGTGAGGTGGCATTTTGTACAAAGAAAGTCCCAGAATTATTAGCCAGTAATTGAACGCTATGTAAACAGAGATCGTCACACGTGTTGTAAAGTGACATCCTTCAGCTCCAGATGTTTCAGGACAGATGTTCTCTACAGGTTCTACTCACCCAGCACCGTGCCTGGATTCCTGGCCGACATCTTTACAGATCTACACAATGTGTCTCTACTGACTTTAACAGCACTATACCAGCCCCACGTCTCAACTCGACCCCAAACTCACCACTTCCTGAATACAAACAGTCTGGCGTTAAGGGGAGGGTCCTACAAAGCTGCACGTTTACAGCCTTTATTCCACTACATCGCCACCTTCAGCAGTGGAGGATCACTGCAGTGTCAGACATAATGAGGGTTTAAGCCTCGTGTCGTCCTGCGGGTCAAAACTGACCCGTTTTAAGGTTTGAAAATGTGGGGGAAGAAAAACATATTTTCACAGTGAGACTTCTGATGTCCACATTTTCAACATTGTTGGTAGATCTCTGAACATTTTTGGTGGAAAAAAATGTTTAAAATGTTTCTTTATGTGAATGTTCTTAAGGAAAATATTAGAAGTTCTACTGATATATATGTAATCATTTTGGATATTTTTAGGATTTTTTGAAGACTTTACTCATTTTGTGAAAATATTTACAAGAATTTTCTTGCTAAATTTGGGGGATTTTTTTTTTTTTTAAATTAAAACTTTTAAGGGACATGTTTTAAGGAATTATAGGAATTTTCTTCCTGGAGGTTTTGCAAATTTTCAGAAATTTGGGGAATTTTCTTGCTGTGCATCGTTGGATTTTTTTCAGATGAGAAAATAATATTTTTTGGTGCCCGTAAATGAAGACAACAGGAGGGTAAAGCAGGGCTGTCAAACTGATTTTACTTCAAGCTCCACATTCAGCCCAATTTGATCTCCAGTGGATCAAAGCATAACAGTCTAAAGTAATGGAAACTCCATTTTTTTCTCTTTGCTTTAGTGCCATAAAGTACATTCTGAAAATATTCATATTTCAGGAACTATCTTTTTACAAAACATCATGAAAAACGTGACATTTCTTCACCAACATTATGCCTCAGTTTATCATTTACACATTACAACTTCCAGATCAAAGGCACAGAAAACATTTAGTCACAGGCATCTGGAAGTGAACAATGTAGTATTACACTTTATGATCAAAACAACAAAAGTCAGACAAAAAACAACACACCAAAGACAAAATACTACAAAAACGAGAGAGAAAATGGCAAAAGCAAGAAACAAAATTACTAAAAATGAGACAAATGACATGAAACAAACAAAACAGATACAAAAAATTTTGATAAAAAGTTACAGTCACAAAAGAAATGGACAAACAACACAAGTGAGACAAAAAACAGAAAACGACATAAAACAAATAAAGTGAAATACAAAATGACAAAAATAAGACAAAAAATCACAAGTGAGACAAAAAGGAAACACAAAACGACAAAAAAACAACAAAAATGAGGCAAAATATTACCAAATAGAGACACAAAATGACAAAAGAACAATGAACAATCTAGTATTTTACTTTATGATCAAAACAACTTGTCATGATCTAGAAATTATTTTAAATTTATAGTTTTACAAATTGGGCTGCACAGTGCACATGTAGTGGTTAGCACTTTCGCCTTGCAGCAAGAAGATCCCTGGTTCGAATCCCGGGATGGACCTGGGATCTTTCTGCATGGAGTTTGCATGTTCTCCCTGTGCATGCGTGGGTTTTCTGCGGGTACTCCGGCTTCCTCCCACAGTCCAAAAACATGCTGAGGTTAATTGGTTACTCTAAATTGCCCGTTGGTGTGAATGTGAGTGTGATTGTTTGTCTGTATATGTCCAGGGTGTCCCCTGCCTTCGCTCGAGTCAGTTCGCCCGCGACCCTAGTGAGGATAAAGTGGTGTATAGAGAATGGATGGATAGTTTTACAAATCTACAATCTGCAGTTAATGTCTTCTCTGGAATTTTTACATTTTACAAAGTTGTAACGTGGGCCGGATTGGACCCTCTGACAGGCCGTTTTAGGCCCACGGGCCGCATGTTTGATGCCACTGACTTAAAGGATGATTCCACTCAAAGTATACTTAAAAATTCAAAGGTTTATTTAAGATGTACATTACCAGTCAAACATTTGGACACACCTTCTCATTGGAAAAGGAGATGGTCCTGCAGTCCTAAAATACAGATCATATCTAATGCCAGAATAACTGAAAGAAAAGGTAAACTGACACAATCATTCCTTTTCAACACTCGAGGTAGGTATTCATTTAGATCAGCCTGTTTGAGGTACTGTACATATATAGGTAGTACACAACTCTTAAAAATCCCCAACTAGCTAAACTATTTGAAGCTAAAAACACAACAAACAAATAAAACAGCCATATATTCAAATCATGTATTGTCTTACAAATTTTATCCTTATTAACTTTAACTCAGTTGTAAATCACAACAAAATAAAGTCAAGTTAACAGTTACAGTTTGTAAATGTGGGAAAACATTTTTCAGTACAATCTTTAGAACTAAATGAACATTAAGTCAAACAAGAAAACAGCACTCAATAAATGGGCTGCTATTGTTTTCTAGGTATAAAAACCAGACCAAAGTAAACCTAAAAATGTCAGGTAAGTCAGTGCCAGGTGGAGACAAAGTCTGTACAGTGCATTTTAAAAAAGTTTAACTTTTGTATTTCATTTTTATGTAAAATGTACATTTATAATATACTGTAAAAATATTTAAAGATCTGCCCTGTGCACAAAAGCAGTAGCATACTGTAGATTATTGTGATATGAGATTATTCATGTTAAAAAACTAATTTTAGTTTAAAGAGTTTAGAGTTCAGACATTTACTTTTGTAGGAAATAACCCTGGTAAACATGGTAACACTATACAAAATTTAAATAAGAACATACAGATATGGAAATTGTAAATGCTGAAACGCTGGCTTTAGAGTCTGTCCCCGGGTATACGGAAATTCTATTTTTACAAACAATTAGTGTGTTATTGTCATAATTTTGACCATCATGCCTGAAGATTGTGATGATGAATGGGAAGATTCAGTCACATCGTTAAGTTAACATTTCCCTGCAGCTTTGTAACAGACAAGTGATCAAGTAAATGCTTCAGTTTAAATGTTAGAAAGACAATGTTACATCCCATACATAATGAAGACCATAAACGTCATGGCCACTGAGAAACTCTTATTGTCCTTTTGTAAATGCATCCTTAGTTTTTCTTATAAAGTGCCTTCTTTGTTTGCTCTGCTTCTGGGTTAAATGAATAGTTTACAAAAACAATGGGCAGCTGCAAATGTATCTTAAGCACAGGATAGATGGACACAGGTGGGAATAATGAAGCTGCTGCAGTAAAAAGAAGAATTTTCTTTTAACATTTACTTCTTACTGAAGGTTTACCTGAATAAAATAAACAAAAACTGCATACAAATTGCCATTCCCCCATGACAAGACAACAAACGGCACAACCTTGTTTCAATCTACAGAATAAAGTTACAATGCATTATCAAATATAGGAATGCACACGGCCTTCTTGCTCGCTGGTTTGCATACACTGAGCAACAGTGTTCATGAGTTGGTTGTGCTGAGTTAGAGGTAGTTTGGAATCATGACAAGATATTATAAATCAGTGATCAGCAAGCATTGGTATACAATCAGGTTTCCTTAAACACAAGGCTCCAGAGACTTAGAGTGCAAGAGGAGCCATCCAGTGTGATGGACGACTGAATTCAGGTAGCAAGTGTGTTATGAGGTAATGCGTGATTTGCTCTTGTAGTTTTGTTCTTGAGGCTCTTTGTAAAACAGACAAAGTCTGTGAATTTCTTTGCATAGTGTAATAAATGAAAAAATATATTGTTGAAGCTAAAGAGAACATATGTAATGAAGCTATGTCCATGTACTTGTTCATTTAAGTCAACAACAACTACAGACATCTAAAGAAATGTCAACAGTCTGGGTGAGAATTAACATCCATCATCTTGTTCTAATGCAATGTTCTGCTGGAAAACCTTGAGTCCTGACATTCATGTGGATGTTTGACATGTACCACCCACCTACATGTTGTAGGTCCAGCAACCCCCAACCCCTAACCCCTCATGGCAGCATCAGTCCTTGATGCCCGTTGTCACCCTCAGCAGGACAATGCACTCCATCACAGCACAAAAACTGCTCAGGAGTGACCCAGAGAACACGACAGAGCTAAGCTGTTCACCCAGGTTCCACACTCCCCAGATCCAGATCTTATTGATCTTATTATGGGATGTTTCAGGATCAGCCTGATCTAGGTAGGTCCCACCCTGCAACCCACAGGACCCACAGAATTCAGAGTTGTTTTGTTGCAAACTACCAGTGGACTCAAGCTTATCCGAGCTGGCATTGGGTGAGTGGCAGGGTGCATGCTGGACATCTCACCGTTCTATCACAGGACTAAAAGACAGACTGACTGAATGAAGTTCTAAAGCTTATTACTTGTTTAGACTGCCTTTTAAACAAATTTAACAATCATCCTGAATACTGCCCTGTGCACTGAAATCTCATGTCTAAGGTCTAATTTGTCCAATGAGTCAATAAATCCAGCCTGCACCCTGCACAGGCTTCATTATCATTAATCATTTCAATAAAGGAATTCAGTTCAGTCACAGATTTCAGCAACTAAGCCACACCTAATGGCTGGTTATTGGCATGGCTGGCCTTGGTTACATGAGACACAAGAGCCACATTGTCAAGGAAAACTTTTGAGACCAGGCGATACTGCAACTCATGACAAAACGTTGCACTAGGTGCTGTTTCCACCCTGCTTATTATTAGAAAGACAAAAGAAGACGGACTTACTGTAAATGTAAAGTGGTATCTATGAGGACTCGGCCAGTGTGATGGATGACTGAGGCATGATCTCCTGCCATCCCGTCCTTGTCTTTGACAGTCTAACACCAATTTGGGTGACAGTTAGGCCAGCAGGGGATTGGTTTAGTTTCAACGACAAAACAGATATTTTGAACAGCAGCCATTTGTTCTACATTTCTGCATGACAAAACCAGATTGTTCTAGTGTCTTTTCTGCTTTTAGTGCATTAGTCAATAACCATCAGCTGTGAGAAAGACTAGCTGTGTGTGCCTGTCAGAGAGACACAGAACTAGGGTGAAACATTGAGTGAAAATGATCAGCACCTCAGTCCTGTGGTGTTCAGAATGATGAACTGGTGGTAACTCTCTCATTCACAAACTTCACTAATCTTTTATGTGTGTCTGTGCTTCTCTGTAGTTTACTCTCATAGAGAAAGGGAAGTTTGTTTTACCTGAGTAAATATCTGTGTGTGGTCTGTTTTGACAGGTAGGTGTGAACATCTATTTTTATGGGCAATACAATTAGTAAACACTATATTTTGGTGCCCTTATGTTGCTGCATTCTGAATGGTCTAGCTAAAACTGTAATAAAGGAATGTAAAGGTTTTGACAAGTACCCAACATTTTCTTCTGTTAAGCAACAGATCAGTGTGAATGTATTCATAAAACTCAAAACTGAAAGAACAACAGAATATGAAAGTTCTCTCAAATGAAACCAAGTAGAATGTGGTAAAGCCAAAAAAAATGAAAAAAAAAAAAAAGTGGTTAAGGCAATCTTTTTCCTTTGAAAGATCTGACAATTGAATGAGGTAGAGGTTCATGGAGATGAAGGCTAGTCCTCCTCTGGGGACTCTCCTGTCTCTTCTTCTTGCTCTTCCTGTGAATGAAAACAAGATGGTCTATGTCATTTAAACTGTTTTAGATCTTTTATAATACATATTTCATTCCAGTGTCACTTTATGTTGGCACAACCAGTGTTCCCCAGTCAGTTGTCCACGGAGTAAAAGAAGCAGTCATTCTATGTCAGAAAGAGTTAGTCTCTGACAAGAAACGGTCCTTGAAAAAGAATTATTATACTGCAATGGTTCTGATAACCTTGGTAAACACATGCTCATGCTATGCTTTGTTCTTTCTTCCTTCATTTGTATTCCTCATAGTTATAGGCTTATGTTTACATTTACTACACGACCAGCTTAAAATGGCTTTCAATGAAAGTCTGGCTATTAAAAACCTAACACATATTACCGGAACAGTCTTCAACATTTATTATGTATTTTACTACAGTTTATGCAGTATCTGCTGTCATGGTATGAATCTGCAGGTGCATCTCATAGAATTAGAACATGGTGGAAATGTTTTTCATCAGACTTTGCTCAAAGTGAATTTTGCGTGAATCTGACCCATTACACATAAACGGAAATATTTCAAACCTTTCTTTGTTTTAACCTCGATATCGGCTGACAGCTCATGAAACTCTCCCCAAATAAATCTCAAAATCTTAGAATACTTCAAACAATCAACAAAAATCCATTCAAAAAAGGATTTATAATGTAGAAATATCCAAACTCTGAGAAGTATGTGCATGCACTGTCTGTCAATACTTAGTCAGGGCTCCTTTTGCTCAAATTACTGCAGCAGCATGGCTTGGCATGGAGGCAATCAGTCTGTGGCACTGCTGAGTTGTAATCACTGTCCAGGTTGCCTTGACAGCTATCTTCAACTCTTCTTTATTGTTGGGTCTGGCTCGTCCTGTTCTCTTCTTCACAATACACCACAGATTTTCAATCGGGTTTAGATCTGGTGACCTGGCTGGCCAGTCTAGCACTCTCTTCCAGTTAGCTTTCCATTTCTATGCTTTGATACAGCATTGTAAACAGCAGCCTATTCAGCAACGCATTATTGAGTCTTACCCCCCTTGTGTGTACTGAACCAGACTAAGAATTTAAAAGCACTTTGCACGTGTTTTGAGTTAATTAGCTGATTAGATGTCTTCTCAGGATTGTGTGGGAGTATCTGGGGGTTCTTGATTGGCATCTCTGTGGCCCTCTGTAAAAAATTCTAATATTCTGATACTGATTTCACATCAAAATATAAAAACAAATAAAGGCTCGACATATTTCATTTTATGTACACTGAGTCTAAAATATGTACAATTTTGACTTTGAGCAATGTGCGGTGTTTCCTACCATATTCTAATAACATGAGATGTACCTGTATTTGAGAGTGATTAGAGACTAATGAAGAATATCTGTGTATGTAGCCTGAATTTAGCAAAGATATTTAGTCAATATGAAGTAAGTCTAATGAGGATTACACAGTAATTCATCTTACAAGTGGATACATCTGTGTGTGTGTGTACTATCTTCGAGATCTCTTACTTGAGCTGGCTTTTTCTGAATGACTTGCTGTGGCTGCAAAAGAAAAAAAAGGGAAAGTTAAGTCTTGTTCCACTGAATAACATAAACAAAAAGAAGTTACCTCTTCCAGTGCCGTCCAAGGCAGCAACCAGCCAGAGGTGCTCCGCGTGTTTTTTTATCTTTTCATTTTTTCACTTTTCCTGCACTATATTTGATCACCAAAGTAGTAGGCTACATCTGCTATAAGTAGAAAAATCTGGCCCCAGACTTTGTTTCAACATTTTGCCATTTTTTAAGTACTTTTAATGCCAGTTTTTTCCCATTGCAGTCCCTGGATAGGCTGGTCCTGAAGCACCTCTGCCCCATAGTTGAGGTTACGTAAAGGCTAATTCCCTTTTCCTTTGTGTGTGTTTGCGTGTGCTTTTCCTCATCATAGATGATTGGATAATCAGTTGAGTGAGGACACTTGTGACAGAGAGTGACACGCCTGTTCATCATTCACAACCTGCCATAAAGGAAGGGGTCAGTCCACTACTCGACGCTGGACCGTTGCACTACCTTGAGTCAATCAACCCAGACCAGCTCAGTTCAGCGTTCCGTTGCCTCCAGTCTAACCTGTGTTAGCTTGTTCAGTTCCCCGTGCCGCTCCCTGTTGGTGATCCTGCTTCCACACTGACTACTACCTACCTCTCTTTGGATTTGTTTTATCATAACTCCAAAGACACACATTCCTGTATTATGCAAATGACATTCCTCATCTTTATTTCCCTGACCTCATTTGCCAAGCTGCTGTCAGCTAGGTGGCTTAGTTTCGCTTTCGTGGTTACCTTCGTAATTATCGTTCCTGATGAACTACTTGTTTATTCTGCTTCTCTGCTATTTTTGCCTTTTGTTATCTTAGCATTCTTGTATAGACGCTGAGCAGTTTGACTTCTGTGTTTCTGCTCTGTTCTTGCGTGCCTGTATATTTTGTTGTCCCACTCCCGTTCACCTTTCCTAACCTTCTTATACTCTGTTCTGGTTAGTTCCCTGCTCTGTATTTATCCTGTCTTTTAAGATTAAGTCTGCTTTGTATTTTGTGATTCGCGTAATCGCTTTATCTTCCTCCTGGGCTTCCAGGGATTCCTCTGCGTAATTGTGCTGTCTGTAGCATAATTCCCTACATTGGCTGTTAATGTCTCTAGTCCCAATTTCCATTATCATGTATGTGTGTGCTATTGTAAACAAATTGTTAAATCTTCAATCTGTGTGACATGTCTCTCTGTCTACACTTGGGTCTTTGTACAAACCGTGACAATACGACCTGCTCAGGCAGGAATAAGTTGCTGCAGGTGGATACTCCACTAGCGGTCTGGATCACCAACTACCTCACAGCTTTTTCACACTTTGTGAGGCTGCAGAGAGCCAAGTCAGAAACAATACTGGAAAGCATTGGTGCCCCTCAGGACAGATTCCTGTCTCCCCTCTTGTTCACTCTCTGCACCTCTGACTTCAGATACTGCTCACAGTCCTGTCATTAGCAGAAGTTCCTGCCTTAGTGGGCTGTATCAGCAGGGGGCAGGAGGCTGTGTGGTGGACAGCTTTGTGGTGTGGCATCAACCACCTACTGTTTAACATCCCAAAAACTAAGGAGTTAGTGGTGGACATCAGGAGGTACAGGACTACTCAGAACCCAGTCATTATCAAGGGAACAGAGGTGGACAATGTCAAGGATTACAAGTGTCAACATAGACAATATGTTGGACTGGACTACAAACACAGAGGCTCATGAAAATAAAAGCCAGAGCAGTCTGTTTTTTTCTCAGCAGAATGAGATCTTAAAACATCTGCAGTACTATGCTGCAGATGTGTTATCACTTGGTGCTGGCCAGCACCATTTTCAATGCTTTAGTGTTATGGGGCAGCAGGGTGAAGGCAGTTGACGCTAACAGACTCAACAAGGTCACCAGGAAAGCTCGTTCTGTCCTGGAAGTGTAGTTCTAGTCTTTGGCAGAGGTGTCAAAGAAAGGGATACTGAGGAAACTGCTGCTCAGAGCAGCTTCAGCTATAACCTGGGACCACTGAGGAGGAGCACACAACGTCGCAGGAGGTCTTTGCTAACAGTGGCCATCCAACTGTGCAACTCCTCCCTTTTCTATAGGAATAGAAGTTAAAATATGAATTGTTCACATACTCCACCCATGGCAGACAGGTGCTCCAGGCAGTCAGGTTCTCGGAGGTGACACAACACAGGAGGATCTCCAGCCATGTATGGTCCACTAAGTCTGGCCATGGGACTGAGGATGGAAACCAAAGGTTAAACTGACTGTTGCTCCCAGGGCATTGCAGAGTGTTTTCCAAACCTCTCATGTGAACTGGGGTCTTTGGTCAGAGACAATGTCAGTAGGAATGCCAAGTGACCTGAAGACCTGGTTGACCACGATGTCAAGTGTTTCTTTGGCCGTGGTTAACTTAGGCAAAGCAAGGCAATGAAGTAAGTGGCCTTAGAGAAACAGTCAGTAACAGTGAGAATGGTGGTGTTACCATTAGAGGGAGGCAGGCTGGTGAAAAAAATCCAATGCTATATACACACGTGGACAAAATTGTTGGTACCCCTCAGTTAAAGAAGGAAAAACCCACAATTCTCACTGAAATCACTTGAAACTCACAAAAGTAACAATAAATAAAAATTTATTGAAAATTAAATAATCAAAAACAGCCATTACTTTTGAATTGTTGATTAACATAATTATTTAAAAAAACAAACTAATGAAACAGGCCTGGACAAAAATGATGGTACCTCTATAAAAGATTGAAAACTATTTGACCAGAGTGACATGATTAACTCAGGTGTGTCATTTAATTGACATCACAGGTGTTTCCAAACTCATAATCAGTCAGTCTGCCTATTTAAAGGGAGACAAGTAGTCACCCTACTGTTTGGTGAAAAGGTGTGTACCACACTGAACATGGACAACAGAAAGCGAAGGAGAGAATTGTCCCAGGACATCCGAAAAAAATTATAGACAAACATCTTAAAGGTAAAGGCTATAAGACCATCTCTAAACAGCTTGAAGTTCCTGTGACAACAGTGGCTCATATTATTCAGAAGTTCAAGACCCATGGGACAGTAGCCAACCTCCCTGGACGTGGCCGCAAGAGGAAAATTGATGACAAATTGAAGAGACGGATCGTTGGAATTGTATCCAAAGAGCCCAGAGCAACCTCCAAAGAAATTAAAGGTGAACTCCAAGGCCAAGGTACATCAGTGTCAGATCGCACCATTCGTCGTTGTTTGAGCCAAAGTGGACTTCATGGGAGACGACCAAGGAGGACACCACTGCTGAAAAAACTCATAAAAAAGCGAGACTGGAATTTGCAAAAATGCATGTTGACAAGCCACAAAGCTTCTGGGAGAATGTCCTTTGGACAGATGAGACCAAACTGGAGCTTTTTGGTAAGGCACATCAACTCTATGTTCATAGACTCAAAAACCAAGCATACGAAGAAAAGAACACTGTCCCTACGGTGAAACATGGAGGAGGCTCAGTAATGTTTTGGGGCTGCTTTGCTGCATCTGGCACAGGGTGTCTTGAAAGTGTGCAAGGTACGATGAAATCTGAAGACTATCAAGGCATTCTGGAGAGAAATGTGCTGCCTAGTGTCAGAAAGCTTGGTCTCAGTCGCAGGTCATGGGTCTTCCAACAGGACAACGATCCAAAACACACAGCCAAAAACACCCAAGAATGGCTGAGAGAAAAGCGTTGGACTATTCTAAAGTGGCCTTCTATGAGACCAGATCTGAATCCCATTGAACATATGTGGAAGGAGCTGAAACATGCCATTTGGAGAAGACACCCATCAAACCTGAGACAACTGGAGCTGTTTGCTCATGAGGAGTGGGCCAAAATACCTGTTGACAGCTGCAGAACGCTCATTGACAAATACAGAAATCGTTTAATTGCAGTGATTGCCTCAAAAGGTTGTGCAACAAAATATTAAGTTACGGGTACCATCATTTTTGTCCAGCCCTATTTCATTAGTTTGTTTTTTAAATAATTATGTTAATCAACAATTCAAAAGTGATGGCTGATTTTGATTATTTAATTTTCAATAAATTTTTATTTATTGTTACTTTTGTGAGTTTCAAGTGATTTCAGTGAGAATTGTGGGTTTTTCCTTCTTTAACTGAGGGGTACCAACAATTTTGTCCACGTGTGTAGGACCAGAGTCGTTTGGGGATCTGCATGGGCTGGAGGAGACTGGAACTGGACTGGTTAGAGGTCCTAGCATAATAGCAAAACCTAGAAATTCTAATTCCAATGTTAACTGATTTGACATTTTATAATCAAAATGATCCTCAATCATTAAACTTCTTCCTATCATGATTATAAGATATTCACCGGAATTTCATTCCAAGAATTCCTAACTTGTCATCCATAGCTTCATTGGAATTTCATCATGGACATGTTCATGATTTCATTACTGATTAGTGTAAAAATAAATCATACATATCGAAATGTTGGATGAATAATTAACACAGTTGAAAAGCTGTCACATTCATGGCTGAGGGTGCCAGGTAGCAACAGTGCTCTCCCCTCTGCCTTGTGTTTTGGTTTTTCTTTCTAATTAGGTGTGCGTGTGCACAGAAGCTGGCAGCAGGGGCCAATGATCATTAATCAAGGAGAGTAGTGAATGAGCAGGTGGGACTAGTTTAATCAGCCACTTCAACTCCTCCATGAAAGTTTACGCCACTCACCACTCATCGCCGGACCGTGAACGTTCTCTAACTGGCTCCTGTCTGCTCGTGTTACCCCGGATTCCTGGTTTCTGTCTTCCTGAAATTCCCCTGCAGAACCCCTGTGTGGTCTACCCCTGGATATCTCTGGTTACTTCACATCAGA
Organism: Acanthochromis polyacanthus; assembly: GCF_021347895.1. Taxonomy (NCBI): domain Eukaryota; kingdom Metazoa; phylum Chordata; class Actinopteri; family Pomacentridae; genus Acanthochromis; species Acanthochromis polyacanthus. Next base: position 67,046,369 of record NC_067113.1, on the reverse strand, counting down.
CTTGGCTCCCTCACTCCTACACCTCCGACATTCGTCACCTGCTTCACCGCCTCTGTTGCCAAACCACAAACTCTGGCTGACACATCACATCCAACGGCAATCTCACAAAGTCTGTTGTCCTTCAGCTGCTGGATTCCTGCCACGCCACCGCTGGCTGTCCACCACCACCTTCCAGTGCACCAGTCTCCTCTGGAGACATCCACAACAGCTAAGCTTTCCAACCCGAGAAATACCAGACTCTGATTAAATATTTTAGCTTATGTTTTTGACCCATGGGCTTAGTTTGTTTAAGTAATTATTTCACAGTCTGCCTCGTGTTAGTTCCTATTTGATTAGAGTATTCCTGCCTTGGTGTTACCATACATGGGTCTGCTAACATTACTCTTTCTGTCTTGTATTTAGTCCACCTGTTCGCCAGGAGGAATCTATCTGTCCTGGGATGTAAAGGATTATGTCCGTGTTATAGAATACTTCCAGTTTCCTGTTGTAGTTCTTGTATCTTTTTCCTGCTTTGGAAAATAAAGCCTTATAAATTGTTCCCTGGTCTGAAGTCTCATTTCCTGCACTTGAGCCTCCGCACACCACAACAAAGGCCAAGATAAGCCAAAATAACCATCAGTGACACCCGATCTCTCAGAAGCCTCACTCCCCCAAGGCCCTTAACACAGACTCTACTCCTTCTGTACCACAGAGGGGAAATGGCAGTGTTGTCTGTAATGGGCTGTGGTAGCACTTGTGGCACTTGTAGGTCCACTTGATTTGTTAGGGGTGGGGTGGAAGTCTGAGGCACAACATAAGGGCAGCATGGGCAGCTTCAACCATATACAATGTAAATGACTAAAAATAGAAGACCTATTGTGAAGACCCCATACTTTAGCTGAAACCTGATCCCATGTACTGTTGAAGGAATGAGGGACTCTACAACCTCTACTACCACCTCTACAACCACACAGCAGTCTCTTTCCACAGGTTTTACTCTGATCAAAGAGAGGTATGTCTCGGTTCTGCTAAGCACTTTGTACAGGTTCACAAAAGTCTAACCTATCACGAGAGGTGGTATGCACAATATTTAACAGGATGCTCAACAGTACTGGCTTCATTCAGCCGCTAAAGTGATGGTATTCTGTCATTCAGACAAAGGTCACCATTCTGTTGATGCTCCCTACAGCTTCATTCAGGCACAGTCACCATAGTGATAAAGAGACTCACGGTCCTTACAGTTTATGTGTGTGATACTGGACAGTGCATCAAGTGACAAAAGACAAAACCTAAAATAATAGCAGCTTCAAACTGACCAGAAAACCAACTGCTTATTATATTTGTGATTTCCCAAACACTAAAAAATTGCATGTGTGATGATAATCACACAACTAGTTTATTGACAGGAAAGTAAAAACATCCTTACAGCTGTAAAGGAGCTCAGGACTTCACTTCAACAAGGCCACTTGGTAGCAAATTATTTCACTGTGGTTTATAAACTATGACTTTGTGTGTGTCACTTGACTGATGTGGCAAAAAATATACAGTATGATTTGCAGTCATCGTCTCCTGATCATCTCCATGTCACAGGCTATCTAAAACTATTAGCAATTACCGTATTTTCACGACCAAAAGGCGCACCGTACCAAAAGGCGCAGTCTCAGTTATGTGTGCCATTACTGTATTTAACACACACATAAGGCGCACCTGATTATAAGGCGAGGGTTTTATATACAATCCACGCCCACACTTCCCCCTTTAACGTTCTCATGGTGTCCTCTACTACGTCCGGCTTACAACAACACACACAAGCATACAAGTGTACGTATTTAAAAATGGAGCGGGAGCAAAACTTAGTTTGGTTGTGCTTTATTTAAGTATTGATTAGTACTAACATTTTTTAATAATCAATAGGCACGGGCATGGTAATTACCGGTAATCGTCATCAATTAAACCCATGGAAGTCCTCATCCTCTGTTTCTGAATTGAACAGCTGCGCTAAACCTCCATCAAACATGCCAGGTTCACTTTCTTCACTGTCAGAGTCACTTTCCGTGCCGTGCGGCGCCTCGGAAATGATGCCGGCTTTTGCGAAAGCTCGAACAACAGTGCCAGCAGACACGTTAGCCCAAGCATCTACAATCCATTGGCAAATTGTGGCGTAACTCGCCCGGCGCTGCCTTCCACTCTTAGTGAAACTGTGGTCTCCATCGGTCATCCATCGCTCCCACGCCACTCGCAGCCTTACTTTGAACGGCCGGTTCACACCGATGTCCAGCGGTTGAAGTTCCTTTGTCAGGCCTCCCGGAATGACAGCAAGCTCGGAGTTCATTTGCTTCACTTGTTTTTTCACATCGGCTGTGAGATGGGCACGCATAGAGTCACAGATCAACAGTGATGGTGATGCGTGGAAAAAACCACCTGGTCTCCTTACATACACCTCCCTCAGCCACTCTTTCATCATTTCCTCATCCATCCAGCCCTTTTCATTTGCCTTAATGATGACTCCTGCTGGAAAGTTTTCTTTAGGCAAAGTCTTTCTCTTAAAAATCACCATAGGCGGCAGTTTCTGTCCATTAGCATGGCAGCTAAGCACAACAGTAAAAGAAGACTTTTCGTACCCCGTTGTGCGTATCGCTACCGTGCTGGTCCCCTTCTTCTCCACAGTGTGACTCACCGGGATGTCGAAAGTGAGCGGCACCTCGTTCATGTTAGTGATGTGGCTGGGCTGGATGTGTTTGTCGGCGATGTGTTTGCTGCAGTAGGAGCGGAAGATGGCCAGCTTTTCATTATAATCCGCTGGAAGTTGCTGCGCTACCGTAGTCCTGGTCCGGATGGAAAAATGGCACCGTTTCATGAAACGAAAGCACCAAGACGGACCTCCTTGGAAATGTTCAATTTTCATTTCTTCTGCTAGCTTTACTGCTTTTAGTCGAATGGTGACCGTCGAAACGCTTCTCCCACTCGTTCTTTGCTCGATGATCCACTGCTCGAGTCTTTCCTCCAACTCGGGCCACCTCGCCTTATGTCCGCGGAAACTCAGCTGCGTCTTCTTGACCTGTCGGAGCTCGTATTCCAGCTTCCTCCACTTGCGAACCATCGATTCATTAATCTTAAATTCTCTAGCGGCCGCTCGATTTCCATGTTCCTCCGCGTAGCTGATGGCCTTCAGTTTAAACTGTGCTTCATAAGCGTGTCTCTTTGCCATTTTCAGGGTTGTTAAAACAACGATGTTCTGCATAACGCACATACCTGTTCTTTTATATACAATCCACACCCACACTTCCCCCTTTAACGTTCTCATGGTGTTCTCTACTACGTCCGCCTTACAACAACAACACACAGGACGCACTGCACCATAGGGCGCGCCACACAATTTGAAGAAAATCTAAGACTTTTATGTGCGCCTTATAGTCGTGAAAATACGGTAATTAAGTTACAGCTGCTCTGCTGTCAGTAAGTGCTCACAACTACCTTTAGAGATGCTTAGATGGATCCTGCCGCTGTCTCACTCTACTGTTTTGTGATTTTGGTTGGACAGTGTTCCATACCAGCTCTGTTCTTAAAGAGGGATGCGATAAGTTGGACACCATTTACTAGACCATGGATGACCTCAAGACCTGTATCAGGCACCCTGGACAGGTCACTAGTTTATACAACACGGTCTCATGGGGATTCGTGAAACTGTCACGTCAGTTTTTGTTTCGGTTTCGTGCGCACCAACACGATGTCGTCATGTTTTTCGTGCCGCTCACCACGAGCGAAACCCGCTGTGGTAATCACAACAGCGGCCGGATCACATCTGAAAGTGGCTGTCCATTGGCGGCCGCAAACGCCAATGGACAGCTTAAATCGTCATGAATCCGCCGAATTTGCATAGGAATTTAAAGAACGTCCGGCGGCCGAAGCGGCGGCCGCAGCAGCGGCCGCAAACGCCGATGGACAGCTTAGATCATCATGAATCCGCCGGTATAAACCACTTTCAGATGTGATTACCACAGCGGGTTTCGCTCGTGGTGAGCGGCACGAAAAACATGACGACATCATGTTGGTGCGCACGAAACCGAAACAAAAACTGACGTGACAGTTTCACGAATCCCCGTGAGACCGGGCTGGTTTATAACAGGGTCAAACATAAAAACAGACAACCAAGCAAACAATGACTCTGAAAGAAATACAAACATGTCCGGGTGTTTTCTGCTACAACAGAAAGATTGCAGAAAGATTTCCGACATCTGAAATCTTTAAAACATTTGTGGTCCACAGTGGTAGATTTGTAGTATAGACACAGACAGAGACACAGACAGACAGACCTCTGCTGTGCTCCTTTGCAGAGTAACAAACATTTGACTGCAGTTGTTGCTACCAAAGCGGACCAGCCACTTATTACCTTTTCGTGGGGTGATGTAGGTGTGGCAGGACGGCCCAGTCCGTCTCCACCTATGTTAAGTATATTGGATCAGGTGGTGTAGTTTTTTAAGTGCTCCCGGTCATTGAATGCAGCTGGGCTGGGAGCAATCATCCCATTGCACCTTTGATTACTGGGCGGTGCTACACTGCATTATATCTGTGAGGGCTGCGCATTTTTGACATGCGTCCTCTCTCTGGAGCTGGGGTGTTCACTCAGCCGCGTGGTTTGCCGTGGCAGTCTCGAGATGCTGGCGGAGCATTTTTCTACCTACCTGTCAGGTATGTTCTGACACGGTCACTGCGTCTCCAAGCGACGTTTGTGCTGTGTCTGATCTGCTCGTTGCTTTTAGTAGAATTCGGCTGGTACCTTGGCCGAAGGCTGGGAGCCGGGTATGTGTGTGGCCTCGGAGCTGGGCATAACCTATGCATCGCGTTGGATTTTTGAGTGATCGTGCGGCTGTTTCCCCTGATGCCTGAGGAGCTGCGGTTTTATTGACAAGCCGCTCCATGTCTGAAGCAAGCTGCTGCTGTTCTGACTCCAAGTTCTGTCTTCATGTGCTGTCTCTGTGTTCAGTGCAGCATGTTCTCTGCCCATCGGGAATTGCTGCATTGGTTTTATTCTATGCTTTTAAAGACAATCTTGGTGTGCATGTGCCCATCGCCTGGCACACCCATTATTATGGGTTGTAAAAATTATTAGCATCAGAATTACTTTTCTTTGATTTTGTAATCTGTTTGTTCTCTCTTTTTGTGATTCTGTGTTTGGGTTATGTATGATTGTTGTTTTGATTTGTTTGGGTGAGCAGGTGGCCTGATTGGCTTTGGTGGCGACCTCCAGGGTTCAGTATCATATAGTGTGGTGCCAGGGTAGTTCTAGAGATCTCTGTTCCTGTGACTAACCGTATTTTTACCTCCACCAAGGAGGTTATGCGACACCCGGTGTTTGTGTGTCCGTCTCTGTCTGCCTGTTAGCAAGATAACTCAAAAACGGCTGGGCAGATTCACATGAAATTTTGAGGGGATGTAGACTATGGTAAGAGGAAGAGCTGATTTAATTTTGGTGGCAATCCGGAAAGGATTCTGGATCACTTTGAATTTTTTAGTATTGTGGGGGCCGCTATGACTGTGCTCTGGGTAGGGGGGCCGCTAGGCATCATGGGGGGAATTATGTGTTCTTTGGGAATTGTTTTACGGGGTTGTTTGTTTGTTCTAGACATTCTTTAATTACTGCTTGCATTTAGGTAGTTCAGTACTGCGTTCTGAGTTCGTTTGTGTGTTTGTTGTTGTTTTCATGTGTACCGTAGCTCAGGGGGTTACGGGAGGAGTGACCTCGGCCTGCGAGCCGGTACGTTGTGAGTTCTGGAGTGCTTATTGTGGTAGAGACAATAAAGCCTGGTGTGCTAACTGTAAGATCCTTCGTCATTCCTGCCTTAAGTCGCCGTTCAGTGCTACATTGGTGTCAGAAGTAGGATGGCGCTTGCCCGACTTCAAATGGAGGAAGAACTGAGGGAACTCAAACAAGCTGTCGACGAGGGACTGCACCGCCTCTTGGGAGCAATCCCAAGAGGAAAGGAGCCGGCCAGCGGAGAGTTCGCTTCACGTAAGTCCCGACAGCTCCACCACACCAAGAACCCGCCGGCCCTCGAGGACATGGTGGGCCGCCACAGGCAGCGAAGCCGACGCCGCTGCAGCCGCTAGCAGGGGGAGTGCTCTGACAGCAAGCCGAGAGCGGGGAGCCACCTGCCGCCGCTGCTGAGCGGAGAACGCCTGTCAAGCTGCCGAAGTACGACGGAGAGAGGGAGCTCGCCCCGTACCTAGCCCAGGCGGAGCTAGTAGCGCAGCAGAACAGCTGGAGCACCGAGGACACCGCGATGAGCCTCGCCCTTGCTCTGGAGGGGAAAGCAGCCTGGGTGCTACTGGACCTCAACCCAGCACAGCGACACAATCTGCGGGCTCTAACTACCGCATTAGAGAGGAGATTCGGCGAGAGACCGTCCGCCGACGAGAACCGAGAGCAGCTGATTGGTCGCCACCGCCGAAGAGGGCAGACACAAAGGAGGATGCCGCGGAGACTGTTGGCGCAGACCCCCGACCAGGACTGGCGCCGGTGGGTCTGCGTCGTTCCACATGCCGCTGACGGTGGCCCGGACACTTGGACATTTATTGTTCGTGGCTAAGGGGTTTCGGGGACGTGTAAACCCCCTGGGTGGGGGCTATGTAGCGGCCATGGGGGCTGATGTGACTGTGTTCCGGGTAGGGGGGCCGCTAGGCATCATGGGGGGAATTATGTGTTCTTTGGGAATTGTTTAACGGGGTTGTTTGTTTGTTCCAGACGTTCTTTAATTACTGCTTGCATTTAGTTAGTTCTGAGTTCGTTTGTTTTCTTGTGTACCGTAGCTCAGGGGGGTTACGGGAGGAGTGACCTCGGCCTGCGAGCCGGTACGTTGTGAGTTCTGGAGTGCTTATTGTGGTAGAGACAATAAAGCTTTGTGTGCTAACTGTACGATCCTTTGCCATTCCTGCCTTAAGTCGCCGCTCAGTGCTACACTATGTTTTAGTATGTGGTCCAAAATATGACAAACATCATAGGTTAGTATGTCGTCCAACAAATTGGAGCAAGGTGTCTAGATAGCTCAACTGGTTAAGAAGGTCATTCGTAAACAGAACTGTGTCAGAGACGCAGGTTTGATTCCAGCTCATAATCCTTTACTGCATGGGTTTCCTGTTTTCCTCTCTATCCTTGGCGGAGGTCTGCACTCTCTGAGTGCTTTTCTAGTTCTTTCTGTGGACAGGAGCTGTTGGGCTATGTGGTGAGTGGCTGGCTGATTCCCCCCTGAGGTGGTGGTCCCCTCACTCCCTGTACAGTAGAGCACTTGGGTGTCCATTAGTGGTTTTGGGTGTTTTTTTGCACGTGTGGTGTGTGGCATCCGGACCCTCTCCCTCCCTCTTCAGTCAGTCATTCCGACCTAGTAAGCCCTCAGCCCTGATTTTCATATATAGATGGTCAGTGGCTGCACCCTGGAGGTCCTAACAGATTACCTCTATTTGGCCACTTACTATTGAGCTGTCTCGTGGCACCACCGCTAAGGTTTTTATATTGAACCATTGTCATTTTAATCAAAAGAATACCTTGTTAATAAATTCTGTTTTGTGTATATTTAAGTCACGTCTGTCTCTCGTCATATGTACCTGTGTGACCTTTCCCTGTATTGGAGTGGTGGTTCCCTCTAATCGGATTTCCTGGGGGTGAAATTCCCCCAGGTGGCGTTGTCAGTCATTTGGTAATCAACCAAAGTACATTAACCCTAGTAGCATTGCCACATAGGTTTTCAGTAATTCTTCATTAAACCATAGTTTAAAAACAGCATTTTGTAGCCTGACATTCAATAAATATTAGTTTGAGCTAAAACATTTAAGTGTGACAAATATGCAAAAATAGATTTCTGTAGGAGGACAATACTTTTGCACATCACTGTATGCATTTGCAGTTCTTTTTGCTGACATTTGTTCCAGCTTCCAGCACACCAAAAGCAGACACAAGCTAAAGAGAACCACATACTTACCCATTTCCTGGGTCGTCCCCTGGGTCTTTTCTCCTCCGTTGCCTCAGATTTCTGTGAAGACATAGAGTAGGTAAAGTATGACTGAAATGTTTACGTTGCATTGCCTCACATAAATTATGATTTGAAGGGGTTTTTTTCAGAGTTAAGCATGTTTACTGTAATGGATTATGTAACTAAAGAAGTTTTGAATCTCCACCAGTTAGATTTTCTATAGTACTGAACTGTAAGCAGCATTTATTTGGAAGGAAGGACAAACACAATCACATACCAGTCATGAAAATACATTACAACTGTGTACATGGATTGAGAAGAGTGCCAAACATATGGCATCTGATTTGTAGAAAAACAGTTAACACTTACACTTTCATTTCACTTTCAATTGAATTTCCCTTTGGGGATGAATAAAGTGATTCTATTTATTTGAAGTGGTAAAGTGAACTTGCAACATTCTACAACTGTTTCATCAGTGCACAGACTATACACAATTCTTCTGTTGTCTCAAGATGACACTTCCAACAACTGTAAAGATGCAACAGACGGCATGGTACAAGAGACAACCTGCTGCATGATGCTCTGGATGGACACCTGTATGAATAAAACATATTTTACTGTGCCCCTAAAATGAATCAAACTTCGTCAAACCTTTAAGAAAGAGCGGGACAACATTTCACCAGCCAGCATCAACAACCTCATTTATAATTATTTGCATCTTAATGTATCAAAAATTATAAAATGTCCTTTATTTATTTTCATTCGGACTAAATCAAAGACAATTGGTGTCCAAATCCTTACACTCAACATTAACAAAGCATCTTTCATCATCAAAAGCTATGTTTTGATGAAGGAAAACATTCTTTTATGTGCTTGAAAAAGACCAAATGTGGTCAAATCGTTGGTAAATCTTTGGACCTACACCCCCACTGCTAAAAATTACTATCTTTGTCATTAAATAAAAACAAACTATTAGCTTGTGCCAAGCAGGAAAGGAACTAGTTGGACCCTCCCAAGACAAGCATAAGAATACAACACAACGATGATGTGATGTTCAGCAGCAGGCATCTGTCATGGCTTATTACACTGCACAATGGCAAGATAATCTGTGTACTGTAATCCCAGGTCAGTGTTTGCGATGCTACATTTTTAATGTGGAGATTTAATGGTCTGAAAGGTAAAACCCTGTTCAATTAATCATCAGTGTGCTTTATATGTCTCAGCAAAGCAAGTGTGCAATAGCCCTAAACAGCGGGATCTGACGTGGAAACTTACCATAAATGCCACCTTTTTTAAAAGAACAAAACTGTTTGTGCAAGAAAAACCATAAGACCTGGAAACACCAGGAAATGAAATTTTTTTTTAAAAAAAGGTCTTGTTTGGATGAAATGGAAACAAAGAAACTTGACTTGTAGAACTTCAGCTCAGAACTGGGTTAGACGTAAAATCTGAGAAATAGTGACACTGTGATCATTATTTACATTATACCATTTCTCTTCCCATTTTTAGCATTCTTTTAATCTTCTTCTTTCTATACATGTGGATGGCCCCAATTGTAGATGAAAAATCCAACATGTTAAGTTCATCCTTATGAGAATCATGGGCACAGACTTGACCTGAACAATTAAAACTTTATAATTACTGGTCCATCGTGTTCATTTGTTGAACCACGCACTGCTGTGGAATGTAAATTAATAACGTTCACAAAAGTTACCTTAAACATGTGTTATTCAGGTGTTTGGGCTCCTCACCTTCTGCGCTGCCTTGGAGGGGCCCTTGTTCTTACTTCCTTTGGGGCGGCCCCTTGGGCGCTTTGGGACAGGCTCTCCACTGGGCTCCTTAAAAGAAGGCAGTGGACGGCATCAATGTCAGGGGTGCCGAGGACAAGAAACAAAGATTAGAAACCCGCTACATTTTTGAATATTACATTGTTACTTCACCAAGGAATACCGCAGAGTTACGCGACAATCGAGACACGTTTGTTTGTCTGTCTGTCTGTCTGTCTGTCTGTCTGTTAGCAACTTTACTCAAAAACGGAATAACAGATTTGGATGAAATTTTCAGGGAAGGTCAGAAATGACACAAGGACCAAGTGGTTAGATTTTGGCAGTGATGCAGCTTGTAGTCTAGATGCATGGATTTGATAAAGATTTTTGTGTCACGACAAGATAGCGGCATGGCGTCACTGTAACCATGACAACAAGTGAACACTGCATCAGCTGCCTGCTGAAGATCACATGAATGTGATCCTACTACAAATCCACCACTATGGACTTATCAGGACTTCAGAAATGATACAACAGAGCAGCTTTGGCTGAGTACTGCTCTCTCTGAGTGCTTTTTTTGTTTCAAAATGTATCATACGTTACATTCAAATCTAACTCCAGGCCACTCAAAAATGAGCTGAGGCTTACTTCTGAGAGATATCTTTATAAATGCAGTGTGGTTTTTGGTACCCACAGTATACTGTGTAAATGGATGTGATTGTGACGTGAATTTTTTGTGGGTCTGTAACTCACTGATGAATAACCTCTGTAAATATACTCAAATAAGCCCCTTTAAAACCCTCATTAGTCATTGCATCTCTGATTTAACTCATGGAAAATCTGCACAAATGCATCCATCCTCACTTTCCTCTTCTTACTTATCTTTTTAGTTGTAAACATTAGCCACAGTCAAGACTGCATACATTATTAATTAGTATGGAATGATATATTCATTTCAACAGCGGTATAATTGGAAAAACAAGCTCCAGCTCTAAATTTCTGGAAACCTGTGGAGCTCAGGTTGTCAGGAGGTCAAGTGCATAGTGGAAGTGTGGACTGCACAGCCAAACAATAACAAATGCAGCGAATTCAACGCATTAAGGTAGTAGTAGTAGGTAGTGAGGTGTCTGGACTGTGTTCTATTTAAACCCCATCTTGATCAAACTGTGTGTAATGTGATCCTCAGTGACAGACAGGACTCCTGCCTCTTTCACAGCAGATTCAGGAACAGCGGTCTTTCTTACTGTGTGGATCTTCCTCGGTCTCCCCGGTCTCCTCTTCAGTGTCTCCGCGGCCCCGGTGGGCTCCTGGGAGCCAGAGCCTTCACCGAGCCGGTCCCTGTGTCCACTCATAGTTCCCGGTTGCCGAAGGTCCTCCGTTCTCCCGGGAAACTAAAAAAAGATCCCAACAGAGAGAAAGAACGAACCCGCGGACTTGGTGATCGTAGCTTCACTGCGGTCACGTCAGCCGTCTTTCGTTTTCGCGTGGTCAAGCCAGCCGCTCCAAGATCTTATGTGCGCTCCTCGTACAGACTTTATGGTCAATGCAACTTACAAAAGCGCCGGAAAACTTCCGATTTTCAAAATAAAACGGGTGAGTAAAAGAGGTGTGTGTCATAGAGCAGGCTTAGAGCTACTATCCTGTGTTGGATTTGAGCCAATAGAACACATGACCTGAGAGCTATTGAGCTGAAATGGAAACTTTTACAGTTAAATATTAATATAAAATATACAAAGTAGCCAAAAGGAATAAAAAATGGTGTGTCTTGATCACCCTTTACATTCCTGTCAATCAACATTGGTTTGGAGCCTGTGGGTCAGGAAGCTGGAAGCTATTGAGCTAGAATGCTAATATTTACTGTGAAAAATTCATATTCAATTTAATAAGTATCAAAATGGAATTAAAAGTGGTGTGTCTTGATCACTCTGTGTCATGCTATAATACTGAATACATTTGGAGTCTCTGGGTCACATGACTTGGGAGCTATTGAGCTAAAAGGCTAATATTTATTGTAAAAAATTATATAAAATCTATTAGGTATCCAAATGGAATAAAAAGTGGTGTGTCTTGATCAGTCTGTGTCATACTATAATCCCAAATACATTTGGAGTCTCTGGGTCACATGACCTGCGAGCTATTGAGCTAAAATGCTAATACTTACTGTAAAAATTTAATAATAAATTCATTAAGCATTCAAATGTAATAAAAACTGGTGTAAGTTGTATTGGGACCATGGAAAAAGTGCCTAGAAAGTGAATTTCATTCCACTCACGTGGATCTACATGAACTCTGCTTTATAAGATATATCTATTGCTAATTAGTACCCCAAAAAAGTTTCTACTCACCGTTTCCAGTCATTTTTTAGTGTTTGATGTTTTTATTGAAATTTTAACAATATAACAGAGAACAAACAAAAACAACCCCCCCCCCCCCCCCCCCAATTAAACAAACTAACCAATCTCCACTGCCGCTAACAGAAAACACTTTTTTTAAAAACACAAAGCATTCAGACCATCAATACACAAATCAACCACACTACCGAGCCTAGTCATTCATGTACCGTTGTTGATGGTTGGCTGAAAAAAGTCAAAAAAGGCCTCCACACCTGATAGAACTTTTTCTCAGAGCCCCTCATCTCAAATCTTATTTTTTCCAACTTGAGATGAAATAATACATCCTTGATCCAGTGTGATACTGTGGGTGGGGCAGCATCCTTCCATTTGAGAAGAATTAGACGACGTGCTAACAAGGTTGAAAAAGAAATAAGTTTTTGGCCCCCGGCAGGAAGTCCTAACTCCACACCAGTAATCCCGAAAAGAAACAAAAGTGGATTCAGGTTTAAATGGACTCCTAATGTACAAGAAAGGGCTTCACGTATACCTTCCCAATATTGTTGTATTTTAGGACACGACCAAAACGTGTATTAAAGTGGCCTCTGCTGATTTGCATCTATCACAGGTCAGGTCAATGTCTGGGAACCCTGGGATGGAAACTGAAACAAAGTGTCTCACCTGCAAATATCGAAAAAAATTAGAAGAATGTAAATTATATTTGACCGATAACTGTTCAAAGGAAGCAAATTTATTATCTATATAAAGGTCATTGAAGTTTTTCAGTCCTTGCCTGCACCACATACCAAATGTGGCGTCCTGCAACGAAGGAGGAAAAAATTATTAGACATTATTGGACTGAATAGACTCATGTTTTGGAGGTGAAAATGTTTCCGGAATTGTGAGTATATTTTGATTGAATTATGAACTACAGGGTTATTAATAGTCAAATTTTGAAGCAGTGGAACCGATGCGCCAATTATAGCTGGTAAAGACGGAGAACTACAAGAAAGTTTCTCCAACTCAACCCACGCTGGCCCACTGTTATCAGAGTGATAATATACCCAAAAAGATAAACAACAGAGATTGGCTGCCCAATAATACTGCCGAAAGTTTGGGAGAGCTAGACCACCATCCTGCTTAGGTTTCTGCAGGTGTTCTATACGCAAGCGTGGCTTTTTTCCATTCCATATAAAGGATGAAATTATCGAATCAAGTTTTTTAAAGTAACCCTTGGAGATGAACACAGGAAGGCTCTGAAACAAATACAAGTATTGGGGTAGCACAGACATTTTAAGAACATTCACTCTACCAACCAAAGAAAGTGGAATGAGTGACCATTTGGACAAATCTTGTTGAATCTTAATTTGTAGCTTGTCAAAATTGTTTTTAAAAAGATCACTAAAATTTCTCGTCACACTAATGCCAAGGTAGGTAAAGTTATGTGTAGCTATCTTCAGGGGTAATATAATATTTTCTAAAGCAAAATCAGACATGTTTAGCGGCAACAGTTCACTTTTATGTAAATTTAATTTATACCCTGATATTTTTCCAAACTTTGCAAGGAGCTCCAGAATAGAGGGAATGGTTGTCTCAGCCTTAGACACAAACAACAAGAGATCATCAGCGTAAAGAGATCATTTGTGTACAGTGCCATATCTTTCAATGCCATGTATAGAGTGGTTATTTCTTATGGCTATGGCAAGGGGCTCAATAGCTAAAACAAAGAGCAAAGGGCTAAGCGGACATCCCTGCCGAGTACCGCGATGCAGCCGAAACAGTTTAGAATAATGATTATTTGTTAATACCATTGCTGAAGGACAGGCGTATAGTAATCTAACCCATGACATAAATGCAGTACCACCAGTCATTTTTTAATAATTAGCGTTTTTGTGTCAGTCTTTTTTTTACTGTGGCATAGTTTATCTACCACAGATACGAGCGAAGATGACAAAAAGAAAAGAAAGACAAGGAAACCGCCTTCAGAAGTTACTAAAAAAGGGTCGTAACGATGCTATATACATCTCACAGATGTCCAGGGCGAAGATGTGCAGGACTTTACACAGAAACGGTGGGAAACTTACACAACCTGCGTTAGACAGTGGCTTTCTCCAGTTGCAGAAGGCTGCTGAGCTGAAGGAGGACACCAGCGTGCTTTTGCACATTAAAGAAAAAGACTGTGTGGCCCTGGAGGTGCGGTACCACAGGACCTGTTACACACAGTACACAAAGTTTTTGTCAAGGCCTATGGAAACAAGTACTGCAACCCCAGATGAAGTGTGAGTTATTACAATGCATAAACATTTTATTACACTTTGTACATTTCAAAATGAGGCATTGACAAACAACATAGTTTTTAGTTTGTTTAACTGTAGTTCCAAAAACCTATTTGATACTTTTATTCAGGAAAAATTGGCGAAATAGACAAGCTTAGATAATCTTGATTGGATTATGTAAATATGACATGGCTGCAACAGTTTACACATGGTTTGTGTGCGTGTGCGTGTGTTTTTCAGAAGTGAAACACCCTTCACTGACAGCTACAATTTCTTCTGTGAGACTGTCATCCGTCAAAGGATTATAGTTGACCAGGAAGTGCTGCAAATGGACAAGCTACGAAAGACATTCATGGACATAGTGAAGAATCAGGAGGGTCTTGATGATTTAGAATACAGGTAACCAAAATATCATGTGTCTCTCTCATGGTTCTTGTAAACAAAAAAAGTAAATACTACAAGGTTAATTGCTATTGACTTATTCTCACAAAAAAGGGTATGCGTGTATGTTTATGTAAACACACACGTGCATGCACACACACATACTCATCTTTCCCCATATTTTTTGTGTTTCAGGCAGGATCTACTGAAGAGGCGGCTGACACGTGACTTCCCGCAGCTCACTTTCCACTGCCCTGCCAAGAGAAACATCAGTGAACTTGTTTTTGTTGAGACACTGTCAGCTGATAGACTATTACAAAAGATACCTCCACAGTCAGGTACATCTACTGAGTCCACTGAGGTAAGCCAAGCTGAAAACCAAACTGAAAGTGACAGTGAACACATGGCTAGCACAACATCTGGACAGAATGCTACTGATGTCACAAGGACACTGTACAGTGCAGGCTTGATCTTAAAGAGGGTTCTCAGTGACTCTCCTGGTATGACATGCCCCTGGCCTCCCACCGCTGACAATTTAAATGTGTCTGATGCTCAATCTGTTGTGCCAGAAGAACTATATAATCTAATTGCATGGATTATAGGGGCATCAGAAGAGGTAACAGGAGTGGGTTATGCCGATATTCACGATGATGTTAGGCTAAAAGTTCTATTTGTTTGTCAAGACATTGTTTACCTTGCATCTAAAGGTCGAAAGCAGACACCAAAGTCATTGTCCCTTGGGCTAACTGTACGCTATTTAACAGGATTATCTAATGTTTTGTCATTGCTGAGTAGACTAGGACATTGTGCTTCATGGAACACAGTATTCAGTGTAGACACTAGCCTAGCTGAACTACAACTGCTAGAGCAGGGGTCGGCAACCCGCGGCTCCGGAGCCGCATGCGGCTCTTTCAGCCCTCTGTTGTGGCTCCCTGTAACTTTGGAAAATAAATTGTTCTGCCTTTCAGGTGCGTTTCACTGCATTTTAATATAGAGTTTTATTGTGAAATTACCGCTCTTATTTTGACGCATCACTCCACCGGATGTGCTGCTGGGGTTTTCCTCTGGCTGGGACATGAGAGCGCAAGGTTGATGCAGAGGAGATGGAGAAGCAACGCCTGTAGTTTCACATCGTTTTGTACTCAAGAATGGCAAGCCTGTATATTAAAGCTCCACTCCAAGAAAGACACGTCTTGTCTTTGAGTCAAAAGTACTCATGATAGGGTAATACACGTTACTCGCAAGAACACGGCAGCAGGTCAGAGAGTCAGAGGAGTGTCGTCTTGGAATTGGGAGACGCCAGCGTGTCGTCATTTGCTATGGTCACATGGTACAAGACTGCTACTGGTTGGCAAGAACCGGCAGTAACATAACGGCTTGCTACGAGAACGGTATCGGGTTTGAAACAAATACGTAAAGTTATCGCTTTTCATGAATGAAATTGCACATGTATTTACCACAATGGTAATAGCGTGTGTAGTTGTTGGTTGTACGAAGCGTTTTGAGAAGGGATCAGGCTTGAAATTTCACCGAATACCGATGTCAGGAGAGAGAAGATGGCGGTGGCTTCAGCCATCAACAGGAAAATTGTACCCCAGTAAGCAGCAGAGATCGTGTTTGTGGCTCCCACTTTTCTTCAGGTAAACTATTCAACAGTTTAGCATGTTTAGTATGTCCAACTTTGAGCTTATTTACCAAAAGATATTGATTTAGTGTCGCATCCTTCGCGTGAAGCGATCTCTACACTTTCGGTTTGGTTCAGTGTTGTCATGTGTTACCGATCGGTTTTTAGGCGATGAAAGTATACTAAAGTCGAATGAAGCATATTCAATAACATCTCCTTAAGCCAGCAGCCTCCTATTTGTAACCACCTTTGTTGCTGTATACGTCTAGCGATCGTTTTTTAGAATTGTCCTATTTTCGATCACCAATGCTGTGGGTCTGTTACTGTTACATAGAAGCCATACTGCAGACAAAAAATACAGCAACTTCTTGACGTTTCTTTGACATCTTGTTGAAGATTAACAGAAGATATATTATTTTTAATTCATAATTATATATTTTTGGGTGGGTGAACTGCCCAGCAGTGTCAATCAATTAAAAATAAATGTCGGTGAAGGAAATGTCCGATCACAATGAAGGATCGTCATTCAACCCACCCAGTCTTCAAATTGTAGGGATCTGGCAAGGTTTTACTGTTTCCCTGATATCTCAGCTTACTTACGTATATTTGTCGGGCCTCAGGTGATAAGGATTGAGCATAATCGGAAAATTTCACGGAAGGATAGTTTGCATCGTTATCATCAGCCATTGTTCCTCTGGTTCCTTTTGCCAACCAGCGCGGTAATCACGTGACTTCGTGACGTCACTGTTTGTAAACACTGGCGTCTCCCGGGCAGCGACTTACCGGAGAAAAGTTATTAGCTTAAGATAAATAGATTTTACAAGTTAAATAGACATTCGCAAAATATTGATTTCCAGCTAACATTACGTAACATATGAGGTCCAAGAGCAAAATAGACATTAACCAGGTAAGATAAATATTAGTGGAAGGACACAATTTAAAAAATGAATAATTAGAGGCTTTGTAATTAATTAATCACGACTGATTAACAAGGGCATAGAGGTAAAAAAAAAAAAAAAAAAAGCGATATATGCAGTGTTGTCTTCATTTTAAATGCCAAAAGGATTTTGCGGCTCCCGGTGTTTTCTTTTCTGTGGGAAACGGGTCGAAATGGCTCTTTGAGTGTTAAAGGTTGCCGACCTCTGTGCTAGAGAATCTAGACAAAATCCCAAAGGGTTTCTCATAAAAGGTGCCTACAATACTGGTGTGGGACAACATTGATTTTGGGGAGGAGACACTGTCTGGTGGTGGAACCACTCACCATACAAATGGCATTATGCTCCAAAGTTCTATCACTGAAACTGAGTCAGGATCAGACAGACCGCCGCTACAGAAGGCAGTTTACACATTCAAAGCACCTCCTAGCATCCCTGTAGAACACTACCAACAGTCTAAAAGACAAGGGCCACACAGCTTGTCTCACAAGGAAAGTGTTCCATTGCAGGCAGAAACATACAGGTTGAATACTGTGTCGGCTGCCAAAACTGAACTGGCATATGTTTTATTGAAGTATGCAGATGCTGAAGCATGCACAGTGCCAATCTGGACAGGTTTCCATACAATGCTTCAATGTAATGCAACTTTGCAAAAGTCAGCATTGTATTATCTTCCAGTCATTGAGGCTTCACCGACAGAGATGTCAACTGTTAACACAATTCTGAAGAGAAGTGTTGCAGTTGCTGATCAGCTAGAACTGGACCAGGTAGTATTAGTTTTTGACCAAGCTATATATGCCAAAGCTTAACAAATCCACTGGAAAAATGACGATTTCATGAAGCGGCTAGTGATTTGACTAGGTGAGTTTCATACATGCATGTCTTTCCTAGGTATTTTAGGAAAAAGGTTTGGTGATGCAGGATTGCAAGATATACTCATTGAGTCAGAAGTTGTTGCCGCAGGATCCATCAATGGGGTGATCAGTGGTCATCAGTACAACCGCAGCATGAGGGCACACAAACTTATGTATGAGAGTCTGCAACGTATTTGTATGTGTATTAATCTATATTTTGATATTCAGAGACACTGTCGTATTTGAATAAATGTTTTATACCATACTTGTGAATGACTCTGACCTTTTGTGCATTTATTTTTTGTCTTATTCCACTTTTGCCATTATTCTGATTTAGGAGGGCGTGGTAGCAATTCGGTTGATTTTCTGCCATTTATGGCCATGGTGTGCATTTTTTATTTCATATCTTTCATTACACAGTAGGTTGTGATATTTTTAATACATGACACATAAGCTTTTAGCTAAATGTACTATATATTTCATTGTGCTGGGTGCAAATCACTTAAGTTGAAGCGTTTCCTTCAAGAAATTAGCTACATTTCTCACTCTGAATTCACCTATGTGTACACTAAGGCACCAATACTTGTTTCAAATGTTTGGTAGATGTGTTTATGACATTTGATAAAGATTTTGTGTTTCCAGAATTAACATAGCACTTAAAACAAGCAAAAACAGCAGCACCAGATTTTCGTTTTTTGGGTATTCTTATAAAGATACATTTCTGGCTGGTGACAAAGTTCGGACAAATATTCTGAGTAGAACTTTTAACCCAGAGTCTAGAAGGGTATTGTCTATGAAAAAATGCATTGAACACGTAGATCCAGCGTAGTGGAGCGAAATTCACTTTCTAGGCACTTTTTCCATGGTCCCAATACAGCCTAAATGCAGGTTCTGTAAGTTTCCCACCGTTTCCATGTAAAGTCCTTCACGTCTTCGCCCTGGACATCTGTGAGATACATATAGCATTGTTTCGATCCTTTTTTAGTAACTTTTGAAGGCGGTTTCCTTGTTATTCTTTTCTTTTCGTCATCTTCGCTCGTATCTGTGGTAGATACAGTCGACGCTATGTTGTTTTGTCCTCTCTGTAGTCACGTGCCAGGACTTCCTGTCCAACCTTAAAGTCTCTCACAGTCTTACCTGACAACTGACTGAGCTGCTTGTTCTGTACTTCCCTCCGCAGCTTTGGTTTCAAGAGGTCAATGCGAGACCTGAGAGTTCTGCCCAGGAACAGCATTGCAGGCGCTTGGTTTGTAGCAGAATGTACAGAGTTTCTGTAGACAAAGAGGAAGTTGTCCTGTGCTGTCCTCACAACACGTACCTGTGTGCTGTTATACAGCCAGCGAACCTTTCAAAAAAAGACTCCGTACGCCGGGTTTCCTTTTATCAGCTTTATGGAGTCTTCTTGAAGCCAGTAATCTGCAAATGGTAAAAAGACTTTGGTTTTCTCCAGGTTCAACAGTACAGAACAAAACTATTGTCTCACAAAGTTTTTCTTCCCAGTTGTATAAAACAAAGATCCTCTCTATCAGAAATGAACACCCACTCTGTGGTAAAAAAAAGAAAGTAACAGAGATCCTCAATAAAGAGACGTTTCACTCTGGCTCTGATGACAGTTTCTGAAAATCAAATTCAAACAACATATCTAAACACAACTCATCCGACTCATCAGTCATCAAACTCTTAACATCTTAAAGCAAAAGGCATAACATGTCCAGTTTGTGTTGGAGAGTGATGTCTTCTTTTTCCATCGCTTTAATGGACTTCTTCTGTGGCAGCCTGCGCAGCCTTTGGTGATGTCCTCCAGTTGTTTGTCTATACCTGGCCACCAAACATAACTCCGGGCTAGACTCTTCATCTTGACCGTACCAAGGTGTCCTTCGTGGCGAGTCTCTAACACCCTGACTCGAAATTTTGAGGAAACAACGACACGGGAGCCACACATTAAGGTTCCCTGACAGATGGAGAGCTGATCCCGTCTTGCTGAAAACTCTGGAAACAGAGAGTCACCATGTGCTGGCCATCCCCGCATTGTTATTTCATACACTTTAGACAATGTGGGGTCATCTCTGGTGTGTTTCTGTATTTCAGAATTGGTCACCGGCAACTGATTCACCACCACTGTGTAGAACACATCTGCGGGATCTGTATGGGGTGCTTTTTCTCCTTCAGTTGTCAACAGGGGCAGGCGTGACAACCTGTCAGCATTACAGTGTTGCTTTGTTCCTCTGAATTCAATGTCATATGAGTGGGACCCGAGGAAAAGTGCCCAACATTGCAAGCGGGTAGCTGATATAACAGGTATCCCTTTTCGAGGATTAAAAATCGATACAAGGGGTTGATGATCTGTCACAAGAGTGAACCTTTGGCCATAAAAGTAATGGTGGAACTTTTAAATACCCCACACTAGGTTTAGGGCTTCACAGTCGATCTGTGCATAATTGCGTTCCGCGCTTGACAGTGATCTGGAGGCGAAAGCAATAGGCCGTTCAGATCCATCCTTCATGAGGTGTGACAGAACACAGCCAATCCCATAAGGGCTTGCGTGACAGGTCAGTCTGATGGGTTGTGTTGGGTCGTAATGGGTTAACAGTTCATCTGAAGTTCAGTCTTTTTTATAATATAATTTTTTATAATATTAGCATTTTAGTTAGATAGCTTGCAGGTCATGTGACTCAGAGACTCCAAATGTATTCAGGATTACAGTATGACACAGACTGATCAAGACACACCACTTTTTGTTTCATTTGGATACTTAATGAATTTAATATGAATTTTTTTACAGTAAATATTAGCATTCGAGCTCAATAGCTTCCAGGTCATGTGACCCACAGGATCCAAACCAATGTTGATTGACAGGAATGTAAAGGGTGATCAAGACACACCACTTCTTATTCCATTTTGATAATTAATGAATTTAATATTAATTTTTTGCAATTAAATATTAGCATTTTAGCTTAATAACTCCCAGGTCATGTGACCTAGAGACTCCAAATCAATGATGATTGACAGGACTGTAAAGAATGATCAAGACACACCAATTTTTATTCCATTTTGATACCTAATGAATTAAATATGATTTTTTACAGTAAATATGAGCATTTTAGCTCAATAGCTGCCAAGTCATGTGACCCAGAGACTCCAAATGTATTCAGGATTATAGTATGACACAGACTGATCATGACACACCACTTTTTATTCCATTTGGATACTTAATGAATTTAATATTAATTTTTTTACAGTAAATATTAGCATTTTAGCTGAATAGCTCCCAGGTTATGTGACCCAGAGACTCCAAATGTATTCAGGATTATAGTATGACACATATTGATCAAGACACAGTACTTTTTATTCCATTTGGTTACTTTGTAAATGTTATATTAATATTTAACTGTAAATTTTGCAGTTTTAGCTTAATCGCTCCCAGGTCATGTGACATATTGGCTCAAATTCAACACAGGATGGTATATCCAAGTCTGGTCTATGACACACATCTCTTTTATTCACCCTTTTATTTTGAAAACCGGAAGTTTCCAGGCGCTTTTGTAAGTCACGCTGACTTTCCCACTTGTTTCTGTGCGTTTACCATAAAGTCTGTACGAGGAGCGCACATAAGATCTTGGAGCGGCTGGCTTGACCACGCGAAAACGAAAGACGGCTGACGTGACCGCAGTGTAGCTTCAGTGGTGCTGCTGTAGTTCTGCTGTCCGCTTTATGGACAGCTGGTAAAGCTGACAGAAACAAACCCGGAAGCGGCGATACGGTTTGTCTTAAGGAGCACAAGAAACACCGGGACACCGGAGACACGGGGACACCGGGGAGAGCACCCTCAGCTCCAACACGGAGACAACACACCGCGGCACCGGGAAGGACCGTCTGGAAGTGTGGGAATAGCCTGCTGCATCCAAAAACCTTCTCCACTCAATGAGAATCAGGTTTACCAAAATAAATCAGAGAAGGAAGAAGTCACCTGTGCAGTGGATGGAAAACACACCTGGGTAGGAGGGTCTGAGTGGAAGCAGTGAAAACACAAGGCCCAGACATGACAGGAACATTTATGAAAAAAACAAGTTCACATTTCACAGCTTTCAGTGTAAGACAACATCCATTAGAATTCACATCTGAGAAATATGGAGAGGTTTAGATCATTAAACTGAAGAGATGCTGCTGACACAACACTAGAGGCTCATTCAAGAACTGGAGGACATTTTACATCCCACTCATCAAATTTCAAATAATCCATGTACAAAATACTAAAACATGTAGTTGTTGTGTAAATGTTCTTGTCCTAAGACCAAATCTTTAAAAAAAAATAGGAGAAAACAACGTTTGAAAATGTTTTTTAAAATGCCTAATAAGTCGAGTTCCCCTGAAAAACAAACAAACAAAAAAAACATTTTTCTCTTGTCTCACCCCCCTGATGACCAAACTGAATCTCAAATAAAACAGTTAGAATGAAATTTAAATCTCCGTTTTTGGTTTTAATTTTTCATTGATGTCTCTTGTAATTGTGGAAACATTTATGAAACAATGTAACATTTTAAATAATAATTATTATGCATGGAACTTGTGTCCAACACATAACCTTTTTATCTGGTTGAAGATATTAACATCATCTAACAGTTTTCCTAAAGAATGGGTAGAGCAAAGCTATGTCCTCTCTTCTATTTTTCATCTTTTCATCACATTGTCAGCCTTGATTGAATGTCTCACTCTACCTCATATTATCAGGATCAGACTCATTCTTTGGACTGTTTTCCATCAGTCAGTTTGTCCTCTTGGTCAGCAGTAACAGCTAGCTAAATATCTAGCTTGTCACCATATTATGTTGGTGAGGGATTTCCAATAATAGAACCATACACTGGCACAAAGCAAGCATATTTTGTATGCTACCAGATGCTGCTGATGACAGTGTTTATACAGATGTTCTATTGTATTAAATTTGGAATACCTAAACAATGTCAGAATGGACTGCAATGAACCATGAACAGCCATGTGATTAACTCCTGTCAGATGTTCTAATTGTTGGACAGTCCTGCTATTTACAATTTTCAAATAAAGAACAACAAATTCAAAGTGTTTCTATATATTTTTATTTACTCATTGGCTAGTATAATCCAAGCTGTGAACAAAACTCAAAAGGAAGGGGCAAATATATGTCCACAATATCATGTAATCTGTCACAGTAGGTTTTATCACTGCTGAAAGGCCACTTGCATAGGTAATATTAAATCAACATCTTAGTATCAAATATCACTTCAAAACCATATTCTACTAAAATCTTCCAAAAGATACAATAACAAAGCTCTCCATGGTGTATGCATGTCCATTCACCATCATCCCATTCTCTCTAAAATGATGTTCCTACTGCATTCTCTGTTGTGTTTTCAGGGAAATGTGCTAGATCTGCCTTATTACACTGGTTTCTAATGCATCCCAAGTACAATTCAAATCAACATTCACTTTCATTTATTGTATTATTTTACAGTGGGCTCTTTTCAGCCAGCCAATTGGGTACAAGATGGGATGGGACTTGTCAATTTGGTAACCCAGAAAATAAAAATCATATATGAATGGGTAGTATTTTAGACCAAACCATGACACATCTTCATAAACATGTAGCTTTGATCCCTCATCACAGCCCAGGAGCAAGAGAAAACCACAAGTAAAGAAGTGAAAATCATATTTCATGATGGTCTCATGGATGGTTGTCATTAACACTTGAGCCTGTACGATAAAGAGAGTTCAGCATTCAGCAGGATTTCTGACTTCACTATATGGAACCTAAGCATTCACATAAAGCTGGTTATAAAGTCGGTAAGTCAATCCAGGGTTTCTGAACGTGCCTATGAGCCTGTTCACATGAAAAGTGCCATACTTTTCCCAAGTCTGTACAAATGTTAACATGCTCAACATCCATCTATTATCCATGCACCACTTTATCCTCATTGGGGTTGCAGAGGGGCTGGAGTCTATCCCAGCTGACTTAGGGTGAAGAATTAAGGTTAGGTAATACTGCACAATTAGACTGCACAGTGGCTTGTGGTTAGCGCCGTTGCCTTGCAGCTAGAAGATCCTCGGTTCACCTCCCAGTCTTCCTGGGATCTCTCTGCATGGAGGTTGCATGGTTGGGTTTTCTCCAGATTCTCCAGCTTCCTCCACAGTCCAAAAACATACTGAGGTTAATTGGTGATTCTAAATAGTCTGTAGGTGTGAATGTGAGTGTGATTGTTTATATCTCCATATATAGTCCTGTGATAGACTGGTGACCTGTCCAGGTGTCTCCTGGAGTCAGCTGGGATAGACTCCAGCCCCCCATGGCCCTGGTGAGGATGAAGTGGTGTAAAGATGATGGATGGATGGAGAAAGTTATACTAAAGGGTGCAATACTAGTTTCTTACGCCAAGGGTGTACTTCATGTTCCATAAATGGCTTATAAATCTTTCTGGTGGTTGTATGCAAGCATACTAACATTATTTGTAGGCACTGTGTAAAAGAGGATCAAAAATGAATCAGACTACATTAGAGAGTTGTTGGTTAGTAACTGAAGCCTGAGTGTATTCGTTCCTTTCAAAATATTATCACTTATCTCTTCACAAAGTAGATTATTAATGCAAAACACCTAACTATTTTATTCATGCAGATTGTTGGACTCTCCCTATACAGCTGTCACTGCATTGTCATTTCTGTATCTTTGTTTCAGAGCTCAGTCTTTCCGCCACTCTCTGAGCTATGAGCAGCTCCAAGGCTGGCTATGGAGCTGGAGGTGGAGGCGGCTGTGTCTTTGGGCTGGAAAGCCAAGGAAGCAGAGTTAATGCAGTAGCGTTTTCCCGTGGGTCTTGGACCATCATCAAACAGGTGTCCCAGATGAGCTCCACACTGAAAGAGAGAAATTACTGGAATTTAGCAACAATTTGTAAATGTTCTCTCTGATCAGTTTGACCTAGTACAAATATCTGTCAAAAAATACTCTTCTGATTATGATCTATATTATTTAATTTGCATTGTTGTGTTGCTTCTTTCTTTGAGCGTAGCATCTTGTGGATACATGGAAGTGGTCAGTTCTGGCTCCCTCTCCAGTGAAAGCTGTTACTTTCCAAATGTATCAGTCTAATACAAATGTAAGTTTTGTCCAATAAATGTGGAAAATGAGGCATATCTTTATGCTGTAGCCCAACAATGCATAAGGGCATTCTTTAAAAATAAAAAGTAGGGCGCCCAAATAGCTCAGCTGGTTGAGCAGGCGACCCATAAACAGAAGCTCACGGCGCTTTGCTGCATGTCTTTCCCCGACTCTTCTCCCCACGTTTCCTGTCTCTCTCTATTGTCTACTACAATAAAGGCGAAAAAAAAAGCCCCCCCCCCCCCAAAAAAAGTTTCTTTTCAAAACAGAGTGATAGGGTCAAACTGTCATTTCTAGACCAGACATTTTAAAATGTTATTCTTACGACTTAATTATATCTGTTTATTATGGCTAGTTTTGTTTTAGTGCAATAGTAAACTATTTCTATTTACATGTTTTTTCCTGTGAAATACCGTAGGAAAGTTGTAGCATTCACACTGTGTTTGTTCTGTACCTGGCTGCAGGTAGTCTCTACCCGGTGCATGCCATAGGAGAAATCATCTGTCAGAGTGATGGACTCCTCCTTTATAATATCAAAGAAGGACGGCCAACCTAAACCAAGAACATGGAAGGGATACATTAGCAAGCAGATAATGGGACATGAAATGGACGTGATGACTATCGTGCAGCACTGGTCGTTCTGTATGCGTAATGTGGGTGTTGTCCCCACATGATGAAATCAAATCTAGGCTATTTTCTCTGAAAACACCACGGTCTATAGCCTTACTTCAGGAACAGCATTGGATGCTAAATGTAAGCACAATTTTCCACAAACTGAAAAGTACATTTTAAGTTTTTTTTTTTTGTATCTACACAAATCTACTTTTTTAGCTAGCTAGCTGTACTAGTTTTAAGATATTTATGGGTTCTTTAAGACTTCAGCATCAAAAAAAAAAAAAATCGGGAAAGTGAAATGTTCTGGTTCTGCTGGCATATGATTTGGGCATCTTTTTTCTTTATACAAGCGTTTATTAGGAAAAGATTCAAGACCTTTATTTATCACTGTGTGTGTGTGTATATATATATATTTATATATATACACACGGACAAAATTGTTGGTACCCCTCAGTTAAAGAAGGAAAACCCCACAATTCTCACTGAAATCACTTGAAACTCACAAAAGTAACAATAAATAAAAATTTATTGAAAATTAAATAATCAAAATCAGCCATCACTTTTGAATTGTTGATTAACATAATTATTTAAAAAAACAAACTAATGAAATAGGGCTGGACAAAAATGATGGTACCCATTACTTAATATTTTGTTGCACAACCTTTTGAGGCAATCACTGCAATTAAACGATTTCTGTATTTGTCAATGAGCGTTCTGCAGCTGTCAACAGGTATTTTGGCCCACTCCTCATGAGCAAACAGCTCCAGTTGTCTCAGGTTTGATGGGTGTCTTCTCCAAATGGCATGTTTCAGCTCCTTCCACATATGTTCAATGGGATTCAGATCTGGGCTCATAGAAGGCCACTTTAGAATAGTCCAACGCTTTTCTCTCAGCCATTCTTGGGTGTTTTTGGCTGTGTGTTTTGGATCGTTGTCCTGTTGGAAGACCCATGACCTGCGACTGAGACCAAGCTTTCTGACACTAGGCAGCACATTTCTCTCCAGAATGCCTTGATAGTCTTCAGATTTCATCGTACCTTGCACACTTTCAAGACACCCTGTGCCAGATGCAGCAAAGCAGCCCCAAAACATTACTGAGCCTCCTCCATGTTTCAACGTAGGGACAGTGTTCTTTTCTTCGTATGCTTGGTTTTTGAGTCTATGAACATAGAGTTGATGTGCCTTACCAAAAAGCTCCAGTTTGGTCTCATCTGTCCAAAGGACATTCTCCCAGAAGCTTTGTGGTTTGTCAACATGCATTTTTGCAAATTCCAGTCTCGCTTTTTTATGAGTTTTTTTCAGCAGTGGTGTCCTCCTTGGTCGTCTCCCATGAAGTCCACTTTGGCTCAAACAACGACGAATGGTGCGATCTGACACTGATGTACCTTGGCCTTGGAGTTCACCTTTAATTTCTTTGGAGGTTGCTCTGGGCTCTTTGGATACAATTCGAACGATCCGTCTCTTCAATTTGTCATCAATTTTCCTCTTGCGGCCACGTCCAGGGAGGTTGGCTACTGTCCCGTGGGTCTTGAACTTCTGAATAATATGAGCCACTGTTGTCACAGGAACTTCAAGCTGTTTAGAGATGGTCTTATAGCCTTTACCTTTAAGATGTTTGTCTATAATTTTTTTTCGGATGTCCTGGGACAATTCTCTCCTTCGCTTTCTGTTGTCCATGTTCAGTGTGGTACACACCTTTTCACCAAACAGCAGGGTGACTACTTGTCTCCCTTTAAATAGGCAGACTGACTGATTATGAGTTTGGAAACACCTGTGATGTCAATTAAATGACACACCTGAGTTAATCATGTCACTCTGGTCAAATAGTTTTCAATCTTTTATAGAGGTACCATCATTTTTGTCCAGGCCTGTTTCATTAGTTTGTTTTTTTAAATAATTATGTTAATCAACAATTCAAAAGTAATGGCTGTTTTTGATTATTTAATTTTCAATACATTTTTATTTATTGATACTTTTGTGAGTTTCAAGTGATTTCAGTGAGAATTGTGGGTTTTTCCTTCTTTAACCCTTTAAGCTTCAGTCAATTCCAGCCGTTTTCAGTACAAAAAATCGCTAATATTCTATTTTTAAATTAAAAAAATTACGAAAAATACGGGGAATATTGGACGCGCATCGGGAGGTGCATTTCCTTGAAAACGACCGATTCAGGGATTTTATACCGACTTCAGGACATGTTTTGGACAAAATAGTTTACTGGCTTGTGTCATCTGATGTAAAAGGTTGGATTATGGCCGTTTTTTGTGGAATCTTTTTTTTTGTGTGTAATAATAAACCCGGAAATGTGAGTCGCGCTGTGTGCTTTGAAGCCGTGTATAGAGAACGGATGGATGAATATTTGTTTTTGTCGGACAAATGTGTTTTTCTCACCCGCTGTGGTAATCGCATCTGAAAGTGGTTTATACCGGCGGATTCATGAGAATCTAAGCTTTCCATCGGTGTATAGTGTTTGTATAATCGCGTTTGCACCCGTCGGACATTCCTGAAATTCCTATGCAAATTAGTAGGTGTACCGCCGGCGGTACACTGAAGCTTAAAGGGTTGGGGTACCAACAATTTTGTCGACGTGTGTATATATGTATGTATGTATGTATGTACAGGGTGACCCAAAAGTTTGGAAACAAATGAAAATTCTATAATCCAAATAATATGTTATTTCAATAAATCAGTACCACAGATATATTCAGAAGAGTAACAGATTAGTGTAAAACAAACATAATTCAACATGTTCATGTTTGTTTCTTATACAAAGTTGTGAACGTTTCCACCACCTGGTTCCACTGGTATCTTCTGGAATGTATCTTCATTCATGCTTATGAAGGTTCCTCAAACTGGCCAGTAAATGTTGCCTCATAGTACTTTTGGATGTTTAAAAAAATTAAAACTGTCAGACACTTTACCATCAAGAGTTTTGAAATCTGACACTGATGGCCTGCATTTTGAAGTTATGCTCCAGCATACCTGGACCTTATGGTTCTATTAATTTTCTTCTGAGTTATTGCACTCGGCAAATACTATGCTTTTAAGTTATTTTATTATGCTATAACAAAAATGGGTAAAATAAGAGTGAATTCATGCACCCCCAACTCAAATAGACACTGCAGTTAAACTTTGTTTCCAAACTTTTGGGTCACCCTGTATGTGTATGTAGATATATATATATATATATATATATATATATATATATATATGATCTTATGTAAAAATCAGACATTCTTTAGAACTGTATTTCCAATATGAACCCTTGTTTTTCACACAAATGCAGCAATACAACAGTGAGACTAGCAGCCGAACCAGGCACCTTAGAGCACATAATCAAATAGTCAACTATTCTTGGTCACAAATAAAGAATTTCAAGTCTCATAAATGTGACCTGTTGTAGCAAAACACAGGTCAGGTTGTAAAAATGGCAAAGCAAAGAAAGCAGAGGTACGAATACGAAGCTGACAGCAGCTCGACTTACCTGATCCTGAATCAAATTTAGAGTTTGAGCTATGAAAAAAAAAGAAAAATGTCAGTTAGAAATAATGTGTTAATTCAAGTACTCAAAATGCCTTGTCTTTCTTATGAACTCTTTGTAACATAGTGGAGTGCTGTTGCTCTCACCATCTGTCAAAAAAAAAACTATTTGGGTCATTCCAGGTGAAATGACCAGATATTCCTTGGGGGTGTTGCCACACCATTTTCAAATTAGTCCTAAATTTGCATGCCATTAGATAGTCACAAAAGTACTTTCTATGCAAAATTGTAGGCCTGTAGCTCAAATAGTTCCTGAGTTGTGGGGGTCTGAAATTTTCAGAATTTGGGCTATAAAAAGCCTCGCCAGTGTTTTTTTGCATCTTTAAGTGGTTATTTCTCCGCCTCTAGACATACCAGAGAGCTGTGAGTTGGTAAACAAGGCCTCTGCATGTAGCTAGTGCCCCACAAACATCCCCAGGTGTTTCCCTACACTCTGCAGGCCGTGGGGGCTTACTAAAAATGCTAAAAATTAAGAGATACCTACTCACGAGTGGGGTTTGGGACCTTAAAAGTACTAGAAATACTGCACAGAAGTGTTCTAACACCCCTGGGTTCCATTCTACACAAACTTGTGTGATAACTTGGCAAACTGGAGCTTTCTAGGTACCTCAGTTTGGAAAATATGAGCTCCCAAAGTTGGACGAGATTTTTAATTGGCTATTTTTGGTGGCAAAAATCTCAGTGTGGGACAGGTACCAGAGACCCCAAATTTTTCTACAAGACAGTTCCATCTGTCTTCTATCACTGTACAAAAAAGCAGCAGGGTTATATTTGTAGTTACTGAGATATTCTTACTCAAAATGGCATGGGTAATGTCAAAATCATCTTTTGCTTTTCAGTACTTTAAATTGGGATACAAGTATTAGTAGTCATTCCAATGGTAGTATTATGAATGTTTTGTTCTTTTTGAAATGTTAGTTGTTAAAGGTGACTACCTTCAAAAAGTGTAATGGTATACCTTAGGTATACCTAAGTTATAACTTAGG
Organism: Acanthochromis polyacanthus; assembly: GCF_021347895.1. Taxonomy (NCBI): domain Eukaryota; kingdom Metazoa; phylum Chordata; class Actinopteri; family Pomacentridae; genus Acanthochromis; species Acanthochromis polyacanthus. The sequence goes on along the minus strand of NC_067113.1, from coordinate 67,016,003 downwards.
TATAGGTTCTTTTGCTTGTGACATGACATTGTACAATTAAATTTAACATGTTTAATCCCACTGCACTGATACTGTAAAATTCAACATTATTGTTCTATTTTTAATTTAATCAACCATAAACTACTACAGAGCTCCCTGAATTCAAGTTAGTACATGTAATTTGTATGTGTATGTTATAATCACATGTATGCATTGCAAATGGGTGTCAATATGTCATTACACTTTTTGAAGGTGGTCACCTTTAACAACTAACATTTCAAAAAGAACAAAACATACATAATACTACCATTGGAATGACTACTAATACTTGTGTCCCAATTTAAAGCACTGAAAAGCAAAAAAACGATTTTGACATTACCCATGCCATTTTGAGTAAGAATATCTCAGTAACTACAAATATAACCCTGCTGCTTTTTTGTACAGTGATAGAAGACAGATGGAACTGTCTTGTAGAAAAATTTGGGGTCTCTGGTACCTGTCCCACACTGAGAATTTTGCCACCAAAAATAGCCAATTAAAAATCTCGTCCAACTTTGGGAGCTCATATTTTCCAAACTGAGGTACCTAGAAAGCTCCAGTTTGCCAAGTTATCACACAAGTTTGTGTAGAATGGAACCCAGGGGTGTTAGAACACTTTTGTGCAGTATTTCTAGTACTTTTAAGGTCCCAAATCCCACTCGTGAGTAGGTATCTCTTAATTTTTAGCATTTTTAGCAAGCCCCCATGGCCTGCAGAGTGTAGGGAAACACCTGGGGATGTTTGTGGGGCACTAGCTACATGCAGAGGCCTTGTTTACCAACTCACAGCTCTCTGGTATGTCTAGAGGCGGAGAAATAACCACTTAAAGATGCAAAAAAACACTGGCGAGGCTTTTTATAGCCCAAATTCTGAAAATTTCAGACCCCCACAACTCAGAAACTATTTGAGCTACAGGCCTACAATTTTGCATAGAAAGTACTTTTGTGACTATCTAATGGCATGCAAATTTAGGACTAATTTGAAAATGGTGCGGCAACCACCATCTGGTGAAACCACACGGAATGACCCATTTAAGAAAAGGTCACGACTGATCACTACATTTGCTGATTCTCTGGACTCTTAAGATGTGTTATCAATGGCAGCATTTCTTTCTGTAAGCTTATCCCATGCCAGCAAACATATGGATCAAAAGTGATGCATTTGCTAACACAAAGACACATTTCATCTCTTACCTGAACAGGAAGGCCCCGCAGACAACACACGTATAGGTACCCTCATCTTTATGATGTGCAAACTCTCCAGTAAAGGCACTGTGGAAAAAGTTGTATTATTAGTACAACTGAATGGCCTACTATGATGAACAAGGACTCATTATATTTTCAGCATGGTCTAGTCACTGTGCGGCAGCAAGTATTACATTCATGAGACCAAACTAGTGTCTGTGCTTTTAAAGACAAATATTTTATTATTTATATTCAGAATTTTTTTTGTAATGATTTGCTGAAGTAGTTGTGTACACATCATATCTCTGATCAATTTATCAAGATGAAGTCTGCGTAAAAATTTACTCCAACGATTGTGGAGATATGAATGTCCTGGTTGGACAGCAAGTATTAGAAGCTATTCAGAAGAGCAGGCGGACAGTCGCCTATCGAGAGCAGCCTTATCTCGGCCAGACTTTTTAAAATCTGCCACTGGCTCTGACGGTTCCATAGAGTTTAAACGGGGATATAAGTAGTTTTCAAAATCAAATCAAATCAAATCAAATGAAGCTTTATTGTCATTATATCAGATGAGATGGCGTTTCCAGATGAGTAGTTTAGTATTCTGACAGCTTGTGGAATGAAGCTGTTTACAGTGGGTACGGAAAGTATTCAGATCCCTTGAAATTTTTCACTCTCTGTGTCATTGCAGCCATTTGCCAAAATCAAAAGAAGTTCATTTTATTTCTCATTAATGTACACTCAGCACCCCATCTTGACAGAAAAAAAACAGAAATCTAGAAATTTTTGCAAATTTATTTTAAAAAACTGAAATATCACATGGTCATAAGTATTCAGACCCTGTGCTCAGTATTGAGTGGAAGCACCCTTTTCAGCTAGTACAGCCATGAGTCTTCTTGGGAGTGACACAACAAGTTTTTCACATCTGGATTTGGGGGGTCCTCTGCCTTTCTTCTTTGCAGATCTTCTCCAGTTCTGTCAGGTTGGATGGTGAACGTTGGTGGACAGCCATTTTGAGGTCTCTCCAGAGATGCTCAATTGGGTTTAGGTCAGGGCTCTGGCTGGGCCAGTCAAGAACGGTCACAGAGTTGTTCTGAAGTCACTCCTTTGTTATTTTAGCTGTGTGCTTAGGGTCATTGTCCTGTTGAAAGGTGAACCTTCGGCCCAGTCTGAGGTCCTGAGCACTCTGGAAGAGGTTTTCCTTCAGGATATCTCTGTACTTGGCCACATTCATCCTTCCTTCAACTGCAACCAGTCGTCCTTTCCTGCAGCTGAAAAACACCCCCACAACATGATGCTCCCACCACCATGTTTCACTCTAGGGATTGTATTGGGCAGGTGATGAGCAGTGCCTGGTTTTCTCCACACATACTGCTTAGAATTAACACCAAAAGTTCAATCTTGGTCTCATCAGACCATCCATCCATCCTCTATACACCGCTTTATCCTCATTAGGGTCGCGGGGGGTGCTGGAGCCTATCCCAGCTGACTCGGGTGAAGGCAGGGGACACCCTGGACAGGTCACCAGTCTGTCGCAGGGCTACATATACAGACAAACAATCACACTCACATTCACACCTACGGGCAATTTAGAGTACTCAATTAACCTCAGCATATTTTTGGACTGTGGGAGGAAGCCGGAGTGCCCGGAGAAAACCCACGCATGCACAGGGAGAACATGCAAACTCCATGCAGAAAGATCCCAGGCCCACCCTGGGATTCGAACCAGGGATCTTCTTGCTGCAAGGTGAAAGTGCTAACCACTACGCCGCTGAGCAGCCCCCTCATCAGACCAGAGAATCTTATTTCTCATAGTCTGGGAGTCCTTCATGTGTTTTTTGGCAAACTCTATGCGGGCTTTCATGTATCTTGCACTGAGGAGAGGCTTCCGTCGGGCCACTCTGCCATAAAGCCCCGACTGGTGGAGGGCTGCAGTGGTAGTTGACTTTGTGGAACTTTCTCCTATCTCCCGACTGCATCTCTGGAGCTCAGCCACAGTGATCTTTGGGTTCTTCTTTACCTCTCTCACCAAGGCTCTTCTCCCACCATTGCTCAGTTTGGCTGGACGGCCAGGTCTAGGAAGAGTTGTGGTTGTCCCAAACTTCTTCCATTTGAGGATTATGGAGGCCACTGTGCTCTTAGGAACCTTAAGTGCTGCAGAAATTCTATTGTAACCTTGGCCAGATCTGTGCCTTGCCACAATTCTGTCTCTGAGCTCCTTGGGCAGTTCTTTCGACCTCATAATTCTCATTTGCTCTGACATGCACTGTGAGCTGTAAGGTCTTATAGAGACAGGTGTGTGCCTTTCCTAATGAAGTCCAATCAGTTTAATTAAACACAGCTGGACTCCAATAAAGAAGCAGAACCATCTGGAGGAGGATCAGAAGAAATGGACAGCATGTGAGTTAAATACGAATGTCGCTGCAAAGGGTCTGAATACATATGACCATGTGATATTTCAGTTTTTCTTTTATAATAAATTTGCAAAAAATTCTACATTTCAGTTTTTTTCTGTCAAGATGGGGTGCTGAGTGTACATTAATGAGAAATAAAATGAACTTTTTTGATTTTGGTAAATGGCTGCAATGACACAGAGAGTGAAAAATTTCAAGAGGTCTGAATACTTTCCGTACCCACTGTATCAGTCTGGTGGTTCGTCCTTTGATGCTCCTCAAACATTTGCCTGATGGCAGCAGTTCAAACAGTTTATGGAGAGGCTGTGAGGAGTCTGACAACGTTCAGTACCCTGCTCCTGTTTTACATGTATGTAATGGTCACACTTTGGCCTTATAGTAATTATTCCAACAAGTAACACAGATGATCAGCATCTGTCTGTCTGCAACATTACTCAAAAACAGGATTTCAATGAAATTTTCAGGAAACATCAGAAATGTCACAAGAACCAAGTGATTAGGTTTTGGCAGTGATTATATATCGTCTTATAGTCTGGATCAATGGATTTGTTAAAAATTTCTGTATCATTGTGAGATAGCGGCATGGTGTCACTGTAACCATGACAACAAGTGAACACTACATCAGCTGCCTGCTGACGATCACATGATTGTGTTTCCACTACAAATCTACCGCTGAGGACCACAAATTTTTAAAAAATTTCATCTGTCGGAAATCACACGACTCAGCAGCCTTGGAGGAGTACTGTGCTCTTAAAGTGCTTTTCTTGTGTTTTTTTACTGTTCAATTGAAAACTGGTTTGAATAAGGTCAAAGCTAATGTTTATAATGTTGCTCCTCATTATGGCAAATTATATTTTCAATGGCCAATTCTTTTCCTTTCCAATGACAACCTACGGTATACAGTCTCTGTTTTAGTCCAGAGTAGTTCAGACTATTAGACCCCATTGCATACTGAGAAAAAGATTTCAAATACTGAATGGAATGGAATGACAATGGAGGCGAGTGAAATAAAACTTGACAACATTAAATGTGTCTGGAATCACCTCATTCACTATTCCCTATGTACTGTATGGGCACTCAATCCTTAACAGCTACATGAGATTGTGGACAACCTAATGAAATGACAGTAGTAGAGCATACTACAAGGAAAAGGGAAGTTATTTAGGACATGGTCATTGAATGAATGAAATTCTGAAAATCTGGAATGAAAGTTAAGGCTGTTAAATGAAACTCTGAGAATATGGAATGAAGTGTGTATGCCTATAGCACCTATGATATTCTTTTCCTAAAAACGACTGATTTGTGGATTGACATGGATTAGCTGTTAAACACCATCAAATGCAGCTGCAAATGGCTTAGATTGCATTCAAGTACAGTTTATTTTGTTAATACACCCCATGACATAAACAGTGAGTGATCACTAAAAACTTAGAGGCATGGCAAAGAAAATAAGTTCATTTTAAAGTTGGTACATGACAGCAATCCTCCTACCTCTCAGTTCCTCTCTCCTGGGTGATGTGGTACTGCATCGGTGTAAGGCGTTTCCTCAGGTCCTCCTGAGAAAAGCTTACTGGCCATGTCTTCTTAGTCCTACGTGCTCCTGAGACCAAATGCAGAGATGACAAAATATTAGAACTATGCAGGTCTTCTGGTGGTGCTAGGGAAAAAAAAGAAATACCATTAAAATGTCCCTCATGTTCCTCAGGATCATTACCTCTCAAACCATCAGGGGCCTTCAGCTCAACCAGCTCTGATTCACTTGATTTTTTTTAGCCTATAGATATAAATATATCTGGAAAAATTTAGATTTACACATCAGGTACTAAACAAGATGCATTTGTTTTTATCTTTCCTAGTTCCTCAGATACCGTCGTTAAACGCATAGCCTCAATTTCAATGTGTGAAAAAATGGCTAAAAGTGGACTGATGGGAAATTAAAAAAAAAAAAAAAAGTAAAAATCTCAGACGATATTGGATATAACAAGAAAAAAACACACAAACATCTTTAGAAATATTTATATTTTCTGGTAATAAATTTTCAGGCAAATCAGTAAGGTTGAGCAGAAATTATTGTAAAAACTTCATGATTTGAGACGGAACAACCCAGCTACACCTCCACAAACCACCTCATGAAGCTCATCCAGAGAAGGCCAAGAGTGTGCAAAGCAAAGGGTGCTATTCTGAAGAACTGAAAATATAAAACACGTTCTGACTTATTTCACACATTTTTGTTTACTACATGATTCCATATGTGTTCATTCATAGCTTTGATGCCCTTAGTGACAATCAACAACTTAAATAGTCATAGAATAAAGAAAAAGCATTAAATGAGAAGGTGTGTCCAAACTTCTGACTGGCAGTATGAGCAAGAAAACATTCTAACATTAGGGTCAATTTGTCAAATAAAACCAAAACAAACACAGTGCATGGAAGCTGCAAAAGCGCCAAGTGAGGAATTGTTAGAGCATTTTGTGTGACAGCAGCATGTGAGTAGAGCTACAAATTAAACAGATGCTAAACTCAAACCATTTGAAAGGTTCCCTGGAAATGCTTTGACTACTTGGGGCACTAACATTTGTAATTTAAACCAGCAAGCCAAGATTATTTAAGAAATATTAGACACATTTCTGGTGACAGAAGAAGAGCACATGGTAACGCATAAACAAACCAGTTTTATAAAGCCTTTGTGAATGTTTTACATTGAAAATTACTCTGTGCTGCCTGAAGTGATATTTAAGTAAGATAAAATATCTGTAATCAGTGGTGATACAGCAGGAACATGTCAATTAAAGTATTTGTTTCTGAATGTTCACGAGAGTTTCTTCAAGATGAAAAGTCTAGCTTTCTGTCGATTCAGAAATGATGGAACTGTTTGAGAGGTCAATGAATCACTTGACATTAAAGTGATATTGAACAGGGGTTTACTCACTTTTGTTGTCTACAGTATTTCGAGAATTTTGCATATATTATACACTGGCCAACCAAAAAGAAAGTCGCACATATTAATATTTTGTTGGACTGCCTTTAGCTTGGAGTACGGCACTCATTCCCTGACGTATCGTTTTGATAAGTTTCTTATCAACTTATTTCTGTACAGAGATGCATTCGTTTTTCACCAAGAACTTAGATTAACAATGGGAGAGTCGGACTGCTGCACAAAGTCTTCTCCAGAACATCCCAAAGATTCTCAGTGGGGCTGAGGTCTGGACTCTGTGGAGGTCAATCCATGTGTGAAAATATCATCTCATGCTCCCTGATCCACTCATTGATAGTGTGAGCTCCATAAATCCTGTCGTCGTCATCTTGGAACATGCCCGTGCCATCAGGAAGGAAAAACTCCATTGATGGAAAGACCTGGTCATTCAGTATATTCAGATAGTCAGCTGACCTCATTCTTTGGGAACATAACGTTACACAGTGTGTAGATTTTCACTTTGGCATGGAAAATCAGAATCAGAATCAGAATCACTTTATTCATCCCCGAAGGGAAATTTAGCTATAATATATATACAATATACAACATATAATTCAGCTAAAATGTAGCTATATCTCCAAAACTACTTATATCACCTCATTAAAACTAATAGCACGGTAATGGCCATGCATTGTATTTCCTTCCTTCTTGTTTGCTGTGATGTGAATTAATTTTAACGTGATGTGAAAAATTCAAGTTAACAGTTAATTCATTAATTGAGTTATGAAAAATAAGAGGATAAACACAGCCTTTAAAGATGCTATTTATGGCGTACTAATCGCAATACTGGAAAGCAAATACATATATGTATTCTATTTCACTTTCTTTGTTTTTATTATTATTTATATAATAAGTTTAATAACACTAGTAGTATAAAATAAAACAGCCGTATTTTAAAATACATTCAAAGCATGCAGAGAGAATACCATATGTGCTATAACAAAAAAGTATGTTTTTGACACGATTTGTAATACGGATTAATTATGACTTTAAAAGTTTTAGGTCCAATCATGTTCAGATTTGGTCCAATTGTGAAGCTTTCAAGCAATGGTTAATGCAAAAATTTAAGGACTATTCCCTGACAGGACAAATCAAATGTAAGAAAAACTGAAAGCAGGTCACATCACTCTTAACACATGCAGACTTTAGAAGTAGAGACATGCTGACACACCAGTGCAGTGTTAAGACTTTAGAGATACAGAGCACAGCAGGCACACAGCACCCAGTCAGTGGACCTGAGGGAAGACTGCAGGATTTCAGAGCAACAGGTTGACTCTTGGTTATTAGGTGTAGCAGATTGAAGCCCGACATGGCTGCTGTAGAAAGGCACTTCCACCCACTACTAGAACCAAACGCCCTTCAGCAGGGCTACAGCCAAGGACTGTGCTGGATAAAGGGGAGCAAACAGAGGAAGAAACAACACATAACAACACAGGTCAAGATAATGAACAATATCAGACACAAAACTGGCGTCTGACGTTTCGTTGGGCGTATTGCGTCACTTCCTGTTTCTAGCGCCATCATGTCTTCTGACTATCCTATCTCATTCACCTTATCTAATCTGATATTAACATTCTGTATAACTTGAAAGTTTTAAATAGTAGCATACACTTGTTCTCTTCAAGCACCTATAACTCAAATTCCTTCACAGAGCTTGTATTTCATCTGCTATCTCTGGTCCACTAGCGTAGCAGTTAGCATGGCTTAGCTCTCTCCCTCTTCCTCTTCCTCTCCTGCTCGGTGTGTCACATGTTCAGTTACTCCTCTGCCTCCTTTAATGATAATGGTACGTGTAACAAATGTAGTCTTTTTGTAGCTCTGGAGGCGAATCTCTCTAAATTGGAAGCGCGGCTCCACAGCATGGGCTGCACAGTGGTGGAGTTGAAAGTACTTTCGCCTTGCAGCAGGAAGATCCCCGGTTCAAATCCCAGGGTAGGCCTGGGATCTTTCTGCATGGAGTTTGCATGTTCTCCCTGTGCATGCGAGTGTTTTCTCAGGGTACTCCGGCTTCCTCCTTCTTCTTCTTTTCCTTTCGGCTTTTCCCTTCAGGGGTCGCCACAGCGAATCAATTGCCTCCATCTAACCCTGTCTGCTGCATCCTCTTCTCTCACACCAATACCTTCATGTCCTCTTTAACCACGTCCATAAACCTCCTCTTTGGTCTTCCTCTAGGCCTCCTGCCTGGCAGTGAGAAACTCAGCATCCTTCTACCAATATATTCACTCTCTCTCCTCTGGACATGTCTGAACCATCTCAGTCTGGCCTCTCTGACTTTATCTCCAAAGCCTCTAACATGTGCTGTCCCTCTGATGTACTCATTCCTGATCCTATCCATCCTGGTCACTCCCAAAGAGAACCTCAGCATCTTCAGTTCTGCTACCTCCAGCTCTGCCTCCTGTCTTTTCCTCAGGGACACTGTCTCCAGACCAAACAACATGGCTGGTCTCACCACAGTTTTGTAAACCTTTCCTTTCATTTTAGCTGAAACTCTTCTATCACACATCACACCTGACACTTTTCTCCAGCCGTTCCAGCCTGCCTGTACACGCTTCTTCACTTCTTTTCCACACTCGCCATTGCTCTGGACTGTTGACCCTAAGTACTTAAAATCCTCCACCTTCTTGATCTCTTCTCCCTGTAACCTCACTCTTCCACTTGGGTCCCTCTCATTCACACACAGATACTCCGTCTTGCTGCGGATAACCTTCATTCCTCTCCTTTCCAGGTCAAACCTCCATGCCTCTAGCTTCTCCTCCACCTGTTCCCTGCTCTCACTACAGATCACAATGTCATCTGCAAACATCATAGTCCATGGAGACTCCTGTCTAACCTCGTCTGTCATCCTGTCCATCACCATAGCAAACAAGAAGGGGCTCAGAGCTGATCCCTGATGTAGTCCCACCTCCACCTTGAACTCCTCTGTCACACCTACAGCACACCTCACCACTGTCTTACAGTCCTCATACATGTCCTGCACCACTCTAACATACTTCTTTGCCACTCCAGACTTCCTCATACAAAACCACAGTTCCTCTCTGGGCACCCTGCCATAAGCTTTCTTCAGATCTACAAAGACACAATGCAGCTCCTCCTGACCTTCTCTGTACCTCTCTATCAACATCCTCAAAGCAAATATTGCATCTGTTGTAATCTTTCTTGGCATGAAACCATACTGCTGCTCACAGATGTTCACCTCTGCCCTTAGCCTAGCTTCAACTACTCCTTCCCATAGCTTCATCGTGTGGCTCATCAGCTTTATTCCTCTGTAGCTGCCACAACTCTGCACATCTCCCTTGTTCTTAAAGATGGGCACCAGCACACTTCTCCTCCATTCTTCGGGCATCTTCTCACTATCCAAGATCCTGTTGAACAACCCAGTCAGAAACTCTACTGCTACCTCTCCGAGACACTTCCATATCTCCACAGGTATATCATCAGGACCAAGTGCCTTTCCACTCTTCATCCTCTTCAATGCCCTCCTCACTTCATCCTTACTAATCTTTGCTACTTCCTGGTCCACAACAGCTACCTCTTCTACTCTTCGTTCTCTCTCATTTTCCTCATTCATCAACTCTTCAAAGTACTCTTTCCATCTTCCTATCACACTATTGGCACCTGTCAACACACTTCCATCCTTATCCTTTATCACCCTAACCTGCTGCACGTCCTTCCCATCTCTGTCTCTCTGCCTTGCCAACCTATACAGGTCAGTCTCTCCCTCCTTACTGTCCAACCGAGCATACAAGTCATCGTAAGCCCCTTGTTTGGCCTTTGCCACCTCTACTTTCACCTTACGCTGCATCTCCCTGTACTCCTGTCTACTCTCTTCAGTCCTCTCAGTGTCCCACTTCTTCTTAGCTAACCTCTTTCTGTGGATCCACTCCTGCACCTCCTCATTCCACCACCAAGTCTCCTTATCTCCTTTCCTTCCAGATGACACACCAAGTACTCGCCGACCTGTCTCCCTGATCACATTTGCTGTAGTTGTCCAGTCATCTAGAAGCACCTCCTGACCATCCAAAGCCTGTCTCAACTCTATCCTGAAAGTCATAAAACACTCTTCCTTTTTCAGCTTCCACCATTTGGTCCTCTGCTCTGCCTTTGCCCTCTTCATCTTCTTCACCACCAGGGTCATCCTACACACCACCATCCTATGCTGTCTGGCTACGCTCTCACCTACCACTACTTTGCAGTCACTGATCTCCTTCAGATTACACCATCTACACAAGATGTTCCTATCTCCACTCTTATAGGTCACCCTATGTTCCTGCCTCTTCTGGAAGAAAGTATTCACTACAGCCATTTCCATCCTTTTTGCAAAGTCAACCACCATCTGTCCTTCTGCGTTCCTCTCCTAGATACCAAACCTGCCCATGACCTCCTCATCATCTCTGTTTCCTGCACCAACATGTCCATTGAAGTCTGCACCAATGACAACTCTCTCACTTCTAGGGATGCTCTGCATCACTTCATCAAGGTCCAACCAGAATTTCTGCTTCTCCTCCGGCTCACATCCTACCTGTGGAGCATACCCACTAACAACATTGAACACCACACCTTCGATTTCTAGCTTCAGGCTCATCACTCGATCTGACACTCTTTTGACCTCCAGGACATTCCTAACAAACTCCTCCTTAGATAACTCCTACTCCATTTCTCTTCCTATCTACACCATGATAGAACAACTTGAACCCTGCTCCTAAACTTCTAGCTTTACGACCTTTCCACTTGGTCTCCTGGACACACAGTATGTACACCTTCCTCCTCTGCATCATGCCAACCAGCTCTCTACCTTTTTCTGTCATAGTTCCGACATTCAAATTCCCTACTCTCAGTCCTAGACTCTTGGTGTTCCTCTTCTCTCTCTTCCTACGAACACACCTTCCTCCCCTCCTTCTTCCACCAACAGTAGTCCATTTTCCACCGGCACCCTGTAGGTCGACAGCACCGATGGCGGTTGTTGTTAACCCGGGCCTCGACCGATCCGGTAAGGAAGTCATACATTCGATTCGCATGTTTGATTTGGTCAAAGTTTTACGTCGGATGCCCTTCCTGCCACAACCCTGTGTATTTATCCGGGCTTGGGACCGTCACAGCAAATCTAGGGTGTCCCCTGCCTTCGCCCGAGTCAGCTGGGATTGGCTCCAGCACCCCCCGAGACCCTAGTGAGGATAAAACGGTGTATAGAGAATGGATGGATGGGCTCCACACCATGGAAAGCAACCTGCTAGCAGCTAGCCAGGCACCCATAGCTGGTGTGGACTGCAATAGCATAGCTGCTAGTGTAGCTTCTGCTAGCCGTCCCCTAGCAGCTCCTCAGCAGCCAGGAAGCCAGGGTAGCTAGGTGACAGTTTGTGGGAAACTTAGACCTAAGTTCAAACCCTCTGTCCTGGTTTACCACCAACCGCTTCACGTTTCTGGTTTTCTCCATTCAGTGACACACCATCCGAGAAACCAACTCTGATCATTGGCAGCTCCATAGACAAAAACATGAAGTTAGCGACACCAGCAACAATAGTAGTGTTTGCCCTGGTTTGAAATGGCTGTGAGGTGGTGGGGTGTAGGCAAGGGCCAAAGGTCTTTGCATCGGTGGGCGCCACAGGCGTGAAGCAACTAGGGGGGTCCGGGGGCATGCCCCCCCTGAAAAATTTTGAAAAATCAAGATGCAAAATGGGGCATTCTGGCACAATTTGGAGCACATTTTGTTGTATTTGTAGCCATTTCCAAAAACTAAATTAAATAAAATTTTCATGTTTCTTTTCTAAAAATTAGTGATAGGGAGAAAATATGACAAATATAAACCCACTTGTCCTTGCGATCGAAACATGTCAACTAGTCCAGTCTATTATATTCTGGTCAGATTTCCACAACCCATTCCAAAATGTCACATCAGTTCTTATTACAAATTTGAAAAAGATGAAAAAGGACTTGAATCTGGAATCAAGTGGTGACTTTTACTTTTTTTCTAAAAACAACTACAGGTTAGGTACCAAATTCCCACTTCATTTTTATTTATAATAAAAAGGTTATGTCATGACCTTCATTTTACTTAAAAATGTGAAAGAAAACTTCAACTCTGGGTTAACAACTGGTTTTCTGAAGGAGTTAGTTCTGTTTTCAAAACTGTTACCTTTTTGAACACAGAACTAGAATTTGAACACAGAATTTGTTTTGCCATTGAATGATAATTTCGGGCACTCTATAAATCATTTTATCAAAAGAAACTAGGAACTTTATATTCCGTTGAAATCATGTGTCTCGTTCGTGAGAACGGATTTTGTTGTGCCTAAATGTTTTAACGGGAGCCATTTTTGCAGTCACTGTCAATTCGTACCGCCGCGGACAACAAAACAGTAAGCAAACTCAGTAAAGGAAGCGAGATCGATGCCTACACTGCGTTGCTCTCTTTATTTTGATGACATGCGATAGTTTTGATACTTAATTTGACATATGTCTGTGATACACACCTGTTTTTAGCCCCGAAAAATGAAACAATGGCGCGGACCAGTGAGGCAGCAATGTCGGCAAAATTGTAATGAGGTGGTGGCCTATACCAGCGAGGGGGCCCGCCTCGTCGGTCATATAGGAGGGGAAACACTGCATAGTCAAATGGCTCCCAGGGCCCAGAGCGGGCAACATAGGAGCAAATTTGAAACTGCTGGCTAAAGGAAAACACAAATACGGTGAGATTATTACACACGTCGTTGGTAATGACACCAAGTTATGCCAATCAGAGGTCACCAAAGTTAGTGTGGCATCGGTGTGTAACTTTGCTAAAACCATGTCGGACTCCTTAGTTTTCTCTGGACCCCTGCCTGATCTGACCAGCAACGATATGTTTAGTCGCATGCAGTCATTTCACCGCTGGCTGCCGACGTGGTGTCTGGCAAACAACATGGGCTTTACAGACAACTGGAGCTCGTTATGGGAAAACCCTGGTCTGATTAGGAGAGACGGCATCCATCCCACTTTGGCTGGTGCAACTCTCATCTCTAGAAACATGGCTGATTTTATTAGACCACCATGATGACCCAGAGTTAAGACCAGGATGCAGAGTTGAAGTATTTCACACCTCTCTGTAATCACCTTACAGCTGTCATTCTTCAGTAGCTCATTTAGGTCCATTCAGACTGTGTCTGTTCTCCGACCACCAAAATTCAACAAATTAAATCAAAAAATAAACTAAAGAAATAGTAACCATAAAAATCTGATCTAAATGAATACCACTATTTCAACAGAGCAAAGAAACATGACAGTTAGATGTGGCTTGTTAAATATTAGATCTCTTGTCTAAAGCTTTGCTAGTACATGATTTTATAACTGATCACCAGATTGATTTGCTCTGGCTGAAACCTGGTTGCAGCAGGAAGAATATGTTACTCTGAATGAATCAACTCCTCCAAGTCATACTAACAGTCATATTCCTCGAATCACAGGACGAGGAGGAGTAGTAGCAGCAATCTACCAAAATGAACCAGACACCTAAACCTGGTTACAGCTCATTAGAAAATGTCACTCTTAGTCTCTCACACCAAGACTGGAAAATTCAGAAACCATTTTTATTTGTTGCTGTGTATCGTCCGCCTGCTCCTTACTCTGAGTTTAACATTCACATTGACAGTGACAGCCTTACGACTGCATTTAGTTCATTACTGGACTCAATTGGCTTTTATCAATGCGTAAATAAATCCACTCACAGTTTTAATCACACCCTTGACCTTGTTCTGACATATGGCATAGAAACTGAACAGCTGATAGTGTTTCCTCAGAACCCACTTCTGTCTGATAATTTTTTGATAACGATTGACAATACTGTAACTAAATTTAAGGAAATGATTCCATCACTATTTACCTCAGTGCTATATATTGATACAATGGAGGGCAGTTATTATAACTTTACCCACACTGCGTACAACACTCGATAGTGTTGCACCTTTGAAAAAGAAAGTTACACACGTGGACAAAATTGTTGGTACCCCTCAGTTAAAGAAGGAAAAACCCACAATTCTCACTGAAATCACTTGAAACTCACAAAAGTAACAATAAATAAAAATTTATTGAAAATTAAATAATCAAAATCAGCCATCACTTTTGAATTGTTGATTAACATAACTATTTAAAAAAACAAACTAATGAAATAGGGCTGGACAAAAATGATGGTACCCATAACTTAATATTTTGTTGCACAACCTTTTGAGGCAATCACTGCAATTAAACGATTTCTGTATTTGTCAATGAGCGTTCTGCAGCTGTCAACAGGTATTTTGGCCCACTCCTCATGAGCAAACAGCTCCAGTTGTCTCAGGTTTGATGGGTGTCTTCTCCAAATGGCATGTTTCAGCTCCTTCCACATATGTTCAATGGGATTCAGATCTGGGCTCATAGAAGGCCACTTTAGAATAGTCCAACGCTTTTCTCTCAACCATTCTTGGGTGTTTTTGGCTGTGTGTTTTGGATGGTTGTCCTGTTGGAAGACCCATGACCTGCGACTGAGACCAAGCTTTCTGACACTAGGCAGCACATTTCTCTCCAGAATGCCTTGATAGTCTTCAGATTTCATCGTACCTTGCACACTTTCAAGACACCCTGTGCCAGATGCAGCAAAGCAGCCCCAAAACATTACTGAGCCTCCTCCATGTTTCACTTTAGGGACAGTGTTCTTTTCTTCGTATGCTTGGTTTTTGAGTCTATGAACATAGAGTTGATGTGCCTTACCAAAAAGCTCCAGTTTGGTCTCATCTGTCCAAAGGACATTCTCCCAGAAGCTTTGTGGCTTGTCAACATGCATTTTTGCAAATTCCAGTCTGGCTTTTTTATGAGTTTTTTTCAGCAGTGGTGTCCTCCTTGGTCGTCTCCCATGAAGTCCACTTTGGCTCAAACAACGACGAATGGTGCGATCTGACACTGATGTACCTTGGCCTTGGAGTTCACCTTTAATTTCTTTGGAGGTTGCTCTGGGCTCTTTGGATACAATTCCAACGATCCGTCTCTTCAATTTGTCATCAATTTTCCTCTTGCGGCCACGTCCAGGGACGTTGGCTACTGTCCCGTGGGTCTTGAACTTCTGAATAATATGAGCCACTGTTGTCACAGGAACTTCAAGCTGTTTAGAGATGGTCTTATAGCCTTTACCTTTAAGATGTTTGTCTATAATTTTTTTCGGATGTCCTGGGACAATTCTCTCCTTCGCTTTCTGTTGTCCATGTTCAGTGTGGTACACACCTTTTCACCAAACAGCAGGGTGACTACTTGTCTCCCTTTAAATAGGCAGACTGACTGATTATGAGTTTGGAAACACCTGTGATGTCAATTAAATGACACACCTGAGTTAATCATGTCACTCTGGTCAAATAGTTTTCAATCTTTTATAGAGGTACCATCATTTTTGTCCAGGCCTGTTTCATTAGTTTGTTTTTTTAAATAATTATGTTAATCAACAATTCAAAAGTAATGGCTGTTTTTGATTATTTAATTTTCAATAAATTTTTATTTATTGTTACTTTTGTGAGTTTCAAGTGATTTCAGTGAGAATTGTGGGTTTTTCCTTCTTTAACTGAGGGGTACCAACAATTTTGTCCACGTGTGTATATCTCAGAGAACGCCTGATCCTTGGTATAATTCCCAGCTGGGGGCTTTAAAGCAGGCATCCTGAAAGCTGGAAAGGAAGTCGTATTCCACTAGTTTAGATGAAGTCTACATAGCTTGGAAAAACAGTCTAGTAATTTATAAAATTTTAAAAAAAAGCTCTTTGTAATGCCAGGACAACATATTATTTATCTTTTATAGAGGAGAACAAGAACAACCCCAGGTTTCTCTTCAGCACTGTAGCCAGGCTGACAAAGAGTCAGAGCTCTTTGGAACCTTGTATTCCTTTAGCTTTGAGCAGTAATGACTTCATGAGCTTCTTTACAGATAAAATTGACATCAAAGAAAAAAATTAATCTGGCCCTTCCTACAACTGCCACAATTGTATCATCACGTACAGTTGCTTTAGAATTAGCTGTAAGACCTGATGGACATTTCGAAGTCTTCACTCCTATACATCTCTCTGAGCTAATTTCAACAGTTTCTACATCTAAACCATTGACATGTCTTTTAGATCCTATCAATTGGATTGTTCACGGCAGTTTTACCTATAATTAATTGTTCAATGCTAGATTTGATCAATCTCTCTCTAGTAACAGGCTATGTACCACAGGCTTTTAAGGTTGCTGTAATCAAACTTTTTTTTAAAAAGCCTACTCTAGATCCAAATGTTGTAGCTAACTATAAACCAGCTTCCCATTTCTCTCTAAAATTCTTGAGAGAATGGTTACAAATCAAATATGTAAATATTTACAAAGGAATAGCTTGTTTGAAGAGTTTCAGAGTGCATCATAGCACAGAAACAGCTCTGGTGAAAGTTACTAATGACCTTCCCATAGCATCACATAATGGACTAGTCTCTATACTTGTTTTGTTGGGCCTTAGTGCAGCATTTGACAACATCGATCACAAATTTTTATTACAGCAGCTAGAGCATTCTATTGGCATTAAAGGGACAGCACTGGACTGGTTTAAATCCTACGTCCAGTGTGGGCACGTCAACAACGACTTGTCTAAGCTTATTAAGCTTAATCATGGAGTTCTTCAGGGTTCTGTCTTGGGGCCGATACTGCTAACATTATACAAGCTTGCCTTAAGCAATATTATTAGGAAGCAGTGTACTAACCGCAGCCTTCTGTAATTCACTCAATAATTAGTTGATTGACTGCACTGCAATTTAATCATTACAACGATGCTGTAATGTGGAGGAAAACCTCCACATTACAGTACAAAACTGGTGTTTTGGCGCGAGCTATCGCGCGATTTCAGAACGAGATTTGCTTTCTAGCGTCCTGAGATTTGGATACAGACCACAACAAATAGGGATCACCAAGTAATGTGGAGGTTTTCGTTCACTTCTCATCTTTAGTATGTCGTGGGACACTCGTTGAGACTATCCGAGCCGGTCAGTGTGGGAAAAAAAAAAGCACATTAGGGCGGACTTTGACACAGGGGGGCAAGTTGCCCCATACTTTTCGCTAGCTGAGCTGCGAAGCTGCCTGCCTGGATAAATACTGGAGCTATGTCGAAAATTCATTTCTCCATCACTCACATGTATGAAAAGACATATGAAAACAGACCCCAGGTTGAAAAAAAAAAAGAAGTTCCCCTTTAAAGCATTCTGCTTTTAAGCTTGCTGACATGAGGAAGCTTTATGATCGTCGTCTCGAGCAAATGGGCTCTGACTGGATCGGGGTGTATGTTGCTCAAACAAGGTTCAAAGAACATCTTATAGAGAAGTTAGGATCTGATTGGTCTGAATATTCTGAGGGTCGTGACATTTACATCTCTCACAAAAAAGCAGTTGGAGCAGCTTTAGCACAGACTGCTCCTCTTCTGGTGACTGAAGATGAGGCTAAAAAAATAGTTGAAGTGGGTCTCATGCTGCGCAGATACATCCTTTTGCAACAGATGCCGTTCAATGGATCATTCAACTCAAACTGTCTAAGTGAACCAGTTGCCAAGCCTCTACTGACCCTTCTAGACATATTACTCCAAGGCATATTACTCCAAGGTTCGAGCTGTATTGAGGAGCAAATGGAAGAGGATCAAGACAGCATTAGAGCAAATACCAGAGTTGCCTGCACAATCTCTCAACTGATATGCAACAATGCAGCAAAGCAATCTGCTTTCACTCTGTATCCTCTGTATCAGAGGAAGGAAAAAGAGACACCCTTTCCACTCTATGTCGGACTGAAACTGCATGCACATGATCGCCAGAAACGCACTATTAACACATTTCATTCATTGGGCATGTCAGTGTCTTATGCCAGGATGGGACTTGCCCTTGCTGTGTCAAGGCGGTCTGCTGAGGATGGAGTTGTTGTGCCTTCAAACATCAAGCGGGGGGTCTTTACTACTGGCGGAGTTGATAACATTGATGAATCTGGTCGTATCGAGCTCCATGGGACTGCCATATCTCTAACCAACCATCTAGACCATATTGAATTTCTGACCACAGAGTAACAAACTATCAAATAAACTGAAAAAAAAGTGCACAATCTTTATAAATTGTGGGCAATTCCCTCCCCGCTATTAGGGTTGTCCATTGTCATGATTCGGATTTCAAATGTCATGGCCAGGAGCTCAAGGTGCGTTTGGGGTTCGATGAGTGTCTGGTTTGAGGACTGCTTCTTTGCAGATGGCATGGTCCTGTTTGGCTTGGTCAGCATGGACTGGAATGGTTTGCAGTACAGTGTGAAGTGGCTGGGATTGTAATGAGGCCATGACTCCTTGGCAAGAAAAAGTAAATTTTGCATATGGGCTGGGCCCAGTTAGAGCAGTTAGAGTTTGTGTATCTTGGAGTCATGGTCTTGAATAAATGTGAAATAGAGAATGTTATCAATGAGCCTAGTCTTGCTTCCCAAAACTTTAATATGGTCATTTTGTGTGGACTCCTGGGCATAAGCTTTGAATGTAATGGGTATCCTTTAGCGTCATTTTTCCATGTACAAAGACCCCCAAAAACTCTGTGGACGTCAAAAAAAAAAATGCCTTGATTCTAAAGCCAAAGGTTCTTCTGGTATCTTCATTGTTATTCTATTCATTCAATGACAAGTTTGCCTAGAAACTTGGTTATTGTTGTAAAATTGTATTGGAATGGTATATTAACCCAAACAGTTATCTTTGCCCAAAACTAACACAGTAGTTTTTTTAAGCCTACCCAAACAGAGTGAAAACAAAAGTAAACAGCAAGTGAAAAGTTAACTTAAGTCACACATAGCACAATGTAGTAAAAAAAGACAATGGTCCAAAAAAGGTCAAACAAGATAGATGAATCTCAGTTCTTTGACCAAGCCATCACCCCTCGTCCTTATGAGGGTATTTTAAACAGAAACAAGTCCTACATGACTATCAGTGTTGCATACTGACAGGGTTGGCACTGATGCTGCAGAAGGAGACTAGACTAGAGTCAATACACGTATCTCGACTTCTTGAAGAACGCCTTGAGATGCTTTTCTAATGTTGTTCTCAGAAACAGCATGGATCTTGGTAGTAAATATTGCAACGAAGAACCACAAGACAGAGACGCATGTAGCATGTCTCATTCTGTTGAAATGTTTGTCACTGTAGTTTGCACAGTGCTACACCCTACATTCTACAATCACATGTGGACACATTAACATTGAAGCTAACAGATTACTCTACCTAGAAGAACAGCAGGCAGCGCACGGTGGCAGACTGAGCTGCTGCCTTGTTCAAAGGCATGGTGTCGGGCAATGACGAACCCACGTCTGAGTAGGACAGCCATGACACACTAAAGAGAGTGAGAGAGAGTAAGAGTGAGAGTAAGAGAAGCACAGCCATTAGATTTTTCTATAACTCCAAAAGTATTAATTGATGGGATTTACTCACTCTGCCTTTGGCTGTTATTTAGTTAAGAACACAACACCGCAACGTTAAAACCTCTACAATGACTTACCTGATGTAGACTTCTGAAATACGTCTTATATTTCCTCCACACATTTTATGTTACTTTCTCCTCCCATCCTGCTGCTAAGCTACTGTTTTACAAATCCCATTCACTATGGAAAAGTCAGAATGGAAATAATTTCAACAGTAGGCTTGATGCTTCGTCCTCCAATAACAGAAATACAGCTATTCAGCTAATGGTTGACCTTACTAGAGTGAACTATCAACCTTTATCTTTGTTGGAATAGATTCTGGTTTCTACTCCTGAAAGGATAACTAAATCTGGTGTTATGTCAGACTCTAATCCTTCTGTTATCTGGAAAGACTAGAAGAATATTAATATGGGTTGCTTTATTCAAGACTTAATTATTGTAAACTGAGATATATTTCAGTTGATTCCTTTTTGTTGACAAAAGAAGCCAAAGCATCCGTTGAAAACCAGGCACATGGAGGACATGTAAACTCCACACCAAAGACCTTCGATCTATGAGGCGACAGTGCTAGCAATTATTCACATTGCTGCCCTCTGTCTTTGGATCCCAGTACTGTAATTCTTCTTTTCCCAAACTGCATCACTACCAGTGGCTCACAAAAAAACATTGTCTATTGATGTTTTCAATCCTCTGTGAGTTAAAAATAAAGAAGCAGTGTTTGCTGACTTCTTCCATCTGTTTAATTCAATGTCACCCACATGGAATTGATTATTTTATATAATAATCGGAGCAGAGATCGAGGAATTACAAATGAGAAATGTGGATTTCTATGGTAATGTCATAGAAAGCAGCATATTCTCCCACATGTACAAGGTTTTACACATTACAAATTTGTGTTTCAATGACTCTTTAGCCTTTCTCTCTCTCTCTCTCTCTGAGAGTCTAGGCCAGGTGTAGCCTGTCTATTAATTGTAGTTTTATATCTGGAACTGGTCGAATGTAATGCAGATCTGAAATAAAGTTTAGAAAAACAGATCTTTTATCATATTCACACCTAGAGCAAAGGTTTGACAAATCAGATAATATTCCAGAGACTCAAGCTTCTCTGAGTAAGTCTAGTCTAGATTTTACCAATCTATAGCCCATTAGCCTATGTAGTGTTCTTTTAATTGATCTGGATCTGGCTTAATGTGGACAAGATCTGAATAAACAACTTTTTTTGCATTTTCACAAACTGGAAAGTGGATTTCAACGTTTCAACATACAGGGTTACCAGAAATGTCTCACATGTGGGTTTACATCATAAAAATGTGGGGGTAAAGTGGAGCAAAAGCTGTAATTTAACTTCTCTGAACTGTCGAATCTTTCAAGTTCCAAAGTTCCTGAGGATCCTCAGAAAAAACTGTTTGCAGGAAAGGCTGCTGGTGTCCTTTTACCGCTGCTCCTTCAGGAGTAGTGGACAGAAGAGCCCTCCAGAGGACCATAAACACCACCCAGAAGATCATCAGCTGCTCAGTGCCTTTTTTTAGGGACTTACTCAGCTCTCCTGCCTCAGCGGGGAATCAAACACTCTTCAGGACCGATCCCATCCAGGACAACATCCGTTTAATCCACTGCCCTCAGGGCCATCAAATCATGAACAAACATATTGAATAAAAGCTTCTAACCAAGAGTCCTAAGAGAACTGAATTCCTCCAAACGCTTACACAAACTGTCTGGGCCTGTCTTGCTCCTATGAGCAACCTAACTCCTTGTGCACCATGTATTTATTTACTGAAACGCCATGTATACATACAACTGTGCAATGCTGCTCTACTTAAGACATATTTTTCAGCATATGTTCAGCAATGTGTAAGATCCAGATGTGCAACATTAGCTGCCTCATTTGATTGTAATGAAAATAAAGGAATTCTATTCTGTTGTCACTAGATGGCAGTGTGCTGTAGCACATTGGAACGCCTTGTTTTAAGCATAGACTGTATATAAAAGATGGATTAGCAATCGGCCCAACAAATGAAGCCTATCTGGAAGTGTCAAAAACTTGCAGTACTACTACATCTGACAGGGGCTGGCACCAAACAGCGCTGGCTCCATAGACCCCAATTAGTCACAGCAAAAACTAAAACACGAAAAACTGCTTTTCTACAGCTCAGGATTTTTTTTCATTAGTTCTCATGGTCAAAATCAGAGATCAGGTGGCCAATCTGAAAATGGATCAATACTTGAACTGTATATAAAGCGTCAAAGTTGTGGCGACATCATGAGGCGTGGCTATTTGATTGACAGTCTGATCTGGAATGACTGACAGGTAGTATGGAGGAGGCAGCCCTGATGGGCAGTTTAACTGCCCATTGGCTTGTTTTACCCAGGTTTTCACCTTTGGCTGATTCTACCAGCAGATACTGAAAGGACTCTGATATTAGGTTTAGCTAAATGTTTGTTACTCCACCATGGAACGCAGCGGAGTTATGCTACGATCACCGTTGGTCTGTCTGTCTGTCTGCAACATTACTCAAAAATGGACTAACGGATTTCAGGGAAGGTCAGAAATGACACAAGGACCAGGTGATTAGATTTTGGCAGTGATGTGGCTTAAAGTCTGGATCCACTGGTTTGTTAAAAATTTCTGTATCATTGCTAGATAGCAGCACGGCATTACTGTAACTATGACAAGTAAACACTACATCAGATGCCGGCTGACGATCACATGATTATGATCCTGCTACAAATGTTTTAAAGATTTCATTCGTCAGAAATCATATGACTGAGCAGCCTTGACGGAGTACTGCACTCTCTGAGTGCTCGTCTTGTTTTCTTATTGGTGCCGTCTTAATGTATAATGTGATATAATGTGTGCCATGCACTCCAGAAGTAGGCGCAGTTAATTGCTCTGTGTGTTGACCAGAGAAGAGAGTTAGCATCCAGTAAATATTAGCTTTAATGTAAATTACCGATGCTAAACAAGCTGGCTAATAGTCGTAGCCTGATTAAAGCTAACGTAGCAGTATTAAGCTAACAATGTTTGTGTTGTGTTAGTATAATGTGGTACATTTAATTAATCAAACTATCAGTGGAGACGCTGAATCACATTAATGTAATGTGACAACCTAAATGTGATTAAAACAGTAACGTTACATTCTGTGTTGTGTAATGAGAGTTACTCACAGCTAACAGTCAACTAATTCATAATGCTGACAAACTTTACTTTTCATTCCTGTTAACACTAATGCAGGAAAAGTAACGTGAGATTTACAGAACCACTTCTAAGCACAATGTCAGAACACGTTTACCAGCAGAGGTCGCAGTCTAGTGGGTAACGCACAGTAACTTCAGCTACAATAACATAGGACACTGCTTTTATATGCAGCATTATCCAGATGTGGGCATGAAAACAAGTTACTAAGAGGACTTTAACACTTACATGTAGAGTTTAGCCCCACTTTTGGGGGCTAACTTTCTTAGCCGCAGTGTCTGTAAACACAGCAACAGCCAGTAAATGTGGGCGGGTAGAGAGTCCTCGGCTTTCAGTCAGTCTGACCAATCATTGCTTTATGGTTCCCAACTTTTACATTCTATTTTTCGTCTCCAAAAATCCAAGAAATAGCAAAATCCTGAGCTGTTTCTCAATATGCCTACTTGAAACGTCGTCAGTTGGCTTCATTTTCTCGTCTCGGCAGCTACCTTTGTCATATTCTACGGTTTGAGGCTTCACCATCTTGAGTGTTTTTGTAATGTCTGCCATATTGAAACACCGGTGGAGTTGTGAAGATATATATCGCTGTATATCGCTGACAGGAAGCTCTATTCCGACGCTTCTAGTACAGTCATGATGACGACGCTTGTATATTATGCACCAGTGTTTTGTGTTGAGTTATGCCTTTCTGTACCTCGTTGCGTTTGAAAACACTGGAGCCTAAAATGAATACTGGATACACTGTTATCGCAGTGTTTTGTTCCACTTTGACAGGTTGTTAGCCCTTTCTAAATCTGTTAAGATTCTGAATTCCTCTATTCCTCAACATACAGAAACTGTTGAAACAACACAAACATCGCCTTATGTCACGGTTCCTGCTGCCTAGGACAACGATTATTTTCTGAATTGTAAATTAGTGCACAAAATGCATAAGACTCAAACATACCAGAGGAAGAAAGAAGCAGAAAAGCGACGCTGGCATAAAGTGTGGCGTAGTTCTCGGTAATCCTCCAGAATCTGCTCGGTACATTAGCCACCAGCTATCCCTGGCTCATAGCTAACACTGCGCTCGGCTAGCAGCTAGAATGTCAGGACCTTCACATCTCCAATTATGGCCAGGACCGCTTCAGTTTCCATCTGGCTGTCCCATACCAGCCCCGTCACGGCATGATGCAATACTGTATGCAAACCTCATCTCATTTAATTTAACTATTAATATAGAGCTAAAACAACACCTAGCAGTAGGCAGAATTAATACTGACTGTGTTAAATGCTATCCTGTACGTTATATATAAGCGCAGCTTTAACCCTTAGATGCAGAAATGGGTCAAAGATGACCCAGTGAGGTGATTTCTTGTAATATCTTTGTAATGAAAAGTTTTAATCGTTTCATATTCCAG
This sequence comes from Acanthochromis polyacanthus, assembly GCF_021347895.1. Taxonomy (NCBI): domain Eukaryota; kingdom Metazoa; phylum Chordata; class Actinopteri; family Pomacentridae; genus Acanthochromis; species Acanthochromis polyacanthus. The sequence continues at coordinate 66,991,390 of NC_067113.1, read as the reverse complement.
CTATTCCTACAAAAAAACATGTTTTCGGTAAGATTCCATTTTTTAAATTGTCTTTAATACTTCAATAGAAATTGCAATATTTGTATTACTAACTCAAGCTCTTTATCACTGGTAATATCATACAAGAGGTGATGCACAAACTTGGAGGAAAAGAGTGGAAAAATGTCAAACAAAACTGATGTAGACATTCTTCTGTTGCTTTTCTGTGTAATATTTTTCTTTTCCAATCATCAAAATGTTCAAAATCTGTAAAAAAAAGTGAAAAATAAACGTATTTCAACATGAAATCATTCTTGTGTGGACAAAAATAGACTAAAAACAATGATACAAATTATTATTCTGAACCAAAAGGACAAAAATGACATAAAAACACATTGATTCTTATACGGGTCATTTTGACCCACTTATGGAAGAGTGCAGGTCCAATCACTGGAGCATCTAAGGGTAAAACATATTTTGAGCAGTTATGAAAAATGGGAGACTTCTCCAATGCACTGTATATGTATCATTTAATATGTCATTCCAGACTTAGAGGACATTTTACATCCCATCCATCAAGTTTCAAATAATCCATGTATCCATCCATTCTCTATACACCGCTTTATCCTCACTAGGGTCGCGGGGGGTGCTGGAGCCTATCCCAGCTGACTCGGGCGAAGGCAGGGGACACCCTGGACAGGTCACCAGTCTGTCGCAGGGCTACATATACAGACAAGCAATCACACTCGCATTCACACCTATGGGCAATTTAGAGTAATCAATTAACCTCAGCATATTTTTTGACTGTGAGAGGAAGCCAGAGTACCCGGAGAAAACCCATGCATGCACAGGGAGAACATGCAAACTCCATGCAGAAAGATCCCAGGCTCAGGCCGGGATTCGAACCAGGATCTTCTTGCTGCAAGGCGAAAGTGCTAACCACTACGACACTGTGCAGCCCCATAATCCATGTACAAAATGCTAAAACATGCAGTTGTTGTGTAAATGTTCTTTTCCTGAGACCAAATCTAAAAAAAAAAATAAAAAAAAACTAGGACAAAAGAATGTTTGAAAATGTTTTTTAAAATACTAAATAAGTCTGGAGTTCCCCTAAAATTCCATTTTTCTCTTGTCCCACCCCCTGATGAGCAAACTGAATCTCAAATCAGGTAAAATAAAATTTAAATCTCCTTTTTTTGTATTATTTTTTCATTAATGTTTCTTGTAATTGTAGGAACATTTTAAATCAACATAATATTTTAAATAATAATAATTATGCATGGAACGTGTATCCCACAACAACCTTGTTAGCATAACCTTTTTATCTAGTAGAAGAAGAAAACAGTGAATCACATGAAACGCTGAAATTAACATCATCTAACAGTTTTCCTAAAGAATGGGTAGAGCAAAGCTATGTCCTCTCTTCTATTTTTCATCTTTTCATCACATTTTCAGCCTTGATTGAATGTCTCACTCTACCTCATATTATCAGGATCAGACTCATTCTTTGGACTGTTTTCCATCAGTCAGTTTGTCCTCTTGGTCAGCAGTAACAGCTAGCTAAATATCTAGCTTCTACTGCTGAGAAAAAGATCACATTAGCATGGATTAGCAACCCCGTTACTGTGATTAGAGTAGGGTTAGCAAACAACTAATAAAACATGGAATAGAAATGGTACCATTGATGTGTAAGCTGAGCCAATCAAGCCTTTGATAGTTTATTACCCATTATTGATTAATATGAAGCAGAAAATTGCAACAAAAAAGGTTCAAAAATTTTGAAGCTCAAATGTCCTCTGTTCCTGAAATGACCCACATAATGATGAAGCGACATTTAAATATTCTAAGCAGTGGTGGATCTAGAAAATCTTATATACAGTAGGGTGACAAGAGTCTTGCAGGGTGGCATGGGAGGACGGTATGTGGTAAGTCTCATATATGTTAATGGTTTCAAACAACAAGATCCACAAAAATATGTTTAAGCTCTTTACTGTTGAATAACGCAATGTTTCAACACACTCCCCAAGCCACTGTATTTATCATTTTCTGAGTTTGACAGTACAGTGGTGTCATTTGTGCAGCTTCGTTGCTGTCATATGTGAGAGTAGGACTGCCAGCTTTTGACCTTAGGCTGGAGTGAGTGAACTCATGAAACAAGAAGTGCTGTGATACTGCAATGATTAAATTTATTTTTGAGCTTTTTGGCTTCAGTGATACTGATCAAGAAAGGAAAAGGGGGACGAGAGAAAATGACTGACTGGTGGAGAGTAGAACGGTGATCTGTCAATCACATCACATATGACGTGCTTCCTCAGGTGTTCAAACTTCACCTGAGGAAACTGACCTCACATGAAGATACTCGATTGGCTGAGTCGCTTCACTTTGTGTTGTACCGACAGACTCAGTCTGACGGTGTGTGTCTAATGAAGGCCGCTCTGAGTGTGATGCAGGACTGTAGCTACGTATTTGAGGGGTGGATAGTTAAGATTATATGTACAATTATTCACTTTTGGTCAATTATTCACTTTTGGTCAATTCATCTTTTGTTCTAATGCACTGAGAAGCTTGTGGACATAGTGGCGATTTGTTTTTATGGGCACAGTTTGAAGACAATAAAGGTTCGGGGGTTTGCTGTGGGGGTCAAGGCTCTACAATGCCTTGTAGCTTCCAGCTCTGTAGACATAGTAACTGGGACCAAAATGAAAGTGGAATACTCCTTGAATAAACCTTTTAAATTCTTAGTATAGTTTGGGTGAAATCATCCTTTAAAACCGTAGTTGCACTTCAGTGATCATCTATTGCAGAGGGCGGCGCTGTCTACAAAAAATGGTCTTTGCGTGCGGTTCTCGAGGTGCGGTCCTCTCAGTGCAGCCCTGAGAGTGCAGCTCTGCAGATACACCCTCCTCCCCAGTTGGGACCCATCTGTATTTAGCCCTGTCTTGCCATCTCGACCAGCCTCCTGCCTGGCCTCCAGAGGGCCTCCACCATAGAGGTTGAAGTGTGATGATATGGGACTGAGGAGATGACATTTGTTGATAGCACCATGTGTGGCTGCTGATATACCAAAGCAAAGACTGACAAAAATAACTCCCAGTCTGCAGAAGCTTGACCCAAGAGGAACACTCAGGCATGATAATGATCCAAACTAGCATACTACCACAATCTTCACAAAGAATAAAGCGAAAACTATGACCTGCTACCTCTGTTGGCATCTTTTAAAAAGAAAGGTAGCACTACACAACCCCTCCAGCAACGAGCAGCTGAAAAATAGATTGAAAGAATAGCAGAACTCTCCACACATTTGTGCAGCACTGTTGTCTTCCATGGTGAGGTGTACTAAACATGTCATCGTCCTCAAACATTATGAGCCAGGCAGCATGACCAGTACAGATGAATGTGCATAGTTTAATTACTTATTTAAAAAACATAAAAACATTCCAAAAGATACATGAGTGATAGATGAAAACAGGAAGGGTGCCATATTGCTTATGTATTTCTATGAATTTTGTACTACACCCCTGATGTCATCTACAGTACACTACAGGCGTGAGTCTATTCATGTACAAGATCACTTAAATGTCAAATGATTCAAAATTCTATCACTTTCCAGTCATCACATTACACCACTCTACCAAATCGCAGTCTCTACCCTGACATATATATATCATGGTAGAGACTGCGATTTGGTAGAATTGGAGTCTCTACCAGTAGAGATTGCGATCGCAATCTCTTCCAGTAGAAACTCCAATCCTACCAGTAGAGATTTGTCAGGGCTAAGGTTAGACTTTTAAGGTTAGGGTCAGGGCAGGGGTTAGATTAAAAGGTCAGGGTCAGTTAAGGTTAGGGTCAGGGGTCAGGGCAGGGGTTAGATTAAAAGGTCAGGGTCAGTTAAGGTTAGGGGCAGGGGTCAGGGCAGGGGTCGGATTTAAAGGTCAGGGTTAGTTAAGCTTAGGGTCAGGGGTCAGGGCAGGGGTCAGATTTAAAGTTCCATCTCTACTGGTAGAGATTACAATCGCAAACTCTACTGGTAGAAACTCCAATTCTACCAAATCGCAGTCTCTACCCTGACATATAGATCACCTTTTTCAAGCTTTTCATGCTCTTTCCTCTTGATGTTGCTGTCACTTGGGATTGCTACATCTGTCGCTACTGCTTCTTTTGCAGTTTATCAACCATCACAATATCTGATTAATTGACCACCACTATTTTATCAGTCTGGACTTGGTCCCACAGTTTCCCATCCTTTAGCAGCTAGTTCATTTCTGCTGCTAGACGTCCATGGAGTGCAGTTAGCTTCTTTGGCCAGTAGGTGTAGATCATGTAGCAGCCTGGTGCTGTCCAGCTCTTCATTCTTGAAACTCTTTTCTTGTGTGTCTGAAATTTCCCTACAACAGTGAAATGCACCTTCTTTTAATAATATTGCAATGAAGAAAGGATAACTTTGACATATACACTAGCATTCAAAAGTTTGAGGTCACTTATAAATGTCCTTATTTTTGAGAGAAAAGCAGTTTTTTCAATGAAGATAACATTAAGTGAATGATAAATCCAGTGTAGACATTGTTAATATGGTAAATGACTATTGTAGCTGGAAACGGCTGATTTTTAATGGAATATCTCCATAGGGGTACAGAGGAACATTTCCAGCAACCATCACTCCTGTGTTCTAATTGTGTTAGCTAATGGTGTTGAAAGGCTCATTGATAATTACAAAACCCTTGTGCAGTTATGTTAGCACATGGACAAAAGTGTGAGTTTTCATGGCAACCATGAAATTATCTGGGTGACAGAAACTTTGGAATGCTAGTGTACAAAGCATTATATAAAAAAAGGCATTTACACCTCTGTAGCTGTATGTTTATCTCTGTTTCTTTTGCTGCAGTCAGATTACTGGTAGAACAAGACTAATGTAACAGAAGCAGGCTTCTGTGGCTACAAACATCCTGCAACAGTTTTTAACAATCACACTGCATTTTCCCCTGGAATCACAATCTAGTTTGCAAATAAACTAGATTTTTTTTCTGTCTGTGCTAAATTCTTTGTGATATTGAAATGGACTTTTTCATCAGCAACCTTTTTGCTTCCGCTTCTTTATTTGATACTAGTGTTACTATATTTATTTGTCCATTTTTTCTGTTTTCTACACACCGCTTTATTGTCTTCTAGGGTCACAAGGGCCTGGATCCTATCCTAGCCGACTTGGGGCAAAGGCAGGGTATACCCTGGACAGGATTGCACAGAGACAGACAGCCAAATACAATCACACTTTAGACACAACTCATGACTTAGAATCTCCAGTTAGCCTCAGCATGTCTTTGGACTGTGAGCGGAAGCCACACAGGAAAACCCCAGACCAAGATCCCAAATCAAGACTGTTGAGTTGTGAGGCGACATTGTATGTGGGTTCTCACTCTCAGTCTGATTCTAAATTGTCCGTAGGTGTGAATGTGAGCATGCTTGGTTGTTTGTCTCTATGTGTAGCCCTGCGATAGACTGGAGACATGTCCAGGTTGTTCCCTGCCATCACCTTAAGTCAGCAGATAGTGGAGGAACACATCCATGATTGGTTAGATGCTGATTTGAATTTGGCTCCAAAACTTTTAGTGTCAAAGAAAGTCACTGGAATGCAACAATGGTTCAGAGAAGAAATGGGATTTTGAAGTAGTCTGGGGCTCTTTCATGAAAACTTAAACAAAAGCTTAATAATGGTTTCTTTAATGATGGCTTAAAGAAACATAGCGCTTAACTTTAAACTAGGGATTTGTTTTCCTATGTTTTACTTAAAGTTGTTCTTCTTAAGTTAACTTTTCTTCTAGCTGTGAGGCAACCCCCAACCATTGTGCTGCCCCTCTGCTAAACACCACAGAGCAAAAAGGTCCTAGCAAAACACAGAACATAAAAACTATTTTGAAACTTCAGAACTCTGGGCTACTTGGATTAAGCTAACAAGCAATATTACATCTGCCACAAGTCACATCTGCTCTACAAGTTTTGAAAATACATTGTGACCAAATTGTATTATCTTAAAATCATTCAAAGCTTTTTTTTTTGTATGATTTTTAACTTTTTGCTCAACAATAGGACTTTCATGATATCTTCAGATGTTTAAAAAAATATTTTTCAGATTATCCATAATCATAAATTATTTGATCTGGACTTGTACAGTATTGGAAATTCTGAATCAACAGCATGATGAGAAATAACAATAAACATTTAAGATTTTTATCTATAATACTTCCTGAAATGTCATCCAAACATAGCCTTAAATTTCAGCGTGCAAACAAACGTGATGAAAGTGGGTTGACAGGCAGTTTGTTTGTTTGTTTGTTTGTTTGTTTGTTTGTTTGTTTTGTGTCAAATTGGGGATGAGCAGAAGGCAGTTGATGATTTGAGATGGAATAAGACAAATGCAAAGGAGACTAATATGTATTCTTTTGTTGTCAGGTGTAATTTTTCAAATTCATCAGTTCCTCTGTGATGTCAGTCGGAGGTTTCCTGAGGAGCAGCCTTAAGGTTCAAAGTGGTGGTTCTGACTGTCACTCTCTTATAGTGCCTAACTTTCACACATAATCCATAAAAACAATCAATGAGACTTCACCTGAGTATCACTTTTCAAACAAATAAAATAGAACACAAAGTACTTTGCAGATAACAAAAATAAAAATGCAATAAAACAGTAGCAAGAAAACATTTTTTGTGAGGGATCAATAAATACTGGCAACCTGTCCTGGGTTTATATAAAAATGTATAAACGCTTGGGATTAATAAAGCTCAGCTTACTTTATGCTATTTTATTGGCATACATTTTGTTGTCTATTAGCATGTGTTTGGTATAAATGCACTGTCAAATGCCTGCAAATTCATTGTTTCTTTTTCACCTGGAACTTGCTTAAAGTTTTTGCACAGTACTTCACATTGTACATATTTCCGTATTGAACCTCTAAATTTCAGATTTGTTTAAGGGACACGAGATGGAATCGGTCATCTATAGACAATCTTTATGTAATCTCACAGGTTTTAGATATAAACATTTCTCTGTTCAGATTTAGAGCACTGTTATTTTAAATATCCAGCTACTGGTTTAGTACGCAGCCCCTAGCCTGCCGGAAATTTATTAGAAGAAGAAGAAGAAGTACGCAGCCCCTGTTGGTCAACTGCCACTTCACCTCTACGTCATTTCCGTCACACGGCTGGCTCCATTTTTTTTTTAACAAGATGGCGTCAACGCAGTTAACGGACGAGGAGATTTTCTCGGAACTAAAGCGCTTTGGATTCACTCCAGGTCCGGTTACCGAAAACACTCGTCCGGTATATTTAAAGAAATTGAAGAAACTTCGCGAAGAGCAGCAGCAGAGAGGTTCCAGACCGGGTAAAACCCGAAGCAGCGGGTCCATCAACAGCACCACAGGCGACGGCGGCGCCGCGGCATCTAGGCCAGTCGGCCCTGACGTCACGCACTTGAGCACTAGCAGGAGACCGGGCCGGAAGTCCTCTGTCCTCGGATTCAGCTCCGACGAGTCTGACGCTGAAACTCCACTGAGAAGAAAGGGCCTCGATCACAGCAGTAGGGCAAACCGAAGCTCCAGTTTTCCAAAACAGCCGAAGATTACCATACCAACTCATAATGCGGCTAGCAAGGTTCAGTATGGCGGTGGTACGAGGCTGAACAGTAGTTTTTCCCCCGGTCCAGACGGACAGAGAAGTGTTTCGCTGGGCTGGGCAGTTGGTGCTAGCTCGACCCTTGACTCGGAAGGAATGCATTACGACGAATCGGGGGACGATGACGACTGTGAGGAGGAATCGGAGAAGAATTCTTGCTCTTTAAATGGTCGCGGAGCGTCTCGCCTGAACAATAACAAACTAGCCGGGGAGTACTCGGATTCAGACGAAGAAGAAGTTGGGGGCACCGGAGAGCGAGATAGGTTAGAGTTTCGACGGGGGCACCGGATAGTCTCTACGTTCTCTTCTCACGTCGCCGAACGAAACTCCCAAACCGAAAAGAAAAACCATGAAGTTTTTCCGCGTCGGGATATAAACATGGTGAAAAGCTACGGTGAGGTTGGAGCTGAAGACGAGTTAAAGAGAAGAGATTTGGACCCATCAGGAGGCTCGCGGAGCAACAGGATTCCCAGGAAGCACATCTACGTGTCCCTCACCGAAAACCATGGAGGAAAGGCCGGTGAAAACAACCACGTCGACGGCGAAGACGGAACGTCTAGAAGCAACAGCACTAGTAGGTTCGCTATTGGGTTGCGACCGCGCTTCTCCACCTACAGCAGCCTGTCCCAGACACACCGGGACAACCACTCCAATCACACCCCCGCTCCCAACCACTCATACAGCCAGGCAGTGCTGAAGAAAAAGCTATCTGTCCCGGAGGATGAGCTTCTCCAGCAGTTCAAAAGGGAAGAGCTAGCCTCCTCTGGTAGCTTTAGTGCCCATTATCTGTCCATGTTCCTCCTCACGGCAGCCTGCCTCTTCTTTCTGCTGCTAGGCCTCATGTACCTGAGGATGAGGGGCACTGGATCCTCGGACATGGATGGCGCCAGTAAGTATCTAACAAAATTCGCTGTTTTAGCTTTTCCACGGATTGTACAAGATACTAACTTCCAATTGAAAGACAGGACAGAATGTTTTGTGGAGTTGATTTTCTTTGTTGGTTCTTGGGGATACACAGATAACAGAGTGGAAGCACAGACATTAGGGAACAAGCTCATAACTGCAGTGAATATGAAAGCACACACAAGTTTGGAATACAAAACGAAATGCCCTTCAGATGTTTGTACCAATAGTGATCCAGGACATTGGAGAGCATTAATCATATAAACCAGCCCCTATTAAAAATCTAAATGGCTGCTTTGTGTCCCAAATAAACAGAAAAACCTAAAATGTATCTCTGTTGCATTACTGCTTATTCAAATTGCTCTATTAATTTAGTTTTAGTACAGTAAAGAAAATAGAATAATCTGCATTCAAACTCTAATAGTCCAGCTGCCTATTTCTGAGTGTAGTAGGGACACACTGGTCTGAATTACAGTTTGTTGCTGAATAACATACAACATAATTTAGTCATGAATGAACTTTGTGTCAGTAATTACAGTCAGCGTAGTCAGAGGGCAATACTCTCTGGTAGTGGGGTATTGTGTGGAGATTCTGAGGCACATGTTGAGATGTCTGAACTACAGACACAGTCCACACTGTCCAAATATGCATTCCTGTTGTAGAATATCTAGTTTGTCTTTTTGCTCATTCTGTTTGTGCATTTGCATGATGTGTTCGGTTTACATGGTGGTTTAAAGGATCTCCCATGACTATATCTCTTTCTCTTTTGTTGTAGTTAAGAGTCACCCGTTTGGCAGTGAGTTTGACGCCTCTTATGTAAGTACATACTAACTCCGTCTTTTAATCTGTGGACAGCAAAGTTTAAAATGGGGTGTACTTTAGAAGAATAATGCATGTGAACAGTGAACACAGCTGAAATGCTGTCTTCTCAGTAAATTACTGAAATATTGTTTTCACCCCATTTATATCAGCAAGCAGACTTTACAGTTTTTCTCGATTACTAAGACACATTTCTGGAAAGCTGCTCTCCTTTTCCCTAAACTGTGAACACAAAACTCAGTTTTCAAGCTACATTCACAAAACCTCTGACTCTTCTTGCAAAACCAAACTTTCACCCCAAAACAGTTCAATCTGTGCTCAAAACTGAACTTTGCGGTCAAATTGTGCCTCAAGTCAATCAAAATTAAATACTCTACTGAGTAGTCACTGAACACTACATAGAAAAAAGGAAAACACAATACTCAGGACATGAAGCGGTAGAAATAAATGTTTATTTAGGCTAAATGCATGTTGCAAAACAAAATACCTGAGCATTTGTAACACTTGTACATAGAAAAAAGAATTTGCAAAAAAACAGAAATCCTGTGCATTTAGATGTAGCACTTGTACGTAAAAATAAAGCACAAAAATTTACAAATGAAGTACAAAGAAAAGAAGTGCATTACTCTGCCACAGCATCATTTCTCCGTACTGGGTCAGGCCACAGGACTTCATCTACATCACAGGCCACATTTTCTCTGGAAAGAAGGACCTCGTGTGTCTGATCCAGCCCTAACATGCATCAACAGAAATATCACCACATGAGAAGACCATTGATGGCAAAAGATTTTCCCAAACTATGGCTGCTGCTCATAAACCTTCCACCTCCATGTAGAGAAGAATTCTTCTCTAGGATTCAGAAAGGGAGAATATGGAGGCAGAAAAATCCCAATGACTTGTGGGTTCATATTGAACCATTCCCAAATCAGTAGTCCTCTATGAAAACTAACATTGTCCCAGGTGTATTTATGTGTATCATCAAAATGCAACTGAAAAACTCTCTGGAACAAACACACACAAAACAGAGGGAAAAGTCAGTCATGTACATTTTCTGTAATTTTACCAGCACTTGTGAAGCAGAATTTTCTCTGGCCAGGCAACGGGGGGAAAAAACCCTGGCATGCCGTATCCATGCTCCTCTTCTTAGATTTCTATCCATTGTAGTGCCTCACAAACCAGTGCTTTGGCTTATATGTACCCTCACATCATTAGCCACAAGTGTGATCAATTTTGAGTTGTGTTCAACTGGTGACACCTGAGCTTTAACTGTGTTTGACTTTTGCTCACCAGTGCTCACCATTATGCAACACAGGTGCATCACAATGACAATGCGTTGACAAGATGTGTGTAAACAGGTGAAAAGGGCTTATGGTTTTGCCAAAAGAGTGACTGGTTCAATAAGTGGGTTCAGGCAACTGAGAATTTGGTTCAGACAATAGACTTTAGTGTTTTAGCAATTGAGAAAAACTGTAATACAAAAATTAAAGAAGCAGGTTGTGAAGAGCTTTTGCCTATAGTGACAGTGAATACTGCTAATACCACATCTCAAGTAAGTAAGTTGACTAAGCCTCGGGATCTTTATTGTAGAGATGTCTAAATCAGTTTCATTATATTTTAATGTACTGGTTTCTGCTAAAATACAGCTGATTGAACTGGGCACTGGGGTTGGCTAATTGTCACTGACAAAGAGCAGTAATTTCACTAGCTTTCGGAACAGCCACTTGCAGCAGAGCATTATCAGCTGGTAACTTAGTTCAGTGAGTAATATGCTCACAATTTATTTGTCGGTGCTCTCTGGAATTCAGTGTTTGTGCTCAGCTGGCATTTTAAGTTCCACTCTGTAACTGTGAGTGAGCTGGATGTTACTTTAGTTTCAAAAACTAGCAGACTAAGATGTCTTCTTTCTGGCTGATTTGTGCCATTTGTCAGTTTTATGAGGTGTATTCTCCTGTTAAAGTTATTTCATATCTTTCAATCCATAATTTCTTATTTTATTTAAGCCAGGACCTCCAATATTTGGATCAAGTAACTTGATGTTTTAGATTTCATAGTCCCCAGTTTGCATTTTTTTCCTGTGTCAGATAAATAATTGGTCAGCATGTGAGTAAATATAAGTGAGTCATTCTTGAGCAAGTGTACCATTAAATGCACTTTTCCTTGTAGTGTGGCTGTTAATTAAACACCTTTTTTGGCAGGTAAAGGAAGAAAAGGAAGTGATCCTAAAGCTGCTACTCAATCTTCATGACCACTTGGCCTTCATCGCTGGTAGCTACTGACTCACTGCACTGCACCCTCTGGTCATTGACTGACTGACTTTGTAGGCTTTGTTGTCAATGTGACATCTGAGTGAGCAGTGATTCTTTCATTTTCATTGATTGTGTTTGTTCACAATTCTGTCACTGCCCACATAGAATCCAGTAGATTTACACTCCCCTCCAAAAGTATTGGAACAGTGAGGCCCAATCCTTTATTTTTTCTGCAAACTGAAAACATTTGGGTTTGACATCAAGCAATGAATATGAGACAAGAGATGAACAATTCAGCTTTTATTTCCAGGTATTTATGTCTGGATCTGATACACAACCTAGAAGAAAGCAGCTTTTGTTTGAATCCACCTGTTTTTTATGTGAGCAAAAGGTGTATGTTTTTGCCCTGGTGTGTCCTATTAACTGGATTATTCAAACAACGAATATCGCTCAGTATCTATGTTCAGTTTTAGATTTGGATTTAGACTGTGCAGACTGCATCTATAGTTAGATTTAACTAACATGAAAACCAGAGAGCTGTCTATGGGTGAAAAGCAAGCAATTGTGAAGCTGAGAGAAGATGGAAACCATTCACAGCCATTGCACAGATATTGTCCATAGCCAGTACAGCCATTTGGAATGTCCTGAAGAAGACAGGAACCTCTGGTGTACTAAATGGTAGACCAACGAAAACAGCAGCAGTTGACGACAGAAACATTGTGTGAGCTGTGTTCTGTTACAAAGAATGCTGTCTTCTAAGTTGTGTATCCGATCCAGATGTAAACGCCTGGAAAGAAAGCTGAAATGTTGATCTCTTGTCTCTTATTCATTGTTTGATGTCAAACCCAAATGTTTTCAGTCTACAGCAAAAATAAAGGAACTGACCTCACTAGGAGTGTAGAGCAAAACATAAAATACTTTGTAATGTGAAATACTTGTTCACAAAAATGGAGAAAAAAAAAAGTTATTTTTGTTGAACTTTCCTAGCTGATTAAACAGGTATGACAAGTTGCACCACACACAAAAATTGTACTAGATAGCCTAATCCATATTTAACAAAATATAGTTTGTTCCTTTATGTAAACGTGAGTGCATCAGTCGATAGAGTATGTGAAGACATGTCACACTGATGCAGAAAGTTAGCAGTATTCATCAGTAATGGTTTGCTGTTGTAATTACAGGCCAGCATGACTGTGGAGATCAGCAGCATCCAAACAGGAGCCTGTCAACTGATGAGGCCTCTGCGTATTTATTGGTATGTTCACACTGTCTGTTTAGCACAACCTCAGATAAGCTAACGTTGTTGCTGATTATTTTGAACAAGCCAAGAGATCACAATACTGTAATTCACCGTGGCCATGTAATTTGCATACCAGAGTAACCTGAGAGCTTGATATTTTAATTTTGTTGTGTGAATTTTTGAAAGTCACAATTTGAGTGAACACAATAATTTATCAGTTAAAAGTTGTATTATCAGTTTTCTTTCTAGCTCCAAGGTGATAGAAATCTGTTTTTTTTCAGCAGCACACTGAATGTGATTACTTCCTCCTCAGTAACAGGGTTACAGTTGAATTCGTCCAGTCAACTGATTTTCTTACCTGTTATGTAAACAAGAAAACTGGTCACAAGTGGTAATTATAGCAGTCTTGAGTGAAACAAAAAAATACAGATCTTGTGTTTAAATTAAGTGCTTTTTTTATCACTATACATTTACAACAAAAGAATGGGGAATAAATGTTGCTACTAAACTGTTTATGTGGATTTACAGTAACCTGATGTAAATGCACAAACAGATTTGGACAGTACATGAAATGAACATTTGGCCACATCTCCATATCAGTGTTTATGCCGTGTATCCCAGCCAGTGTTCACATGCAGAATTATATAGTGCATACTGTAGTTATTTGTTGACAGCTCACACGCTCATTCAAAATAATGTGAGTCTTGACCTATACGATTGTGTCTATCATGCATTTTTTTTCAGGGAAGAAAGAATAAAAATCATCCTGTAGTGAGCTTTTCATCATTACAGCTTCCAACTGCGATGACTAGCTTGTGTTTTTGCAAGTGATGTTATGCTTTGAGGGATACAACAAAAGGCAGCATTCACCACATGTAGCAACTGGAGTGTGCTTTCTCTCTGTGAAAGTAGAACAAAAAAAAAAAAGAGAAACCCACAAAGGATTACTGAAAAGCAATATTACGAAAGCCAGACTCTTAGGAATGGGAGGTGGAGAAAGCTAAACTGTTTCTCTCATCACTATTCTCTGTACTATGTGTCTCTTTTTCAGACTCAGAATAAGGAGTTTAAAGACTTCTTTCTCGTTTCTCTGGAGTGGATCATCCGAACAGGACAGGATCTTGGCATAAGGTAATACAAGATACATACACATTCATGTACAAGCCTTCCAGTGCTTCTCATTGTTTTTGCAGGTGACATCTGTACTCTGTGTGTTTGTGTGCAGACTAACCGGGCAGGTAGCTGATGATCCAGTGACTGATGTGTCTGAGATCTCTCGACTGGAGTCCACACATCCTAAGATGCCCTTCCAATGCCGTTTCCGCCGAGCTTTCCTCACCGTCATCTGCAGGGTCATGTTCATCGCAGTCGGTGCATAAACCATTTCATATAAGCTGTGTAGTGTATATCACAGCTGTTAGAGTAGCTGATTGTAGAAGCGTTGCTAATGAAAAGTAAATCCACCTGATAGCAAGGATAAAAATATGATAAGAGATAGGAACAAGAAAATATTATGGACCTTGGTGACTAGAAATAGATTAGATACTGGACGGGGAATATAAAGGTTAGCAGTAGCAGGCAAGTATGGCAGTAAGATGTGAAAATATATCTGCTGCTAGTTCTCTTAGATGAAAAATCAGGGATGTTGTCACGGTTAAAATTTTCTGACGTCTGGGACCTTTATCACATAGTGTAATACTGACAAAGACATCCACAGTATTTATTTGCTTTGGACACCATTTAACTTTGGTTTCACACTCATCATACTGAGCTTTGTGGTGCTGATTTAGATGCTCAAGCAAATTAGTTGTGTTGCCCCTAGTAGTGTAAAGCACTGCACAGAGAACCTGTTTTTGGTAAATGTCATCCTCTCTGCAGGCGATATATTTCCAAACCATTGATGTTGCTTTTCCTTCAGCAACCAAATTTTCCTTTTTTGGTGTTTCTCTACTGTTGCTGGTTTTAGCAGAAGGTCCATGTCATTTACTTGAAGCTAATAACAGTCTGTGTACCCCTGAACCCTTAAATCAGATCAAATTCTGTTTCATCAGACATACCTCTGTTGTAGATTTGTCATTGAAAATAATTTTTCTATTCTCTAAGGAGCGATGCTTGTGATCACGGTGTAACAAGCAGTTTCATCACAGTTCAGATCACTAATGCAGCGTGTTCTCCACCAGATGCTTCAAGAGGTTACAGTAGAACTCAGTGTTGACAGTCTCACCCTGCCCCTGTGGGCATGAATTTTGGTGCGTTTTTAACCTGAATCAATTCTTTAGTCTTGGGTGGAGTTATCCCAGGCCTGTTGACAGAGACCCTTGCAGACTTTGACACTGTGCTGCTTTGGCGACAATTGCGCACCTGCAGATGTTCACAAGTGTTTGTAATGTAGGTCTGACTGGTGAATCCTGACTCACTATCCTGAGTTACAAATTGCATCCATTGGATGCACATTACTTTGCTATGCTGTATTTATGTGCATCAGTGGATAGATGCATAGAACAAGATGAATAATGGCTGATCCAACATCCTCCCTTCATGAAAGAACATTTTTTGACCCTATCTTGTACATGGCACAAAAGTAGCTGCTAATTTTTTTTTAACAAAATGTAAATAGATCTAGACTTTAAAAAGTACACATTGTAGCTCGCTTTATGCATGTACTAGGCTGGAATGTGAGTACTTTAGAACTTGCCTTAGAATTTCTGCAGTATTAAAGTAAATTAGTGATAATTGTCAATACATTCAGTGGTAACAAAAAGATACTGTTAGCTGATAGCTAATTTACTATACTTACATTTGAAATGTATATAATATATGCTTAAAAACAGGGATTGTTTTGCAACCCACGCAGCTCACTTTATCCATGGGAACTCTGTACTTACTGTCTTGTCAAAGTTTGCATCTGTTCCCCTAATAAAACATTTTATATTAATATTTACTAAACAAAATAACTTTGATGAAGGTAATATTCAATAAATAGATTGTATGGAAAAGACAGCGCCATCAGGTAGCACTATTTGACCCTGTTCATAAATAGCTTGATCAAAAACCACTTTAACATTTTTTCTGTTATTTTTGAGACTGAGATCTCGTTAGTGTAAGACTTATCTTTTTTGTAAGTACAAGATTATTCTAGTAGTTTATCAGACTCCAACACTGAGCGCTTTAGTAGTATCTGTGTTTAAACTTGTGACTCCTGTGTGCAGTGGTAGGCTGTATGTGGAGTGTGGTGTACTACATGAGATATCGCTGGAGGAGAGAAGAGGAGGAGACCAGGCAAATGTATGACATGGTGGAGAAGATCATTGGTAAGAAGCATCAGTGTATTCACATTAGTGTCAACCAGGTTGTGTTTGCTTACAGATTAGAGAATGGTTACTGTCATTTGTGTCTACAACAGTTAGTCAATATGGTCCCCAACTCATGCAAAACTTTGATGTTGTTTAGATATGTTGAGGACCCACAGTGAAGCCTGCCAAGAAAACCAGGACAGACAGCCGTACCTGCCAATTCCCCATGTCAGAGACTCCTTGGTTCAGCCTCAGGAGCGGTGAGTACCAACGCTGCTCCAACTTGATTTTAAGTTTCAGAGTCTAGAAACAAAATGTGAAGGGTCACGCCAGTGCCTGAAATGAACAGCTATTCAGCAGCAAAACAAAGCTGTAAAAAAGATTTAAAACCATGCAGACCACTCTCTGTAGAATTTTTATTGTGCTAGTTTCCAGCCAAAGCTTTAAAAATGTCCTATGATTCACAGTCAGTGTTCCGAAAATAAAAACATGATTAACAAGCTAATTTTAATGATTTCATATTTCTAATATATCATAATTGATGAACAAATACATGTCATGACTGAACAGTGCAACATCTTTTGTTGCATATGCTACATAAAACATTGCTTGGTGCAGTGATTAAATTTATCACAGTATGCATAGTGCTCGTGTGAAGTGAGTGTTTGTGTTCTTGTTTGTATATAAGATGTGAATCTATGGCGCATCATTGTCACTGTAACTAAATGTAGGAATGTGACTGGTATGTTAGCCATATATATAATTAAAAGTTGAGAAATAATTTTGAAAAGCAGCTTTGGTACCTGGTTATGTGATATGTTAATTAGCCATGTGCTCCATGTCCCTTACACTAATTAACCATGTAGAGAATCACAATCTTTAATGTCGTTTTTTTTTAAAAATAAAACAAAATTAAGTGAAATCCCATTCAACACAAAGAAGCAATTCTAAACTAACAAAACTATGTGCAAGTATAAATATAGAATAGGATATAATACAATCGAATAGAACTTTATTTGTCATTGCAACAAGTACAACAAAATTGCATAAGCCCTTCAGTCAGTGCAAAACAGACATGAGGTAGTTATAGCAGAGGTAGGGCTATTAGCCTTTGAGGTTTATAAAAATGGAGATGTATAAAAAAATAAAATGACTACTAGTAAATAGGTATAAACACACGAAACTCTACTTTTAGCAACCAAAAATATGTGGCATGCAGTTCATTGTTCGTGTACGATTGCAACAGCCCTTGTATATATGTGCTGTTTTTTTAGTCTGTTTTCTTTTGGCTTTATTCCCCTGTACTGCCTCCTGTGAGGTGAGATCAGAGTATTTGGATGGCAAAATTAATATTCGGATACTAACACAATGGCTGGATATTTGGGTCCAGCCCTACTGGCTTGGGTGTTGTTTCTCATTAACCTCAGGAAGTGGAGTCACTGTTGTGCCTTCATGATCAGTGCAGTGGTGTTCATTATTCAAGAATCTTGAGAGATCCTCTCCACACATTCTGTGTTTATGTATATGAGCTGAGGTTCAGACTGTTTCTCCGGAAGTCCACTATTATTTCTTTACTTTTTGTGATGTGGTGGACCAGTTTGTTATTGCAGCACCGTAATGACCTCATCTCTATGTAGACTCATCTTCCCCTGTGATGAGCCCAACCACTGTCATGTAGTCCATGAACTTCATGATGGAGTTGCTTGGGTGGGTGGGAGTGCATTCATGTGTGCAGAAAGGGACAGTCGGAGACTCAGCACACATCTCTGTGGGGAGCCAGTGTTGAGACTGAGTGCTGGGGAAAGGTGAGGCCATACTTTGACTTTTTGTGGGCGGTTGCTGAGGAAGTCCCTAATCCAGAGGCAGGTGGAGCCTGGGAGGTTGTTTAATTTTATTACCATTCTGTTCGGGATGATTGTGTTTAATGCCGAGCTAAAATCAATAAGAACAAATCTGGCGTAACTGTTCTTCTGTTCCAGATGGGTCATGGTTGTGTGGAGGGCTGTGGCTATGTCATCCTCTGTTGATCTGTTATCCCTGTATGCAAACTGTAGAGCCTCCAGAAAAACGCGATTATGCGATCGCATGAATTCCCGCATTAATCACCGAAATGCTGATTATGCAGGGATAAATTATTTCCCAAAAGGCCACATAATCCCCGCAAAACAGCGCATATCGTATCGACTCTGGTGAACTAAAATATGTGGCTCCAGCCTTGTTCATGTGAGACATGATGCTGGATCAGTGTTCGTGTTTCTTTTTTGTTGCTGTTGATTATACCCGGTAGTTGTTATTGACTGAATTCTGGAGTGTGGTCAGCTGCCAGAGTGTAGCGTGAGCTCTAGACCTATATATTTGACAGTACTCTTGTGGTTCTGTAACATTTTGATTACAAGCATATCTGCCGCTGTCTCAGCAGGCAGCATTTAGGAGTAGACACGCTGTTACACCACAGTAATGGCAGCGCCCACAAATACGGGACAGTTAAGATCCCGTATGAGACAAATCAATTTAGCCCAATTTTGCTGATGTCCTGGCTAATACGGGACAGTTGGCAACCCTACCGGTCGGTGCGGGAGGGTCCCCTCGCGGGACCTCTCCCCGGGTGCGGGCCGTCCCCCGCTGGGCGCATTTCCTCCGCGGCAGTGCACCGCGACCAGCTCCGGGTCGGCCAGGAAGGGTCCAGGGCCGAAGGTGGCTCAGTATGTACTGAACTGGACATTGCTTGCAAATGTTCTTTTGCACTGGAAATCACTGGAAAATTAAACTCAAGATGTGAAAAGTAATGTGTAATGCAATTTTCATTCTGTTAGAGTATATATTGTAAAACTGGTATCGAAAAAAGTATCGTTTAGGAACCGGTATCGAAGTGAAGGTATTGGTACCGGTATCGAAACTTTTAGATTGATACCCAGCCCTAGACAGTCTACCCAGTCACAAGTTTTAGGCTGTACACAGAGGATTGCAATTTTTGATGGATGAAGAAGTTTCTGCAGCAGGTATTGGTGAAGTTGTCACAAACAGAGCAGTCTGATACAACCAGGCTGAGTTTCCCCATTAGACTGAAATTGCAAAGTAATTGACTTGCTGGTGTCAGTGCAGCTGAAACCTCTTTTGCTGATGGTGCTAGGCTAACACTAAACAATAACAAGTATTGTTTTAAGATATGAGCCTTTATTGGCAATAAAAACATCAAAACACTGTTTACTGTGAGATCAATAGATTGAGATTAACAGAAGAGTGTGTCCTAGCATTCCGTGACACTCTACTGTCTTCACTCTTATGTCTGCTGTACATATTCAGTTATAGTATCCTTATTACTTGGACTGTTAGTTATTTGAAATTTAAATAGCTATTGTTAGCTTGCTGTTAGTTTTGATTAGTCTCTTGGTGGTTAGTGTACTGTTATATATTATATAAATCACTTGATGTACAATTCAAGTTCATGTCTGTGGCAAGTATGTATTTATTTATTTATTTACTTTTTGAAGGGGATCCCCATTAGCGCCTATCAATTCGCCATCTTCTCTGTTACAATTGTTCCAATTTCCCCCCTGGCCCCCGGGCCTCCTCTCTTCTGTCGTGGTGCCGTGTGCACCGCTTCCTGCTTGTGCCGAATGCCGCGGTCGCTCGGCCAATCACGTCGCTCGCTTGTTCCAAATTCTTCTGTCGAGTTTTTGGCAACCAGTGGGATAGCCCCCATTGTTCCAATTAGGTCACATGACTCGGGATTTCCCTAACACCACCGCGGCAGTTCAAATCAGCCCGCTGACGCTACTTTACCCGTTTAAACTCATTTATTTCTCTCTTTTAAAGGAAATAACCGTGCAGAATCGAAATTTATGACGGACAATAGTCAGAATGACTTTCCTGCTGTGTGTTTTTAACCCGCTGTGGTGAATTAATGGAGTAAAGATGCAAAAATAATGTTAAAAATCGCTGTCGAGTTAATAAATATTAGTTTTATTAATGTGCCAATGTACAATAATATACATACTAGAGTTGCTCGTGATTCATCGATCTAGCGATGAATCACGATGGTTCACATGACAATTAAGCATCGATTAATTAAGCCTCGATGCTTTGCCGCAGAAAACGGGGAAAAAAAATAGTAAGCGGAACCAAAGATATGCGACGCGCATGCCGGCCGGACAGTTTAGCGAGTGGGACCAACGGGAAATAACCACCGCGAGCGTCATTTTTCAGATGGCTGCTCCGACGCAGCTAACCATAGATATGTCTATGCAGCTAACTGCTCCAAATGTTGAAATCGTGTCGCCCATAGACATAATAAAGAGTAGACGCCGCATCGACCGCTACTGCCTATTGGGTCTGACGAGCGGTGAGGCCGCCGTCTTGGTCCGGTCACCCGCTCCACTCAGCGCTGTTTGACAGCGCATTTAATCCATCTTAACTCTGAATATTAAACTGATTTTTTTTTTTTTGCTGCAAACGTCATACGTGTAGCTATGATACAGGACAAATGGTTCGGCGTATTTTAATATTCATAGTGGGATTAACAGTAATAGAATATTCTGATATTAAGCTCGACTGTAGACAGGTATTTTGCAAACACTGTAAACACACACACACACTAATATATGTTAGAGAAGCGGATAATAGCAGTAAAGTCAATTATTTAAATAATTTGAAGAGACAATACAGTATATGATTACGCTACATACATATACATATATATATATATATATATATATATATATATATATATATAAACAAAATACTGACTAATGAACACATATTTCTATATAAAACAATAGCCTAGATAGAAGTTATATATCAGAGAAAATAAATATAAATCATAGATGGAGTATCAACAACATTTACATATATATATATATATATACACACGTGGACAAAATTGTTGGTACCCCTCAGTTAAAGAAGGAAAAACCCACAATTCTCACTGAAATCACTTGAAACTCACAAAAGTAACAATAAATAAAAATTTATTGAAAATTAAATAATCAAAAACAGCCATTACTTTTGAATTGTTGATTAACATAATTATTTTAAAAAACAAACTAATGAAACAGGCCTGGACAAAAATGATGGTACCTCTATAAAAGATTGAAAACTATTTGACCAGAGTGACATGATTAACTCAGGTGTGTCATTTAATTGACATCACAGGTGTTTCCAAACTCATAATCAGTCAGTCTGCCTATTTAAAGGGAGACAAGTAGTCACCCTGCTGTTTGGTGAAAAGGTGTGTACCACACTGAACATGGACAACAGAAAGCGAAGGAGAGAATTGTCCCAGGACATCCCAAAAAAAATTATAGACAAACATCTTAAAGGTAAAGGCTATAAGACCATCTCTAAACAGCTTGAAGTTCCTGTGACAACAGTGGCTCATATTATTCAGAAGTTCAAGACCCACGGGACAGTAGCCAACCTCCCTGGACGTGGCCGCAAGAGGAAAATTGAAGACAAATTGAAGAGACGGATCGTTCGAATTGTATCCAAAGAGCCCAGAGCAACCTCCAAAGAAATTAAAGGTGAACTCCAAGGCCAAGGTACATCAGTGTCAGATCGCACCATTCATCGTTGTTTGAGCCAAAGTGGACTTCATGGGAGACGACCAAGGAGGACACCACTGCTGAAAAAAACTCATAAAAAAGCCAGACTGGAATTTGCAAAAATGCATGTTGACAAGCCACAAAGCTTCTGGGAGAATGTCCTTTGGACAGATGAGACCAAACTGGAGCTTTTTGGTAAGGCACATCAACTCTATGTTCATAGACTCAAAAACCAAGCATACGAAGAAAAGAACACTGTCCCTACGGTGAAACATGGAGGAGGCTCAGTAATGTTTTGGGGCTGCTTTGCTGCATCTGGCACAGGGTGTCTTGAAAGTGTGCAAGGTACGATGAAATCTGAAGACTATCAAGGCATTCTGGAGAGAAATGTGCTGCCTAGTGTCAGAAAGCTTGGTCTCAGTCGCAGGTCATGGGTCTTCCAACAGGACAACGATCCAAAACACACAGCCAAAAACACCCAAGAATGGCTGAGAGAAAAGCGTTGGACTATTCTAAAGTGGCCTTCTATGAGCCCAGATCTGAATCCCATTGAACATATGTGGAAGGAGCTGAAACATGTCATTTGGAGAAGACACCCATCAAACCTGAGACAACTGGAGCTGTTTGCTCATGAGGAGTGGGCCAAAATACCTGTTGACAGCTGCAGAACGCTCATTGACAAATACAGAAATCGTTTAATTGCAGTGATTGCCTCAAAAGGCTGTGCAACAAAATATTAAGTTATGGGTACCATCATTTTTGTCCAGCCCTATTTCATTAGTTTTTTTTAAATAATTATGTTAATCAACAATTCAAAAGTGATGGCTGATTTTGATTATTTAATTTTCAATAAATTTTTATTTATTGTTACTTTTGTGAGTTTCAAGTGATTTCAGTGAGAATTGTGAGTTTTTCCTTCTTTAACTGAGGGGTACCAACAATTTTGTCCACGTGTGTATATATATATACATACACACACACACACACACACACACACACACACACACACACACACACACACACACAGCAGGTAAAAGTTATATATCAGAGAAAATCATACTACATATATAAATCATGTATGGAGTATCAAAATAATCAATATATATATTATTTTGATAGCTGCTTATTTTTGGAATTTAATTCTCTGCCAGGGTGGGTCTAGTTACCCTCCATAAGGCTCGAGGCTGGATTCTCCTAAAACTGGCTGGACCAATCACCATGAAGTGTAGAGTCAGAAGGCGGGCGTAACGAAGTGACGACAGAGGCGCGACGATTCTGACAGAAACAACCGGCGCACAATAAACAGTTGTCTTTCGACTCGGCTTTAGCCACAGCCCTTAAAGATTTGAAGCTAAAATTCAACTTGAAAGATAAACAAAGGACGGCACTGAAGTGTTTCATTGAGAAGAAAGACGTATTTGGACTTATGCCGACGGGATATGGCAAATCCTTAATATACCAGTTGGCTCCGTTGGTTGGGAAGCTAATGGGACTTAGCCACAATCCGCCGGCACTCTAGGAACTCCGTCAGCCTATTCGTTGCACTGATTGGTTGTATACCTACCCAATTGGTGCAGAGTGATTTGAAAGACAACCTTTTAGCCCGCCTCCCTCCCTGTCGAACGGCCCTAGACCCTTGTGCCTTCAGAAACATGGGTCTAGCGCGGCTAGGCTACAAAAAAAGCACAATAATCGAAAAATCTGGGCTGCAATAATCGAATCGATTCAACAAATTTTATAATCGGCATAATCAAAATCGAATCGAATCGTGAAATACCCTTGATGGAGCAACTCTAATACATATGCACTGTCTTGTTTAAACCAGGTAGATTAAAGCTGTTAAACACTTTAATTCAGTGTCTGATTACATGTTCATGCACCACCTGACATTAATGTTATTAATACTTATATACTTTCTGATCAGGATCAGTTGATGTGCAGCTTAAAAACATGATCACTGATCAATATATCCTTCTTCTTCTGCTTTAATTAAATTGCTGGTGTCAAAAATATGCTGTGCTTTATTATTATAACTGATTTTATGTGTATTTATTATGAAGCACTTGAAGCAGATGTTCTGCTGGGTCCATCAGAACCATCAGAACATCCAGAAATCACTGATGCATCCAGTAGTTGAATTCTTGTTGATACCACTGCATTCCTTCTGGTTGTGTCCCAGTATAAAGATCTCCATGAAGCTGCTGGAACCTTCTGGATTAAAACCAGCCTGTTGGCCTTTCAGTTCAGATGTTGAAGGCTGAAGACAGATTCTAATTTATGACAGTTTGTTGTTTGGTTCTTCTGTCTGACATTATCATGAATAAAAGAAAACTCTGCATCTTCAGCAGCTCAGTAAAACACGTTGGCACAGAGGTCAACCTGATCATCAGGATCTATCAGCTGGATCCTGAGGTCTGAAGGTTCCTAGTTCTGGTTCCAGCAGGAAAACATCAAAAACACAGCATGAAATTAAACAATAGAAGAAAGAAATTAATCAAATCAGAATCAACCTTATTGGCTTAGTTTTACACAAAACTGACAAATGTGACTCTGGTGAGTCTCAGCTCTGAGTGCAGTAATCAGAGAAATAAACTAAGAACTACAAGTAAAGTGCAGCAATAAAAATAAGAGCAACATAAACAAACATAAACAGCAGCAGTTGCAGTGTGTAAAATGGGTTGCTGAGGGAGGAGTGGTACATTTAAAATAGTATTAATAGTACTGGTAGTAGTTATTTGTAGTAGTGAAAGTTAAAAATAAGTATTATACCTGAGGAGAAGGTGAGGACATCAGGCTGTATAAATGTACAAGTTAAGTTCCTGACATGGAATAAGAGTTCTAGTAGAAGCTGATGTTCACTGACATGCAGATGGAGTCTAGAGGTTCTGGTTCTGCACAGCCTCCTGGAGGGAAACAATCTGTTAGTAGAGTAATGAATCAGAGTACATGTACATCTCTGTACACACAGTACACGTACATTGCTGCACACACACAGAGTACATGTACATTGCTGCACGCACACACACACACACACACACAGAGTACATGTACATTGCTGCACGCACACACAGAGTACATGTATATCAGTATATACAGAGTACGTGTATGATTTAATTTAGTTTTAACAGTTTGTGCACAAAGCATAACATGCATGTACAGTGTAACAGCACAGTGTTTTGAACGCGGCGCCGCCGCACACACGTAACGGTGCCGTTGCGCGCGTGTGACGGTACCGTACGCGTCGCCACTTCATTTCGCCGGTCCCGACTCGCCAAGGCCGGCCGAACCGGCTGCGCAGAATTCGACCGTCGTCGGGGATCCATCCGGCACCCTCCCGCTCCGCGGGCGATATAGCTATAAATTAGTTAACTCCTTGTGTGGGCTTTGAACAAACATAACATACCCAGTAAGCAAGAGATGAAGTACGAGCCCAGCATGTCTCTAATATGCAAACAAGTTGTTGCTTGTCTGGCAACAAACATTTTCTGCATCAGCTTTTGTAGAGTGTAATCATACTTTTCAGGATTTACTTCTCTCCTCCATGGTTACCTGTGTGCTGATCTGTCCCTCACACACCAGGTGTTTGTCTGTTTGGATATGGAAAATGAAAATATAATATAGACATGTATCTTCCAGTGCTTGCAATGTGCAACACAAAGTTCTTCTTGCTTTCTGCAGTACCATTACCAGAACCATTAATGTTGGACCCTAGCGATCCACCGATATTTAGAAATTTCTCTCCAGGGCTTGTTTAATGTCAGGGTTTGGGACCCTATTCAAGTGAACTATGTACTGCAATCTACTGTTGCACATTTGCTGTAATGGAAAAGCTACAAGCAGTAATGATTAAGCTCTTGCACCTTAAACCATTGTTGGGACCTGCTGCAGTTGATAGGCGGGTTCATTGAAGGCATGTAGATGTCTTCAGACCTGGAATGTAGCCGCAAGGGGACACAAGCCAGTGTCTTATTGTGCCGGTCCCAAGCCCGGATGAATACAGAGGGTTGTTGCAGGAAGGGCATCCGACGTAAAACTTTGGCCAAATCAATCATGCGAATCAAATGTATGACTTCCATACCGGATCGGTCGAGGCCCGGGTTAACAGCTACCGCCATTGTTGCTGTAGACCTACAGGGTGCCGGTGGAAAATGGACGACTGTTGTTGGAAGAAGGAGGGGAGGAAGATGTGTTCATAGGAAGAGAGAGAAGAGGAACACCAAGAGTCTAGGACTGAGAGTAGGGACTTTGAATGTTGGAACTATGACAGGAAAAGATAGAGAGCTGGTTGACATGATGCAGAGGAGGAAGGTGTACATACTGTGTGTCCAGGAGACCAGGTGGAAAGGTAGTAAAGCTAGAAGTTTAGGAGCAAGGTTCAAGTTGTTCTATCATGGTGTAGATAGGAAGAGAAATGGAGTAGGAGTTATCTTGAAGGAGGAGTTTGTTAGGAATGTCCTGGAGGTAAAAAGAGTGTCAGATCGAGTGATGAGCCTGAAGCTAGAAATTGAAGGTGTGATGTTCAATGTTGTTAGTGGGTATGCTCCACAGGTAGGATGTGAGCGGGAGGAGAAGCAGAAATTCTGGTTGGACCTTGATGAAGGGATGCAGAGCATCCCTAGACGTGAGAGAGTTGTCATTGGTGCAGACTTCAATGGACATGTTGGTGCAGGAAACAGAGATGGAGGTGGGACTACATCAGGGATCAGCTCTGAGCCCCTTCTTGTTTGCTATGGTGATGGACAGAATGACAGACTATGTTAGACAGGAGTCTCCATGGACTATGATGTTTGCAGATTACATTGTGATCTGTAGTGAGAGCAAGGAACAGGTGGAGGAGAAGCTAGAGGCGTGGAGGTTTGCCCTGGAAAGGAGAGGAATGAAGGTTAGCCACAGCAAGACGGAGTATCTGTGTGTGAATGAGAGGGACCCAAGTGGAAGAGTGAGGTTACAGGGAGAAGAGATCAAGAAGGTGGAGGATTTTAAGTACTTAGGGTCAACAGTCCAGAGCAATGGAGAGTGTGGAAAAGAGGTGAAGAAGCGTGTACAGGCAGGCTGGAACGGCTGGAGAAAAGTGTCAGGTGTGATGTGTGATAAAAGAGTTTCAGCTAAAATGAAAGGAAAGGTTTACAAAACTGTGGTGAGACCAGCCATGTTGTGTCCCTGAGGAAAAGACAGGAGGCAGAGCTGGAGGTAGCAGAACTGAAGATACTGAGGTTCTCTCTGGGAGTGACCAGGATGGATAGGATCAGGAATGAGTACATCAGAGGGACAGCACATGTTAGAGGCTTTGGAGATAAAGTCGGAGAGGCCAAACTGAGATGGTTCGGACATGTCCAGAGGAGAGAGAGTGAATATATTGGTAGAAGGATGCTGAGTTTCCCACTGCCAGGCAGGAGGCCTAGAGGAAGACCAAAGAGGAGGTTTATGGATGTGGTTAAAGAGGACATGAAGGTAGTTGGTGTGAGAGAAGAGGATGCAGCAGACAGGGTTAGATGGAGGCAATTGATTCGCTGTGGCGACCCCTGAAGGGAAAAGCCGAAAGGAAAAGAAGATGATGATGTCTTCAGACCTGGATGGTCCACAGTGGAGTTCCACAGCACTTTCTGTGTCCACTGTGTGGTGATGGAAGACAACCACTGATTATACATCATGTTTCTGTGTATCATATGTCAAACACAGCATGTACATTTCTTGTACATTGCATGATGTTTTGACACAATAAGCTGACTTGCTGCTGCCAGGAAGTGCTTCTCAGAATCGACATGTATTCATGTCTGGAGTGTCATCAAGCATGAGGACTTTGTGGTCATTTGAAGATTGCATTTTGGTGTCACCACAGTTTTCAGTAAGTCATAACTGATGACTTTGCATCACAAAGGGCTTTAAGTCACACCAACTACAAATGTCAAACATCTGGAAATGATACATGTGCCTACCAAATATCTAGATGAATCCTAACGTGGAAGCTGAGGGTTTTACATTTTGTGGGACGTTGTTACCCACAATCAATA
The DNA here is from genome assembly GCF_021347895.1 of Acanthochromis polyacanthus. Lineage (NCBI taxonomy): Eukaryota > Metazoa > Chordata > Actinopteri > Pomacentridae > Acanthochromis > Acanthochromis polyacanthus. Next base: position 66,963,700 of record NC_067113.1, on the reverse strand, counting down.
CAATTTTTCCTGTGCTTTTGACACGTGCAAAGTTTTGTGAGTTTTCAAGCACCTTTAGCCTCCCAAAAATGTAATTAATTTACAAAGAAAATAAATCTTTTGACCACAAGAGCCTTCAAATTATTTTTATGTAAATGCTTAATAGTGCATGTTTTTTGGAGAAGCTTTTTTGGTATATTTTATTTGCAGATATCAGGTGGTAGAGTGGTCTGTCTACTCATCAGCTTGTTGTTTCAATCTTCCTGACTACTCCACACACCATCACTGAACCTTAGGTTGCTTCCATATTGCATGGCTGCTCTGCTCTGCTCACTAGAGGGGTTGCAAAGAGAAACTAGTTATCAAAACTTACAGCTGACTCAAGGGTTGGGTATCATTTATATTTTAACAATTTTGATTCATGTTCCGATTCTGCTCATTGATTCCAGTTCTTAGCAATCCTTCATTCCCGAGTTATTAAAACCGTGAAGTCCTGCTTTTTTAATGCATGAGTAATAATAATCTAATAATATGTCACTATTACCAGCATCGGGGGCATTTTCTGAGTACTGTATTTTTTTCTTTCATAGTACATTTTCTTGAGCATGCGTTTATTTTAGATAACATTTTCACTGTAAGACTTTACAGAGTAGTATAAATACTTTTACTTGAGTAAAGGATGTGAGGATTTTCAAAACCTTTTTTGTTTTGTTTTTTTACAGGAAAATCACAGTTTGTGCAGCTTAGCAATGATTGAGCAGGATAATGCTAAAGTCCCAATTTATTATTACTTCAGGAAATGTAAAACACAGATTCATTCAGCAAGCAGAGTGTTACAGATAGCTGTCTGTATACAGTAGGTGTTAGCAGTTCACTGTGTGAGCCTTTTGCTGCTCTGTTGTCTGGACCGTAGTCCAGGGAGAGATTCTCTTGAGCCAAAGTAGTCATTAGCCTCAGGGCCATACGGGGTCACACATCACAGTCACCCTGCTTGCTGCCCACAACTCACACATTCTCTGCCTCTACGTCTGCACTGCTCTACATTCTCTAGAACTGGTTGCACAAGCACCAGTGAAATGTGTTTATGAACTGATGAACAGGATCAAAGTTAAACTTTCTTAACAGTTCCTTCAAAATTTCAAACTCTGAACCGGCTCCAAGTTGGAACTGGTTCCTAGTGCCCAGCCCTACTTAACTTATACAGGTGTGTGACCAAAAGTTATCAGAAAAGAGCAAAATAGGTTGTTTTAATTACAAATTTATACATTTTTCTGTCACATCACAGAAGCTTTCTGTTGACTTATGAGGTAAAGAAGATGTGTTAACGTTTATTTTGTTTTACAGGAAGAAAATGAAGAAGATTTGGGAGCGAGCTGTGAGTTTCCTCTCAGCCAATGAGTCCAGGATTCGAACAGAGACTCAAAGGATCGGTGGAGCGGACTTCAAGGTCTGGAGGTGGCTCCAGCCTTGTCTTAGTTCTGACAAGACCTCCTTGATGCCCTCCAAAGTCTGGCAGGGAAAAGGTAACACACTCTGAAAATTATCTAGTGATTCCAGTGAGCATTTCTTTCAATTTGCAGCAATCATGCCTTCTGAAACCAAATATGAATAGTGTCATTTAAAAAAAAAAACTATTTACAGCTTCCAACCAGCAACCCTCTTAGTTTCCTAGCAGTGCATATTTAGTAAACAAGTTATTAGACCAGTGATCCAGTAACATTTCAATTCAGTTTATTTATAGAGCGACACCATACACTGATCAGGCCTAACATTCTGATCACTGACAGGTGAAGTGAATGACACTGATTACCTCTTCATCATGGCACCTGTTAGTGGGTTGGATATATTAGGCAGAAAGTGAACATTTTGTCCTTAAAGTTGATGTGTTTGAAGCAGGAAAAATGGGCAAGTGTAAGCATTTGAGTCAGTCCCGACAAGGACCAAACTGTGATGGCTAAATGACTGGGTCAGCGCATCTCCAGAACTGCAACTCTTGTGGGGTGTTCCTGTTCTGCAGTGGTCAGGATCTATCAAAAGTGGTCCAAGGAAGGAACAGTGGTGAACCAGCAATAGGTTCGTGGGTGGCCAAAGTTCACTGATGTATGTGGAGACTGAAGGCTGGCCCGTGTGGTTCGACCTAACAGACGAGCTACTGTTGCTCAGGTTAATGAAGAAGTTAAAGCTGGTTCTGATTGAAAGGTATCAGAATACACAGAGCATCACAGTTTGTTGCGTATGGAGCTGGATAGCCTCAGACCAGTCAGAGTGCCCATACTGATCCCTATCCACTGCCAAAAGCACCAACAAAGGACATGTGAGCATCAGAACTGAACCACAGAACAAGGTGGAAGAAGGTGTTCTGGTCTGATGAATCACATATTCTTTTACATCATGTGGATGGCCAAGTGTGTCGCTTACCAGGGGAGCACATGGCACCAGGATGCACTATGGGAAGAAGGCAAGCTGGTAGAGACAGTGTGATGCTTTGGGTAATGTTCTGCTGGGAAACTTTGGGTCCTGCCGTCCATGCTGATGTTACTTTGACACATACCACCTACCTAAGCATTGTTGCAGACCATGTACACCCTTTAATGGAAACGGTATTTCCTGATGGCCTCTTTCAGCAGGATAATGCACCATGCCATAAAGCAAACATGGTTCAGGAGTGGCTTGACATGTTGACTTGGCCTCCAAATTCCCCAGATCTTAATCCAATCCAGCATCTGTGGGATGTGCTGGACAAGGAAGTGTGATCTATGGAGGTCCCACCTCACAACTTCCAGTACTTAAATGATCTGCTGCTAACATCCTGGTTCCAGATACCACAGCACACCTTCTAGTGGAGTCCATGTCTCGATGGGTCAGGACTGTTTTGGCAGCAAAAAGTGGACCAACACAGTATTAGACAGGTGGTCGTAATGTTATACCTGATTGGTATATGTACTATAAGGTCCTTATAGAGAGAAACCAAACAAATGCAGTTTCCTTTGGATCACCTTTGAGCAAGTATTTAGCAACAGTGGCAAGAAAAAAAAGAACATTTACTGGAGGGGCCAATAAATAAGCTCTGGCAGACCCAGGTTCAGGGAGTGTAGCCGTCTGCCATTATGTGTGACCGACAGGTGGGCATGGTAGGACAGGCATAGCATGGCATAGGAAAGGATAGAGAACAGGTAAACAATGCTTAGGGGAACAATAGAATAGGTATGGTGACCAAAATTATATCCCTCACAGTAGTGCTGGCAAAGCCATCTCATGAAATAGTGTCTTTCCAAGATGTACAAGGCTAAATAAAATAATTTAAATTCTGAGTTTAGAAGTAGAAAATTAGAGGCCATCCAGATCTTTATGTCCTGAGGACATACTTGGAATTTCATTAATAGATATTGTTACGACCTGGCTCGACAGGCTGCAAACAACAAAGTGTAAACAACCGGGGAGCAAGTTTGAAGCCCATTTACCTGGGCATTTATTCAAAAGCGAAGGTCAAATCATCAGTTGTCTGTATGTCATCACTGTAAGTGTATGGTGTGCTGTGGGTGCATGTGCTGAGTGTCGTCAGTAGGATTTCAGATGTAGCAGAATAAAATGTTATATGCATGAAGGTGCAAGATCAAGCCGCTGGCAGCAACAGCCCAGCCATGTGGGCTGCGCCCCAACAGCCGCAGAGTCAGTGCGAGGAGAGAGAGAGAGCCCCAGCTCGATAGCGGAAGCCATCTTTTATACTCGAGTCCCGGAAGACAAGTTGGACACTTAGCCGTCCTCGGTCGCCTCCTGCTGTCAGCTCCTTAAGGACAAAACAGACATTAGAACCGCCACACTAACAGCAGGATGGGGGCTGTGACAATATGTTTTATCAGACTTCATAGGAAATTTTGCCAATATGTCATCTGCTTCGTAGTGAAAGTTTATGCAGTGTTTCCTAATAGTATTGCCTACGAATGCACATACAAGATAAAAAGTATTTGTCCTAGCATGGAACCTTGCAGACTTCATTACTAACTGGAGGAATAATCATTAACGTTCTAAATGCTTTTTAAATCCTTACTGAAAATCCTCAAACAAACCATTTCAATGCAGATGGCCATTACTGGCTCGCAACAGCTTTTTTGTGAATATTGAGAAATAAATGATTCATGTAGCAATGAATATTGTTAACATTAGCCTCACACAGAGTAGCTGCCATGATATTTTGAATTTAGTTTTTGTTTGTTCTGTGTTGGCTGCATCTGTGGAGGTAAGTCATGCGTTTATGGAGCCGTCTGCAGGAAGCATGGTTTATTTCTGTATGCTTTGTAGTTTACAGGCCTTGATTTACATGTCGTCATGCAGTTTGATCTTAAATAAGGTAAAATATGATGGAATATAACTGAATATTTATCACATTATTGATTTTAGCCTCTTACTATTACATGAATGCAATTAACTACTGTGTTTACATTTGAAAATATGCTTTGCTCATGGAAAGTGTGGTACATCTACCTGTTCTTTATTGTCTGCTCACTGCCTACTGATTTTCAAAGGGTGCCAACTGCAAAGAAGTAACGACAAACATTTGAGCTTTTGTAAACTGCAATAGCAAGCTGTATAGTATCCGACTATGGGAGGTACGCTCCCTCCTTCCACGTGATGCTGAGAAATTTTTGAAGTATCCTCAAATTGTGTCCCTTAGAGGAAGATTGCAGTCATGGTTAACTAGCGCCATTTCCAGTGTGGTTCAGTCTCTCTACTACAGTTTATCCTCTACTCTGCTGTCTGCTTAAGCAATGACACAACAAGCAGAGAAGAGAAAACGGAGACCAATAAATGTGGACTAAGTGCCCTCCACTGATAGATTATGTGTCCCAAATTAAGTAATTTATTCATGGAGCAAACGATCACAATCTGGAGGCTTGCAGTGTACGCCCACAGTTTCTCTTAAAGTTCTGGTTGTGGAAAACTCCAGGTATTAGTTCATAAGGTTATGTAGTGGAAACGCATATGTACTTTCACCGTGATTGCCTGCATGTTCTGTGTGTTCTGACTAGGGCTGGACCCGAATATCTGAATATTCATTTGCTACAGCAGTATCCGGATATTAATTTTGGTATCCGAATATTCGGATACCAAAATTAAAAAATAGGATAAAATAGGAATTTTCAGAGCTCGTCTCTTCCCTTCGCCTTCAGCTCATACCGTTGTGTTCGGCTCATCTTGGCTCATCCATTCATGTTTCTTACCACCACCCGATTGGCCAGGTTGCTGCCGACGCTGACGTCACGCTTCACTTCGTTGCATAAACACAAGACAAGATGCTGAAGACCTCCGCTGTTTGGAAATTCTTCAGTTTAACTGAAGAGAAAATGGTTGTATTTATATAGCGCTTTTATCCAAAGCGCTTTACATGATACATCCCATTCACCCATTCACACACACATTCACACACTGATGGCGGGAGCTGCCATGCAAGGCGCTAACCACGACCCACCAGGAGCAATTAGGGGTTAGGTGTCTTGCTCAGGGACACCTCAACATGAGCACAACGGGCCAGGGGATCGAACCGCAACCCTCCGGTTGTGAGACGGCCACTCTACCCACTGAGCTATGCCAAATGAAGGCAGCGTGCAAAATTTGGATCCAGGAGAGCAGACAAATGGTCTGGACCCGTGTCGGACGCTACGGGTCGGAACGGATATTTGGATATTCGTCTTTAATAGGGCCCGCATATCCAGAGACCAGAAACCACTATTCGGGCCAGCCCTAGTTCTGACACGATTGCTCTGTCTTTCTGTTTCAGCTTTCCCTCTGGACCGGAGGAATTCACCTCCCAACAGTCTCACGCCATGTCTTAAGATCAGAAACATGTTTGACCCAGTCATGTGAGTCTCTTCTATGTGTTTTATGAGCTGTGAATGACTACGAAACTTAATGTTTTCCCATTCACTGAAGTTGTATTTGCATTTTCAGGGAGGTTGGGGAAAACTGGGATCTAGCTATTCATGAGGCAATCCTGGAGAAGTGCAGTGACAACGACGGCATCGTCCATATCGCAGTTGACAAGAACTCAGGAGAGGTAAGCTCAGTGCTGTGAGTGAGGACCACCGTTTGTCATCCTAAGTGTTAGCTGCAGCATTGTTACTGTCTTCTTTCTGTTGTCTCCACAGGGATGTGTCTATGTGAAATGTCTCTCTGCAGAACACTCAGGGAAAGCCTTCAAGGCACTTCATGGCTCCTGGTTTGATGGTAATTTACACACAACATACATTTAGAACACATCAGCATTAATGAAAGGATAAAACAAATGGGTGTATTTCTACACGTGAGAAGACAACATCAAATTTGGGAATTATTGGAGATGATTTTCTTGCTCAGCCTGTGTTCCCTGTCCATATTCCACGGATGGCAATTTTCCGCGGATCTGCGGATTTCCGCTGATTTAATTTCAGATTTGAACATTTATGTGAGTCGTCTAAATCCGTTGAGAAAATTTTAGGGGGGATTAGGTACTTTATTGTCGCCGATGTTAACGAAACTCAAGCGAATAGTTGTGAAATATGCAAAAATATGTGCGATTCACCTGCCGTCTGGCCGCGGAGGGATGTGTCCTCTAATCAGACACTGGGACTGCTGCGGGGTTACTGGACTGACAGCCTGTGCTTTGGGAGGGGGAGAAGCTCACAGCAGCACCTGCTGCTTGTTGAGGACAGTAACTGCAGAATGATCCAAGTTTTCCTGTCAATCTCCAAAATGGCAGAAAAAGTCACTAGATTTGTGGCTAGTCGCTTTTGACAAAAAAAAGTCGGTCGGACGCTTTGGAAAGTCGCTAGATTTAGCGAAAAAGTCACTAAGTTGGCAACATTGGCACCGCGCTCCGCATCAGCTCGTGCTTCTAGTGTGTGTGTGTGTGTGAATGCGCGAACTGATGACGTCAGGCCGGGCATCACATAAAAACTCACTCACAACTCCATTTATATTGGTTATAGTTTTCTCATTTTATGCGGAAATTGTGAAATCAAGCGGGACCCGCATATTTCTCTTTTTTGTTTTTTGTTTTTTTTGTGGAAATGTGAGATTCTTGTGGGAATTATGCGCTGTTTTGCGGGGATTATGCTGCCTTTTGAGAAATAATTGACCCCCGCATAATCAGCGGCATTTCGGTGATTAATGCGGGAATTCATGCGATCGCATAATCGTGTTTTTCTGGAGGGTCTAGTTACACTAGCAGCATCAACAGCTACTTCAAGTGCCAAGGCAAAAGATACACTGAAAGAGAAGGAAATGGCTGCAAGAAATGCCCACCAGCAGGAGTTGAAAAGGAAGGCTGTCCAGAGATTTACACAGCTTGCTGCAAAGAGAAGAAAATTGGCAAAATAGGAGTGTTGCAGTGAACTGACTTGTATATAGTGTACATAGTAGTATAGAACTCTTATAGATTTGTGAAATATTTTGAACTAAAGATAGTGAGAAATGATTGAAGAACAAGTAAGTTAACTTTTCATTAAATTTGCTGACTTATTTAAGTCTAGTATTATTATGTTTTTGATCATTTTTATCAATCTAAATTACTTCTATTTTACTATAAATCTCTCAGCTTCAGGTGGGCTCTGCCCTCACCAAGTCAATAATTTTCAGCTGAAATCAGAATTTCATGTTGCCATCCCTGATATTCACATAGAAAATATTGAATTTCCATACCTTGAAGCAATCAAGGCAAACTGCAATAAAAATGCAACATGTTAAGAAAGCTGTTTTATTTATTAAACCAACAATTTACGAAATCAGGAGGAGTCAGATACTTTCCTAGAGCATGTCAACAACCAGCGGCCATACTGAAAATTGTTACACGTTTTACCATGCATGGAGTTTATTCATGCAACTTTACGTTATCATTGTTTGATTTCATGGTGGTTTGCAGCTGATGCATTTCAATGAAACTATTCAACATTCTTTCAAAATCATTTTTATTGCAAGCACCTATTATTATTGTTTTATCACCCTAATTTGTATGTCCCCACTTAGAATTAATCTAGAGCAGTTAGCATTAAAACTGACTGGATTAGAAAAGCACAGTAATGCCCAGAGTATTTACAGGCCAGGCCTCTGCAGTACTGCTGGATTAGCTGTAAAACACTTCAACTGAATCATTTGAATCACATTTTGGTGATTTTTTTATTTTTTTTGTAAAAATCTTTAGAATCATGGATGTGTCAAATTCAATTCAATTTTATTTGTATACCGCCAATTATAATTCAAATTGTCTCAAGACACTTTGCAGAACTCATACACCTGAACCCTCAGAGCAGCCCGAAGTGGAAACTGTCCTTCAGCTATGTCACTTCATTGTTAGGGACATTCCAGCAATGCAACAAGACATTTAGCACAGTGAATCAGTCGCAATTCAGTAGAATTTGTTTGTTCATTTCCTACCTAATTAAGGTTCCAACATCAGAAAATTAAGAAATGTTTTATTCAATTTGACATCCAAAAAGATCCATCTATTTATTTTCTTTCACTTATTCTGAGTCGGATCAGCAGCAGGATGAGCAGGTCATTCCTGACATCCGTCTTCACAGCAGCATTTTTCCATGGACGTCTAGGTTGACTTTGAAGACATTCCAATGCACAATAACTGGCTTGACGCGAATGAGCAACACCTCCACTTCTAGTTTCCTTCCAATTGTCCGAGGTCCTCACCTTATGTCTGAGGCTGAGCCCAGCCACTCTACAGAGGAAAGTGACTTGGACTGCTTGTATCTGCAGTCTCATTCTTTGAGTCATTACCAATATCCCATGACTATAAATGAGGGTTGGACTGTAGATGCCCTGGTAAATGGAGAGCTTGGTTCCCTTTTCAGCATGACAGACAGTCTAGTCCAACGCTTACATCACTGCAGATGCAACAACAATCCACCTGTCCATCTTCTGCTCCATTTTCTCAAGGGTAGTGCCTACAGATACGGACCCGTACCCGTAGCCTGTGGCCTGCGGATACGGCACTTTATCTTACCATAAATATTAATGAGACGGACATGAATATTAATGAGTCGGCTGATGAACGCGCTTTGTGATTGGCTGGTAATCCGACGTATATAAATATTAATGAGCCGGTTTGGTAATCCGAGTGATGAAGGCGCTTCCGTGATTCGAGGTGAATCTGCGTGCCGAGGCTGTCATGTCAGTCATCTGCTGTTCTCTTTTCTATCATGCATAATGTCTTATAAATATCATTGTCTGACTTTTTCACGGGCAGCGATTTGGGGGTTGAAATCAGCACTACTATTAAAAATAGCAAAACTTTTTATTCACGTGACCCTGTTCTAATAAAGCACAAACAGCAAACAAAACAAATGGCGGAACTAACAGCCAGCAAACTACAAGTATTTTTTTACCTTCAAAAGTAGCGACAGACTATTACATATTAACAACCTAAACAAAACCCTGACGTATTTTCTACGTCTGGCAACACAGACACTGCACGTCAGTCACTTTCATGTTAGCGGACTCTGTTGAATGGCTAAGTTACATAACCACAAACAAATCTCACAATATCACAGTAAATTGAGTTTGTGGTTTTTTTTAATTCATGCCGAATTAAAGAGCTGCTCCTCACCATTCACGAGTGTTTGTTTCATATTCGACATCCTTAACTTTATCTTGTAAATTAGCGTCCGAAATTAAATGGGAACATTTGCAATGGAGTTCGTCAGCCGCTTCCACCACTGAACACGGTAAACTAATTAATAGGAGCTGGACTTCAAACAATTTAGACACGGCGTCTAAAAGCGTAAAAACTGCAATGTCTAAAGTGTGAGAGGAGACGGTGTATTTTTGGTTAAATTATACAATGTTCGCCGTCAAAGTCATTCATATAAACTGCCTGTAATGTGCAGCAAATAGTAGTTAACCGGCGCCAGCTCTTCAGTGACCTTAATGGTCCGTACCTCTAGTACAGATGCTACGGGTACGGGTCCGTACCTGTAGCATCAACCTTTCTCAAGTGTGAACAAGATCCCATCCATTGGTCAGGTCCATGAATATTTGGGCGTTGACAGAATTTCCAGTTGGATTTCAAATGAAACAATCCAGATGTGCTTTAAGTGCAGACTTTCAGCTTTAATTTGAGGATGTATCCTCCTCCTTTTTAGGGGACCAAAAATAACTGGACAAACTAACATAATCTTAAATCTAATTGTCACTCTAAATATTTGGTTGTAAATCCATTGCAGTCAGTGAACCCACAGACCTCACCAGAGGCTGGGTTTGCTCCCTGGTGATGCTCTGCCAGACCTCTACTGCTGCTGTCTTCACTTCCTGCTTGTTGTTGAAGCATTTTCCCCTCAGTTTTGTCTTCAGCGAGTAAAATGAATGCTCAGTTGGATTCAGGTCAGGTGATTGACTTTGACCATTGCAGAACATTCCACTTGTTGGCCTCAAAGGACTCTCTGGTTGCTTTCACAGTCTGCTTCAGGTTGTTGTCTCTCTGCACTGTAAAATACCATCTTATGAGTTCTGAAATCCACCAAAAGTCAGGAAGAGATGTGGAGATTGGAGCCATATTTTGGTTGGATACTGATTAGATTAAATTTCTTAAAACTCTTCACTGTGTTCATGGATGTAACTTCAGCTTCACTGGTTGATGGAAATATGCAGTCATTCCTGATTCCTCTTTTTAGATATTTATTATCGACAAAAGACTATTAGGGCAGGAATCTGAGAGCTTCAGAACTTTCCCAAGATATTTAATTTGGCACACCTCATTTTCCAAAATGTTAAACAGAAACAGGGCTCATGGTGCTGCCCAGAATCTAACTTATTTTACCCATGGCAACATTTTACTTTGTTTCTTGAAAAAAATTACAGCTATGCCCTCAAGTTAAGACTTAAAAACACTCATATTATTCAGGCACTTCCACTTTATATTCAGTTATCTGTTGAATGAACTGAACATGTTGGCTAATTAGTTTTTTTATTTTGTCAAAGAATACACCACTTTATTTGAGGATTATATTCAGTAACAAAGTCCTGCAGATACGTGGATTCAGCTGCTGTTTTTTCCACTCTATCATTTCCATCTGAGCAGATAATGGTTCCAGTTTGTAGGAGGGTTGAGAGAATGTTCTAACAGCAGTACAAGGTGACATTTTGTTTCAGTAACAAAAGTGTGATAGTAAGCGGTAGTACCCTGCACGTAGGGATCGAGCTTTTGGTTGAAGTGTTTGCAGCTTTGGATGAATATCTGTGTGGAGTTCCATCAGTTGGAATGAGTAGCTCCATGTATTGCAGAACGCTGTAGTGATTGGTCTTTGACAGGTCTTTCTTCTGTTGATAGGTAAGCTGGTGACGGTGAAATATCTGCGTTTAGACCGATACCACCAACGCTTCCCACAAGCCCAGGGCTGCAGCACGCCCCTGAAGGCCTCCAGCTTCCACCTGAACACCACAAGCACCATGAACACACGTCTGCAGTACTCTGGCTCAGCCAACTCTTCAGGCTTCTCATGAGACCATCGTTGGATTCAGAGTTAACATTCTCCGCTGTGCCCTCCCACAATTACAGCACCAGTCTGCTGTTGCTTCTTCACTGCTTTACAGCAGAGTAGACTCCAGTTTGTGTCACAGGGAAGCTTTTTTTATTTTTATTTTTCATTTTTCACCACAGGATATTTGTGAAAGAAACTGTTCAGCAGTGCAGTGTCTTTTATATAATCTTTGTATTAGAAGTGTCATAGATTTAAGAAAGAAGCAGAGTTCTTCTAGACTATTTAAGATGATGTGCAAAGACTCCAGTTTTCCCTCCTCTCCCACTGTATATCTGATGCCATGATGGAGTTCATTTAGGCACTGTATGGAAACAGCATGTATCAGTACATCTCTGTGTAAGCTTTCATTACAACAGTATGGGTGTGGAGTCCCAGAGGTGTTAACCTGTTCATAGGATTAATACCGTTTTAGTAAAGGGAGGAGACAGAGCAGCTGTACAAACATGTGAACTGCAGCACAAGCTGGGTTACCTTTTCTCTACTAAAGTCAACCTGAAGTGCACATTTTTCTTGCAGCTTGCTCACCACAGAAAAGTCCACCTGTAGCCACAGACAGACCCTTCCAGAAGGCCTCCAGTTAGCCAGAACACAGCATCAGTGAGGATGATGTCTTTGTTTGCTCCATGTCTGAGCCTTTCTCCTCCTCCTCATTCATTTTATGAAAGCTCCCAGATGTAGGATTGACAGTCCCCTGAAGCTTTCTTCTCCACTTATAGTCCAAGTTATTATTGTTACTCGTATTTATTATTTACCTCTTTAAAGTTGGGTTGTTTTTACTGTTGATTTATCCACTCATTGAATTCAAAAACTGTTGTAACAATGACCACGTTTATTCCCTCTGCAAAGCTGAGCTGCAGACCAGAGGAGCTCAGACTTCAGGGTGGTTCATGTCCAGCTGAACGTCTGTGCTTCTCTCTCTCTGGTGAGACAAATATTTGCTGTGGATGGACCCTGATGCTGTCACTGCTGGTCTCTGATCTTCTCAGCCTCATGTGTGATGCTGACATTAGTGTGTTCTACCTAGAACTGGGAAGCTGTTTAAATTCCAAATATTCCAGACACATTAGCGAGGCTGTAAAGAGCTTCAGGATTCCTGGTTGAGTGAGTCTGTTTCTACAACCCGTGTCTCTTCATAAAAGACAACAAGGACAGGCTAGACATATTTTAATTTAATGCAGTGAATTGAAATTTGGATTCAGTTTTTGCAGTGTGAAATTGTACAAATGGTGCACATTCCAGATGTTAAAAGCCTGCTGCAGCATCCTGCAGCCGATGACCCTCACTGTGCCTTAAATTTGTGCTTTTTTACTGGCACTGCATTATTGGAGAATGTACTGGATTTAAGAGAAGTTGAGACATTTTAAATGGTGACTGAGGCCTAGCTGTAGTTCTGTCAGTTTCTGCAGATTTGATATTTTGTAGCAATTTCCTTTGATGTTAAACCAAAAGCTTCTATTTATTATTTTTGTTAAACCACCAAGGCATGTACTATTTCAATGTTACGACACCTGCTATATATGTGTCAACTTTTTTTTTCCATCAGGGATCAACTTTACATCCACTTTGAAACAATTGTCAGGATGTGTAAAACAACAAAATAAAGTGAATAATCTAGTGGTTGGTGCATCAACGTAATCTATTTTTGTATGTCTAGCAGAATGGTGCACCTGTAGTGTCTCAGTTCACACTGACTAACGGGGCTTAAGGTAAATGAGTGACATAACGGCACTTCTCAAAGCTTGTGCTTCACATTTAAGTGCATCCTCAATTCATTTTACCTTTGTGTTTTTTTTATGTAAACACTGTACATTGATATAACTGTAATATCTTCCATTATATGCTTTATTTCCCTGACATTGTATGGGGGGTGGTATTGGGGGAGAGTAGGGATACAGAAGTTTTAATGTAATTTGCCAGGTGTACAAATAGCTCAAATTAAAGGTTTATCAGGAGTTTTTACATTGTGTTTTTGTGCTCCTCTGTCATTTGCACACATGGGGTGGAAACATTTCGTAAACAGCTTTGAGGTTTTTATTCCCGTCTCGTGGGCCATTATTCATCAAAGTCAGATGCTGTCTCTGAAATGAAATCCATAAATGATTTTACATACTAGTTTTTGTCATGGACTCCTACATGGCTGCCATGGTTACAGCTGTCCAAGGTTAGAGCCTGCTTTTCTCTCACCACTGAATATGCTCACACACAGTCACCCAAGACTGCCTTCAAGTGCAAAATCTGGAAAAAAAAATACTTCACCAACTGGCAAATAAATTTGGACTTGGTACCAAAAATGTAGAGGAAGGCTGCTTATGCAGGGCTAAAGGATGTGGTAGACCATCAACAGCAGCATATTCCAAGACCCAAAATGACTTCTCTTTGGGAGTGAACGGCATGGCTCAACCTGAAAACTGAACAAAAAAAACACTAAATATAAAATCTTGATCTGTTTCTATACATTCTGTGAAAATTTGAGGTTATTTCAACAAGAATTGCCAAAATTATTGGCCTGCGAAATGTCAATTTTTTTGGGACACTAAATCCTGATGCTCAGAATTAGTTTCCACATGCTTTCAGCTCCTGATATCAAACATTTTATGCAGTACATTTACACCATAAAATATGTCTAATCGCAGATATCGCCCTTAAGCTTGTTTAAACTGTATTTCCAATATGCCATCTACAGTGTCCTGTTGTGCAGCGTTGACAGACATGGAGCATAAAAGGTGTGCAACAGAGCTTAGAAGTGCAGTGTAGTACAAACTACTAATAACTAACATAAAGTAATTAATTCAGTTCAACAATAAAGTAATGGTGGACAACAGCTCCCTCATATTGCATTTTCCTACCAGCTTACTGTTGTTACTCTAATTGGACATCCTCTGTACTTTGCGTCCACTGCTCTCCACACATCTTAGTCCCACCAAAGACACTCATGGAGGTGAGGAAGCGATGCATGCTGAGGAGTCAAGACAATGACAATCCTGAGCACCTCAGTCAAGACAATCCTGGTAAAATCTAGCTTAAAATAAGTTTTCCCAGCTAATTTTAAGATCTCAATATTCTAAATATCGTATTTTAAGAAATCTTACCAAGCCATTTTTCACTTGTTCTACTGGCAGATTTTTTCACTTATTTCAAGGTAAAAGTTCCTTGAAATAAGTTTTTTTTTCTTGTTCTGAGAGGGGCATTTTTTCCAGTGGACCATAATGAGACATCCTCACCTCAGACCCATCAGTCTAACCCTTTGATGAGCAACATGAGTCAAACGTGACCCAAATCCAGTGGAAAATGGGATCTCCTGACCCACACTGCACATCAAAGGGTTACAGCAACGTCAGTTCAATCATATCAGTGGTACAGCTGTATCATCTGCCCTTTGTTTTGTTAGAACCTACCTCTGTATTTTATAATCTCTCAGATGAGCAAAACAGTGTTCATTGTAATGATCATAAAATAACTCACACACTATCCTACAGTATATTTTTCCTTATATTTCAGTTCACAATGTGACATAATGTAATGAGGATGTCTGGTGTCATGCAGTTGTCTTTCTTAGTTAACACACGTGCAATTAAGTAATAAAAGTCGTGGCACACAAAATAGTTGTATAGTACACAAAGATGTGTTGTAGGATTTCTCATGGCACACCAAGTTTACCTTCTGGGTCATGAGCAGGAGACCAGGAGGCTAAAATAACATGAGCCTTTTGTTTGTTTCCTGGACAAAGCACAGTGGGCTGACATAACACAGGACCTCAACAAATTTCAATCATCCCAGTTTATTTACATGCCACTGATGGAAACAAATTAAAGCATCAAAATCTGGCAAGAAACCCTTTAACTACAACTCGGATAATGATTAAATAAGAAAGGTTTGGAAAACAGCAAATCTTGTCCAGATGCTTGAATAAAAACCAGTATCCATCGGGTTTTCTTTGCACATGCACAGTATGCACGTGGTCAAACATGGACGTAGGCAGGAACATCATACGGCACCTTCAGGACACATGAACACAGAAAACATGAATTGGCCCCAACAAAAATCTGAGCAGCAGCTGAAGGTGCTCGTGGCCACAACATTCAAACCACCAGTGTGTAATGATAGAACGCTGTGTTGCTACTGGAACAGCTTGGATCCATCAGGGCATGGACACAGGACCTCTGGGCTCTCATACACAGAGTCTTACACAGAGACACTGCCAGTGAATCTTTGTCTCCTGTGGGTTGCAGGGTGGAGCTTCTGTCAATCAGCTTTGTTGCTGTGCATCCCATGGATGCTCGATCAGACTGGAATTTGGAAAGTCTGGAGGCCAGATCCAAGCTTTGGGTTCTTTGTTGTTTGCCATTGCCCTGAGCATCGGATAAAAAGTCTTGGTCTGAGTGTTCAGGTGGATGGTACATGCCATGGTAACCACATGAGCCAGGACCCAACATTTACACTGTAGCATCAGAACACATCAGCTTTATGCACTTCTGTAAGTGGTTTCAATGTTGTGGCTGAAGAAGAAAAAGCAGCTACCTGGAGTAAGTACAGCAACTATACACAGCTCTTTAAATTCCCCAGATCTTGTCTAAAGTCAATTTTTTGATGAACTTTGAGAAACCAACACTCACATGAACAGATTGCAATCACGGCACAGGCATACCACGGATTTCCAGTGAAGCTTTAAGGATACACAACAGTGTGTTAGAGCGAAGTACAACAGTTTTCAGTGTGACTGAAGCTTTTAGTGCTTCTTCATGGAGTCCAGGACACGCAGGATGTGCAGGAAGAGGTTGACGATGTCAAGGTAGAGGTTGATGGAAGCCAAGATGTGCTCCTCAGGTGAGAGCTGCTTCATCAGCAGGTTGGTATCATAAATAATGAAGCCACAGAAGACCAGAGCCCCAGCTCCAGCCAGGACCAACTCTGTACTGTCACTGTTGAAAAAGAACTGTAGGAAGAGCAGGTAGAGCATTAGGGTTGGGGACTGAAAACTAAGCCATCGTGCTATCAGTAAGAAACATTCATGTCGATTCTACTTATCTGTTCCTAAATAAATGTCAGCCGCACTCATTTTTTTTAGTTTCATTGCAGGACTTTGCTCTCTCTGCATCTGTGCAACTGAGTCTACGGTATTGTGAGGAAGCCAGAGAACCAGGTGAACCAACGCTACACAGGAAGAACATGCAAACCCCACACACCAGACCAGCATGTTAGCCATGTGATCTTGTAGCTGTGAGGCAACCGGTTTGCATGCTGGTTTATTGTAAGGAGTGTATCTAAGGGGGAAAAACAACTTCCATTTAACAGCTTCCTACACAGAATCTGTGTCCAACATAAAGATGAAAGTTTGGGCAAACCTGTCCTAGTGAGACAGACGACAATGCTGCTGTCTGGGACTGGATCAAGGGGACGTTGTTGGATGGAAAGCTGACTGATTGAGAAGGTAAAATATATGCACAAATGTATAGTGCCTCTTCTACAGTCAGTGTGTGATTTAAATGCCACCTATACTGTCTGTAGTCAGCTAAGCTTGACTATAAATGGAGACATCACAATGTAGCCTGAGAAAAACCATGAGACTGATGGAGTGGAGCGTGAAGAAGAGTATAATATACACACGTGGACAAAATTGTTGGTACCCCTCAGTTAAAGAAGGAAAAACCCACAATTCTCACTGAAATCACTTGAAACTCACAAAAGTAACAATAAATAAAAATTTATTGAAAATTAAATAATCAAAAACAGCCATTACTTTTGAATTGTTGATTAACATAATTATTTAAAAAAACAAACTAATGAAACAGGCCTGGACAAAAATGATGGTACCTCTATAAAAGATTAAAAACTATTTGACCAGAGTGACATGATTAACTCAGGTGTGTCATTTAATTGACATCACAGGTGTTTCCAAACTCATAATCAGTCAGTCTGCCTATTTAAAGGGAGACAAGTAGTCACCCTGCTGTTTGGTGAAAAGGTGTGTACCACACTGAACATGGACAACAGAAAGCGAAGGAGAGAATTGTCCCAGGACATCCGAAAAAAAATTATAGACAAACATCTTAAAGGTAAAGGCTATAAGACCATCTCTAAACAGCTTGAAGTTCCTGTGACAACAGTGGCTCATATTATTCAGAAGTTCAAGACCCACGGGACAGTAGCCAACCTCCCTGGACGTGGCCGCAAGAGGAAAATTGATGACAAATTGAAGAGACGGATCGTTGGAATTGTATCCAAAGAGCCCAGAGCAACCTCCAAAGAAATTAAAGGTGAACTCCAAGGCCAAGGTACATCAGTGTCAGATCGCACCATTCGTCGTTGTTTGAGCCAAAGTGGACTTCATGGGAGACGACCAAGGAGGACACCACTGCTGAAAAAAACTCATAAAAAAGCCAGACTGGAATTTGCAAAAATGCATGTTGACAAGCCACAAAGCTTCTGGGAGAATGTCCTTTGGACATATGAGACCAAACTGGAGCTTTTTGGTAAGGCACATCAACTCTATGTTCATAGACTCAAAAAGCAAGCATACGAAGAAAAGAACACTGTCCCTACGGTGAAACATGGAGGAGGCTCAGTAATGTTTTGGGGCTGCTTTGCTGCATCTGGCACTGGGTGTCTTGAAAGTGTGCAAGGTACGATGAAATCTGAAGACTATCAAGGCATTCTGGAGAGAAATGTGCTGCCTAGTGTCAGAAAGCTTGGTCTCAGTCGCAGGTCATGGGTCTTCCAACAGGACAACGATCCAAAACACACAGCCAAAAACACCCAAGAATGGCTGAGAGAAAAGCGTTGGACTATTCTAAAGTGGCCTTCTATGAGCCCAGATCTGAATCCCATTGAACATATGTGGAAGGAGCTGAAGCATGCCATTTGGAGAAGACACCCATCAAACCTGAGACAACTGGAGCTGTTTGCTCATGAGGAGTGGGCCAAAATACCTGTTGACAGCTGCAGAACGCTCATTGACAAATACAGAAATCGTTTAATTGCAGTGATTGCCTCAAAAGGTTGTGCAACAAAATATTAAGTTATGGGTACCATCATTTTTGTCCAGCCCTATTTCATTAGTTTGTTTTTTTTTAAATAATTATGTTAATCAACAATTCAAAAGTGATGACTGATTTTGATTATTTAATTTTCAATCAATTTTTATTTATTGTTACTTTTGTGAGTTTCAAGTGATTTCAGTGAGAATTGTGGGTTTTTCCTTCTTTAACTGAGGGGTACCAACAATTTTGTCCACGTGTGTAGCTGAAACTAGAATGTTTGGACCTGTTGTTTAATTGTTTAACAAACACCTCTGTGCAAAAGTTCAAAAATGTCTCCACTGGAGACGATGAGACAGCAGAAAAAGAGGAGGAAATGCAGATGTATGTGGACATGCTACAACAGTAAATCTGACAACTCTGCTGCTGGGTGGTGGAAACCATAAATGACTTGTCCTGGACTGTCAGATATAGCCTCATAGTTCTGTTTTCAGGCCTCCTCTACACTGAGTTCCTGGGGGTTTTGTTCTTACTACCTGACAGGGCAGATATTTCTGTTTTTCTAAAGAATACCAGTTTTTAAGTTGGGGATTTTTATGCCTGCTAGCCTGAACTAAGCTTTGACTTTTGTAGATGTATTTAGTGAGGTCACATGCTCAGACATCCCTACTGCTCACTAACATGGGCAGCAGCTGTACACATTGCAAGTTAGTGGTTTTTTAGACCTTAGCCATGCTGTCACTGTGACTGATGACAGTATTACAGTACACTGAATGAAAACAGTACAATAAAATCATATTTAATAACAGCAGCCAAGTTAAACAGTAGAAAATGAATTTACAGCTTCCATGAACTGTCTGACACTAAATATGTCATAACCTGAATAAAGACCTGACCAAATCATTCTCCTGTGAACTACATATGTCCTTTGTATAAAACAACATTTAAACAATTATTCAGAACTGGAATTGACAAGCAGAACTAAACTCAGAATCAAACTCAATAAAATCCTAATGTTTGCCACCCTGTCAGCATGAGGGGAGGTTAAAGCTGTTCTACACTGCAAGGCCATGAATATCAATCCTGTTCCACAGCCTCTACTCATGACCAACATTTAATCAATGTTCTAAAAGTCAAACATTTTCTCTCATTGCCTCGATGTCATATATTCATATAAACACACTTCTGTACCCACAGTTTACCTGAAAGTTCAAGCAGTAAAACACTACAGACACACAATGAACCCAGTCCTTTTGTCTCTTGTTGTTTCTTTCAGATGAAATAGATGTTTAAATTAGTTTCACTCACCCTCATAAAGCTTGCAATGATGAGGATCCAAAGGCAGGCGAAGAGCCTGTAAGGATGGAAGATATCAGATATTACATCTCTCCTTTAGAGGGAGTCCTAGTCTCACAGTGGCAACAGCAGCAACTCTGATAAAAACCACTGTCAACTATCAGCAGCCTCAAAACGCTTCATCTAGATTTATGGTCTGAGTCGTACATAATTCAAGCCGACTGACTCGCATTAGACTCCGACCCACGCTGGAGTTTTGGGGCCAAAGTCCACAAAGAGTCTACCTCATGAAGCTCATCCAGAGAATGCCAAGAGTTTACAAAGCGGTAATCAAAGAACAGGGTGGCTATTTTGAAGAATCTAACATATAAAACATGTTTTGACTTATTTCACACTTCTTTGTTTACTACATAATTCCATGTGTGTTCATTTATAATGCTGATGGCTTCAGTGAGAATCTACAATAGAAATTGTCATGAAAATAAAGAAAACCATGAAATGAGAAGGTGTGTCCAAACTTTTGACTTGTAGTGTATGTATGAATTATTTTCATGTTAAAACACAGAGGCGGGGCCGTGGTCTGAAGTGCTCCTTGCTCCTCCCCTCTACGCCAAAAGAGAGACAGAAAGCTGTCTTTGGAAACAGAACTTTGAAACGTCATTTTTAAAAAAAACTGTGAGCGTAAAAATTATTTGTCTCTGAAAGCACAGACTCTGAAAATTGTAATTTCATTTTCAATGATAAATCTTTTTTTCCAATGGCAGCCTCTGCTGTCTGTGTTTTAGCTCTGGGTCTGATACAGACACACCAGCACATTTTCTTATTGTCACGCTGGCATTGCTTAGAAGAGGAGGCTGGTAGTTACACACGTGGACAAAATTGTTGGTACCCCTCAGTTAAAGAAGGAAAAACCCACAATTCTCACTGAAATCACTTGAAACTCACAAAAGTAACAATAAATAAAAATTTATTGAAAATTAAATAATCAAAAACAGCCATTACTTTTGAATTGTTGATTAACATAATTATTTAAAAAAACAAACTAATGAAACAGGCCTGGACAAAAATGATGGTACCTCTATAAAAGATTGAAAACTATTTGACCAGAGTGACATGATTAACTCAGGTGTGTCATTTAATTGACATCACAGGTGTTTCCAAACTCATAATCAGTCAGTCTGCCTATTTAAAGGGAGACAAGTAGTCACCCTGCTGTTTGGTGAAAAGGTGTGTACCACACTGAACATGGACAACAGAAAGCGAAGGAGAGAATTGTCCCAGGACATCCGAATAAAAATTATAGACAAACATCTTAAAGGTAAAGGCTATAAGACCATCTCTAAACAGCTTGAAGTTCCTGTGACAACAGTGGCTCATATTATTCAGAAGTTCAAGACCCACGGGACAGTAGCCAACCTCCCTGGACGTGGCCGCAAGAGGAAAATTGATGACAAATTGAAGAGACGGATCGTTGGAATTGTATCCAAAGAGCCCAGAGCAACCTCCAAAGAAATTAAAGGTGAACTCCAAGGCCAAGGTACATCAGTGTCAGATCGCACCATTCGTCGTTGTTTGAGCCAAAGTGGACTTCATGGGAGACGACCAAGGAGGACACCACTGCTGAAAAAAACTCATAAAAAAGCCAGACTGGAATTTGCAAAAATGCATGTTGACAAGCCACAAAGCTTCTGGGAGAATGTCCTTTGGACAGATGAGACCAAACTGGAGCTTTTTGGTAAGGCACATCAACTCTATGTTCATAGACTCAAAAACCAAGCATACGAAGAAAAGAACACTGTCCCTACGGTGAAACATGGAGGAGGCTCAGTAATGTTTTGGGGCTGCTTTGCTGCATCTGGCACAGGGTGTCTTGAAAGTGTGCAAGGTACGATGAAATCTGAAGACTATCAAGGCATTCTGGAGAGAAATGTGCTGCCTAGTGTCAGAAAGCTTGGTCTCAGTCGCAGGTCATGGGTCTTCCAACAGGACAACGATCCAAAACACACAGCCAAAAACACCCAAGAATGGCTGAGAGAAAAGCGTTGGACTATTCTAAAGTGGCCTTCTATGAGCCCAGATCTGAATCCCATTGAACATATGTGGAAGGAGCTGAAACATGCCATTTGGAGAAGACACCCATCAAACCTGAGACAACTGGAGCTGTTTGCTCATGAGGAGTGGGCCAAAATACCTGTTGACAGCTGCAGAACGCTCATTGACAAATACAGAAATCGTTTAATTGCAGTGATTGCCTCAAAAGGTTGTGCAACAAAATATTAAGTTATGGGTACCATCATTTTTGTCCAGCCCTATTTCATTAGTTTGTTTTTTTAAATAATTATGTTAATCAACAATTCAAAAGTGATGGCTGATTTTGATTATTTAATTTTCAATAAATTTTTATTTATTGTTACTTTTGTGAGTTTCAAGTGATTTCAGTGAGAATTGTGGGTTTTTCCTTCTTTAACTGAGGGGTACCAACAATTTTGTCCACGTGTGTATGAAATGTAAACGCACAGTGAATCACAAAGCTAAACTTAAAAGAGTAGTCAGCTGTATGCCACTTTTCAAGACTATCATTAGTACACTGCAGTTCCAAGGTAGAAATACACAGCCATGGCATTGTTTATTTTCTTTACATAGTGTGTGCTAGCATATAAAAACACATCAAAAAGGTGAAAAACCTGATTTTGATTGGACAGAGTGTTTAAGAACTCGTCCTGAGAGCCCATGACCCAGCACTCACCCTGCACCCATTTTGCTGAAGTCTCTCTTGGACTGGAACGTGTAGATTGTTAGTCCAGTAAACACAGCACAGGTCAGGAACAATGCTTGAAGTACTGTAGAGTATTCATAGAAGGTCACTGTGGAGAGAAGAAACGTCAGGACAGTCTGTTAAAAGCCTCAGAACATGGAAACTGACAGACTTCTTTAAAAATAGCTCACCCGCTGTTCCCACAGAAACTGCCTCCAGTAAAGTCTGCAAACAAAATAGAGCAATGAGCGACACTGACATGCTAAACATCTAAGAAATACTAATAAAAAAACCACACACTGTGAAAGCTACAGTCACCAAGCAGCTAATCCAGCATCACTACCGGGAAGCAGTATATCATTACATTGTTGGACAGCGTTTAGTGTACTGTAGCTACAGATCAGATCATTTAGGTTCTGTACGGCATACTGAGACAATCTGAGTTGTAACTGGAGCTACATAAATAAAACTGAATTGAACTACAGCTTAAAGCTCGTGTCAGGAGTTCGAATCGCAGAGTCTCCCAAAATACTGGTGGTCCCACCCTCCCTCTGATTTCGCCCCTTTATTTGTGCACATGCGCAGTACCTGAGAGGAGTGCCCGGAGTGCTGCAGCATCTCGCCTGTTTTGCTGTTTTCCACTCTTGTACATTTAGTACATTTAGTAAATAATAAAGGAATTACGTTAGAATGCTGTATTGAGTCTAACTTGTCCTAATACCAAAATAACATGAATCTGCTAGGACGAACGAGTAAAGTTTCAATATGTGATTACACTCGTGTATCCCTCTCGATGACGTTGTTTATCAAACTTAGTGCATTTACGCGTGTATATGTGTTACATTGTTTATTCATTTCTATCTAGAGTTCAGAATTGCATGACTCCTCTGACGAAGAGTATGTCCCAGACGCCCCAACATCTTCCTCCAGAGGTCGGGCATCTAAACGAAGTCGTCAGCCGGGCTATGGAGGCCGTGGTCGGGGAGCGACGCGAGCACCCCGAGCCAAAAAACGTCCTGCAGTCGCTTGGCCTGACAAGCCGTGGGATTGGTAACTTTTCTGGAAGTTGCTGATCCCTGATGCTCTCTCCTCCACAAGCAAAACAAATGTGCTCGCGGTTGCGTAGTGCGTAGCTCGCCCACCTCTGCATGGGCTTGCTTGCTGTGCGCGTAACCGTTGATTGACAGCATGACAAAGCTGAAGCTCGAACTTGATTGGTCGGCAGCAATCGGCGCTTTTTGGAATAACATGGGGGTCTATGAGAGGAAGGCGGAGCTCATGAATAAATTTTCATATCGCGTCATACTAACATTATATTATAGTATCGAACTAGACTAACACATTTAAGCTTTGTTAAACAATGATACATAAATTGAAAACAAACGGAAACTCCGGACACGAGCTTTAATGGATGTTAAATTCACCAGACAGCTGATTGAAATTTTAAGTTATGTAACAGCCAGTGAAATAAAACAACTCACTACTTAATAGGAACTGTTAAATGGAAACAAAAAAGACGTACAAAAACAAGCAGCAGGTAGAGGTTGACTGGATGTTGGTGCCTGTAAACTGCCAGGGCCAGCAGAAGAACCAGAGAGAGCAGAGCAGAAACCAAAACCACAGCAGGACTGCAAAAAAACAAACAAAATCAACCAGTCACATTATGTGGCTATTATGCACAAAAGATGTGTACAAATGCAATGAGTGATGTGGTGAGATGGAAAAGTGGCCAATGGCATGCCACTCCATGTTCAGTAGTAAATGCCATACCATAATGGTACTTCTCTCAGAGAGTATGTCGTTGGTAATCCCCATAAACATAAATTGCTATATAAAGGCAGGTACGGGTTGATAATGGCAGGCCTTAATACGCTATGTGACTGTGACATCTATTTTCATGGGCTGCTCAGTGGATTGGTGGTTAGCACTTTATGGTCATGCTCATTATGGTCGCAGGGGGCTGGAGTCTATCCCAGCTGATTTAGGGTGAAGACGGGACACCTGGACAGGTAACAGTCTATCACAGGGCTACACATATAGAGACAAACAATCACACTCACATTCACACATTTAGAATCATCAGTTAACCTCAGCATGTTTTGGACTGTGGGAGGAAGCTGGAGAACCTGAAGAAAACCCACCATGTACAGAGAAACATGCAAACTCCATGCAGAAAGAACCCAGGAAGGCCGGGACGCCAACTGGGGAGCTTCTAGCTGCAAGGCGACAGTACTAACCACCATCCACTGTGCAGCCCCAGTCCAAAGACATGCTCACGTTAATTGATCATTCTAAATAGTCTGTAGGTGTGAATGCGAGTGTGATTGTTTGTCTCTATATGTAGTCCTGTGATAGACTGTTACCTGTCCAGGTGTCCCCTGTTCTCACCCTAAGTCAGCTGGGATAGACTCCAGCCCCCCATGACACTCATGAGGATTAAATGGTGTTTAGATAATGCATAGATCTATTTTCATAACATTTGATGCTAATAACACCAAATCAACAATGAGATGTCATATTCCACTGAACCAGAACTGCTACAGCATCAGCCATATTTAAATCTCTGTTCTATCGCTACCAGTTTCACTTGGACATTCTGTATGACAGTGTTTTCCTCTGTGCCTTATCAGGACTATTCTTCTTGAAGCTTACATGGATACAGAGGGGAATTACATGCATCCCTACAAAAATTAGCCCATTCTTACCTGCCATGGACAAAATCTTTGATGCTTTGAGAAAACATGAAGAGAGCCGAGGTGGCTGTGGTTAAGATGATCTGCAAGCTCAGGAGGGTGTACACCTTCCTGAGGAAGTCTGATCAACAAAGAGAGCAGCACAGACAGAGAATCAAAGCAGTGGAACCCACATTTGGTGTAAAGACTCATTTTAAAGCAGAGGCTGAGACAATGAATGCACATTTAAAAGAACATATTGTCAGCTGATTCTATTAACTAAACAGCCAATGCATGCTGAATCACAGACAGCAGTTACCTGTGAACCAGTATTATTAATAGTGATGCTGATTGTGGACTTGCTAGTCATGCTATAACCTATGCATCCACATTAACACTATGCTTTTAAGTGATAATGTTACAGCTAACACTATACTGGCTTCTTGGGGGAAATGAGGTAATAAAGATTAACGATAGCCATACTGATAACAGCACAGTGTCAGTATTAAGTACAGCTAAAACGACAGCTAGCACAGTTAGCCTCCATCTAACTGCGACACAGCGGCACTCACCCATCCGGATCTGGACACTGGCCGTAGCAACATTAGTCCCGTAGTTAAAGTCGTCTTCAATAGAAGACTTGGGGTATTTTTCACTGCTCATCCTGTTACGGTAACGTTTTCTCTCTAGACAGCGAAAGCTAGTTTGTTACTGTGGATTCATTAAAAGGCGGAAGAACTGGACATCACGAAGACGCTCAGGTTTGACGTGTACGTCGGCGACAGTGTTGTAGTAAGGAGAGAAACTATTGGCTGTCGCTGGAAGTGGATACAGGACGTCATCGCATAATTTGCATAGAATTCGATTTGCATATGATTTAAATGGTCACGGCAGTGACCATTTAAATGCAAAAAAAATGCAAAAAAAAGTTTGCAGGATAAAAACAATATTGGTCACGAGGAAAAAAAAAAAATTTCTAAGACATGTGGTCCCAGTGCAGGAAAGGCAACAGTCTGTATTAGCCGTCCTCCTTGGGGGAATAAAAGATCCATCCATCCATCCATCCTCTATACACCGCTTTATCCTCATTAGGGTCGCGGGGGGAGCTGGAGCCTATCCCAGCTGACTCGGGCGAAGGCAGGGGACACCCAGGACAGGTCACCAGTCTGTCACAGGGCTACATACACAGACGAACACTCACACTCACATTCACACCTACGGGCAATTTAGAGTACTCAATTAACCTCAGCATATTTTTGGACTGTGGGAGGAAGCCGGAGTACCCGGAGAAAACCCACGCATGCTCAGGGAGAACATGCAAACTCCATGCAGAAAGATCCCAGGCCCACCCCGGGATTTGAACCAGGGATCTTCTTGCTGCAAGGCAAAAGTGCTAACCACTACGCAACTGAGCAGCCCTTGGAATAA
The DNA here is from genome assembly GCF_021347895.1 of Acanthochromis polyacanthus. Classification (NCBI taxonomy): domain Eukaryota; kingdom Metazoa; phylum Chordata; class Actinopteri; family Pomacentridae; genus Acanthochromis; species Acanthochromis polyacanthus. Next base: position 66,937,077 of record NC_067113.1, on the reverse strand, counting down.
AAGATGAATTTGTTTAAAAAAAAAAAAAAAAAAGGAAATAAATGTGTTAATATAAAGATGAATAAATAATTAAATATTTTTAAAAATGAGGAAATAAATGTGTTAATATAAAGAAGAATAAATAATTAAATATGTTAAAAATAAGGAAATAAATGTGTTAATATAAAGAGAAATAAATAAATAAATCTATTAAAAATAATGAAATAAATGTGCAAATATAAAGAGGAATAAATAAAAACACTAAAAAATAAATCCTCCTGTGATTCCATAAAATAAAATAAAAATTGTATTGTATTGTACTGTAGGGCTGCACAGTGTCGTAGTGGTTAGCATTTTCGCCTTGCAGCAAGAAGATCCCCGGTTCAAATCCCGGCCTGAGCCTGGGATTTTTCTGCATGGAGTTTGCATGTTCTCCCTGTGCATGCGTGGGTTTTCTCCAGGTACTCCGGCTTCCTCCCACAGTCCAAAAATATGCTGAGGTCAATTGGTAACTCTAAATTGCCCGTAGGTGTGAATGTGAGTGTGATTGTGTGTCTGTATATGTAGCCCTGTGACAGACTGGCGACCTGTCCAGGGTGTCCCCTGCCTTCACCCGAGTTAGCTGGGAAAGGCTCCAGCACCCCCCACGACCCTAGTGAGGATAAAGCGGTGTATAGAGAATGGATGGATGGATGTACTGTATTGTATAAAATAAACGTTGTAGGAGAGAGGAATAACGTTGTTATTCAAAAAGTCTAACATTGTAGACAAAAAGTGAGTAAAAAACACCCAAAATATGTTTTTGAACTAGAGGCTGTGTGAGTCAAATGCAGTGATTTATTTCAGTGTGACAGTGGAGAAACATTTTCATTTACATCCATAGACTATGTTTACATGCCGCTCTGGAAGCCAGGACAGGAGCTGGTGAAATCATAGACTATGGGTGAAATATATTACAAAAATCTACAGATTACAGATGACATACATCTTTCTAAGAAAAAGAAAAAGGGAATTTTGTTGGTGGATTGCATTTTTGGATAAAACTTTCATAATATTAAGATGAGATCATTTTATAATTAGCTAAATAATTCTAATGATTATAAGGGTAATATTGTATGTTTGTTTCTCAGGAGATAAGTCAACTTTTAGGTAATGCAAAGTTAAGCCAAGCCTTTTATCAAAGCAAACTAAAGTGACTGGGAAACTATTGAGACAAAGCACAAAAAAAATGTGTGTGTGGGTCTTAAACATCACACAAGGAAACAGTTTAATCTGTAAAGCACTTTGTATTGCAATTTCTTGTATAAAAAGTGCTATATAAATAAAGTTTTTAGTTTTAGTTTAGTTTAGTTTAGAAACAAATACTATCAGGCTGTCTTTAGAGAGTGTAAAAATAAAAAGGTCATATTAGCAGGATGACTCAGAGACACATGACTCACACTTCAAGATCAACACAGTAATGTGATGTGCCAATATCTGTAACACTTTTTTTTAAAAGTTGTGCAGATGTGGCCAAAAAGAAGGAAGAGCTGGATGTCCATTACATGACTGTGTTGTCTAAAAACCCTAACCCAATACAAAATCATCCTGCCTTTTCTGCTCACTTTCTGTGAAGAAATTTGCATTCAAATTCACACCTCATTCTCAATAGCTTCTGTTCCTAATAACACAACTGCCTGAATAAGGAGTAGACTTCCTGTCCAGCATGTTCATGTTCTTAAGGTATTGTTGTTTCCATCACTGTAGGCAAAGACAGGGTGAGGAAGATAGATAGATAGATAGATAGATAGATAGATAGATAGATAGATAGATAGATAGATAGATAGATAGATAGATAGATAGATAGATAGATAGATAGATAGATAGATAGACACTTTATTAATCCTGAGGGAAACTTAAGTGTTCAGCAGCTGACATACAACAACATAAACAACAAAGACAGGAGAGGCAGGTTAGTAACATTAAAGGTTAGTATCTGACAAAAACTCACTGTACAATAAAATTAAAAGCACTTCTAGTGTTAAAATCATAGAACATAAATGTAATTAAAATTCAATAAATAGTTACACATTTCAAGACACTGATTTAAATTGATTCAAAGTGATCTGCTGATGATGATTTTGGCTTTTGTGGTTTTATTTATTTTTTCACATTTACTAAGAAACCACAATGAGTCAGTGAATAAATTCCTCCTTTTACTTTCTTTTGGATTTTGTTTAAACATAAATTTAAACATTAATCCTCTCCACTCTTATACAGTCTTACATGTAACTGTACATCTACAGAAGTGGCTGTCTTTGAAAAGTCCTAAGAGACTTACATACTGGCAGGTACAAATCATAAAAACATAAACAGAAAGTTGTCAACAACAAGCTTTACATGCTCAAATCACCTGCTGGGGTCTGCTTTACCCACAGTATTATCTATGAACAAGACAGAAGAGGGAGAAAATAATTATTATTTTAAATGTGTTACTTGTTCATAACGTTGTTAAAATGAAATTCAGTTCATCTGTTGTATTGTTGAGCTGGAGACTGTGGAATTTTAGGGGATTTTCCAAAACCTTTGTCAGTTCACAGTAAACCAAACCTGCTTCGTCATAATCTACCTGGTAACACCAAAACAGAAATCAGTGATAGGGTGGATGGATGGGCTGCGTCATATAGTGGGCGGTCTTACACTGTGTGATAATTATTATTCGCTGCGTACTTTCACTTTAGTTCAGCTCTACCAGCAAAGAGGGGTCAGACGTCGTAACTACAGTAAAAGGAAGGCTCGAAGAAACAACATGAAGTTTCTTTTGTTCCTGTCCCTGGCAGCTTTCTACTGCGCAGTAGAATCCAAATACAGTAAGTCATTTTTTTTCGATCCACCGATCGTAAAATTCTTATTTTAGCCAGCATACAAAATACATACAATTTTATGAAACACAAAATGTACCTACATAGGACGTCTTTCCAGAGACGATTTAATAGAAAACTCCGGTGACTGGAGTTCATATTTGGAACAAATTTAACAGAGAAGCATAAAAAACGTAATTCAGTGGAATTCCCCGAAACACTCCTCGTTCAGTTTCGATTTCGTGTAATGGCCACTGTGCTGTGACTGCACTGTTATGGGGCAAATCTCTTTCCTGTCAAACAATAACAGATTACTAAAACGGTGTATTTTTCAATTTTACTATGTCCCTAAACTTCCAAAATCAAGTGGAGCAAAGTATGAAGACCTTTTTTTCACTGTAATTTCACATTTTCATGCGTCATTTGTGAAATGAAGACAGAAAACCCATGTAAAATGAGTTTTGAATTAAAAATCACCTGACAAACCTGTGGAAATGAAAGTGATTAAATGTGCCAATGATTTTAGTGAGAGCCTGGCAGCACAGAGGTAGGTTCAGTCAGCAGCAAAAACATAATCCGTACTTTCATTGTTGTTGTTCAGGTGAGCTGACTCATAGGAACAGAACTAGAGTTGATTATTTGTTACCTCCTGGTTGAGTTTTGAGCTCCATATTTTTATTTTACTGTCAGTGAAAGTCTGGTCTCTTTACTAAAGTCAAAAATACTTTTCAAATGTGTTATTGTTTTATTTTCTGCTTAAGTTTGAAGTCCCCATAACTATAAAGACCATTTTGTCTGTACTGATTAAAGTAGTTAACAAAATGGCAACATGAACAGCACAAAAACACATTTTATTGTGCCAGGAGTTGCTTTACCGGGGAGAGTTTAACTAAAAATAACAGTGGTGATCTGATCAATCCAAATATTGATAATATCGATACCAGTGTTGGTGACCTTACTGAACGATACCAGCGTAATGAGATTGATGGTACAGTTTAAGTTTTCTCTCCTGTATGCGTGAACTGCTGCGGTTTGATCAAAGAGTCGACCTGGATGTCGGTCAGAGCTCCTCCTGTCACAGAAAAGCAGCACTTTGTTCCTCCTTTCTCTTGTGATTGGATGTTTTACTGTCATGTGACTCAGCAGCTTCAGACAATCAAACAGGCTCAGCAGCTACATCATACAACCTAGTGGTGGAAAGTGTAACTTTAATTTCTTCGTGTCTCTGTCAGTCTTTTCTTGTCTGATTTGTGGAATGAGCTGTTTAGCTGTTGGACATTCCTCAACCAACACTGAGGAAAGAGGAGGCAGAGAGGGAGAAATCCAACTGTCAAAGCTGATGATCAGACTGCAGGCAGGAAGATACTGAACCGGAGACAATAACAAAGACGTGTGCTGTAGCAGGGCCACAAAATTAAAAACCCATTAATCACAGTCATGATTTTAGCTTTTACCAGTACAAGAAAACAACTATCTGCCGTCTTGAATACTAAATATTGCTTTCGTATAATATATCTGAGTAAGAGGTACATCTGTAACAAAAATGACCTTTTTGGACAAAATATTATCTGATGTTGTTCATCTTTATTTTTAAGATGATATGTAGATCCTTAGTTCTTAAGAGTAGCCAAATACTGGATTATAGAATTATTGTAAGAAATGTCCCAATTAAAGAGCATCAAAAAATGAAACCACAAATCTAAGACAATGAATAAAATTATCTGGACTGTGACTGATGAGTTGATAATGTAATCATTGTGACAGGCCTACCATAAGCATAGATCACACAAATGCAGATTTCCCACTGTCTAGTCTTAATCGAAGTTGGTGCAAAATTTAAGAAACATTTTTAACATTCAAAGTGTGTAAGGTCGGCTTTATTTCATTATTGTAATTGACAGCTAATAAGAACAAACCATGTTTAGGATTGGCTGACAAATACAAATGATATTTACTTCTTTGACATACTTAATTTGACAACGCCTGCTGGCTGACAGTCTATATATATGTATATATATATATATATATGTGTATATGTATATATATATATATATATGTGTATATGTATATATATATATATATATATATATATATATATATACACATGCGTATGCCACCCCCTAAAATGTCTCTGCCACCCCTTTGCCACCCTATTAATTTTTCTTTAGATCACCCCTGTCCAGCTTCACATAATTGACTACGTCCAGCGCATTAATTTATTTTACTTATTCAAAGTATGTACAGCTGTCTTATAATGATTTAATAGGTGAAATATATTACTGACCTTTATCTTTCTAAGAAATAAAAAAGGGAATTTTGCTTGGCCCTGTGAGAGACCGGCGATCTGTCCAGGGTGTCCCCTGCCTTCGCTTGAGTCAGGTAGGATAGACTTGAGCACCCCCACAACCCCAGTGAGGATAAAGTAGTGTATAGAGAGAGAGAGAATTTTGCTGGTGGATTGCATTTTTGGGTAAAACTTTCATAATATTAAGATGAGCTAATTTTCTAATTAGCTAAATATTTCTCTTGATTATAAGGGTAATATTGTACGTTTGTTTTTCAGGAGATAACTTTTAAATAATGAAAAGTTAAGCCAAGCCTTTCATCAAAGCAAACTCAAGTGACTGGGAAGCTATTGAGACAAAGCACAGATCTGTTTCTGGTGGAAATACAAAGTTCCAATGTCAGCTAAGGACTTTGTGTTCCTAATTATGTCCACAGGGGTAGTGGGTCATCCCCACACAAAATCATCCTGCCTTTTCTGCTCACTTTCTGTGAAGAAATCTGCATTCAAATTCACACCTCATTCTCAATAGCTTCTGTTCCTAATGACACAACTGCCCGAGTAAGGAGTAGACTTCCTGTCCAGCATGTTCATGTTCTTAAGGTATTGTTGTTTCCATCACTGTAGGCAAAGATAGATAGATAGATAGATAGATAGATAGATAGATAGATAGATAGATAGATAGATAGATAGATAGATAGATAGACACTTTATTAATCCTGAGGGAAACTTAAGTGTTCAGCAGCTGACATACAACAACATAAACAACAAAGACAGGAGAGGCAGGTTAGTAACATTAAAGGTTAGTATCTGACAAAAACTCACTGTACAATAAAATTAAAAGCACTTCTAGTGTTAAAATCATAGAACATAAATGTAATTAAAATTCAATAAATAGTTACACATTTCAAGACACTGATTTAAATTGATTCAAAGTGATCTGCTGATGATGATTTTGGCTTTTGTGGTTTTATTTGTTTTTTCACATTTACTAAGAAACCACAATGAGTCAGTGAATAAATTCCTCCTTTTAATTTCTTTTGGATTTTGTTTAAACATAAATTTAAACATTAATCCTCTCCACTCTTATACAGTCTTACATGTAACTGTACATCTACAGAAGTGGCTGTCTTTGAAAAGTCCTAAGAGACTTACATACTGGCAGGTACAAATCATAAAAACATAAACAGAAAGTTGTCAACAACAAGCTTTACATGCTCAAATCACCTGCTGGGGTCTGCTTTACCCACAGTATTATCTATGAACAAGGCAGAAGAGGGAGAAAAATAATTATTGATTATTTTAAATGTGTTACTTGTTCATAACGTTGTTAAAATGAAATTCAGGTTGTATTGTGTTGTTGAGTTGGTGACTGTGGGATTTTAGGGGATTTTCCAAAACCTTTGTCAGTTCACAGTAAACCAAACCTGCTTCGTCATAATCTACCTGGTAACACCAAAACAGAAATCAGTGATAGGGTGGATGGATGGGCTGCGTCATATAGTGGGCGGGCTTACAGGGTGTGATTATATGGATTTGCTGTACTTTCACTTTAGTTCAGCTCTACCAGCGACGTGGGAACACACGTCTGTCTTTATTGCCATTAACACACAGAATCTAACAAACAAGATGAAACTTCTCTGGTTCGTATCTCTGGCAGCTTTCTACTGCGCAGTAGATTCCAAATACAGTAAGTCATTTTTTTTTCAATCTACCTATCATAAAATTGATATTTTAGCCAGTATACAAAATACATACAATTTGATGAAAGACTGAATTTACCCACATAGCACATTTTCTCTCCAGAGACTAGAGTTAATATTTGGAACAAATTTAAAAGAGAAGCATAAAGAACCTTGTTGTCGTTCAGTGGAATTCCCCGAACAATTCAGTTTCGATTTCGTGTAATGGCCACTGTGCTGTGACTGCACTGTTATGGGGCAAATCAGGTCACCTAGGTGTATTCTCTTTCCTGTCAAACAATATTTTCCTATCTTATGATGTCCCTAAACTTTCAAAATCAAGTGGAACAATGCGTGAAGACCTTTTTTTCACTGTAATTTCACATTTTCATGTGTCATTTAAGTGAAGACAGCAAATCCATGTAAAATGGGTTTAGAATTAAATTTGACCTGACAAACTTGTCAAAATGAAAGCAATTAAATATGCCAGTGATTTTAGTTGAGAGCCTGGCAGCACAGAGGTAGGTTCAGTCAGCAGCAAACATAAAAACATAATCCGTACTTTCATTGTTGTTGTTCAGGTGAGCTACCTCACAGGAACAGAACTAGAGTTGATTATTTGTTACCTCCTGGTTGAGTTCTGAGCTCAATCATATTTGTCTTTTACTGTCGGTAAAAGTCTGGTCTCTTTACTGAAGTCGACCTGGATGTCGGTCAGAGCTCCTCCTGTCACAGAAAAGCAGCACTTTGTTCCTCCTTTCTCTTGTGATTGGATGTTTTATTGTCATGTGACTCAGCAGCTTCAGACAATAAAACAGGCTCAGCAGCTACATCATACAACCTCGTGGTGGAAAGTGTAACTTTAATTTCTTCGTGTCTCTGTCAGTCTTTTCTTATCTGATTTGTAGAATGAGCTGTTTAGCTGTTGGACATTCCTCAACCAACACTGAGGAAAGAGGAGGCAGAGAGGGAGAAATCCAACTGTCAAAGCTGATGATCAGACTGCAGGCAGGAAGATACTGAACCGGAGACAATAACAAAGACGTGTGCTGTAGCAGGGCCACAAAATTAAAAACCCATTAATCACAGTCATGATTTTAGCTTTTACCAGGATAAGAAAACAACTATCTGCGGTCTTTCAAATTGAATATCACGATTCACTGTTAAAAGATGTTACGCGCTTTTGTGCGCTGTTTTCTCTGCTCATAGAAAACAACACATGGATAAAATCAATCACTTTCATCTTGGACTAATCTGAAATGAGAACACTTTACCTCACTCTTTTCAAAGTAATTTTTGCTCTCACACCTGTCTGATCACACAGCTGCAGAGCAGCATCAGTCTGCACTGTGAGGCGTTTAGGGAACATCAGTAAATGTAACGTCTGTGATAAGACAGCTGGTTCAGATGGCAAGGTGTTCCCTGTAACCAGTTTCACTGCTGAATAAGTTAGTCTGATGTATCGGTGGTAATTGGCCCTGTATTAACTTGAGATCAGATCGATACCAAGTCTTGCAGCATCACACACTACCAAAAATAATGCAGTTTAGCTGCTTATCCAATGCCATCCTCATGTGAAAAATATTTATTTACTTATTTTTATCCCATGATGTGTTGTCTCTAGTCAGAAATGGACATGGTTTACAACTTTGCTTCGCCTTCAGTGGAATCAGACTAAAAATGTAAAAATCACCGTTTTCTTGTTTTTGGTTTGTTACATTTTATTTTTAATGTTATTGAACATTTGAAAAATGTTGTGAGAGTGATCCTACCAGACTAACTCATGCAAACCCTGATGAAAGCTTCATTCAGTATTCCTAGCCTAAGCCTGGTCCTAACCTTCCTAGACTATGCCAAGCCTCTGTGATTCATTGTAATTTCTCTTTCCTTATGGCCTTTAGCTCCACCCAAGGTTCAGGTGTACAGCCGTGACCCAGGGGAGTTTGGAAAGGCTAACACTCTGATTTGCCATGTGAGCAACTTCCACCCCCCTGCCATCTCCATCCAGCTGATGAAGGATGGGGTAGAAATCCCTGATGCCTTGCAGACTGACCTGGCCTTCAAAAAAAACTGGCACTTCCATCTGACCAGAAATGTTGCCTTCACACCACAGGATGGAACCAAGTACACCTGCAAAGTCACCCATGGAGAGAAGGCGGCCGTGGACTATATTTGGGGTGAGTTAAGGACGGCCACAGTGTGTGTGCAACACATTTAGTTTAAAGAAACTGTCAGAAAGTAGCACATAAATGAATAAACGTATAAATGAAACCCGTAATTTCAAACTATGACTGATAATGGTAATTCTCTCAAGGTACATAGAATTTCAGTCTTTTACATTTTTTTCTTTTTTTTCTTTTTTTTTACACAGAGTCAAAGATGTAACTCAGTGGAGTCCCAGATTGGTGAGTTTACTGCTTTATTAGAGATTTTATTTTACTTCACCAGCAATATCCCAGTTGTTCATTTGTTATTGTCTGCTGCTGATGATGTCATTTTCTCTGTTCAGAGCAGTGATGCCCGAGACTGTCTTCGGTGAGAGCGACATTTGATTAGCAATTCTTTTTATCTGACAAAGTTAGTAAGGGTGATTGTTTTACTTTGGTAACTAACTTTTTCAGATAAAAAGAATTGCTAATCAAATACAAGAAAACAACAAAATGGACATAATCAACCTTCATATCTTCAATCAACAGAATCATATGGGTTTTTTTTTTCTGACTTTCACACTTTGTTTCTCACAGTAAATACCAGTATCATATTTAGGTAATGATTTGTCACTATGAGTGAAAATAGGGGCTGCTTGTTATATAGCCAATTATTGAAGTGTGTTGAGATAACTTGTGTTTGATACTCAAATTTGTGAGTGTCTAATGCTTAAATGACACCATGCTTATGTTTATGTCTACAAATAAGAAATGTCTTTAAAATGAATATGACATGACTGGGGTATTCTTTTCTGAATCGGATAGAAGTGTGCTCTGAAATTTTGATTTGCTATTTAAGATGTTTGAGGACACTTCCTAAATAAAGATATCTTGGAAAATGTGTGGTCTTTTAAATTTTTTTTTACAATTGACACTTTATTAAATGGAGAATAATACAAAGAATAGCTGTCTTTATGTGAAGAAAATGGGTACACTGCTACCCTTAAATAACCCAGTCACAAGTGTGCCACCCAGATGTCCTTCAGTCTAACCGATTCAGCAGCTCACAGTATTAAAATATGTGGTATGTTGTATATTTTATTTTCACATTTCACACGCATGAAAAGTCCCTAATTGAGTTTGGAGAAAGTGCATTGTCCAACATTTACTCATCACAAATAGAAATACAATATATTCTTCCATTAAGATGGCAGGTGAACTGAAATGTACAAAAAGAGTTAGCATCGTTTTGCAACAGTTTTGTGAACAGTATAACTGATTTTTTTTAGACTTGTTTCTTCAGCCTATTCAAAATAGAGAATAAAATGAAAGGTTCACCAGGTGCTGTCCTGACCCAGGTAAGGAAGGAGCATGTTTGTACAGCTCAAAGTAATTGTTGATGTCATATAATCACCTACCTAAATGAGCCTTACCTGAATCAATCTAAGATAAACATTCCCTGATATTTTAATTTGAAAACAGGCAGTTTTAACAAGTGATAGTCTTTGAAGAGCAGCGTATATTCACTAATCACCCACAAGATTAAACAGAACTCTGCTGGCCAGACCTGAATCCTCTGCTATGAAGCTTGTGCTAGCAGAACGTTAGCTGACTGTACTTTAATGTCATGTAACCCTTTAATTCTATGAAATTATACTTCCTATAAGACCCAGTGGATCTTTAAACTAGTAGTGTCTGTGTTCCTCAGAATTAGGATGCACCACGTCACAAAAATCATCACACTGAAACACCAGAGTGGCAGCACAAGGAAGAAACTCTGCAAAACAGTTCTCTTCCAGGGGTACTAGGTCAATGAAATGCTTGTAAATACTTTTGTACATAGTTTTCTGGGAGGATTGTTTATGTTCTTGTTCCTTGAATATTTCAGTTCTTTGGCTAACAATGCTAAAGATGATGATAGTGATATAATAGTAATAGTAGTAGTAGTAATAATAACAGTAATAATAATAATAACGATAAAAAATAATAGTAATAATAGCAGTAATAATAGTAATAATAATAATAATTGATATAATAGTAATAGTAGTAGTAATAATAATGATAATAGTAATAGTAGTAGTAGTAATAATAGCAGTAATAATAGTAAGAGTAATAATAGTAGTAGTAATAGAAGTAATAGTAATAATCCATCCATCCATCCATCCTCTATACACCACTTTATCCTCATTAGGGTCGCGGGGGGTGCTGGAGCCTATCCCAGCTAACTCGGGCGAAGGCAGGGGACACCCTTGACAGGTCGCCAGTCTGTCACAGGGCTACATATACACACAAAGAATCACACTCACATTCACACCTACGGGCAATTTAGAGTTACCAATTAACCTCAGCATATTTTTGGACTGTGGGAGGAAGCCGGAGTACCGGGAGAAAACCCACGCATGCACAGGGAGAACATGCAAACTCCATGCAGAAAGATCCCAGGCCCACCCTGGGATTTCAACCGGGGATCTTGTTGCTGCAAGGCGAAAGTGCTGAGCAGCAATGGCGATTTTAGGGGTTGGCCTGGGGTGGCCGGGGCCACCCCTGAAATCTCATTGGCCACCCCTGCGGCCACCCCAGATCTGATAGGTAGTTGGTCACATGGGCGTAACGGACGCGGGGTACGCATGGGACATGTCCCCCGCACTTTCCACATCTGTCCCCTCTGTCCCCCCGCACTTTTTTCAGCCGTTACAACAGCTAAACCCGTTATTAGCATCCAGTAACGTGTTTTCCCGAGCCGTCTTTGAATGCACCATGAGCGCATGCTAACGCAGGTGTTCCACAGGAGACGTGCTGCTGCGCTGAGCAGTGCTGAACTTGCGTCTAGAGTAATGTTTAGCAAACCAGCCAGAGCCAGCAAGAAGCAAAAAACTTTACACAGTTCTTTCCAAACAAACCGTGTAAGTTGTGTGACCTTGTTGGATGCAAACAATGTTAGACTTGTTAGCTAAATGATGACAAGGTAAAACGTGGCAATATATCAATATGTTAGTTAATAATTTTAATGTGGTTGCCTCTGTTACATTACTGCTAATTAGTTTATTCTTGGAATAAACCCAGTCCTCTTTCATTTCTGGGCAGAAGATGTGCTCACAATTGCTCTCCATGTATTTAAGTCTTTTGGTCCCAAAAGAGGAGAGTCAGGGAGGAGAAAAAAGAATAGGATATCTATAGACCTTTTTCCGAAACGTCATCATCGAACGTCACCGCCGGTCACCGGCCCTAGCAACGCGATTCCGCCATTTTAAGAGGGGTATGCTTTGCCTTGACGACCATTACTTTCCCACGTTTCCCTCCCGATTTGAACGACCAAAAGCAGATATGCCCAAAACCTGCGCTGTTTTTGGCTGTAGTTCTCAGTCATGGAGCAACAAGAACATTTCCTTTTACAGGATTCCGACTGAAAAGGGCCAGAAAAGGAGTTTATGGCTCAAAGCATTGAGGCGGATTAACAATAATGGAACCACATGGAGCCCACAGTCAAAATGGTCCTATGTTTGCAGTCAGCATTTCGTCAATGGTATGTTGTGTTTCATGCAATTATTAACCCTTAACTGATTTTCTGAAATTATTAATTAATAAGCTTAACCTGTTGCGCTTCAGTGTCCCGCCCGCGGTACACTTTGAAATCTGCATAAGCAATTTGCTAAATGTCTGAAACTGCAAACACGATTATACAAACACTATACGCCGATGGAAAGCTTAGATTCTCATGAATCCGCCGATATAAACCACTTTCAGATGTGATTACCACAGCGGGTAATATAAACACATTTGTCCGACAAAAACGAATATCCATCCATCCGTTCTCTGTACACGGCTTCAACATACACAGCGCGACTCACATTTCCGGGTTCATTATTACACACAGATGAAAATATTCCACAAAAAACGGCCGTAATCTAACCTTGGACATCCAGACGAAACAAGCCAGTAACATATTTTGTCCAAAACATGTCTTGAAGTCGGTATATAATCCACGAATAGGTCGTTTTCAAGGAAATGCACCTCGCGATGCACGTCCAATATTCCCTGTATTTCTCGTCATATTTTTATTTACAAATAGAATATTACCGATTTTTTTGTACTAAAAGTGGCTGGAATTGACTGCAGCTTATGATGTCTATAATTATCTGAAATGTTGAGGGCTAGCTACTTAACTTAGGCTAGTGCTAGCTGTGCTTCCCACAAAAAGTCAGGGGTCTTTCTACTCACACTGCTATTTTCAAACCTTCTCTCCTCCCTTTCGTTCTGCTAACTACTATGCTGTAATCAGCAGCATTGTCCTCATTATTGTTAGCACCTCATACCCTTGGGCCTAGGGTGGGTAGAGCTCATTTACAGGTATCTGACTCTTAGTTTTGATAATGCACATCTAACTAATATACATACACTACTTCCACTTGAAATTAAAAGGTGGAATGGCTCACCCCGTTAGCTTAACATTAGCTTAGCATAGCGGAGCTGGTGTAGCCATATCTTACAAAGCATTTATCATTCTGACATTGACCTGTATGCACAAAAACGTATAAATATAAGCATACCTCAAAGAAAACGTATGAGTCCAGGCTTTTATAAGTCTTCATCTTCTCCATTGTGTGGATGCCTGGGCTGTTGATAAGGTACTCGTAAATGGAGTGCCAATGAAGATCTGGACACGTAGTAGGGTCATTTTCCCATGAAACCAGAGGAATTTGGTACGGACATGACTGCAAACCAACCAGTTCTATTTTTTCTTTATACCGTAGCTTGGCTTTTGGCTCAAGATTTCCGAAATAATCACCAGACGTTTTTCTCCGGGTCAAAACCGCGTGGTTTCGGCGGTCAAATCATGGTTGCTAATGACTTTGTTGCCCCCTCTTAAAATGGCGGCGTGCGTTGCTAAGGAAGGTATGGTCACGTGTCCCCGACTCTGACGTCACTGCGAAAAGGTCTATGGTATAAAAGTGGTTAAATTTACAACTATTTTTACTGCTTCTCTTTCAAATTCTATCTCAGAATTTTGATTTTCAGATTTTTTAATGATTATTTCCATAACAAAGAGCAGAGTCAGACAGGAGATGGACCAGAGGAGGCGGCCAGCAGTAATGTTGACCATGCAGGGTCTGCAGAGGTGAAAAAATATATATAAGTGGCTGAGAAAAAAATATGTATCTATGGGTTAAAGTGATTTTGAGGTTAAATTCTACTGCAAGTTTTACTCTTACTAATGCTATTTCAGAATTTTTCTTACCACATTTTTTATGTTTATTGCCATAACAGAAAGAGCAGAGTCAGGGAGGAGATGGATCAGAGGCCAGCAGCAGGGACAAGGATGTAGGGTCTTTACAGGTAAGGAGAGATTATAACTTCCTGAAAATAAGAGATCTATTGCAGGGAGAAACCAGGCAGTACTGATCATTTCATGTTCAGTGTTTGGCACCTTTGGCTACTCGTCCAGTAGATGTTCAAGGGACATTGTTGTCAACTCAACTAGAGTTTGGCCACTAAAACTTTAGATTTTATAGTTTAAAGTTTTATACTTTATAGTTTAAAGAACTAGCCTAGTTGGTCCCCTGGTATTGTACTGTGGCTGTTAGGGATTGTGTGGTTCTTTAGCCACTAAGGACGGTGCAATTAAATGTAAGAGAATGATAAATCGCTCTGAAAAATTTGTCCCCCTCACTTCTGAGATGGTGGTTACGCCCATGGTTGGTCAAGTTCGTCAACACGAGAAACAAGAGAAATTCTGTCAATCAATGATAGAAACGTCACACGTGTAGCTACTATACAAGGTGCTCGGATATTTTTTTACAATGCTGGTTTTGCCACTCAACACTTAGATGCCGGACTTCTGTTCAGCCTATGGATGCTCTAATGAGCGCTGTAAGGAAACAAGAGCTCGTGGGATTACTTTTCACATGTAAAATGTATGTAAGGAATAATATATTGTTAGCAGGTTGTCATAGCTAGAGTGAAATAAACGCCGAGAAGACGGATAGAACCCCCCAGCTCCGTGTCTGGCTTCTACTACCCATGATCTAACCAGCTCTCTACATCATCCTGTGTATTACACAGCTGCTTTCCGGTGAAATAACTAATCTGAGACAATTTTTTTGTTTAAAATTTGATGTTATGAATCTAGCGTTCCTAGCAACTTACTGCAGTAATTGGTACAAGATGGCGCTTCAGTTAGTAAAGCAACAATACAGGTGACACAGTTGATGAGCTGATGACTGATAATGTTATTCTACAGGATGAGTTGAAAGCAGTTGAATTTTGTTAATCTAATCTAATTTGTGAAGAGATGAGGACTTTAATCCAAGGAAATGGCTCTTAGAAAATTTGTACCCTATCCTGAACATATTTTACTGATTTAGAGTAGTTAAAATAACCAGATATAATTGAGGACTGTAATAATGGGAAATGGAATTTAAAAATAAACCAGAATAGACACCTTTATTCAACACTTATGAGACAGGAAATCATGGGAGAAAGAGGGGATGTCACATGCAGCAAAGTACTGGGATTTGAACTGTGGTCGGCTGCGTACATGACATTAAACTCCGCTATGCCATAGCCACCCCACACTAGCTTTGTGTCCCTTCAAGGCCACCCCGGCAAAAAAGTCCTGGATACGCCACTGCTGAGCAGCCCATAGTAATAATACTAATCATAATAATAATACCAGTAACTGTAAATGTGACTCAAAACTTAAATTCAAAAGCATTAGCAGAAATGCTTTTGCATTTCAAAGTCATGGCTGCACTATTTGAATCAAAACTAAAATGAAAAAGCAATATTCCAAAATGCAATTTCATTTTCTTCTTCAGCACTGCTCATTCTGTGACTAAATGAAAAAGCAAAAGCAAATCGGACAAGGTACGTTTTATCCGTTTGTTTCCTGGCTATAAAAGACACAAGCAGAAACAAAAAATCAAGCCGTTTCTTCGTTTTTTCGTTTTGAGCAAAAAACAAAAAAACAGGAAACGGTTCGTTTTTTCGTTTTCACCCCCAAAATGAAAATACGACTCAATATTCCATTTCATTGGTGGGCGGGGCTTCGGAGCCTGCTGGTGCACAATAAAGCTCCTGCCCATCACAATAAAGCTCTTGCGCTGGCATTCACAGACAGACTGACTTTCATTGTATTGCCTGCCCCCACTGCACTTCCCCTAACTCTAAATCAAAGCAAGTCGTGTACACAGTAATGACAGTCATAACCAGTGGTGTAGTCTAGTTTTTTCTACTGGGTATACTCCAACCTCATAAACCAAAGCCAGGTCAGGTTCTCATATATGTGCGCGTGCACTCACATGTCCGCGCGCGCACACACACACACACACACACACACACACACACATACACACACAGCAGCAGCAGCTCCTTTATTTCAAACTACCAATTAGATACTTATAGACATTATAGCGTCAGCAGCTCCTCCTCCTGCCATCAGGTAGAGCTGATGTTTCCTCTTCATCAGGTAAAGCTGATGTTTCCTCTTCATCAGGTAGAGGTGATGTTTCCTCTTCATCAGGTAGACCTGATGTTTCCTCTTCATCAGGTAAACCTGATGTTTCCTCTTCATCAGGTAGACCTGATGTTTCCTCTTCATCAGGCTCCCTTTCCTAAATGTTAACCTTAGCTCCAGCTGTAGTGTTCCCTAAAGTGGCAGTATTCACAGGACAAGCAACAGGCTTATTAAAACACTGAAATAGTTTCATTAAGCTTTGCTTTCTTTTTATTTTTTCTCCACTGACTGATGTTGGGTCATTAGAAGTTCTAGACTCATGTCCCTCTTCTTCTAAGCCAGGGGTATTCAGCTAAAATTCAGAGAGGTCCAGTCAGAAAAGGTCCAGAACATCATAATGTCTAACTTGAGTTACTGTGATATATGCTGATGTAACCTGGTAGTTTTATTAGAGTCTGCCTGTAATCAAAAACTGACCGTCAAATAAATTCAGTACGGTTCAAAAACATTTTGACATTTATTAATAAATAACTTATATATAACTGTATATCTTAGAATAAAGTGCAGAACTTAAAAAAGCATGACTGAACAACCTGAATCAACTTCTATACATCTTTAACAATAATTAAATCTCATAAATGTAAACATTTGAACACTTTTACATTTTTGTCTGTCTCATATCACTCCCCTAATATCTCTGCGGCTTAATGGGAGAACTGAGCTGCTGCTTGTTTGAGCCGTTCTCAAAACATATTTTGATTATGTTCATAGTTGAGAAAGCTGCCTTACAGCTGTTTGCTGAGCCAAACATGGTCAGCATGTGACCACAGTCTGTCCTCTAGAGATGTATAAGGCACAAAAGATACGGTCCGAATTTCCATATAACCACTTAAAATGCGCAAACACATGTATTAGTATGTTTTTTTGACATAACGTTCATTTTTCTCTGTGTCAGGAAGCGGTGAAGCTGTATGGGACGGGGGAAGGTGTCTGGCTGAGAACAGGGCTCACTAAAGGCCGACCGCGGTCCGGATCCGGACCCAGACGCCGTCTATACGGGTGTAAATTTGACAGGTCGCTTCTATTTTACCGGTGCAGCTTTCCAGTGTTTATCATTGGTCTATCGGCTCAGAAACGCACAGACCAATTATGTCCGAGTTCAGGCATCCCACGTGACGCTACTCAGCCAATGACGTCGCTGAATCGCATCGCAGCTCTGCCTTCAAAAAGCAGCTGAGAGATGAGGGACAGAGAGGACAGTAGTGATGGAAGTTCAGCTCTTTTCAGAGAGCTTTTGGCACGGCTTCCAAAGAAAAGCCGGTTCTTTCGGCTCCCAAACGGCTCCTAATTTATTATTGTTTGTAGCCTCATATTTAGCCAAACCAGGCAAATATGAATCGTTTGTGTTTTGACAAACTCTTTTTCATTCAGTGTTTTTATGAGAAGCCTTATAATTGACTCATTTTGTACATTTGCTCTGTTACAAAAACAGGTATTCTTGCTTTTGTTTATTATTTCAACCAAACTTTTTTGCACAAAAAACAAATGAACAAAACTCTGCACATGAACCCACAGAACCAGAACAGAACCAGAACCAGACTCAGTATTCAAACAGTATAAATGTCCTCAGAGCAGGCTGACATTTAGAAAAATCAGATGGCTGAGCTTGGATGGGCTGATACATTTCTTCTTTCAGTGAATATCTGCCGTGTTTTTGAGAAGATTCTCTCAGATGGAAGAAGTTGTCTCTCCTCCATCACCTTCACCAGGTGGGGCAGACTGAGGCCTTGTCCTGCTCCAGCTCAGTGGGTCGTCTGCTGGTTGGATGAGGGGTTCCTCTAGATATGATCCTCCATTACCACATTAGCTGTAGGATTTCTCCTGAATCATCTCCTGTAGCTCTTCCATCAAAGAGGCTCCACACAGCAGAAGTTTGAGGTTCCTCCTCCACTTGGTCCTCTAATGGTGGAGGTGTCAGACTGCTGCTCATATTCTCTGAAGTTTCTCATCAACAGCTCTGTTGTCACTGAAGGCAAGCTTCTTTAATCTAGGATCCAGTAACATGTTTTCTGCTAGGACAGTGTTAAACTCCATACTCCATTAAATACGTTAGGAGTCGGCTCTTCAGATTCACTACAAAGCATCGACTCTGAGAGTCGTATCTTTTGTGCCTTATACATCTCTAGAGGACAGACTGTGGTCACATGCTGACCATGTTTGGCTCAGCAAACAGCTGTAAGGCAGCTTTCTCAACTATGAACATAATCAAAATATGTTTTGAGAACGGCTCAAACAAGCAGCAGCTCAGTTCTCCCATTAAGCAGCAGAGATATTAGGGGAGTGATATGAGACAGACAAAAATGTAAAAGTGTTCAAATGTTTACATTTATGAAATTTAATTATTGTTAAAGATGTATAGAAGTTGATTCAGGTTGTTCAGTCATGCTTTTTTAAGTTCTGCACTTTATTCTAAGATATACAGTTATATATAAGTTATTTATTAATAAATGTCAAAATGTTTTTGAACCGTACTGAATTTATTTGACGGTCAGTTTTTGATTACAGGCAGACTCTAATAAAACTACCAGGTTACATCAGCATATATCACAGTAACTCAAGTTAGACATTATGATGTTCTGGACCTTTTCTGACTGGACCTCTCTGAATTTTAGCTGAATACCCCTGGCTTAGAAGAAGAGGGACATGAGTCTAGAACTTCTAATGACCCAGCATCAGTCAGTGGAGAAAAAATAAGAAAAAGAAAGCAAAGCTAAATGAAACTATTTCAGTGTTTTAATAAGCCTGTTGCTTGTCCTGTGAATACTGCCACTTTAGGGAACACTACAGCTGGAGCTAAGGTTAACATTTAGGAAAGGGAGCCTGATGAAGAGGAAACATCAGCTCTACCTGATGAAGAGGAAACATCAGCTCTACCTGATGGCAGGAGGAGGAGCTGCTGACGCTATAATGTCTATAAGTATCTAATTGGTAGTTTGAAATAAAGGAGCTGCTGCTGCTGTGTGTGTGTGTGTGTGTGTGTGTGTGCGCGCGCGCGGACATGTGAGTGCACGCGCACATATATGAGAACCTGACCTGGCTTTGGTTTATGAGGTTGGAGTATACCCACTAGAAAAAACTAGACTACACCACTGGTTATGACTGTCATTACTGTGTACACGACTTGCTTTGATTTAGAGTTAGGGGAAGTGCAGTGGGGGCAGGCAATACAATGAAAGTCAGTCTGTCTGTGAATGCCAGCGCAAGAGCTTTATTGTGATGGGCAGGAGCTTTATTGTGCACCGGCAGGCTCCGAAGCCCCGCCCACCAATGAAACGGAATATTGAGTCGTATTTTCATTTTGGGGGTGAAAACGAAAAAACGAACCGTTTCCTGGTTTTTTTTGTTTTTTTGTTCAAAACGAAAAAACGAAAAAACGAACCGTTTCCTGTTTTTTTTTGTTTTTTGCTCAAAACGAAAAAACGGCTTGATTTTTTGTTTCTGCTTGTGTCTTTTATAGCCAGGAAACAAACGGATAAAACGTACCTTGTCCCAAATCACATTTGACATTTAATTTTCAA
This sequence comes from Acanthochromis polyacanthus, assembly GCF_021347895.1. NCBI lineage: Eukaryota > Metazoa > Chordata > Actinopteri > Pomacentridae > Acanthochromis > Acanthochromis polyacanthus. Next base: position 66,917,114 of record NC_067113.1, on the reverse strand, counting down.
AACATTCACCAGCAAAAAGGTAACAAAATTTAATTTGAAATGTCAAATTCGAAAATGCAAAACCATTAGCAGAAATGTTTTTGCATTTCAAAGTCATTGCTGCACTATTTGACTCAAAAATGAAATGAAAAAGCAATATTCCAAAATGCAATTTAATTTTCTTCTTCAACACTGCTCATTCTGTGACTAAATGAAAAAGCAAAAGCAAACTCAGAAATGCTTTTGCATTTTCGTGTTCCCCCGCAAAAAGTGTCTCATAATTCAAATGCAAATGCATTCTCAAGTGGCGCAGGAAAGTGACGTCACGGACCCCCCCTCGTTCTGGCCCCTTCTGCATTTTATGGCATTTTAAACAATGCCGGCTCATTGCGCTGCATTTAATTGCACATTACGTCGAACGTTGGAGACAAGGAAACTTGGAATAACTTTCCATAGGTAAGAATTTTTTTTTGGTTCTTTTTTCATTGTTAAATCTTGTTCAGAGTCTATGAGAGCTAACCAATTAGCCGCTAGCAAAACACGAACGGAAGCTAACAGCTGGACAACCAAACACCAGACGATTATTAGTAGCTGTAGTATAGCTGTACAAGCAGTAGTAGTAGTAATACTAAAAGTACACGCAGCAGTAATAGTAATACCAAAAGTTCAAGCAGCAGTAGTAGTTAGGGTGACCATATTATGTTTCTCTGAACCCCACCCCCACCCCATTTTTAGGGGTTTTCCATGGGTCAGGGGGCTTTCTGTGCTTCAAACTCAGTTAAACAGATATTCTGAATTCCCCAGAAAAGAACACTTTACCTGGATCTACAGAAAAATAGCCCAAAACACTCACAAACAGTTGCTTTATAAATAATATATTTATTAATTTAAAGCAATTCTCCTAAACAATATAATCAGTCACATACAAATATGGCCTGCTCTAGTCTTTAATAGTTATTGACTCAAGTTGTGTAGGAACACATGTATTCAGATGTTTAACAAAATAAGAAATAATCATCTCTCTTAAGTCTGACACTTACACCTGAGTTAGGAAAAGTGAGGTAGAGTACCATTCTTCAAAATAACCTCCCAATTATCAATTATGTAAAAATAGAAATAATGCCTCAAAATATTAAACAAAAAGAAAAAAGAGAGGTAGCCTATTCTTCAATGTTCAGTTAGCCCATTCTTCAAAATAATGTGTCTAATGGCAAATGAAAAAAATATAGAAATAATGCCTCAAGTCAACAGTCCTTTTTTCCTTCTTTTTCCTTTTCTTATTAGCTACAGAGACATAAGTCCAGCTTTGCAGACTGTACATTCTGCCTCCCATTTGACACGACCCGAACGAAAACAGGGGTACTTTTTTCGCATTTCATCAGTGAAATGACATTTGCGTTTTGGCATTTTCTTTCGGTTCGAGTGTTCTCTCGCAGTGTGTCTACCTGCCTGTCAGCCTGCAAGGAAGTGAATCTCCAGCGCCGTGGTGCGCGCTGGCGCTTCAGAGACGCGGCGCTGGCGCTCCGCAGCGTGTGCAGTGGGTTCTAAGTGCTGCGCAGTACGATTCAAGAGCGCGGCGCGGCGCGGCGGTTTCGCGTTATGTGGAATTTAGGGGATCAAAAACCCGGACATTTGAAGGACTTTATAAACGCCAGCTGGACAGGCCGGACAGCCTCTCAAAAGAGGACATGTCCGGGCAAAAGAGGACGTATGGTCACCCTAGTAGTAGTTATAAATAGCCGTTAGAGTAGTAGAAGTGTCAGCATTTGTAATGGTAGTGTCTGCAGATACGGACCCGTACCCGTAGCCTGTGGCCTACGGATACGGCACTTTCCCTTACTATAAATATTAATGAGACGGACATGAATATTAATGAGCCGGCTGATGAACGCGCTTTGTGATTGGCTGGTAATCCGATGTACATAAATATTAATGAGCCGTCTTGGTAATCCGAGTGATGAAGGCGCTTCCGTGATTCGAGGTGAATCTGCGTGCCGAGCCTGTCATGTCAGTCATCTGCTGTTCTCTTTTCTATCATGCATAATGTCTTATAAATATCATTATCTGACTTTTTCACGGACAGCGATTTGGGGGTTGAAATCAGCACTACTATTAAAAATAGCAAAACTTTTTATTCACGTGACCCTGTTCTAATAAAGCACAAACAGCAAACAAAACAAATGGCGGAACTGACAGCCAGCAAACTACAAGTATTTTTTTACCTTCAAAAGTAGCGACAGACTATTACATATTAACAACCTAAACAAAACCCTGACGTATTTTCTACGTCTGTCAACACAGACACTGCACGTCAGTCACTTTAATGTTAGCGGACTCTGTTGAATGGCTAAGTTACATAACCACAAACAAATCTCACAATATCACAGTAAATCAAGTTTGTGGGTTTTTTAATTCATGCCGAATTAAAGAGCTGCTCCTCACCATTCACGAGTGTTTGTTTCATATTCGACATCCATAACTTTATCTTGTAAATTAGCGTCCGAAATTAAATGGGAACATTTGCAATGGAGTTCGTCAGCCGCTTCCACCACTGAACGCGGTAAACTAATTAATAGGAACTGGACTTCAAACAATTTAGACACGGCGTCTAAAAGCGTAAAAACTGCAATGTCTAAAGTGTGAGAGGAGACGGTGTATTTTTGGTTAAATTATACAATGTTCGCCGTCAAAGTCATTCATATAAACTGCCTGTAATGTGCAGCAAATAGTAGTTAACCGGCGCCAGCTCTTCAGTGACCTTAATGGTCCGTACCTGTAGTACAGATGCTACGGGTACGGGTCCGTACCTCTAGCATCAACCATTTGTAATAGTATTACAAGTTGTAGTAGCAGTGACAGTATCAGCAGCAGTAGTTGGTGTATTACTACTACTACTAGTAGTCGCATTACTATTAATACCACCAATACTACCAATAGTAGTTATAAAGCCTAACTCATATATATCCAGATTAGCATCTATGTTCTTCCTCCAAACCCATTTTATGATTGGGATTTCAGGCAATTCTTTAGGACTGCTCTCACATAATTGAAATGTTACTAAACAATGTTATACTGATCAAATTAAATAACTTTGGTCTCCAGAATATTGGCTACTTCTGTTCTTTGCCCTTAATTTAGTAGCACGATTTATTTTTAGATATGCTGTTGTGTACAGACATATTTACTTTTTTGTCTATTGTTTTTACTCCATGTAGGTTTCCCAAAGACTTTCGGCTGAGGAGGAAGTCACATAGTGTCATAGAGTCCTACCCACCCACTTACTTAAAAATACAGACAACTGAACATCTGACTGTAGAATAGTTTGCAAACAAGGTTATTCACAGTTTAAGCAGTTTTGGTTCATTATCAACAGATATGCATCAAAATAGGAGTTTTGTTGAAGAAAGGTTGTAAGAAATTTGAAGGAAGAAAACCTCTTGACCTCTTTTTCTGTTTTGATTTTGAAGGTGATGTGATGTGTGCCGTTCAAGCTTGGTCAGAGATGCTGTACCATCATTTAACGAAAGCTACCACCTTCTAGCTCTGAAAAACAATGGCGGCCTACTGATTCCATCACAAGGCACAGTGAAGGTTTGATTTTATAATCTTGTATTATTTTTTATCTTTGCATGTTAAAGTTGCTTTGTTCTTTGTTATTTTCTCTGTACTGTAAACTGTCTTTTAGCACTGTGTAAAGCGCTATATAAATATAATTATTTTTTATTATTGAGAGTTGCAGAGAGGGTGATTCGCCAGGCATCAACAAAACAAGCTCCAAAGGTGTCAACAGTCACACACATCGTCCGAGAGGAGATTGGAACGGAGGATGTTTTTCTGCTTGGGGAGCACATTGAAGAAACACATCATTCCAGCTTGTTGTCATTGGTTGTGTTTGCCAAACTTACCCGTACCTTGACCTGCAGAAAGGGAGCACGAGAAAGAAGCTCGGCAAAACAGTCCTCTTTCATCGGTTTTAGCTGTAAAACGTTTGTACATGCGTAAATGTGGTTTGGGGCAGGGATGTCATGTTCTTGTGTTAATACAATAACATCATCATAAAACAACAAAGCCATAAAAATTTCAGACTTGTTTATTAAAGTACTGTTTGAGTTCATTTTCAAAGTATTTTCCATTTGGTTTTTCTTTGCCCATTTCGTTTTGTGAATATGAAATTTGCCCAGCATGGTGATAGTCTGCAACAAAAGGGAAAGGCTGTAAGGTATGGAGGGATTTTCAAACTGAAAGAGGATGTGGCTCTCCTGGAGGCTGATCCTGTGTCCAGTTTTGTTATGGATTAGGGTTTGTATATAATTCCAGAGGTTTTTACTGTATGAGCATTGATTAAAGAGGTGGATGATGGTTTCTGGTTCTGTTTGCAAAAGTCGCAGTTGTAGTCTATATTTAATTTAAACCTCTCCGGGTTTTTTTTGCCGGATATACATTGTGACACATTTTGTATGATATTTCTTTGACCTTATTGTGAATGAGCAGCTTCTCTCCAGTTTATTTCCCCATACAGTGAACTCCAGTAAGAGTTGGCTGCCGGTCGATTTGAAGGTTAAATGAGATTCCTGATAAATTTATTTGAGCAGACTTTGGTTGTTATGTCTATGTTATGGATGAATAATTTGGCATCATTTTTCTGAGTAAGACGGTGGAATTGGGAAGCTTTCAGGAGCTGCAGAATTTCTATTGGTATTGCGTTGGAAATTGTAGTGTATTCTATTTGTGAGATGGTATTTGTTAATAAATTGGTTGTACGGTAAGATTTGTCCTTGTTCAACGATTAACTGATTGACCCATAATACTCCCTGATCAAACCAAGATTTGTAAAATATGGTTTTGTTTCTGTGCTGTATATGTTGGTTGTTCCATATGTAGCAGCTGGATGGCGAGAAGCCGAGTTTGTAGATCAGCCCCCAGGAGAGCAACGCCTGTTTATGGAAGTTTGATAATTGAATTGGTATTTTGTCAATTTTATAATTACATTTAAGTAAAAAATGAATTCCTCCTAATTTTTTGAATAAATAATTTGGTATTGCATTCCACATATTAACATTTTCTCTTATGAGGCGACATAACCAATTAATTTTGAACATATTATTCATTGTTTCAAAACTTAAAACTTCCAGCCCTCTATTTCCCCTCTGGGTACAGAGAATCTCTTTTTTTAGATTATATATATATATATATATATATACATATAACAAGGAGCTAGACTAGAACAGGATAGAGTTTATTTACATTTACAATAAGCACAATTATTAATATTAACTATTTCTTTTTTTATACCTCTCTTTAGGATGATATATGCATATAACAATGAGAGACTAGAACAGGATTGTTTAACTTTTACAATAAACAACTTAAGTAATAATATTAATCAATTATTTAATTATTTCTTTCTCTCTCTCTAGGCTGTTATATACATCTAAGAAGGAGATTAGAACAAGATAGAGGCAGACTGGAACAGAATACAGTTTATTTACATTTACAATACACAGGTACATTGTTGTGTGTTTCCCTGAGTAAGTAACACTTCACACCCCACACTGTCAAACTCATCAGGTTTAAAATGTTTGCTGCAGAGCACCAACTCATCACTTGCAGCAAACCCCACTCTCCTCAAAGCTGCTTCCTACTTTCTCCTCAGCCGAAAGTCTTTGGGAAACCTACATGGAGTAAAAACAATAGACAAAAAAGTATATGTCTGTACACAACAGCATATCTAAAAATAAATCATGCTACTAAATTAAGGACAAAGAACAGAAGTAGCCAATATTCTGGAGACCAAAGTTATTTAATTTGATCAGTATAACATTGTTTAGTAACATTTCAATTATGTGAGAGCAGTCCTAAAGAATTGCCTGAATCCCAATCATAAAATGGGTTTGGAGGAAGAACATAGATGCTAATCTGGATATATATGAGTTAGGCTTTATAACTACTATTGGTAGTATTGGTGGTATTAATAGTAATGCGACTACTAGTAGTAGTAGCAGTAATACACCAACTACTGCTGCTGATACTGTCACTGCTACTACAACTTGTAATACTATTACAAATGCTGACACTTCTACTACTCTAACAGCTATTTATACTACTACTGCTGCTTGAACTTTTGGTATTACTATTACTGCTGTGTGTACTTTTAGTATTACTACTACTACTGCTTGTACAGCTATACTACAGCTACTAATAATCGTCTGGTGTTTGGTTGTCCAGCTGTTAGCTTCCGTTCGTGTTTTGCTAGCGGCTAATTGGTTAGCTCTCATAGACTCTGAACAAGATTTAACAATGAAAAAAGAACCAAAAAAAATTCTTACCTATGGAAAGTTATTCCAAGTTTCCTTGTCTCCAACGTTCGACGTAATGTGCAATTAAATGCAGCGCAATGAGCCGGCATTGTTTAAAATGCCGTAAAATGCAGAAGGGGCCAGAACGGGGAGGGGGGGGGGGGGTCCGTGACGTCACTTTCCTGCGCCACTTGAGAATGCATTTGCGTTTGAATTTTTTTTCTTGTTTTCTGTCAGTTTTTTTTTTCAAATGCTTTATTGACAAAAAGCAAACAAGTATGGCAACATTAATTCAATAAACATCGGAATATTATAAAAAAAGATTGCCAAGGGAACAACATGGAAAAAAACAAAAAACACATGAAATTTCAAATCAATGGAATCAGATTGGATTGAAGTAGAAGAACATAAGAAAACCAAAACACAACCATTGAAATCACAATGGAAGAATATATATTAAAGTTCAACTATCCAGTTCCGTAGGGAAGTTTTTTAAGATGTTATATAGTTTCTGTGCATTTGTATGTTTTAAAAGTTTTAGCGAATTCATGTATAATTTAAATTCATTCAGGAAAACTATAAATTTGGGATGATTTCAATATCCTGTTCTTATGGATAAAGAATTTTGCTAGACAAAGAATCACATTACAACAGAGTTCATCAATTCCGTTTGTCGAAGTTATGCCAAAGGTTATATCATCTCTGGAAATAGAACCTGGAAGAAGTGGGAGTTTCGGTTTTATCCAGTCGTGAATTTTAAGCCAGAATGTTTGAACAATACCACATGAGAAAAAAATATGGTCTGTAGTTTCAATGTCATTTTCACAAAACGTGCACATATTATCATCAATGTTGAAACGCATTCTGAGTAATTCTTTAGAGGGATAAATATTGTTCATAATTTTAAAATGTATTTCATTTACTTTGGGGGGTATAGGAAATGTTAGATACGTTGTCCTTAGTTTATCAATAGAGTGTTTATCAAATTTGTATAGAATGTCATTTTTGTTTTGTCTACCAGGGAATAATTTTTCAGTAAGGCAGTTTCTTAAAAAGTTATTGTTACAGTTTTTGTCCAGGATTGAAATCCCTTGTATTGATAGGGAGGCGAGATGTGGTGTCATAGGATGGTGTGTCAGTATGTTTTTTGTCAAAAATATAAATTCTTGAGGGAGTGCTTTGTGTAAATTAATAAAATCTGATTTAGAGGGGTTGAATGTAAATTTAGCACAAAATTGTTGATAATCCAGTAGATTACCACTGGCATCCATTAAATCAAGTATGGACCATATATTTTCCTTATACCAATCTGGATAAAATAAGGACTTATTTCGGTACAGTATATATCTATTATTCCAGAGCATAGCAGAGTGGGGTGAAAAATCATGCACATATATCATTTTCCAATATAACAGAATTTGTCTATGGAACTCTGATAAAGATATTGGTAATTTATCGATATTGTAGTCAGCTAGGAGAAGACATTTCAATCCTCCAATCTTATTAAATAGGGAATTTGGAATACAGTACCAAAATGAGTTGCTATGTTTGAGCCAAGATTTCACCCAATTGATTTTCAAAGTTCCATTAAGGCATTCAAAGTCAATAACTTTCAGGCCACCATCCTTAATATCTTTAACCATATTGCTTCTTTTCATATAGTGCGGTTTATTTCTCCAAATGAAATTTAGGTTGATTTGGTTGATAGATTTTATCAGTTTATTTGGAATGGCATTAGAGTAGGCTGGATAAATACACCTTGATAAACATTCCATCTTGGTTAAGTAAATCCGGCCAAGAATGGAGAGGTCTCTTTGGAGCCACGAATTTAATTTGGCTTTACACTCCTTTAATTTGCTTTCTACATTTAAGAATTGACTCTGTTGTTGGCTTTTGGTAAGGTGAATACCCAAGTATTTGAGTTCTGATTTTATAGGGATATTACAAATTTCTGTTAAAGGTGTATCATGAATCGCAAGTAATTCACATTTGTTTAGGTTCAGGGTTAAACCTGAAGCTCGGGAGAATTTTTTAATTCTGTCGATAGCTATTGGAACTTGATGTTTGTCATGTAGAAAAATTGTCGTGTCATCTGCCAATTGGCTAATGACAATATCAGTGCCCAATACATTTAATTGCTTGGTGTCCTTACAATTTTTAATGTAGATTGCCAACATTTCTGTGACTAGAATAAATAAGTATGGTGAAATGGGACAACCCTGTGGAATCCCTACATTAACATTGAAACTGGGGGTGGATCCATGAGGTAGAATGACACAGCTGCTGATATTCTGATACAATCCCCCCACTAAATTCCTAAATTTGACTCCAAAACCTAATTGTTGGAGAACTTGAAAAATAAACGAATGTTCTACAGAGTCAAAGGCTTTGTAGAAATCTAAAAATAAAAGAAAACCATCATCTATAATTTGATCTCTATATTCAATGATGTCCATTACCAGCCTGATGTTATTGTGAATTGATCTTCCTTTTAAAAAGCCAGACTGTGTTTCTGCAATAAGATTAGAAATCCCTGTTTGGAGACGAATGGTAAAAATGTAGGTAAGTAGTTTATAATCAGAATTTCTGAGAGTAATTGGCCTTCTGTTTTCAAGAAGTCTAGAGTCTTTGCCAGATTTAGGAATTAAAATGATAAGCCCGTGTCTCATTGTGGGTGGAAGCGTACAATTTTCAAATATTTCCAAAAAAACTTGATGTAGCAATACTTTTATATCATCCCAAAAGTGTCTGTAAAAATCTCCTGTGAGGCCATCTGAACCAGGAGCCTTGTTCAGAGAGAGGCGGCTGATTGCATTGTCCATTTCAGCCATTGTTATTTCTTTGTCACATGTGTGTTTGAAACCTTCTTCAACTTTGGGAATATATTTGTCTATGTCTTGTAGGAACGCAAGGCAGTCTTCTTCAGAAAATTTAGAACTGTAAAGTCGTTTATAGAATTTAAGGATTTCTAATGAGATCACCTTTGGATCTGTAATTTCTGTATTATCAACCATTAAGGAACTGATGTTATTTCTCCCTTGTCTTCTTTTCTCAAGACCACAAAAGTATGCTGAGTTTTTTCCCCCTCCTCTATCCATTTAGCCCTTGATCTAACAAAGGCCCCTTGTGCTCTATGAATATATATTTTGTCCAATTCAGATTGAATATTCAAAATTTTCTGTTTGTCAATTTCAGTAGGGTTAAGTTTATTGCAGTAAACATTTAATTGGTTGATAATGTCTAGCTCCTTCTTCTCAAAATTCTTTTTTAACTTTTTACTGAATGAGATAGTAAACTGGCGTATTTTGTACTTTAAAAATTCCCATTTTTTAATGGGTGTTGATAGTTCTTCTAAGTCTGTAATATCTGAAATTAGCAATTTGAGCTTTTTACAATAATTATCATTCTTAAGTAGACTTGCATTAAACTTCCAAAATTTGAATGAGTAAGTTCTCCTGTTGTTAGGTTTCATGTGCAGAGAAACAGCACTGTGATCAGTCAGTGGAGCAGCAGAGATATCAAAGCTGAGGTTATAGCAAAGCAGGTGGTTTGCAATTAACCAGTAGTCAATCCTAGACTTATAATTGGAGTTGAACCATGAGAACTGAAATGTACCAGGATTTAAATGTCTCCAAACATCAGTTAAGCTTTGAGTATAGCAAAAGTTGGTAAAAGTGTCGTTCGGATGACTTGTAGGGAATCTAGAGGGAAATTTGTCATAGAAGTCATCATGGACTAGATTAAGGTCACCCCCAATTATAACATTATCAGTTGAGTGTAATGACTTAACATTATCTAAGTGTATGCCAATCTGTTCAAGCAGGTTTTTATTTTCATTGTTTCCATTGTAATCATATATGTTGACCAAAATGAATTTGATATCATCCAAGGTTATGACAAGTATCAACCAGTGACCATTAACATCTGCCAAATGAGAAATGACCCGACCCTTGAGATTGTTTAGGAGGATGGCGACCCCTGCTGACCTTGAAGAGCCATGGCTTAAATAAATGTCATCTCCCCATTGTGTGGACCAAAATGTGACATCTTCAACTTTGGAATGAGTTTCTTGTAGAAAGACTATATTAGCATTCTTCCCTTTACAGAACAAAAAGAAGCTTTTCCTCTTGGTTATATCTCTGAGACCCCTTGCATTAATAGATATGAAAGAAATGTCATCTTTTAGATGAAACATACAACACAAAAATGAATGGTGTTATCGTAACTGTTTTAGAACAAAATTAGGTGTTACGTAGAATACTAATCATTAGCAGTAGCAGAACCTTGAAAACATCAATTGTTCGTCAAAAACTCACTTGCTTGCAGGCTTAGATATCCTGCGTTGATGTGACTATGGTACAACTCTCTGTCCATTAATGAAAGCATGGGGGCCTCGGAACATAGTCTTATGTCCTGCCTTCCTCGCTCGTTCAACCTTTGGCCAAACAGCCTGTCGTGCCTCTCTGTCAGTTTTGGTGAGATCTTCTGCAAAGCAGGATGTTGAGCTCTCTGCAGACGGGGTGTTGTTTGGTGGTTCGCCAGAGTTCATCTCTGAAGTGCCTTCCAGTAAAGTGCATGATGATCTGACGGGGACGGTCGGCGACGTTTGGTCCTAGACGATGCACAGAGTCAAGGATGAAGTTCATGTTCTCCTTCCAGTGTGGGACAATCTTTCCGAGGATGTCCTTGATGATCTGACGAATGTTTTCTTCCTTTTCTTCCTTCAGGCCATTTAGTCTTAGGTTCCATCTCCTTTGGTATCGCTCTATTTCTGCGGTTCTCTCTCCCAACTCTGTGTTTCTCTCTCTGAGTTTTTTCACTTCTATCTCCAATTCTTTGTTTTTTTCTTTGCATTCTTTAATTTCGGCTGAATTGAATTCAACTGCTTTTGCAATGTTGGCCATGGTGATTGTGTTCTGTTTCAATTCTAATTTGAATTCCTCCATCATATTTTTAAGTGACCCAATCGCTTCCAGAATTGCAACAGTTGAGGCTTTTCCATTCTCCTCTTCTACAATCATGTTCTCCTCTCCTCTTGTTTTTTCAGTGGAGCTGATGGTTTGGATGGAGATGCTAGAGAGTTCTTTACACCTTTGGCGTCTGTTTCCATGTTCTCTGGTCCCGGGCCACAGTAATCGTGTTGTAGGAGAGCTTTAGCTTTAGCGCTACTTTTAGCCATATTGTACGTCGTGTTCAGAGATACTTACAGAATACTGAACAGTTCTGACTTGACTTCGTTACGTTTTACAGCCTTCATAGAGACGTTACGTGAGTAGTCCGTATTATCCAATTTTCAAGGTTTGCTATTCGGAGCTGGTTACAGGGTGACAGCTCCCTCCGCCATCTTGCCCGGAACCTTGTTTTCCATTTGCATTTGCATTATGAGACACTTTTTGCGGGGGAACACGAAAATGCAAAAGCATTTCTGAGTTTGCTTTTGCTTTTTCATTTAGTCACAGAATGAGCAGTGTTGAAGAAGAAAATGAAATTGCATTTTGGAATATTGCTTTTTCATTTCATTTTTGAGTCAAATAGTGCAGCAATGACTTTGAAATGCAAAAGCATTTCTGCTAATGCTTTTGCATTTTCAAATTTTACATTTCAAATTGAATTTTGTTACCTTTTTGCTGGTGAATGTTTTGAAAATGAAAAAGCATTTCTGAGTTTGCTTTTGCTTTTTCATTTAGTCACAGAACGAGCAGTGTTGAAGAAGAAAATGAAATTGTATTTTGGAATATTGCTTTTTCATTTTAGTTTTGAGTCAAAAAGTGCAGCCATGACTTTGAAATGCAAAAGCATTTCTGCTAATGCTTTTGAATTTGAGTTCTGAGTCACATTCGCTTCCATACATCATTCCTCTATGGAAGTAATGCATTGTAGGAGCGAGTGGCACCGATCCAAGATGGCCGCCCTGCAGGCACACCGCTCGAGTGGGCGGCCGCAGTCAATGAGGCGTCTACGTATATATGTCTATGGACAAACGGATCAGGCAGAAGAGCAGCTGCTGTTTGGAGGCCTGACAAACCTGGACAGTCAGCACACAGGTAAGAAAATAAAAGTCCTGTTTCTGCTGAGCATGACTCCTTATCTGACCTCCAGAAACACTTTGGATGCAGTTTCAGAGGAAAATAATAAATAGCATAAAAGAATAAATTGTTGAATTTAAAGTTTGTAAAGAAACAATGTTTGACGGCCTGTTTGAATAACAGTTTGGGTGATATGGACGTATTCGTGTAAACTCAGTATTTATGGGTTTGTTTTGGATGGAAGGTTGTGGGAAATGTGTGCAATGTGTTAATAAAGGTGTGGCCGCATCTTGTAAACACAGTACGCATAGTATCATGAACATAAGCTGAGCCTCTTTTCAAACTGTGATTTTAAATTAAGTTGTAAAACAATAATGTTTTAATTTCAGATATTCAATGTCGATTTATCAGAAACATTATACCTACAGATATCCTATTTGCTGTCACAAGCTGACTGGATGACATTTTTTTTTCTTTTTATTATTAAATACCTGCAGTTTTGCTCGGCAGCAGAAACTATTAGTGCTTCTTCAAACTAAAAGTGATGATTATATTTATTTACATGCTTTAACACTGGACCTGATGGTAAATGATGTTCTGATTCTGGATGAATCCTGAACTCCATCAGAGCTTTCAGGACAGTTTTTATTCAGATAGATATAATTACACACTACATGATTGTTGGGTGTCTGACTGAAGGTTTTATTCCTCTGTTGAATGGTGTGGAAACTTGTGTTTTTCCTGAGACCTTTTCCAATGGGATCTTTTTTTTTTTTAACTTTCTGTCCCTGTAGCTGCTCACAGCCATCCAGACTGGTGAATGTTGACATAATTCATGCAAATATGAAAGCACATTGTCATCTTTTTGGTGAATCAAAAAACAGACCTTAAAATGAACGGCTTTGAGTCCTCCAAGCTGCTGAAGCAGAGCTGTACACACATTAGATAGGGTTGGGTTTGGAGCATTATGTTGAGCCAGGATTTATGTTTAAGTCATCTTTTACTATTTAATTTTATGTCACCAACAGTTATTAACATGTTAAAGTGTCCAGGAGGTCATTGTGTTTGTTGACTCTTGTTTTCCATGCTCAGGTCTCCTGATGTGATTGTGGACCTTCTCACTTCAGAGATGACAAATAAGTGGCCTTTGAGTGGTGTTCTGTAACCATGTTTTTTTTTTAATCCACTAGTTTTTCTCCTAATTCTTTACCTCCTCTTCTCATTTTTTCCATCATGTTCTCCTCCTCCTTCCTCTCCTACTACTCTTCTTCTGTCTTCTCCTCCTTCATCTCCTTCTCCTCCTCTTCCTCTCCTTTCCCCGCTTCTTTCTTTTCTTCCTTCTCCTTTTTCTTCGTGTTCCCCTCACTCTTCCTCTTCTACTCATTCTTCTTCATCTCCTCTTCCCTTTACTCCTTGTTCTTCCCCTCCTGTTTCTCCTCCTCATTCTATTGTTTTCCTCCTTTCTCTTTCTGTCTTCTTCTATTCATTTTTCCTCCCTCTGATCCTTGTCCATCTTGTTCAGAGAAGAAAATAAGTGAGAACACTTACCGTTTTTCTCAATTGCTAAAACACTAAACTCTATTGTCTGAACCAAATTCTCAGTTGCCTGAACCCACTTATTGAATCAGTCGCTCTTTTGGCAAAACCATAAGCCCTTTTCACCTGTTTAGACACATCTTGTCAACGCATTGTCATTGTGATGCACCTGTGTTGCATAATGGTGAGCACTGGTGGCAAAAGTCAAACACAGTTAACGCTCAGGCGTCACTGGTTGAACACAACTCAAAATTGATCACACTTGTGGCTAATGATGTGAGGGTACAAAAAGCCAAAGCACTATTTTGTGAGGCACTACTTCTTCTTCTTTTCCTTTCGGCTTTTCCCTTCAGGGGTCGCCACAGCGAATCAATTACCTCCATCTAACCCTGTCTGCTGCATCCTCTTCTCTCACACCAACTACCTTCATGTCCTCTTTAACCACAGGTTTGATTTGGCCAAAGTTTTACTTTGGATGCCCTTCCTGACACAACCCTCTGTATTTATCCGGGCTTGGGACCGGCACAATAAGACACTGGCTTGTGTCCCTTTGCGGCTACATTGGTTTGTGAGGCACTACAATGGACAGAAATCTAAGAAGAGGAGCATGGATACGGCATGCCAGGGGTTTTTTCCTCCGTTGCCTGGCCAGAGAAAATGTGTCCTGTGATGTAGATGAAGTCCTGTGGCCTGACCCAGTACGGAGAAATGATGCTGTGGCAGAGTAATGCACTTCTTTTCTTTGTACTTCATTTGTATATTTTTGTGCTTAATTTTTACATACAAGTGCTACATGTAAATGCACATGATTTGTTTTGGTTTTTTTTGCAAATTCTTTTTTCTATGTACAAGTGTTACAAATGCTCAGGTATTTTGTTTTGCAACATGCATTTAGGCCAAATAAACATTTATTTCTACCGCTTCATGTGATGAGCATTGTGTTTTCCTTTTCTCTATGTAGTGTTTAGTGACTACTCAGTAGAGTATTTACAGTTTTTCTCGATTGCTAAGACACATTCTGGAAAGCTGCTCTCCTTTTCCCTAAACTGTGAACACAAAACCCAATTTTCAAGCTACATTCACAAAACCTCTGACTCTTCTTGCAAAACCAAACTTTCACCCCAAAACAGTTCAATCTGTGCTCAAAACTGAACTTTGCGGTCAAATCATGCCTCAAGTCAATCAAAATTTAATACTCTACTGAGCAGTCACTAAACACTCTTAAAGCTTCGTGCAATCGTGCATATGGGAAACCTACTTTTATCACACTTTTATTCGGAGTAGTGCTGTTTTTTGCACTTTTTGGACTTGCGTCAGGAGAGCCCTCTGGACACAGCGGCGGCCGCTCTGAGGAACAAAGACGCTACACACGTGAGACCCTTCTCGGCCTACGCAGCTCATCCTTTCTCTACACAGAGAGGCCCCATGTCCCCGCGGAGATATGGAGAAAAAGAAGAGGCTGCAGAGGAGGACGGTGAAAGTGCAGGACTTATTTTCCCTCTATCATCATGGGGAACGTCCTCTCCATCACCAACAAGGTAGAGGAGCTGGCCACGCTGACGTGGCTGAAGGAGCATCGTGAGTGTAGCCTCGTGTGTTTCATGGAGACGCGGCTGAATGGACATACACCGGACTCTGTGGTTTCCCTGAACGGTTTTACACTCGCGCGCGCGGACCGGAGCGCGGTGGGAAGCGGCAAAAAGTCTGGGGGAGGACTGGCTGTGTATGTGAATGAGCGGTGGTGTAACCCAGCAAACGTGCACGTGAAGGAACAGCTGTGCACGCGGGACTTGGAGATGCTTATGGTGGCGCTGCGGCCGTATTATTATGGAATAAATTTCCTATCATAATTCAAGAGCATTTTAAATTGATTTGAGGGCAGCATTTATCGATTTCATTCTCAGATTTTGTGATATTGTCTCTCAGAAATCTGCTCTCGCGCTCAAATTTGCTCTGCGCATGCTCAAACTGTGTCCTTGCACTCGGTTACAATGCTGCTCGCGCAGATTTCCTGCGCTCAAACTCAAACTCTTCCTCTTGCTCTCACGGAAGGAACTTCTGCTCACGGATCTCTGCTCTGCTCTCAGATTTTTTGTGTATCAACGCTGTCAACCAATAGAAGGCCGGCGAGCTTTGACCAATCAGATTATCCCTGTTTGTATACGGGTGCGTTCGCTGTTTTCCGAGGAGCGTCGCATACGGGTGGGCACTCTTTCAACAGGTTTTATCCACTGCCTACCTCCGGGACTGTAATAAATGTGATTTATTTTATTTTTTTGACCACTGTTGGAATAAAATATCATTCAATGCATACAACAGCGTCCGAGCTTCTCATTAAAACGGCTATATTCAGGCCCGGACTGGCAATCGGGAGAGGCGGGACTTTTCCCGGTGGCCTGCCTCCTTATTGGTCTGCCTGGACAGGCCAGCCACGGACTGGCAGGCCAATGAAAAAAAGTTGATCGGCTTTTTGGCAGACAGGCCAGAGACAGCAGCGCCAGAAGCCTTACAGAGTACATGCCCACCCTCCTGTCACTCACACAAAGCAAGTGCTCTGAGCTCTAAATCAGAAGGATAGGGATTGGTCAAAGTGACATTTTTTTAGAAGAAACGTGCCATGATTGGTTAGTTGCTTTATGGCCCGCCCCTTCATAGCGAGAACGAACTGCAGAGCGGTGATATGAGAGTGAGGCCAGAGAGTGGAAGGAGCGAAGATTATGGAGCACTCTTTCTTCAAGTAAGTTTACAAACGGTCGGTCCTTCTCTCAAATGCATCATCAGACTTCAAAGGCCAAAATATAATAAAAAATGTCTGGCCCAAATAAGCTCCACAGGTGTCAGGTGGGTTGCAGGAAGCCTGAAAACGTTTGAGACCCCCTCTTCAGGTAGGATAGGCAGTTGACTTACAATTTTCAGTTATAAAATGAACATTGGTGTTTGCATATACTATTAGCTATGACCAGCTGACATCTAAATGATTTGCTGACAAAATAATATATTTTTTTAATTCCACATGTTATATTAGAAAAAGGAAAACATTGGAAAAATTGATGAGGGTAGTGAAGAGATTACAGAAGAGAAAAGTACTGGACTGTATGGAGCTGTCGTTATGGTTGTGTTTAATAGACTTACTGTCTGTTTAGTAGTGTTGTAATTGCTATAACATAACTGTAAAAGGCATATTTTTGGAAGGAAAAAAAACTAAATTTTGGTGTATTATCCCACATGACACAACCCTTGCGGTGCCAGAAGTGGCCTGACTGATTGGAAATCTCCCGGCCTGAATTTCTTTCCCAGTCTGGCCCTGGCTATATTGTATAATAATAGCGGCATCGAACACTGCTCTTTGAGGTGTCCTGGTGGAGAAAACAATGTCACCATCCTGAAGCTAGCAGCGGGACAGCAGATGGCTTGCTAAAATGGACCGGCAAAGTCGAAGCACTCAGGCAAGTTATTTTTAAATTAATTTTAATGAAAACTATAAAATATTTATTTGATCATATACCTGGTTTTAAACATACATGAACACCATACAAAATGTATTTATATATCCCTGTATTTTCTTTGTTTTGTTTTGAGAACGATTTATATCATTAATAATCGGATGCTATCCTCATCAGGAAGTGGTACTGAAAATGTTAAATATAAGCATTCTTGTTTCAGGTTATGTTTAATGTGCAAATGAGGTCAGTACACTCAGATAAGACAATGCGTCAATATGCACTGCTTTCTTTTCCAACAGAACCTGCTCAGACGTCATATCTTTGAAAGACTGCAAACCAAGTTTCAGTATGTCATCAGTCATCCTTCCTTGGACCTTGACTATCTAAATTTCATGTGCACCCATGAATTGATACTTGCTGACGCATTAGCAGACCAGATAGAGTTGCCATTGGATATAGTACATGGCTTAATAGAACTGTGCTGTCTGGTTAGACAGAACATAGAAAATGAGCAAGTAATTCCATCAGTTCAATCATCAATTCATGGGTGCACATGAAGTTTAGATAGTCAAGGTCCAAGTCAGGATGACTGATAAAACTAATTAAACATAACCTGAAACCGGAATGCTTATATTTAACATTTTCAGTACCACTTCCTGATGAGGATAGCATCCGATTATTAATGATATAAATCGTTCTCAAAACAAAACAAAGAAAATACAGGGATATATAAATACATTTTGTATGGTGTTCATGTATGTTTAAAACCAGGTATATGATCAAATAAGTATTTTATAGTTTTCATTAAAATGAATTTTAAAATAACTTGCCTGAGTGCTTCGACTTTGCCGGTCCATTTTAGCAAGCCATCTACTGCATAGACATATATAAAGAGTAGACGCCACAGACGAGTGGTGGGGCCGCCATCTTGGTCCGGTCACCTGCTCCACTCAGCGCTGTTTGACAGCGCATTTAATCCATCTTAACTCTGAATATTAAACTGATTTTCACGCTTTTTTTATTCGTTGCAAACATCATACATGTATCTATGATACAGGACAAATGGTTCAGCGTATTTTAATATTCATAGCGGGATTAACAGTAATAGAATATTCTGATATTAAGCTCGACTGTAGACAGGTATTTTGCAAACACTGTAAGCAGATAATAGTAGTAAATTATTTTAATAATTTGAAGAGACAATATATGATTATGCTATATTTACAAATACTGACTAATGAACACATATTTCTATATAAAACAGTAGATATAAGCTATATATCAGAGAAAAGGAATATATATAAAAATCATAGATGGAGTATCAACATCATTCACATATATATGTAAAAGTTATATATCAGAGAAAATCATACTACATATATAAATCATGTATGTGGTATCAATATAATCAATATATCTGAAAACATAATATATATAAATCATATCTGGAGTATTAATATAATCAACATATCAGAGAAAATTGTTATATAAATCACATATAGACTATCAATATAATTCATACATATATATTAAAAAAAGATATATATCAGAAAATGAATATATATATCATATAGATGTACAAAGCAGAGAGAATAAAATGTAATGTAAATGTAAATTCTCAAGTTAACACAAGAACATGACATCCCTGCCCTAAACCACATGTACACATATACAAACGTTTTATAGCTAAAACCAATGAAAGAGGACTGTTTTGCAGAGCTTCTTTCTCGTGCTCCCTTTCTGCAGGTCAAGACAGGTAAGTTTGGCAATATGGTGCAGTCACGGATACAACCAATGACAACAAGCTGGAATGTTGGTTGTCGATACCAAACTGTGTTTCTTCAATGTGTTCCCCAAGCAGAAAAACCACCTCCATTCCAATCTCCTCCCAGACGTTGTGTGTGACTGTTGACACCTTTGGAGCTTGCCTTGTTGAAGCCTGGCGAATCACCCTCTCTGCAACTCTCAGCACCTTATAATAATAATTTAAAAAATTATATTTATATAGCGCTTTACACAGTGCTAAAAGACACTTTACAGTACAGAGAAAATAAAGAACAAAGCAACTTTAACATGCAAATATAAAAAAATATACAAGATTATAAAATCAAACCTTCACTGTGCCTTGTGATGGAATCAGTAGGCCACCATTGTTTTTCAGAGCTAGAAGGTGGGAGCTCTCGTCAAATGATGATGGTACAGCATCTCTGACCAAGCTTGCACGGCACACATCACCTTCAAAATGAAAATGGAAGATTTGGGAGAGTCTATACAAAAACATCTTACAAAAGAGGTGAAGAGGTTTTCTTCAAATTTCTTACAACCTTTCTTCAACAAAACTCCTATTTTGATGCATATCTGTTGATAATGAACCAAAACTGCTTAAACTGTGAATAACCTTGTTTGCAAACTATTCTACAGTCAGATGTTCAGTTGTCTGTATTTTTAAGTAAGTGGGTGGGTATGAGACATTAGAGGTAGCTTACTGTTGTTAGGGTGAATTACATGTGAACAATACAGTCTGTGCCACCTGTGTAAAATTCGTTGGTCAATGTTATACCAGTAATATATATTTTAGCTTTCCTGTGTCAGTTGTAATCTAAGTCAGTGTTATGGAATATGACTTATAAAGTCTCAGTTCACAGACGGGTCAACACCGGCAGTAAACATAGCCTAGCTAGCTGGCCATGATTTCGCTGGTGGGCATAAATACAGCACAGTAATATTCGATTCACAAAATACAATCAATAGTAATGTTCAATCTTACTTGTGAAAAGTAATCCCTCGTGCCCTGTTTTCGATGATCCGGCGATTTGAACACGAATATGCGGCACAGTGCTCTAGCATCTGGTTCTTCTTCTTCTTCTTCTTCTTTTTGTTTAATGGCAGTTGGCACGCAACTTTTAGGGACAGCAGCATCTGGTTCTTTCTGCTGCTGAACTGTAAGTACCATAGATATATACAAACACTAGATGTCTCAAGACGGAGTCTGCGTCATCGTCACTTGGCGGCCATCTTAGGACAGGGGACTGCTCTGGCGCACTGTACTGTAGTCAATGGTAAGGTGGATGATTTCCTCACTTTAACACTCACAACTCGCTCAATTCTTGATTGATTTACAAACGGTTTAGTTTATTACAAACCTTATTAACGTGGCTATGATTCAGGCTCAATTCCGAAATCGCAGCTTTTCGTTTTGAAAAATGCGGCATAGTTGTGTATCTTTTCTGTCTGGCTACTCACATTGAAGATGGTGTTACTCACAATCTGATTTTCAATTATTAGGTTTTCCTGAGACCAACGTTTTTTGAGAACCTAATCTTTAGGCGAAATTACATTCTTTGTGGTTGTGGTTGTATTTATTTGCTGGTTAAGAGACTTTGATTGAGACCTTAGACTTATTGTTTGTATACATCTATGCCTGGATTAGTAAGCCTGCAGCCGAAATGCATTGTGGGTAATGTAGGCACCAGGTTCATGAAAAGAAAAGACAACATCTCTGTTTGTTGTGCATTGATTTTGGTTGAGCTTTGTTTTTATCTGTGCATTAGAAAGCTGATAGTAATAAAGAAGTGCAATGCTAAATAATAAAATTACATTTACATCCATTTATGCTGAAAAAAGATGATATCTGTGTTCATTATTATATGAATTCAATGGTTTTAATTATTCTTATGTAAGCAGTAAAACAAGTACATCTCTGACATTTATAACAAACCAAGCTGTTGTAAAA